>NC_080430.1:31869372-32564997 GCF_028018845.1 Melospiza georgiana | reverse complement strand
TGCCATTTCATTGTAAAAGTAACTTTGACTGTAGCATGGTGATATAGAGAATACAGTCATAAAAGGGAATTATGAACTGTTCTTTTGTTTCTGATAATGTGTTTCATGATCCTCAGAAATTTAAGTTTTGAAAGATCAAGCATGGGCCTTTCCAGTATGTGACTCAGGCCAATAACTGGAAGATTGAAGATTGCCATTTTAGAAATAAAGCAAAATTCCATACCTGCTAATGTTGCTAATTAACAAAAGGTTAATATGTGTACATCTGCTTTAATTTATAATGCTTAAGTCATCTGTATCTATTGGCTTTTGTTTCATGTTTTGTTTCAGACATTTTTTGTTTTTGTTTTTGTTTTTTTTTTTTCTTATCCATCTTTAATTCTAGAACAACCAGAGAATGGTAGTGATGCTACTGAATTGGGCAACTTTATCATACCTGAGATTAGTGTCACAAGTGTGGCTGGAGAGAGGACCGGGAATGGGGAAAAGAGCAGAGCTCTAGCAGAGAATGATGTTCAGCATTTACAGGGTGTACAGGAAACAGCTACAGAACCTAAAACTGACAGCAAAGGCCTGCCAGAAATCAGGAGGCAAAAATCTGTAAGAAAAATGATGGAGGATGGAATAAACTCATCTGGCAGAGTGCAGTTTTAGCAGAGCACTTGTAGCTGCACTGTAAGGTACCGCTGATGATTGAAAGGGTCACTGCTGCATGTTTCAAGAATTAAAGTATGCAGTTAATATATTTGCATGTGTAATAACACAGTTGCATGTATTGCACACAGCTTTGTCTGTGCCCACATACAATGATGACATACTTACAAGTAGATCTGGAGATCTGCTAGTTAATCTGGAGAAAATACACCCAGACTCAACATACCTTTGAGTTCATTAAGCATATTTATGAGAGTTTACAAAATCCAGTGATCAATGGTATGAAAAATCCATCAAAATGGATGTTAAAAGTATCTTGCTCTGGAACTCAGACGTCCCAAATTCTGCCTTTCACGGTATATCGCATATCTCATGTTGTGCTTGAGTTTCCAACTCTTACCACCAGACCTGTGATGCAGAACGTGACCTTTCAGTCCTAAAGCATTCTTGGGTTGCTAAACATGCAGGTGCCATAGGGTGTCCTGGGGCATTGATCACACACCTCTGTAATTGACAAGCTTTGCCAAATCCTGTAGTGGATCACTTGCTCAAAATAAGATTTACACTTCTGTTTTGTTCTGTATGGTACTTTCTAATCTCTAAGTTTCTAATTTCTTGCATGAATTAACAAGACTGCATTTTTTTTCCTTCAAAATCACAACAAAATGAGATTGGGGGCATGCCTTTTGATGTAATGTGACATTACTTGCTGTAACTCTATGTCCTAATGAACCTTAATTCCAAAATGTCATGGAATAGGTAAGCATTGTCTTCTCTGTTCTACGGCTTTGTGGCTTCATGCTTATAAATATCAAAATTAAACAATATGTAGAATCAATGAATGTGAGACAGTCAATTGCTAATTTTTTATTTCTGTTTCTATCATGCAGATAATTCTGACTTAGCAATTGAAGAAGAACTGATAGAAGTATCTGAAACCGATGAAGGGTTTTACTCTAGGGCTACTTCTGGAACAAGTCAGTCTGCCCTGTCTAACAGCAGCACCATGAGCAGCAAGAGCCTCTTAGGGAAGAGCCTACGAAGGTCTGGAGGAAGCAAATCTGGAGGAAAAGAAAAAGAAGGAGAAACCTGCAGAGAGCATTTGTCACGGAAACAAACTCAGAGAGCCATGAGTGAGAATCTAGAGCTTGTCTCTCTGAAGAGACTGACACTGACAACCAGTCAGTCCCTGCCTAAGCCTGGCAGCCATAGCCTGGCCAGAACGACCACCACTGTGTTTAGTAAATCCTTTGAACAGGTCAGTGGTGTCCCAGTTCCAAATAATCGTGGTGGTGTCTCTGGTACAGAGGCAAACAGGTATTCAGCTTGCAGTCTTCAGGAGGAAAAATTGATATATGGAACAGAAAGAACA
Source organism: Melospiza georgiana (assembly GCF_028018845.1). Lineage (NCBI taxonomy): Eukaryota > Metazoa > Chordata > Aves > Passeriformes > Passerellidae > Melospiza > Melospiza georgiana. The sequence goes on along the minus strand of NC_080430.1, from coordinate 32,562,971 downwards.
GATCTTCCTATTTTAAGCAAACAACCTAATCAGCAGCGACCTCCCAGTATTAGCATAACTTTGTCAACAGATTGACATTAAATTGGCCAGTATAAAAATTAAATTACTGAGACTATATCCTGATATTGGTACATTAAGCTCTTAATATGCCATACGTTACTTCCTTAAGTCTCAAATCCAAGTAAATTCTTACTTGGCTCATGTTTGACAGTAATAGTGAATAGAAAACAGTTATAATTATTTTGAGTCAGCCTCTGATATCTTTACAGCTTCATGGAAAGTTTATACCTTTGCCAGCTGAACAAGTGTTAATTGGTTGGGTGTCACTTGCCAAGGTGTGTGGATTCTTACAGATGTACAATGTGGGAACAAATAGAGTGTCTCTCCCAGATTCTGCTTTTTGTCTTCCACTTGGCATAGGCAAAACTACAAGTACTTAGGGTTTTTTTAGAAGGAGTCTTGCAGTATTGTCATGCAATTTTGGAAGAGCATTGTAAGAACAGACATTGTCTTACATGTGAGCTGTGCTTACATGTAAATATAAACTAGAAGCATCACTTCATTGTTTGGTGTTCTGGTGGCTTTTGTATTGGTAGTTAGTACATGTAGCAATGTTCATACTTCTTTATGCCTGTATAAGTCCAATTTTAGATGCATTTTGGTTTATCTGTATGTCTTGAAACTGGGCCTAAAGTAATACAGTAGCAGAGCTTGTGGCTGGGAATTATTATCAATTGCTGTAGTAGTCACTCCTAAAAATTATGTGACAGACTCTTTCTTTAGGATCCTTAAATATCAGTTCCAAAACTACTCACTGAAAAGCCAGTCATCAGTATTTTTATTGTCTGTGGGGAAGAGATGTGCTTGTGTACCAATGTTATGTAGAAATATGAGCCCTTTGCACTGATGCAAGGAAATCAGGAGTGTGAATGTGCTTAATAGGAATCTCGTGCTTGAGAATAAGAGAATACTACCAAAGGATGTGTACTTCCAGTAACTTGCAAGCACAAATGGGAACTATAATGTAAATATTAGTAGCACTGTAATTCCTAAGGTTTTTTATAGCTATTATTTTTCTAGTTCGAAATTCTAAACCAGCAACCTATTCAAGGTTTTACCTAACCTTTAGCCTTCAGTGAGTTTGACAACAACTTTTATAATGTTAAGATTTTAATTTAAAATGGATATTAAAACTTCTTATGCAGAAATCTGAAGAAGCAGTTGCTGACAAAGCCACTCCAGTAGCAGTTATTAGCTGATGAACAGACAATTTATTATTATGAGTGGAGAAGTAGGATGAAGATCTAAGGCATAGTTGCTCCCAACTGTCCAGATTTCTGCAGCTCTTAATCCATTATTGTCAAGACCATTGTAAAACAACAAACACTAAAATTCTGGTAGACTTACCCATTTGCTTGGAGATAAGTATAGTTCTTGACTTAAACTGAAGCACAAGTAACTTTTAAACAGCTAATGTTATTCAGGTTTATAGCAATTAATAAGTTTATTAATTAATGAAAAGAGTAAGTTTTATAATTGTACTAATAAGATAACAGACTGGATTTGTACATTCCTGAGAATGCACCAAAGTATGCAGAATAGCCCCATCAGTCTGTAGCTGTTCATATTTACCCAAGAGCCTGAATTTAAAAGAGTATGCCACAATTTCTCATTCTGCATTTTGTTTTGTGACACCATTCTATTCTAGTAATGCAGTACTTCACCTTTTTACAGTGAAGTGTTTTCCTAATTTTACATGAAAACTTACATTCCTAATGGATCAACTACAAATTTGCCCTGTTTATTTTTTAATACTGACCAGTGAGAAAAACTGGTTCTTTGAGGTTGTTTTTGTAAATACTTTCTACAGCAGAAAATTTAGCCTCTTTTTTATAGGCTTTTCTGCAATACATATTAGGACATTTGTTACACACTAACTAATGCATGTGGCTGCTGGACATGCATAACCACCTGCAGCAGCTGATAGGGGTGTTAGCAGCTGATAGTTGGCATTGGTTGTCTCTACACAAAGTGAATGCAAAGCTCTTCCTTCCCTTCAGATTTGATCTAGATATTGCAAAGAAATAACCTGCAAAACTTACAGCAGTTTCCTAATCCACTTTTGCAGTGTAGGATCTAAAGAACACAGTAGTGCAGTAATTTAAATTGACATAAAACTAGAATAGATAAAATTGCAGTAGAAAAATATTTGCTGTTATGGTATTAGTTGCGAGGTAGTGTTGAGGGGCTAGAATTTTTGAGAATTCTGCTGGTTTTGCTTTGTTTCGTTTAATTAAAAATAGTTTGTTACCACCATGGTAGACACTCTTCCAAGCTGGGTGTTGGTATAAAAGATATTTTTTATACTGGGAAGATTTAGCTCTAAATAATTGGGATTTCAAATTAGGATCTAAAATGCCATAAAGTGTAGATATGTAACCAAATGTTTCCTGTACTCTTGGCTACAAGCCAAATGATGTTGAAATAAAGTTTGTTTTTCCTTTTATTTTATCCAGCTGGTCTGGCTTGAACCCAAGGCCTAGGCTCTTATTGGTACAACTGAAATAACATGAATCTTCATACTTTTTTGAGACAATGATAAAAGGAAAGGTTCTGGTACTAAAGACTGTTCTGTCCATAGATATGTAGCTTCTTACAAACACGTTTGTATTGGTCTCTGGAGTCACCCACCCAGTGAGGAGTGTGTTTTTGTAAGCTGACATCTCACCTTTGTACTGATTGAGTCTACAGAATTTCTTTCCTGAGTACCAAACCTTTGAGTTGTGCTTCTTTATTTTCTTAAAAATTGAAAGGTTAAAAAAAAAAAGCACAAGGGAGAGTGAGGCAGAATTATTTGTTGACCAAATATCCATGGTGCCGGATTAGGAGAGGGGTGGGAAGAGTGATGAGGGAAGTAGGGCAGGAAGCAGATATTTCTAAAATTGTCAAACTCTGGGGGTTTGAGCATTATCCAGTCACTTCAGACTGTCAGATGGAAAATCTTTGTTAAAGTAGATGTCTTCTAGCAGTGTAAAGGAAACCCATTAAGACACCACATATTACAATCTGCCCAGGAGTGGGTAGTTCTGATGAATACCTTCCAAACATGCACAGCTGCACCATTCTGCAGGGAAAATGTTATGTAGGAGTGAATCATCTCACATTGTAAAAGAGAAGTTGTTTCACTGCTGACGTTTATAACTGACCTTACTGTTCCAAATCAGAGGCCACTGTTTCCAAGGATGGCTTTGAACAGCAACACTTGCAGAACTCATTGAAGCTGAGAAGAATTATTTTTGTTGTGAGAATATGGACCATTTGTGCAAGAAGTGTATAGCCTCTAACCACTTGCTGTAGAGCTGCAGTGACTTTTTTGAATGGATTTAAATGTCTTGAATTGCCTTGATTACCTAACAAATTTGAAAGGTACATAAATAGAGCTATTTTAGCCACACTTCTCTCTAAGGTTTCCTATGAGAAATTCTAGAAATTTCTAATGTAATTGTCCAGTACCTTTTTGTTGGTCTTTGAGACTTACTGTGCTGTATATAGATGTATAATATATTGCCTTTTGTATTTGTATAATTCTACTTCTAAGACTAGATGTGCACATTTGGTATTCCCTGAAGTCTGTGGAACGTCTGCATCAGTCTATGGATGTATGTCTTTCACATGAGAACCTGAATTTAAGCAACTGCCACACTTTTATTCACTTTCTTCAGCTCATTATGTGACACTGTTTTAGAAACACAGTTTTTCACCTTTTTTGCAGTGAAGTGTTCTCTTGATTGTACATGAAGTCTTACATTCCTAATGTATAGGCTACAAGATTGTCTTTTTAGTGTTTAATAATTTTGGCAGTAAAATAAATTTGGTTTTTTTTGAAGTTGTATGTTTTTGTATTTGTACAGTAGAAAATTTTGCCTCTTTACAGACTTTGTTGAAATACACATTACATAGCTACATATTTGATCAGTTTTCATTCTACACATCCAGAAGTCATAGTAAGGTTGACTGCATTACTTTAAATATGCTGAATACCTATTTTATACAACATAGGGTCTGCAAATGCAGCCCTGTCAGGAGGGACACCATGGTGAGAAATGCTGATGGGTGAAGGGCGAGTCCAAGCAGAGTTGCAAATTGGCAGAAGCAGATGGTGATCCTGTCAGTGAAGCAGCATTACCTGGGCAGATTGGTGCTTTTGGTAGTGTGAATATTAACAGTGCTTTGATACACAGTCAATATCTGCACTGTGCCCAGGGTAGCTCTGGGGGCTGTTGTTGCTGGTAACAGCAGAAGCAAAGGTGGCAGTCAGTACCTTGGCATTTTTTGTCAGCAGCTCCTCTGCCCCACTCAGCTGCAGTGCCTTTTTTTCCCCTAGTCTTTCTGTTGCTGATGATCTCTCTGCTAAATCTTTTTTTTCCCTTGCCTTCCACCTTCCATATTCCACTTCATTTGGGCTTTGTCTTTCCTGACCCCACCTGTGCATGCTTGGATGGTGCATCTCCCCAGGTTGCCTGCTCTTGCTTCCATCTCTTGTGTGCTGCTTTTTCATGTCTAGTCAGGTGCTCCTGCTTCATGCTTCCATGCCTTCTGCCACCTCTGCTTGCTTTCTGTGTGTAGCCATAGACCATTCATTAACCTGGAAGAGATGGTTCTTGAAAATCCTCCAGCTCTCCTGGGCCTCTCTCTCCAGGATGGTCTCCCATGGCCATCTGCAGAGAAATTCCTGTGCAAGGCAAGCTCCTTTCTGTAGCTCCAGGGTTGTGATTCTACATTTAGTTCAGGCTTTTTTCCTTTGCCCCTACAAATGCAATCTCTAGTGCAATGCTGTAGAGAAATGTGGATGAAGGAAAGAGCTGTAGTGGAGGGCAGCAGTGGGAGATCTCACCGCATGGTTTCCTATTTTTTGGATGTCAGTGTTTAACCGTGTCTTTTGAAAGGACAAAACTCGATTTCCCATCCTTTAAATGGGTGAGAAGGGAAATCTGATTCCAAGCATTGGAGTAGGTGAAAGTTTTCCTTTGCAAAAGGTAGAAATTAGACTTGGTGCTGTGATTGTCCTGTAAGTGCGTAGGATTTGCAATTTCAGTGACAGTGAGTGAAAGGCAGTGCTTAAAATGGGCTCTTATGTTGTTTCAGGGTCGAATAGCTATTGATTAGTGAAAAACAATATGAATTTCAACACCTTTTCTCTTCCCAAAATGTGATACTCCAAAATACTGCCTGAATTTGCATGATGAGAACATAGCTGAGAGCCTGCTGGACAATTCACAGGGAAAGGGGTTTATGAAGGTATTACAGGCAATTAGTAACAAGTTACAGAAATTATATTTGTTCCTACAGACTTCACAGCTGGTTGCCTGCACTGAGCTTGTAATAGTTGTTTTTCATGTTTTATGTTAATCAGGCTCTGTATGAAAGATGACTTCGGTATGGGGGTTTTCTCCCAGCCCACAGCTGCCAGGTAATAAATACACCTGCTAATTCCAGGTAGTGGGAAGAATGTCACTGTGAAACTCCAGCAGCCTTTGTGAAACAAGCCCTCACATCACAGAGTGCTCGCTTGGTTAGCTCGATTCCCAAAATAAGGTGGTGTTGAGTCATCTGTTACTCTGCATGTGCAGGGACAATGCAGAAATGTAGCGGTGCGGAAGGACTCTGGAAGTCGCTCTGAGTCACACAGCGCTTCTGACAAGCTGCCTGCTTGTTGTTCTCATCACTAGTGCTGACTAATCCTGGCAGTCCCCCACACAGACTTGCTTGGTCTGGAGTCTGAGGGTAGGCTTTGTGCTGTGAGAGGGCACGTTTCAGAGGGGATAAGAAATGTCAGCTTCTGCCTCCACAGCACACAACAAAGCAAATGAAGGTGTGTCACGTATTGGTGGAAGGAGTCCTTGGTGTGGATAGCACTTCTGCAATACAAATTGTCAACCACAATAATGAATGTTCAGTGCTTTCTCTGCAAAGACACTTTATTCGTGCATGAAATAATGGAATCACAAATTGGTTTGGGTTGGAAAGAACCTTAAAGATCATCTGGTTTCAGTTCCCTTGCCATGGCCAGGGATGCCACTCATGAGACCAGGTTGCTCAGAGCTCCATCTAACCTGGCCTTGAACACTTCCAGGGATGAGGCATCCACAGCTTCTTGGGGCAACTTGTTCCAGTTCCTCACCACTCTCACAGTAGAGAATTTTTTCCTAATGTAAACTTACTCTCAGTTTGATTCCATTACCCCTTGTCATGTCACTACAGTCTCTTGTACATCATCTTTGATTCCAGTGAATCACTAATTTAAAAATTACATATAAAACGTGTGTGTGTGTGTGTCTGTATTTTACACATATTGTTTTCCTCTTCAGCTATCAAGGTGTGGAGATTGTAGTACTGCCATGGAGACTGCTGGAGGTGGCAAAACCTTGGACCAGCACTGATGTCAGTGATGTAGGATACCACCTAAAGCAGATGTAGCTAGGTAGGGAAAGGTTGTATTGTCACTCAATTATTTTCCTTGTGGTTTTATCTGCCAGCTGTAAATTGATTTGAGTATAAATTGTAAAGGCTCTTGAAGTTACTCCTTAAAGATGCTTTCTTTTTTTAAGAATCACAATACTCCTATTTTTTCCTTTTGCTTTTTTAGTTGGTAAAATGCATTGTGTTTTCATTATTGTTAACAACCTGCATTTCAGACTTCATTAATAATTGGGAGAGGATCAGGATAGTATTATATATGGTAACATTTTGTGAACCAACTGTCATACCAAATGTCATCTTTCAGCAGACTGTCTTGCCCCTCTAATGCTGGTGTGTAAGAAATGTGTTACAATAAATCAGTAAGCTTTCACAAGGTAACATTGATATTTAGTTTACTCATTTACTTGTCAGTTCATTGGGATTTATATTCCTCATTTCAGCCATTAGAAAATACCAATCCAACTGCTCTTTAGCAAAACTACTGATTTCATCTCTCCCTGTATTGACTTGAGAAAGATACAGGCACTGTCAAACCAATTCAGGACATCCTGAGCTAGGAAAATCCTTTCTGACACCCACAAGGTGTTTATCCCATATCTTCCCCCCTTTTCACCCTGAACAACTGGCTTAGCATTGCTGCTTTCCTTCTGATTCTGACTGAATTGAATCCCTACATTCCCTTTCTTGCTGAATTAAGCCTAAAGAAGCTTTAGCACAGGATCAGTGGCTTCAGCAGAGCTCTGAATGTCAGCAGCTGTCCCCTTAGCTAAAGGCCTCACAAGCAGGCAGATGTCTAGGAAGAATAGATCTGCTTTGGTGGTTCTCTGGCCACACTGTAAAGATCAGCTTGAAATAATGTGGACAGGTGCTGGGATTTAAGATTCAAACTGCATCTGTTCAGATTATATGACTAATCATGAAGCAGTTGCATTTTCTACCATTTTCAAATGTCTAAAGTAGTGAAGGAGGAAAGAAATAGAGCACAAATCTCTATCATTCTCATTTCTTTATTTCATTCTCATTTCTCATAAAGCTATTGCTTTATGATCTCACTTAGAAGTATGCAATACCTTTACCAGCTTTTGAATTTTAAGGTGGAATAGCAGCAAGGCTGTTAAAGCTTCCTTGTAAGTGGATGATACATGTTCAGCTCTAGCTGAGTCCTCTGACAAATCTTCATTCTAAACTCTTTCAGTTGGGAAAGAGTTCCTTGACTGTCTTGCACAGTGTATCAAATTCATATCTTTAAGCTTCCTTGGTTATCTGTGAGAAGTTGCTTTTTCCTGCTGCCAGCATAGGAAATCATGCTACAAAAACACTGAACAATTCCTGCTAGTTCCCTGCTTTGGCATCATTGCACAAAATAAAAAGTGCTTATGGACGAATAAGGAATTGCTGAGCAATGGATTTCTCCAAGATCCAGGCTGCATGAGCCACCTTTTTCATAAAGCCTGGCACGTGTGATACAGACTGCAGCACAACATGTGTGCTCCATTCCCCATGAGTGACAGGGTGTTAGTGTACCTGAGGAATCATACTAGATGAGAAATGGTGATGTTGGGGAGCACAAAGGGTTTTGATGCACTCTGGTAATGGTGAGATGAGTAACTTCTTAAATACACCAACAAAATTAGTTACTAGGTAGATCTACTTATAAGGTACTCGATGCTGTAATTCAATTTCAGGCAGAAAAGCAGCCCCTTGGAATCTTGATTTGCTCTTGAGATACTGAACAGTTTTAACATGCCTTGACATTCAGTACCACGTTCATAATCCCTGTAATTATTCCTTCCTACTCCAACAAGAGTAGGCAGTGTACAGCACAGGGGCTGAGGGACAGTTCTGTTTCATGCTCGAAAGGAGGAACGTGTCATACAAAGCACACTTTGTACTGAGCTGTGGGAAAAGAGGTGAATGGGAGGCGAAACCAGAAGCTTTAAGAGCAGCTCAAAATGTCACTTCCTCTCTGTCTGTTTCTGGGGCCACTTTTGTATGAATGAAGAAACTGCACAAAATGAGACACACATAAAGCTGAGAGCTCTTGGAAGAAATCTCTTCTCCCCTGGCTCCCAGCTGACTGCAAGGGCAGGCATCTTCCCATGAGGCAGAACTTGTGCCGTGGCATTCTGCCCCTTCCCTGCCTCTGCCTCCTTCTTGGAGAGGGAGCAAAGTGCTGGAACTACCACAGCAACAAATACAGGGAATTTACTCCTGAAACAACCTACCACGGGACTAGAACACGTGTGGGCAGCAGTGGTGGCTGCACTCTTCTACATAAGTTTAAGTGCTGCTGATTTTCTTGCCATACTTTGCTGTCGAGAAATGCTGGTACCTTTTGAAAAGTACTAAATGAAATGCTCAAAGAAGGTTTAGCCAAAGGATAGAGTCTCTGGCATTTGCCACCTTAAGAATGAGAGGGAAATTATGTGGAAAGTTGGCATTTAACATAAAATTAACTTAAGAAATATACTTGAGCACCTGCAAGGAACTGAATGAAGAAGGAGCAGAAGAGAATGTCCAGCCTAGTGGGATCAGAAAGTCTTTGTGATGAACTATTGCTAGAAGAAAAAGCAGAATTCAGCTTCTGCAAGGAAATGAAAATTTAAGTACAGCTTCCTTCACTATTAAAAGAGAACAAGGGAAAAAAACAAAGGGGGAGGAGCAGGAAGCAAGCGCAAGAAAGTATTTTCTAGAAGATTGACATTGCCACCCCATGGCCAGTCAGTACAAGGACAGAGTGATGCACATCTAAAGGCAAAGGTGTTCTGTGGTTTGTGTCACTCACACTGCTCCTCCTGCTGGGAATGCCAGCGGGAGGTTGGGCACCCGGGGCAGCACCCAGCCTGAACTGGGCATCATTCCTTGCACAGGCACAGCCTGAGCTGGGCATCATTCCCGGGTCAGACCATTGGGCACCCTGTGCAGGCACAGTCTGAGCTGAGCACCATTCCTTGCACAGACACAGTCTGAGCTGAGCACCATTCCCTGGTGACCCCACAGCTGCCCTTGCGTGGCACTCTCTGAACAGAGGGGACTTGTAATGCCAGCAGGAACAACCCGGTGACTCACAAGGCCAGTGCCTGATCTGCTCTCAGTTATCACAGCAGATCACATTTCCTTGAGGACTGTGGGACTGTGCTATACAAAGTACTGGCATTAAGCTTTTTCTTTGTGCCTTTCCTTGCCTGAATGGATGACATGAAGCTCAGCAGGGTTGCAGTCCTGAAGGCACTTTGTGGGTCCTTTTGTCAGAAGTGTGATCTGGCCTGACAACTTTTGCTTGAATTTCTCAATATCTGCTCAGTGGGCAGGTTATTAGCCAGCATAAACTCCTCTCAGTCTTGCCAGTCATTTCTTCTAACCTCTACACTATTCTGACAGGCAAATCAAAATGTCAAGTCGAATAAAACATCAAGATCCTATTAGGGAATACGAGCAGGCCACCATATGGAAAACAGAAGAATGTAAAAAAGGAGGTTTGGGGTGCCTTGGCAGCTTTTCCCTATGGACTAATATACAGTCCAAAGGAAAGGAAACAGCATGAAAGAAAATACCAACTCATTTAACAGCAAATGTGAGACACCTGGATCATTTTTCACACAGATACACAGATGTACCTCTTTGTAGATGTGCATGTGACTGTCATCAACTGATGACAACAATCATATCTCTTGGGAAAATTTTCTGTAGAGTTATCTAGAAGTTGACTGAATTATCTGAAAAACTACATGGAATTCTATGAGAGTTTGTGGTAGAAGAGATACTGGTTAGTTAATTAATAAAACAGATAAAACCTAACTTTTTCTCAGCTACTGCATTGTATAGATGAAATGAGAGTTTTGCTGTCATACGTGATCTGTGCTAATTACTGCAATTATAATACTTGCAGAGAAGGAAATTTGCAAAAAGTATATTAAATGTTCAGCACTCAGCTGCTTGTCAGCTGAAAGGAAGGCAAGTTAATTGAATGTAACAGTCAATCCTCTTTCTGTTGTTAATCAGTGGTTAATTATAATGTGCAGCTACATGGCCATATGTCACTTGCTGTGGCATAAGAGTAATGTGTCACTGCTATTGATCGCTGCACTGGAGGAGCTGGAGCTGCTATACCCCTGTGCTAAATGCCTTACAGAGAGATGACTGCTTTCAGTGTTGCATAAAATTAATCTTCATTCAAATTGTAGGAATTAAAATTAGGCTACATATCCAACCAGAATCTAACACACGTATGGTACATCGTATTAATCTGATTTTTGATTGGTGAATAGATGTAAAAAAATCAAAGAATCATTGAGGTTAGAAAGAATCTTTCAGATCATTGAATCCAAACACTAACCTAACACTGCCAAGCCCACCACCAAACCACATTCCCAGGTGCCACATCTATATATCTTTTAAGTAATTCCAGGGATGGTGACTCCACCACTTCCCTGTGCAGCCTGTTCCAATGCTTGACAGCCCTTTCAGGGAAGAATTTTTTTTCTAATACCCTATCCACACCTCCCCTGACACAGCCTGAGGCCATTTCCTCTTGTCCTGTCACTTGTCACCTGGGAGAAGGGACTGGCCCCCACCTTCACTCTGGAGAGCTATAAGGTCCCCTCTGAGTTTCATTTTCTCCAGGGTAAAAAACCCCCATCTCCCTCAGCTGCTCCTTGTGAGATTTGTGTCCTAGAACTCTTACCAGCTTCACTGCCCTTCTTTGGACTGAAAACCAAAATAAAATAGATGAAGTGGCAGAAGGATCTCCTAGGACCAGGCACAGAATTACTGAGAAGGGTGCTATGGCCAAGAGCAATTTTTCTGTAGACTCCTTGAAACTAAGCAAAGCTGCCCAAAACTGATTTAAGGTTCCTGGGTATCTGGAAATTGACTACTTTTAATCTATAACAGCTTTGGTTGTCCACTAAAAACCAGAGAGTTGTCTAAAGGACTGTTTTTCTCAAAAGTTTATTGTCCATTTGATAGTTTACTTGTGCCTGCTCTAAAACACTGCTTAGAAACCAAGCATGGTTTTCAAATTAGTGTCCCATAGAAATTTATCCTCTGTCTCTCCTGTCCTGATGGATTTTCAGGCTTGAGGATTGGCCTGTGTAGATACAGGTACTAAAAATGACTGTGGGAATGAAGACAAAGCCTTAAACCTCAGAGGCTGAGTGTTGGGTACAGTAGAGCCCAAACCTGTAACCTGCAGCCCCTGGAACTGGAGATGATGATACAATTATCACAATTTTTAAAAGGTAATAAGCAATATGCACTACAATGCACCACCAAATATTCCTCAAATTTTCCCCTGAGTAAACACTTTTCATCTGTGAGGATCAGGCAGAATCTAACAATGTGTGTGAGGTAAGAAGAGCAATTCAGCATGGTAGAGAAGGTGGCTTAATGAAGCTGGTCTGGCTAACAGTGGAAAGGAGGCACTTTCCAACACAGATCAATTATCTCTTCCATTCTGCTTCAGGATAGAAAATGGATGGAAAAATATCATCTTCTCTGATGGCAGGAAAACCATTATTAGTCCAGTTTATTAGACTGTGCATTAGCCAGTGTGTTTAATCATTTTTCTTCCCTAATAACATTAAAAAAAAAAAGTGAGAAACGTGTTGAAAAAGGGAGTTGAGTCTTTACAACATTTAGCTGTTTGAAGGTGAGAAAGTATCCAGTACCCTCACCTATGGGAGAAAGCATTCTACTTAAACCTTCATTTATTCACCTGTGTCTGGAAAACAGGGAATTGGGTATCTGTCTGAATATCTGCATGCACTTACACTGGGGACTCCAAAGCATGGATAAATAATTAAAGGAAGATTAGAGGGTAATGAATGCTTTGCCCACTTAGACTAGAGCCTTTGATGTCACCTCCTCCTCGTGACAGCTGCAGCCAAAAAGGCTTGCTCCAAAAGCAGAGCACAGCATTGATCTGATTTCAGTAGATCAGCTACAGTACTGCTTTTTTCTGTCACTATTCACAGCACCTCATGGGAGGCTCCAGCATCCTTTCAAAATATTTCCACTTGCCTGGAATGAGGGTGGATGTTCTGTATTCTAGCAGCAAACGTGTTGACTTCTGAATTCAGTAAGAATAGCAGTGTTGATGCCTGTGGGAGAAGAATGCCCTCCTTCATCTTAGACTGTGCTTTTATTGCACCTACCTTAAACCTCCTTTTTTAGGTCCCCAGCTTCCTAGAAGAACCCATAACACATCACTTGTATGCAGATTATTACTTGAAAGTCAATGGCTTTCAAATTTGTTTTTCCAGGCCAACACTGAGATACCTCATGGAACCAGAGCTTTCAACACACAAGCTCTGAGCTTCTGTGGTGGCTTGCTCTGCTTGGTCTCAGGTCTTTAGTGCTGTGGTGCTGGTTTTGGAGCATCTCTGGAGGTCGTTTTTCAGTCATGCATAGGGTGTCTGCTCGAAAGGTGTATCTGCCATATGTGCCTCTGTGGCATGAGCCCTCTCTAATCTGAGCAAACCTTGAGTTTCTCCCTCTCACCTCAGTCCTCTTAGGAGCACATGAGCAGAGAACAAGTGGGTGTCATTCTGGGTCTCTCTGCTCCAAAGGGCCAAGGTGAATGGCATTTCTGAGAGGCACTTTTACTTCTCAAAGTGCAGAAATGTATCCAAGAGCTGGTGTCTACTCAAACACCAGACTGTTTGGGGCAGCATGCCCAGAAATGTTGGCATTTGAGTAGAAAATGTAAGTGTTTATACATCCCACTTCCTGCAGTTGTCTGTGTAGTTATGGTATGGATCTGCTTTTTCAGGCAGAAACAAAAATACCATTCCATCTTTTCCTTTTTTCTCAAAGGGTGTTTTGCACTGTAAGAAACAAGGAGTCCTTCTGCATAAGGAACAGCTACCATTTCTGATTCCTGTGAAGGAGGAAAATGGAATATCTCCACCAAAAAGTCAAAAAAGACCTGACAGCACTGATACCGCTGGCAGCCTAGACAGACAGCAAAGTGTTACAGCTTGAGGTAAATGGAATTTGTCCTCCTTGCAGGATGGACTGCATGTTTTCAGATAAGATCATCTTCTAACAGTGTTTATCAGACTTTTCACCTTTCCTCTGAGTTAACAGAAACTCAGCTGCCCTGAGGTCGTGAGAACAAACCAGAGTTTCTGACAGTAGTGCAAACCTGCCTCTAGAGGAAGGGAACCTATCCCACTGCTTAAAGGTATTCTATAGTTTAGGTGTCAAGGCAGTTATTCCATAATTTCAGTGTCTTTTCACTGGACTGGTCAGGGCAGACAGAGTTGCTTGTTGAACAGCACTGTGGTTTTTCTAATGTTTTGTATTTCACTTCCTAGACCTAATCATGACTTTGCAATCAGAGAAACACTTGCCATCTATACAGGGCTGGGAGGGAGCATGAGATCTTCTAACATAGAAATGCCAGCATTTTAGAACGCTCTGTTTTTAATGTCAGAAGCACTAGTATGTGCCTTTTTCATTGTTTGTCTATGTGTTGTATATAAAATACATAGTATTTTAGGAAATAATTAGGAAATTATCTCAGTGAGGGTGGATGGGACTTTGAGGAGCCTGGTCTAGTGGAAGGCATCCCTGCCTATAGCAGAGAAGTTGGAACTAGGAAATCTATAACGTTCCTTCCAACCCAAACTGTTCTATGATTCTATGATCCTATTCCATCTCCTGCCCACTCCTGATGGCCTCCAATGACTGTGCATGCAGCTGAATTCTGCCCTCGTGGTCAAAGATCTGCCCATGACTGTTTTTGTGTCACTGCCACATAAACTCTACAACTGTCAGAGGTGTCAGCCTTTCAGTCAGCTGCCCTCAGATTTCTCTCTTGCAGTTAATTAAAACCAAAGCAGCATTTATCATGTACCTACCAGCAGATGATAGAGCACCCTGTCCCTCTGTAGCCAGAGTAACACACCAAACCTCTTCCTCAGCACGTGCCTCATCTTCTTGGAGATTGGATGGTCTGAGCTTCATTTGCAAGAGGTACCTTGGCCAGCCTCTTTACATTGTGCTTCCATGAGGCAGGTTCAGGAGGTTTTTTTTTCTTTTTAGGGTTTTCCAATGAACTTCTTTATATTTTAATGAAAATGCTTATGTAATGCCCTCAAAACAGCTGTTACCAGCTGAATGAGAGCTCATTGCATTTTGGCAGTGGCTCCTGCACCTCTTTTTTCAATCTCCTGGTTATTGCCTTGCTGCCTACTATGGAGCTGCAGCAGAACTGAGACTGAGTGCTTGTGGCATGGCTGAATTACTGTCAGCACCAGTGCCTGGCTGCTTTCACAGAATAATTAAATTTCAGCAGTGTAATTTTGAAGCTCTGTAATTTAATAATGCCCAAATTAAGCCTCTTTATCCTTGAAGATGATCTAGCAAGTGGATTACTCATTGTGCTGGGCTCTGGTGACCGGTCTTGCCTGACAAGTCAGAAGTTGATGTTAGCTATGAGCATGGAAGTCCTGGGTACCCCCAGTGAGGCAGCTTTCGTTGTCACCACAGGCTAGGATGGACACCTTCCAGTCAGGTCATCTCCTTCCTCCAGCAGGTCATGGTAGTCAACTGAGACTATCCCTCAGGTCACCTACCCTGGTCCAGCTGTGTGAGGGAGCAAAATTGAGTTTAAACTTATTTTTGCACATCTCTTTTTTCACCCCTCAAATACATAGTTTATTGTGTGGCAGACACAGTTCTTAGCAACCAGGCATTCCCCCTCCCCAGAGCTCATTTTTTTTATTTGAGTGCCAAATATGGATGAAGGCAGAAGCTTGGCAAGCTTCTAGGATGGATTGCAAGAGAAGAAATACAGAGAGAATTTCTGCTCTTGGGCTTTATAGATCTAGAAGCACTCCAGACAGGACAATTATGAGACTGCTGGATTTAAGACCTTTTACTTGGGTAGAAAATCCTGTTTGTGATGTCAATAATGATAAAACATTTGAATGTTTGGACACAAACTTAGTATCTCAAAGATTTCACACTTACAGGTTAGCATTGCCAGGCATTGATCTCTAAGTAGCATCAATTCCTCACAGCACCTGCCCTCTTTCCCTCCAGCTGCTGTGAGGGAGCAGCTCTTTCATGCAGCCCTGAGCATGTCACCAGTCCTTGCTAAATTAGCAGCTGGAACATTCTCAATACATTTAGGAGGACCAGCTCAAGGTTACAGCAGGACTGCCTGGTGAGCTACCAGTACACTTTCTACTTTCTGCAAAAGAAATTTGCAACAATAAATATATAATTGAGTCAGAACAAACATGATACATGTCTAAGATCAAAACCAGCCAGTTCCCAGGTAACATCTGATTAGTTCTCTGGGAAAAGGCTTTTGCAGTATTAACACAAGGACTTTGAGCCTCACTGACAACTGGCTGACAAGGTAAATGGACACACATATTGTAGCTTATTTTAGTGTTACTATGGTGAGGGAGAAGGCCAAAGATATTTATTTCTCCATGAGGTTTTTACTGGGAGCTGCAAAGGGCCGTGCAGTCTGCTGCCCTAATCTCATTGTTTACAGAAGTTGATATGTGAACCCTATCAAAGCTTGTGAAAGAAAACAAATCCTAATCTCCCTTTCTGCATGCTACAGCCCAGCCTTATTGTAACTGAGCCCTTCTAGCAGTCTCCTTTTCTGGCACTACAGATCCAGAGTAGTTGGTGTTGGAAGGCATTATTCACATGTCCTACCAGCTCTGAGTAATACTGTGACTCTGGCTAAGTCCGTATTGTCCTTGTATGAGGCCAACACATTTTTTCCTCATTTTTATTGTTTCAGGTCTTACAGCACACTTTTTCAGCCTTCCTCCTTCACTTTCTTTCCAGCCCTGTGTTTTTCATGTGGCTTTCCGTGGAGTAATTTGTTTTTTATCAATAACTACTCAGCTATGATTCAATGATTATTTTACTCCAGTAGTGCATGGGTTTCCACAAAGAAGCTTAAATTCCATGTCATTGAAATGCTGTACAAAATCCATCTGTGTTGGACAAACCAACCTTATGGAAAAGCTCTAAGAGGAAATTATCATCTATGTACTTGTAGATAAATTGCCTCAGAATTTGTTACTATGCCACATCTAGGAAGGAATGCAAGAATTAGAGCAAGTCATGAGCATCTCTGTCCCTCTGTCTGTTGGGGAATTGTGATATGGTCCTCAGCAAGCATGACTTCATTTGTGTAACAGTGGGAAATTGCGGTAACACAGAAATCACAGTGAGAAAGTTCAGTGTGAGATCTTATGAAAGGTATTTATTTGCAAATCTTTAAGCAAGTTGATTTTAGACACTCACACTCATTCTGCTGTAGAGTTAATTCTCTGACACTCTGATACTCAAATATTCTTGATCCCCCACTCAGAGAGTCCCAGTGGCCTGGCCAGGATCCCTTGAGCTGGACACAAAGGAATGGGGGTGCTGCTGCCATGCCCTCACTACAAGGCATTGACTAGGGACAACAAAGTGATTTCTGGACGGATCTGTCATTTCCCTTAGGAGGGATCAGCTGATATCTTTTACCTCAGAATCCTGTTTACTTTGTTCTGCACAAATGATAGGCCAGGATGCTGCCCATTGCCTGTTTTTCTCTGCTTTCAACACATGTGTTTTCCAGGCAGGATAACAGGAAAGGCAAGGGGTGTCTGACACTGCAGCCTTGGTACCATCCTCCTGGGATCAGGATCTTGTGGTTTTTGCTGACAGGTCATCTGTGTTGTGGCTGTTTTCAAAGGCAGGTCCTTGGCCTTGACATAAACAGAACAATTCCTTAACTTTTCTGCTGGGCATGGTTTTCTGTGTCAACAAGTGTCCATCCTTTTAACCCTCTGTTCTGCTGCTGCTTTCACACCTTTTCATTCATTCTTAACTCCCATCTTCCTTTGCTTTGCTGTTACAGATCACTCCAACTGCTGTAGACAGTCCTGATGCCCTTTTATTAGAATTCATAATCTCTCTAAAATATCTAATTTAATGCCCCCTCTAGCCTTTGACAGCACACAGATGAATGCTCTGTTGAAGTGTAAATGAAGCTTGTAAATGCAATCTATCATACTTGGTGAAAGAAACTCTAAATTTTGTGACACACACACTCTATCCCCTATATCTGCTGAAGCACAGACTTCTTGAAATGCCAAAATATGTGTGAAATAATGAAAACACTGAGGTGGCCAATATCAACAGCTTTAAAAATAACAAAATTACGCCTGCCAAAATAGGAATGGAAAATTGATAGTCTATATTTCCCATGACGCGGTGGAAGATTTGAACAGACTGCTCCCACTGATGTCATGAAGTTACTGCTCTAAATTTACTGTTAGTAGGTGAAAACCAAACCATTCCTGGTTTAATATCTTTTTGCTTGTTCCCAGCAATGGAAGTTATAGATTATTGCTGACAGGAGGCAAAATGCTGACTCTACCTTAACCTTGAAGCTGAGGTTTGCTAGTGCTGACCAGTGCTGGGTATGAAGTCGAGTTATCAGTCTGTGTTAAGTGTGCAGCTACATGACAGCATTAGACACTTTGAAATGTGGGATAGCACACTGAAGTCACTAATTAGTCTTTTGCAGGTAGCTATTAAAAGCTGATCAACTGAAAACTGACCAGTAGGAGCTTGCATGCTCTTGGCTTTAGGATTTTTTAGCTACTCACTATTATTTGAAAGTAGAATTCTTAAAACCTGTTCTTTTAGTAACCTTATTCTTCTTTCTGCAACTCAATTAATTTGTGACACTGAAGCTAAAATGTATTTCTGATGTCAGTGACTTGTGACACATATGCAGTTAAACGGGATAGTCTGAAACTCCAGCTGCATTAAGGGGAGAATAATATTGCAAATGCATGATACAGTACCTTAGAGAGAACAGAACTTTACTGATCCAGCAGTTTACCCTGTGAGTTCTAATGCAGAGGAATGTTTTCTAGGGGCAGGTATTTGGACACCTGAGAGGACTGGAAGTTGCAAGGCTGGATTTATTAGAGCTGGAAATAAATCAAATTTTGCACAAGCTAGAACTTGCATTTTTTCCCCCTAACACTGAGATCTAATAAAAATGGAAGTTAAATGGGGTCAAGATGCCACAGAAGACTGCAGTGAGAGATGCCACACACTGTCCTATGTACATCTTAGTGCAGAATCCTTGATCATGATCTAGCATGCAAACATAGAGCTGTGGTCTGTGACTATTTTTGTAACCACACCCTTTTTGTCTTTTCAGAGCTTGGACTGGACTCTGGTATAGCATTCACCACAACTGTACAGAAATGCATGAAAACATTAAAAAAAAAATTGGTGGAAATTTGAGTCAGAAAAATCAGGACCATCTGTTCCTCCCTCTACCATAGAACTCCTATGTATCAACCTAATTACTCCAATCAAAGTGCTCCTAATTTTCTAATGTCAAATATTTGCATAGGTACTTCTAGGTAGCTGAAACACCGAGGACTTCAAAGCTGCAGTTGAAGTTTGCTATACATGTCTATACATATCTCCTCAGAAATGGTGCTGGTATTGATATCCAAGCTGGCTCATTTTCAATTAATTCTGATAAACCTGCTGTTCCGTGTACATTTATATACATATAATGCAGAAGTTTCTATACACAGGTACATAGAATCATAGAATTGCCTGGGTAGGAAGGGACCTTAAAGACCATCTTGTTCCAAGCCCCCTGCCATGGGCAGACACTTTTCACTAGACCAGGTTGCTCAGAACCCCACCCAACCTGGTCTTAAACACTTCCAGGGATGGGGCATCCACAACTCACCTGGGCAAACTGTTCCAGTGCCTCACCATCCTCACAGCAAAGAATTTTTTCCTAATATCTAATGTAAGCCTCCTCTGTCAGTTTGAATCCATTGCCCCTTGTCCTGTCACTACAGACTCCCTTCAGGAGCTGAAAGGCCACAATTAGGCCACCCTGAAGCCTTCTCTTCTCTAGGCTGAACAATCCCAATTCTCTCAATCTTTCCTGGTAGGAGACGTGTTCTATCCCTCTAATTATCTTGGTGGCCAATCCAACAGATTCATGTCCTTCCTGCACTGAGGACCCCAGAGCTGGATGCTGTACATGTATGTGTGTGAGCTGCAGGTTTTTGAGAATGAAGACAAGCTAGTTTGGGTACCAGTAGCATTCCTGTGGTAAGCACAATCTTCCCTGTCAGTTATAAACCAATTTCTTCATGACAGGGACACTGGAACTCGCCAGGTAGCTGGTGAGAAATGTTGGTGCCTTAGTGTTTTCTTCAGCCTTCAGAAGTGCTGGTTACTCTGCAAGTCTTGAAGGCTTTCTTTGTCAACTGAGACAGCCCTACTGAGAGGGAAGAACACAGCCTTATCAGAAAATTGATTAAATGTGCTTGCTTAAGACTCCCATGTTACAGTAAGATGCCCATGAAATGACCATGGAGAAATAGTTTATTCAGTGCACCTAAAGTGAAACAAAGAGTAGCTTAGAAAAGGCATTGTAACCACTTGTGCATTACACAGAGAACATGGCAAGTACTGAATTTAGTATAAAAGTATCCACCAACCAGACAAGCAGAAAGAAAAAAATATGACTTCCCCCTTCCCCCCCACCCCAGTGTGAACAAGGTTAAGAAGCATTTGTGCAAATGGATATATTTCTGGCTTGGAGCCAACTGGGGAGAGAAAGCAATTGCTATAGATAGAATCCCAGAAGGTGTAACAGAAGTTGTAGCAGGCTGTTGGAGGCTGAAGTATGTCAAGAATGAGGTTAGCAATTAACAGTTCCAGACACTTTATTTAAGTGGAGTCTGCTTACAGGTAGCAGACTCCACAGAATTCTAAACATGGAAGCAGTTGCTAGTGTTCTTTCTACTACTTGAGACAGCAAGTATAAATATTTCTGATTTACTAAGAGTAGGACACTTCAACACGCATTTAAGGGTCCTGGCCACTTGGCAGCAGCAGGCTTTAACTTCCATAGATGTAGAAGTATCTTTTCCCTGTCATTAAAACCCTCCTCTCTGAAGGAACATTACCAGAGGAACTGATCTTGATCAAATATGTATTTTATACATTACATATTCCAATTTTTTAAATCCAAAACTAAGTTTATTTTTCCAATAAAATACTATTGGATTAATTTTGGCACAGGCACACAACATCATCATGCTCTCTATTCAGACAGTACATACATGTATCCTTTATTTTCCATGTAAAGAAATACAGGGACAAGCTTTTGGCCAATCTGCTCCGATACAGTTAATTTGCCTTATCTGTAACTCAGCTGGGCCTGCTCAGCACAACAAACACAACTGTATGTAACAATGATGTGTTTCTGAGGCAGTAATATCTTAACTGCTCTTAAATCACTAATGTTTTGAACATTTCACACACATTTTACAAATAAAAGGGAAAGTTGAATACAAAAAAAATACACAATAACTTGGATTAGTGAAAGAGAAGATCATTATGGAGGTGGATGTGTAAACCTGTGAAGCTTACAGCAGGCAAAACCAGCCATACCCCCAAACCTCAGACTCATCTGCCCCTAATAATGGTTAACAGTTTTCAGCAATGTATAATTAGGGATAAATAAAATAACTTTGAGACTGGAAACCACATTTCTCAAAGCAGCAGTTTTCATTAATTGAATTATCTTTCTTGCTGCTTCTTGAACTGAGGCATCCAGTGGTTTACTATAAAATGAGCCTGTGTACAAATGCCTTCAATTAGTGGTTATTTCAAGGAGAGTTTATGTTCTGCAGAAGAGTAAATGAATCTTTTCCCTTTTGAGATAATTGCATTTTCAGGCCTCTGTGAGTTATGGAAAGTGATGACAATTTGGAGGTGCCAACTCTTTGTGAGGTACAATTGCACAAGGTACAAGGAGAAATGACCAAGAAGCTCCAAGTGGCCTCTTTTATAATATATTCTTACAGACCTTCACACAGCACTTAAAAATGTGTGAAGCCACAACACATTATACATAACAAGAGCCAGACACAGGTTATCATAAAGTTGTTTTGAAAGACTCCAACCTAACCAAATGAATAACAAATATGCCTAAAAATGCAAAGTACTTGTTTTAAAAACAAAATACTACTTTAAAGTGGATCTTTAGGCCTTTGATCTGACTGCCACCCATCTTCTTGGGAAGAATATTCTTCTTAAGATCTACAACCTGGCTGTCAGGCTGCCTGCTATTTCAACAGTGTAAGCTCCTCAGTCTCTACAATTTGGGCTTCTAGCAATAATTTCCACAATGTTTTCAAGAGTTAAAATACTTTATGTTGCAAAGCACTGGATTAGATCTCAAAAACTGGACTTTATTCTTGTTTCTGTAGGTCACCCAGATGGGTAATCTGTAAGGTTACCACTCTGTTCTTCAGTTTCTTCATCTGTAAAATGGGGATAATTATATTCACTAGCTTTTAACAAGCATTTCAAGATATACATGGTGAAGGATTAAGCAGTGTGGATAATCCCTGATGAGTAACACACAGCTGCTAACACACTGACTTATTCACTTTCATATTAGCATCTTTATTTAAACATTCGCAAAACACTCATTTTGTCAAACAGGAACTGCAAAGAGGCTTTTATCCAGCACAATTGTAATTAGAATAGTAGAGAAGTGATGAGACTTTGAGCTCAAGACATGATATATCTGGTATTTTAACTTCAAGTAACTGCAGTAGCAAAAAGAGTTTCCAATTCAAGTCTGCCCTCCGCTGGCTCTAGCAGAACACTGCTAATAAATTTTGGATCAATAGTATCTTTCTGTAATGAAGAGAAGGAAATAAATTAATAGATGCTGATACATTTATTAATTTACACCTTTATTCAGCATTTATAAAAATTTTGTAATAGAAGTTAAATGATTTGTAGTATTTTTTAAAGTCCCATCTAGGCTCCCTGTCACATTCATGTTTTTCAGGATTTCAAAAGCCCATCAAGGTATCATCCATATTAGAGTCACTGGAACTAAAGTACAACATGGGAGGTAACATTCTGCATGTGGCTTTAAAGAAATTTAATAGAAAAACTACAGAAAAATATTTTGCTTGATACAATTAATGACTCTAATAGATAGTGCTGTATGTATTAGTCAAGTACTAAAACAGACCAGGATAAATTTAGTCTAGTACTCTGACACTAGAAGCAGGCTGTCACCTTAAAATATGAGAGGAAAAAAGAAGACCATTTATTACTGTGTTTATTTTAGAAAGAATTTTCCATCACAAATACCACACACAAATAACTCATCCCTAAACTCAGGACTACTCATTTTCCTTTCTATTTTTAAAGTAGGAAAGTAACTGGGGTGTGGGGAACTATCTTATTTATACTTACACCAATTCATCTAGAATGATTTCAACCCCAAGGTGACATTGGTGTCTGAAATACAAAATCTGTATAATTATGTGCTGGATGATGTGATTGAGCTGAAAAGCCTCTGGTTCATGTATCTTGTCATCTTCATGCTTCGTTACACATAGCAGCATTTAATCTCTTGTGACTGCTACCTACACCTAAAATAAAGGAGTACAATATTATTTATTCAGATGTGTACTTTATATACACTTGAAAGAAAGGGAAAATATAAAAGTATTACAGAAATGGCATTTTATTTGGCCTGTTTAAATGCCTGGAAATCAGTGTCAGATTGACAGCTTGTGCCAAATGTGCCTATAGACTTTAAAAAGCAGAACATAAGGAATTTTCACAAGTTCCTCGAATGTCCTCTGCATCTGCTAAAATTCTTGCTGAAATGGTTCTCATTCAAAAATGAAACCTTTAGGAGTCCATTAACATTTTACAAGAAGCAGTGAAAGGCACACAACTAATCTGCTGTTATGGGTTGGGGGTTGGATTTTTTTGTTTGTTTGTTGATTTGTTTTGTTTTTTGGCTCCAGGCAGGAAGCTATGGAAAAGCTACTGAAATCTCATTAATCACTGTAGTGCCTATTGCTACACATCACCCTCTTAAACTGGACTCCAGCATCTAAAATGACTAAAATGCAGTTGTTCTGCACTTCTAGGAGAATGAAGTTTGAGATTTTTAATAATCCTAACTGAAAAGCAGCAGCAGTGATTGAAACACTGATAGGTATTTCCCTGAAAGGCCATTTGTTTTCTGTGCAACAGTGGAAAGAGTGTTAGATGAACTTACAGGCACGTGAATCAGGCTGACAGTATATAGAGAAAACATACTAGTGTGTCTACTCGACAATGTTTTGAAATTAGTAAACTCTAAAAAAGTTTGTCTGGGCTAAATATGGCATATGACTCCACTAAAATAGACAAACTATGGACAGAAATTGTGTATGAAAGGCAAAAGGGAAGTATTTTAAGAGACTAAATTTTTTTTTAGTAGAAGAGTAAAAACTTCATTAACCATGAGTTGTGCTTCATTTAATCTTGATAGCACCAGATGAGACTTGGAAAGAAAGAAGAGAGCTTTCCTTGATCGCCTTCTGGTATCTAGGAGAGGCCTTAATTACTCTTCATTATGATACTAAATTACTGATTCTAATCTTCCATGTGCTGAAGATCTCAAAGAATTTGCAGTGAAATCTGAAGTACTGAAATGCAAAAACTAAAGACGGACATAAACCTTGATACTTTCATCTGCGCTGTTGAATTTCCAAATTCTGAAGGGGAGCAGGAAGCTCAGGCAGCACACACTGATGGAGACTCTGCCAGGGGATGTGTGAACTGCTCCTCACCTTGCTGGTCATGGTTAAGCCCTGTTGAATTAGGAATGTGACAATAGGTTTGTCTTTAAGTTTCTGAAGTCAATTCACCCAAAGTGAACAATGAAGATAAATTAATATCTATGTTCAGTTTAAATAATTAGTTCAACATTTAGACTTACTACAAATTATTCCATTTGTTCACATACATGACACATTTCCTTTGTTGACTGGGCAGTCTTATTCAAGATCTGAAAACACACATATTTTTACCTTTCCTTTTATGATCTGGACTCTGTAATTTGCATTACAAGTTGTTAAAACTATAATAATGACAGCACTAAAACGTAGATTGTGCTATGCTTTTAATTCTATTGAAATGAAAGCTGTACTGAATTAAACTTTAATTTATACTTTAAAAAAATCTTAGTTTCAACAAACACCCTTCTTGTTTTGGAAGTTACAACAAAAAAATATACTTAAGGATATATACAGTAACTGAAATTACATGTCATTTGTTTTACTGGGAATTAAGACAAAACCCTCAACAAACTGGCCACAAAACCACATCAACCTGTTTCAGGTCTACCTGGCATATTTCAACTCAGAGTTCTCCTTTTTGCTTTACTACATGTTTTCTCTTAGCTAATAACCAGAGTTAATTAGTAGCTTGTTGTATACCTTTAGCTTGCAAAATCTGAGCATGCATATGAAAGCTCTATTGTAAATCAGTGAGGGGAGTTCTGTGCATCAATCAAATATTTCACTGTCAGAAAAAGTTGTTTCAGCAGCACTTTTTTGTAGTTGGATGCTAAGAAAGACTATTAACACTTATTGAAGAGAGAAAGCAGAATACGACTTATAGTTAGAATTATTACTTTTCAAATGCTGCAATTCTATGTCCTGTATCAGAGACAAATATTTCATTTTTCTCTGCAAAGACTCAGCTTCATGGTTGTTCCACCACTTCACAATTTACTAAGGTTGGAATTGGTATAAAGGCAAGTATACAAGTAAAGACTTTGGAAAATCAGAATATATTATTTGTTTTCCTCACCTTGTTTAAATAATAGTAAAAATTTGCCTAAAATTAGCATATTTTAAGTCCTTTAAAATCTTTATATATATGTGCTGTTAAAACAACTTATTCTTCAGCAACAAAAATCTATTTGAGATCTGTCTACAAAGAAAAAGTTTACATTAATAAAATATCTTCAGAGGAAAATCCTCCTAGAGTTACCAAAACCTTTGCTGCTCAGCTGCTTAAAAAAAAGCTTAATTAAAAAACAATTTAAAAAAATAAGGGTATTAATTTGGCCTCAGAAAATCCTTTTATCCATCAGATTTTTGCGTATCACCAAATGTATATAAGGAATCAGATTATTGTTTTCATCCTTGGCCAAATATTGCAATCACAAAAACATGCATTGAAGAACTGTTGCACTTTTAGAAAAATGAGCTTTGGCAAAAGGTAGCAGCATGTCTAAGTGTAACATTTAATTTTCAGTATTAAGCAAAGATGTGCAGAATGGGAAAATCACGCTTCAAACAAACACACAGTAGTGAAGCAGGTAATATTCAATTTTTAAGCACATCAACAGTTCTTCTCAGAGGTCTCTAAAAGCTTTTGAGGAGGTTCTTTCAATGCTGTCTCACCTCAGACTGCTGTTTCTCCTTCCCTGGCCTCAGGAGCTGTAATGAAAAACAATGAGATTGTAACTCCATGTCACCACTCAGTTTTTGTTTGTTTTTCAGTAAATAAATTGTACAATTACTGTATTAAATATACAAAATTACTAAACTTTGCTGTTTGTTCTGGCCACTCTGATTATTCTAGTAATTGTCAGCAATTTTCAGCCAGCAGCCAAGCCCCACACAGCCACCTGCTCACTATGCCTCACAAACACTGGGACCAGAGAGAAAATCAGAAAGGTGAAAGCCAGAAAGCTCATGTGTTGAGATAAAGACAGTTTAACAGGGAAAGCAAAAGCTGTGCACACAAAGCAAAGCAAAACAAGGAATTAATTCATTGTTGCCCATGGGCAGGCAGGAGTTCAGCCATCCCCAGGAGAGCAGGGCCCCATCACATCTAACAGTTACTTGGGAAGACAAACACCATCACCCCAAATGTCTCCCCTTCCTCCTTCTTCCCCCCACTTTATTACAGAGCATATCCCATGGTCCGGGATATCCCTTTGGTCACCTGGGATCACCTGTCCTGGCAGTGTCTCCCCCCAGCCTCTGATGTACCCCCAGCCTCACCGGCATGGCAGTACAAAAGGCAGAAAAGGCCTTGGTTCTGTGTAAACCCTGCTCAGCAATAACAAAACTTCTCTATATTATCAACAACCCTGTGTTCAGCACAAGTGGAAAATACAGCTCCATACCAGTCACCATGAAGAAAATGAACTCTATCCCAGCTGAAACCTGCCAGTGACTGGCAGTATCACTTTTCCTGGAAATATCCCATATCAGGCAGTGACCACAGTAGATCCAACAAGTATCATACAGAAATTCATATGAAGATTTTAATTTGGACAGAAATTTTTTATATGCATTACAGCTCTGCATTTCAACTATGCCAAATGTAAGAACTCAAATATACTCACCCCAAACTAATCTAGGTCTCAATAACATTCAGAAGACAGTTTAGAATTCTGGTTACTTTGCACATGAGCTAATTGGACAGCCTAAGTCTTTGCTCTTTTGACCACAGTACTTTCCATTTCCCTTTGTCTCTGTCCTTTCTTGTCTTTGTGAAATGAAAAGGAACATTTCCCAGATCAGTGGTACTGCAGAGAAGCAGGGATTTATTAGACTAAATGAATAGGAATACTAAAATGGAATAGAAGGAACATCACTATTAGGGCACAATAAAAATAGGAAGTTTAGTTGTAACAATGAAGTGAAATAGAATGTCTAGTCGTAATATACTACTATTTTTATTGATATCATAAAGATTCAGCCTGCAGTAGAAATCTGTTGAAGAGCTCTTCCTTATGTTCTTGTGCTATTTATACTGATTTATGGTATAATCCTGAAGTAAGAAACATCCACCATAGCGTCTTTGAAATCTAAGTTCCTCCTAAATAGGGTCAAACTCAAACTTTGTTCCCAAGTAGATGAATTTAATGCAGCTTTCTGTCAGTAAATTGGGGAAATCTCAAATGTGAGATTGCTAAGTGCACAATGGTGGCCTGTAAGGATTTCCTACAAAGTTTACAGTGATTTTTCACAGACTTCAATGTGTCACTGCACTTTGTCTCCTTCATCAGCATCTGAGTTACATGTACTGTTGCATGGCTTTACTTTGTGGTTTGCTGAGATAAATCTTTTAGAGGTCTGGAATTCTTTAACCTGAAAGGTACACTTTGCACTCAAAATGATGAGTTAAAGCCAACTGATCAAGTGATATTATTTCATGAATGTGACACTTCAGCAATTCAGTCATGTCTATAAGAATCTCAATTCTCTCATTTACCAATAAAAATGGAAACATTTGGCCATTTTACCATGAGTACTAGTGATATTTGCTGTGAAAACACTTGTGGAATTACTGCTAATTGAGTCAATAAAACGACAGGTATTCACATTCTTGTTGTCCCAGTTGAAACCTCTGCAATTTTGTTTCTGATTTTATTGTTATTGCTGATCACATGAAGCTACAAGGCACAAGAAATTCAAAGAGAGTTATTTTTTTTGCAACAAAAGACTTTCCACATCTATGGTATCACTAATTTTCTTTTGTCACTCCAACAATTGGGGCTCTTATTCTCCTTAGTTAATGGATACAGCATTCCAAGCAGTTTTGTCTTCATTATCAGCCACAAGAAAAAAAAAATCAAAATCCTTCATAGGAGTGTTACCGCAATAACTTACAAACATGAATACTCACAGGACACCCATAAAATCCTACTTCCATCTTCTCCAGGCAGAGTCATCTCCACCTGTTTTTTTGGGTATTAGGTTTTTTCCCTACAAAACAGCTCATTGTTTCAGGGCCCATCACAGGCACATTTGCTTTTAGAGGCTAATTGCCAATATTTACGTGACTAGCGCTGTCCCATGAACCTGCAGGGAGGATGACTGCTGCTCTCCTTCCCCCTTTGTCCAAGTCAGCAGATCACTGAAAGACTGCTGAGCTCTTAGACCCTCCAACATCCCAGGTGACAGGAGCCAAAGAAAGGCATGGAAAACTTCTGGAGTCAGCACAACCACTTATTGGTTTTTGTTTTGTTGTGGTTTTGTGGGTTTGTTGGTTGGCTGGCTGGCTAGTTGAGGGCTTTTAGTGCAAATATGATATGCTGGACAGTTGGAGACTATGAATGTGTGCTATGATGAAATAAGTGCTCCTCTCCAGTCACAATTCTTAGTTTACAGACATCCTTTCACAGCTTCAGTATGCAAGATTATGTAGATCTCGAGCAGTAACTATACAGGATCAACGTTGGTTTATCTGTATACCAACACACGCCCTTGTGCTCCTCTAGCACTGATTTTGTTTGTGAGAAAACTGGCAAAGTAATAGTAACTTTCTTGCTATTAATTTCCTGGCTTCTGTAGTTAAATTAATGAAACAACCTGCAAGCTTTTAGTCAAACATTCAAATTAGCAGACATGAGAAATGAAGGCTAACATGTTTCTGTGCTCTGAAAATTACTCCTTGACTCAATGTGTGAAGGGAAGAAGGGAAGATCTGGGACATGTGGCACCTCTGGTGAGTATCCTTTCTCAAGAACACCCACAATAACATTATATGCACTGTGTCACGTGTGATACTGTTAAACCAATTCTCAAAGGAGACAGAGCAACTGTTCAACCCTTCTTATCAGGTGATCTGTACTTTTGACCTTCTGAATCCCACTTGCACTAAATTTACAGGAAGGAAAAATACCTTTTTGGATTTCATTCCACCACAGTGGGTGATATTTTATTGCCATATTTTGTAAGAGATTATTAACAAGCTGTGTGCTGTAATGAACAATTGGTTTTGTATGTTTAGAAAGAACAAGCTGTAACAGTAACCACAGTGTGAAAACAGATCTTACTTGGCCTCATCTACAAAGGAAAACCAATTTAGTACCAACTGCTGGAAAACAGGTTCCTGTAAGTCAAAAAAGAGGTTCAATGGTTTGAGTTCTCTTTTGAGTGTGATAATCCATTACTGATTAATGAATGTGCCTCTTGCACTACACTGCTCACAAGAAGAGTAAATTTGTAATTTTGAATGTTGGTACAATTCTACTTATGTGTTCTAATTTGAAACATTTGACAAGTGATATACGAAAAAAAATTGAAATCCAACACAAACCTATGGATAGAAAGACTTGTTCTCTCAATTTTCAGATAGAATTCCCAGAATTTCCCCCCTAAAGGCATATTCTTTTGGGAAAGGTGTACACTAAGTCGTGTTAACTTCATATTGATGTTCATGAATACATAGATACCACTGGTGCCTAACCTTTCCATAGGGATAAGCTATTCAGTATAAAGGAGACACTAAGAAACTCTATGCCTCTACTTTATTTGTCAGGTATCATTAAATGTGTGTCAGTGCTATGACTAGAAATAGTGGTGTATCCCACATTTAATGTGTATGGAAGCACAGGGCACTGGGACTGGTGTAGAGCAGGAAAGGCTGTCCATCCTATAACATGACTGCACATCTGTGCCATGACCTCACCAAAATATTCTTTCATAATTCACACACCATGGCAAAAGCAAGCCATGAGCTGCCAGAACCTCTCATGTTGCCTGCAGTTTGCTACCTGCCTGTGCCTGGAGAGCAAGTAGTGAGCTAAAAGCTCCTGTTTTTATCATCTTGAAATAGCAGAACAGGGATTCATACACTGGACAGGCATGCATACACTGGAAGAGTAAATGGTATATATGAATCAGTAAGATTTATTGTATCCCTGGATTCTTTCTTGTCTCTAAAAAGCAATGACTTGCTGTTTTTCTTAATGGGACAAGATGGCTACAGAAGTTCAAGTAACTGCTGTAGGCAAACCAATATATAAAATGCAGAGCTTTGCTATAGGAAGCAGACATGATACAGCCTGATGGTGTTAACTGCTGCAGCTGCATTAGTAATAGCAGAACCTGAAGACCTGCATCTGGCTTGGATCTGGCATTACAGCAAAAGGCAGGAGTAGCCTCCTGAGAAAGAATGAAAACATGGTAAAAACATGATATAAATGATTGATTCAAAGGCATAGACACTACACAGCAAGATGTCATGTAAGTTGTGTCAAATAGAGTAGCTTGGTGGTTAGGGCACTCCAAGGACAAAGGCCACTCAGTTATTAGTTATAAAACAAAATGCCTCAGTGCTTATCTGGGCTCTGAGGTTTTTAAGGACAACAAGCTCCAAGTGCTGTACTGCCAGTTTTTAGATATCAGGTCTCCCTCCATATTTCTAGTCAAGTTTTCACTCCCTCAACTTTGTTTTCATGAACTGGATACATCACTTCACCTGGTATCAAAGATCACAGAATATCCTGAGTTGGAAGGGATCCACAAGGACCATCGAAGTCCATCTCCTGGCCCTGCACAGCACATGCCAAGAGTCACACCATGTGCCTGAGAGCGTTGTCCAAACACTTCTTGAGTTCTGTCAGGTTGGTGCTGTGACCACCTCCCTAGGGAATCCAGTGCCCAACCACCCCCTGGGTGAAGAATATTTTTCATATTATTCTCCTTTTAATACCAAGCCTAAACCTTCCTCGACACAGCGTCATGGAGCCGCATTTCTAGTTTCCTCCAGGCACGCTTTTCCTTATTACTCCATCTTTACCCTTCACTTACCAAAGGCACTTCCTACCCTGCAGAGGCGGCGTGTGAGCAACACCTCGAGAGCTCCGGGAAGAACAAGCACAGGAGCGCGGCAGCTCAGGAGCCAAGGCGGGCAGGAAAACCCACAGCGCTCGCAGCCCCCGCGCCCCTCACAGCCGCCAGCCCCGCTGGGCCCATCCCGATCCCGATCCCGGGGCCGATCCCTCAGCCTGCGGCGCTGGAGGGCGGCCGGGACAAGCCCGCCAGGGTTGCAGCAGAGAACACCCAAGGGGCAGAGAACAGCTGCGGGGCAGAGGCCACCCGAGGGACGGAGCACACCCGGCGCACGGAAGGCACCCCGGCGCCGCCATTTCCTCGGCCGCCCGAGGCGCAGCCCCGCTCCCCGCCCCGCAGCCGAGCGATGGGTCCCGCCCAGCGCACGGCGCTGTTACGAGAGCGGCTGCGCTCCTCCTCCTTCTCCTCCTCTTCCTCCTCCTTCTCTCTGCCCCGCCGCCGGGATGCCGAAGCTTAGCAAGGAGGCCAAGCAGCGGCTACAGCAGCTCTTCAAGGGCGGCCAGTTCGCCATCCGCTGGGGCTTCATCCCCGTAGTGCTCTACCTCGGTCAGTGCCGGGCGGGGGACGCGCGGGGGCCCTCGGCGGCCATTGCCGCGGCCGGGTCTGGGGCGGCCGGCTCCGATGGCCGCCCCCCGGCCCGTCCGGACGCTGCCGGGGAGCGTCGGGGCCGAGGGAAGGGCCCGGGGGGGGCCCAGGGCCGCCCCGCCGCGCTGCCCCCGCGGCCATGGCCGCGCATGTGCGATGGGGAGGGCGGGGTTGCCCTTGGCAGAACTGAGACGGGGAGGCTTTTTGTTGTAGTTGGGTTTTTTGTTTGTGTGCTTGTATGGTTTTTGTTTGTTTTCCCCCCCTTTTTTTGTAAAGAAGAAGTATGTGATCTTCCCGCTCTACTCGGCCCTAGCGAGGCCACATGTGGAGTGCTGTGTCGAGTTCTGGGCTCCTCAGTACGGGAAGGACAAGGAGCTGCTAGAGAGAGTCTAGCACAAGGCCACGAAAATGATTAAAGGGACTGAAGCATCTCTCTTATGAGCAGAGATTGCGGGTGCTGGGCCAGTTTAGTCCAGAGAAGAGAAGACTGGGAGGGGATCTCATTAAAGTGTACAAATATCTTAAAGGCAAGGGCTAAGAGATTGGAGCCAGACTCTTTAGTAGTGCCCAGGTACAGGAAGGGGAGTAACGGCCATAAACTAGAACACAAGAAGTTTCACGTCAACATGAGGAAGAAATTCTTCACGTTGAGGGTGGCAAAGCCCTGGAACAGGCTGCGCAGGAAGGTCGTGGAGTCTCCCTCTGTGCAGACATTTAAAACCCAGCTGGACACATTCCTGTGTCACTTGCTGTAGGTGACCCTGCCTTGTCAGGGAGTGGACTAGGGGATGTCTAGAGGTCCCTTCCAAGCCTGACAATCCTGTGGTTCTGTAATAAAGAGGTTTTTGCCCCTTTTTCTCCCTGGAGGCTAATCCTGTATGAGGGCCCCTCTGGGGAGTGGGCAGAGCACCAAAGCAGCCGAACAGCAAATGGGGCTGAGATTTAACCCTGTGTCAGTGACTGCCCTATAATAGTCAGAGCTGTGCTTTGTGCTCCTGGGAGTCTGGTGAGCAGAATGCTGGGAGCCCTGCTTCATGGCACTGGGGACATTGCCAGCTTCTGGCTGAGATTAAATTTCCAGCAACAGGCATACAGGTTACAGTCTGTGTCCCACCAAACATGGTGTGGCTCCTGTTTCCAAGCTGCAGTGGAATGTTAAGGGGATGCCTTGCTATAGTGCCTGGTGCCCTGGATATATTTTGCTTGCTCCTGTCATCAGGCTAGCCAGGCATCACTACCACACAATATTTCTCCTGCTGAGTTAGAGCTGTATGCCATCAGCTGTCCTTATTTAAGAGAGGCTGGACACTTTTATTCACTTCGTTTGTAACAGAGGGGCCCAGGAAGGCTGATCCCTGCAATTCATTTGGCTTACTTTCTGCCCAAACTGTTGGGCTTTTTGGGAAAAGCACCTAAACCAGACAGGCATCTTTGCATTGGATGCAAACATGAAGGAGGGCTGGGAGCTTGAGATGTTTCCAGTCAAATCTGAGAGGTTGTTTTGATTAATTGAAGGGAGTGCAGTGCCTGGTTTGAAGGGCTTTGATTGTTTATACCTAACAACCAGGAAAACGTTGTTCTCATCAGCTGTTATAGAAGTGCTTTAACAACTGCAAGCAAAAGAAGTCACTTCAAAAACTATGGAAAAAATAATTAGCATTATTAGGTCTGCTTTTCCATTGCATTTCCATTTTTAGTTTATAAATTCTTTTAAATTAATAAGTTTTGGGTGGGAATTTCAACAGTGATTTGTAACCTAATTTGTTGTTGAAGTTTTGTTTAGATTTTACTTCCCTGACAGTGTCTGTGGATGTCAGAAAGATGGTCTTTCTTCTTAGTGACATCAGAGTGTCACATTAGTGACAGTAAAAAGTTACATTGGTGACAATAAATAGGTTACTTCAAATTGTATAAAGCCACCTTACTGTATTTACAGTTGCACTAGCATCGGGGTGTGTAGTATATTTTTTGTTATGTAGCAGTGAGAAATTTAAGTTGTAGTAGTTTAGATTCATATCTCCAGAAAATAAGTGTGTTGTACCAATCTACATTGCCTTCTTATAACTTTATTTGCAGTAATGAAAATATAAGCAGATGGGAAGGGGAAGAGCAGATGCCACCTTGATTGCCATAGACATTTGGAGGTGGCATGTACCCAAAGTCTGCAGGATTGGAAGAACCTCTTCTCTACTAGGATTACTTTTGACTCTGGGAGGGAAGGTGTGACCCCATATGTATCAAATACATGCTGAACTAAAAATAGGCAAGGAAATGATCAGCAAATCTGAGCCTGTAACTTTCTCTGTAAGGTTTTCTAGCTCAGGGCATGTACGAGGAGTGCAGTATGAGAATGTGCAGTTACAGGTCATCGGTGGGGTTTTGTTGTATTATTTTAAACTTTCTTTAAAGTGGCTGCCCTGGTTTTAAGTCAGTAAATTAGACCAATGCACTTTTGTTAAACCTAATTTGCTTACTTAAAAATCTAGGGGTGAGGGAAGGAGGCAGAAACATCCACACACACCCTGTGGCTGCAATTCATGAATTTTTAAGCTGTGCTGCTGGACAGTATGGCAGCCAAAGAACTTGGGTCAGGATGTCTAATAGTGTCAAATCATCCAACGTTATCTTCAAAGACCTTTCCAGTGCCTGTGAAGTTAATGGAAGTTTTTCCATTAACCTTTGTGGCCTGTGTTTCAGGCAACATGACATTAATTATTTATTTTCTGTAAACGAGGGAAATAATATAATTTTCATGAAACCTTCACTTCTAGATAGCCAGTGAAGTATTGAACAGTGCCTGAATTTTTTTGCATGATTCTGTTTCAAGACTTTTGTATCACAGTCCAGAGAACAAAGATACTTCATATTCCAAACCTTCAGCTGCTTCCCTAGTATACATATACTTTAGTGTATTTGAGTTATTGGGGGCTGGGGATGAACTCTTTGTAGTTAACTGTCATTTCATTTTCCTGGGTATTAGAGAACAACTTGTTGGTTTGCAAGCTTTAGTAGTATGTAACTTCCTCCAAAAAGGGCCAATCAGAATGGAAGATTTGAGGTTAAATTGATTTAACATTTAGCATTCTGTCATGCTAAATTGAGTGAACTGTTACTGAAATACTGCTTTTAGGGTGTGTCTCAGATGTCAATTGCCTGTTAAGCTTCAAGGTGCTTACTCTACACCAGTTTTAGGTGTCTTTGTTGGTAGAGCCCTGCTAGGTTGCTTTCTGGACAACATTTAACATCTGTGGGTTTGTGTGTGTAAAACTATGAATGTCTTGATCTCTGGCATAGATGACTTCTTTCATCACTTACAGTTAGTTGATGCTGAATTTTAGGTCAGGTAAAGATGCAGGTAAGACTTTTTAAAAAAAGAAAAGTTTACATTGGTATTTATTTTCTTGCTTTCTAACTCTTGTAAGAATGTGCAGTTTTTACTCAGGGTAGTGCACAGCTTCATGAATCACAATTCTACGTTCAGTAGTTTTCATTTTTATTGCTATTTAACGGGCTGGAATAACTTCACAGAGATTTAACTGTGTAGGAATCTGTACATACTTGTTTATTTTTATATATGTATGTAATGTATGTTTCACTTCAGGTTTTAAAAGAGGTGCAGATCCTGGAATGCCTGAGCCAACTATCTGGAGGTATGTATCGGTTCCAAATGTACGTACAAACCCAGTGCAGATAATTACTGGTTTGGGTGTTATTTCTGGCCAGCTACAGTTGTGAATGATGCTTCCATCCCTTGCTTTTAATTGTTGTGGTTCTTGTTTCTTTGGAAATTCACATGAAAAGTCAGCAAAGTTCTAGTTCTTGGGAAGACCTTTCTTATAATCTTGCATAGTTTTTAAGATATGGAACTTCCTGTGTATTTTCCATGACAGCTGCCCTTCTAATCTGTTGTAGAGCTAGTTTGTGCAAGTTTCTGCACTGAACAATAACTTCTCAGATTTCTAGCACAAATTGAAACCAAAATCCAGTCTCCTTCTGCCTTGGCAAATGTGGGAGTAGCACTGCATAATAAAAGGTGCATGAAATAAAGGGCTGTCTCCTTCAGTATTAGTCACTGTCATGAAGCAAAGTGGATTTGGCTCATGTTGCCTCTTTCTTGTTGGACTCTTTATTATGCTGCAATGTTATGGCATTAGTAATGCTTACATTCAGTGACATTTAAGTTCTATTGAAGGGCTTCCTTAGGTCTAACTAATTAAAGTTTTGGAGAAAGGATGGCTCTCCTGTTTTTCAAGAAATGCCTTTGATTACTGTGCAGGAGCAGATATTCCTAAAACAAATTATTGATGGACTGTATTGTTTGCAAAGTCATAGATTAACTCTTCTTGATTTACATAGTTACAGTGTATAGAAATCCAGTTTTTAGGATTCAGCAATTCAGTAGAAACAGTAGAAAATATGGGGAAATAGTAGTAAGATCATATTACAATTTCAGTGGAATTTAGTGTTGTCTTAATAACCAAGTTGCTGCAGTTGTTTGCTTGCTGACAGTGTTTCTATGTTTAATTTCACTGGTGGTTTGAGACTTCCTTTTTGGGTGTGCATCTGTACAGTGTAAAAGATGTGTTTTGTACCAGAATATATATACATAGATACAATGAACAGATGTTTTGTCTAATCTGAGGCTTACAGATGCTCATTTTTGTGAGCACATGTTGGTGCTCTCTAGCCTTAAATTTCACTTTCAAGGTGGCATTATTTCAGTATTTTGGGGGCTAGTGTTTATTCTGTACATTTGTAGAGCTATTTCTCCAGACTTGTGTTTTACAAATATAGATTTTAAAGACAAGTACCTGCTGCAAATCTGACTCTGATTTCCTCCCCCCTCCCCTTTCAGTCTACTTTGGGGCTGAAGGCTGTGGTGGTCCTGTTTAGAGGCAGCCGATGGACAGAGTGTCAGAAGATGCGTACATTCCGGAGGATGAGGCCGACACTTAGACCAGCTGGTTCAGTCAGCTTGCTAATGCCATAGGTTGTACATACAACAAAATGGAATTTATATGGACCTAACTTATTTGCATTACGGTGTAATTAAATAAATACTGTTTGAATGGATGCATATTGTTTTTAAGTCTTTACATAATATAATGTAGTGGTTTCTTTATTACAGAAAGCCATGGTGGGGGTTTTGTTGTGGTTTTTCCCAAAATATGGTGATATTTAACTCCCATACTTATCCCTGTTAACGATTGCCTTTTGGGTAAAGATTTGTCTTTATCTTCACAGTAACCAAAAAGTTGAGCTAATGTTTTAAATACTTCAGTATTCCTCTAAAGTTCCTCGCCCAAATGTTGGTAAGCCTCTGTGGATGGTTACTGTGCTGATGCACTTCAGGTTTTTTATCTTCTTCTAGATTCTTTTATCTGTGGATACAGTAAGGATTGAGGGATATGTATGTTTGTGTTTTCTAGCACAGTCAGATACTAAAAAAGTATACTTTCCTGCTAAACTTACCTTTAAATGATCTCTATGTTTTCTGGGATTTAGGATGGGGTGGGAGGACACAACAGTTGAATGCTCTGTGTGTATGTGTATAAATTGCTCATACTGTAAGAGAAAGTTACTAATGTATAACTGAAGGAAGAAAACAAGTATACACTAAACAAGGTATGTGCTTCATTTTTATGCCAAAGTCTTGGTCTTTGGACCATGGTTGTTTTGGTTTCAATTAGTTTTCTCCCTTTTAACTGAAGTTCAAGCACTTAAATGGTGACTTTTTGGTTTCTGTTAAATAGAAGCTGTTTTGGGTAGATTGCTCTCCCTTCCAGAACTGTGTAGGGTAGTTTGTATCTCTGCAGTGATTTTTTAAAAATAATGTTTATTTTCTCCAAATTATCATTGCAACAAAGGTATTCTAGATTTTGGCATGGCTTTTTTTTTAAAATCCCATGGATTTTTCAGGCTTTTTTTACATTAATTAAATGTTTAAGAATAGGAGATTCCTCAGTTTTTAATCTACCATTACAATTCACAGTAAAATGTTACTGTGTTTAAGGGCTCTGATTGGAGAAACAGAGAAATGAGTAATTGAAAAAACTTAAAATGAAGGACAAGAATTGGAAAGAAAAAAGGGAAAATTTTTATGAGAACTAGTGCAAACCAACATGTTCTTTAAAATTCCACTAATCATGATAACTCAGTCAAATGCCATGAAAAACTGGCATGGCTAATGCTGATAGACTGCTGACAGTGGAACAGTGCAAGGGCTGAATGCAGAACAGTGTCTCGTGACCGTGTATCTTCTGCTAGTGCAGCCCTCCTAGTGCCTTTTCTCTTACAGTAACTTGAGATTAATCTAACTGCTCACAGTCTCAAGTTATTAAAGAAATTAAATTTTTGATTATTTTTCTTGACTAATCCTAATGGTAATATTATTGAAATAATCTGTTGGTACTTGGTAGTGGCTTTAATCACGATTATGAACATTTTTCTTCTGTTGAATTTTGTGCAGTAACCTGAGATGTTCAATACTAAGAGATACAGTATTTGGTGTGAAGTAACTCATATTTCTCAATCAGATTTTACATTTCACAGGGGTATACAATACCCAAAATGCAGCAGTGGGTGGATGGACCCAAACACCTGCAGAAGGGTATTTCATGTGCCTTGTGTGTCTGACATCTGGGGATGTGGTTTGTGGGTGGTAACCACCACATGGTTGCTCTGGCTGCTTTCCAAGAATTATAGTATTTGGCAAGAGGTAGAGAAATAGGGAAGTGTTTCCTCTTTCAGTAAAAGTTTTACAAAAGCATGCATATGTCAAGCACAGGCCAGATTCTGTGACGTGTCCATGCTGGAAGTTTGTCTTAAAAATAGTTTCGTTTCAGATTTTTTGCAACTTGGAATTCCTGGATAAATATTGCTTATGAAATTCTTACTTTGAGCACATTGGATAGGAAATTTTTGGTAATTCACTGCTACTGAAGTATGTTTCAGAAAAGTTATTAGCATAGAAATATTGGGTTTTCAGATTGAGGAGGGGAAAATGTCTTTTATAGTACCTTCAATTCAGGTTACATTGAATGCCAGTATGTAATATAATGTTTTTTGTTTATGTGTCCAGACTTTCATTCCAAATAGTGTTCTTACTGTAATTAAAAGGTGAGTGAAGCTTCTCCTTAAATGAACATTTATATTCTTCCCTGGTGGAAAAAAAAAAGAAAAAAGAAGAGAACAAGTATTAATCATTAAGTCTTGGTAATTAATTGTATGGTACCAAAAAGAAAAAAAAAGAAGGTATTTTTTTTTTCAAGTTTGAAAATGAAGAAATCTTTGGTATGGATGTTGTGAAGTTACTTTGCAGTTTTTGTAATTTTCACAAAATTTGGATGTGTTTGTAAGAGCAGATTATTGGTTTGGGAAGTTTTACATTAAAGAGATTCCTGTGAAGAATGTTAATTCCCTTAAGAAAGGTCAGAAATATGCTTGTTTCAGCAAGACTAGAGATTTTTTGGTGGTGCTAGGGAGAAGAGAGCCAGGTCTAAGGGGTAAGGTGGAAGAACTTTCATGTTGGTCAAGGCTGGGGACTTTAATTCGTTGTTATTAATTTCAAGTGTTCTAAGCTGATTTTTTCCTTTCTGTTTTTCTTCCAATAGAACTTGAGAAAATTTTATTTTACTGTCACATAGGAGAACCTAGAAAAGAGCAAGTTTTCCTGCTTGACTGTATTGA
This sequence comes from Melospiza georgiana, assembly GCF_028018845.1. NCBI lineage: Eukaryota > Metazoa > Chordata > Aves > Passeriformes > Passerellidae > Melospiza > Melospiza georgiana. Next base: position 32,523,717 of record NC_080430.1, on the reverse strand, counting down.
TCTCTGTCACTGAATCAGTGCCTTCTGCAGCCAGGTGTAGATTATTTTCTGTGATGGGGTTTGTGATGGAGTCCTGTGAACTCTTAGTGTTGGAATAAGGCCAGTGAGCATAGTTTACTTAAAAATGGGCTCTGGCTACCACAGCTGAGCTCAAGGCTGCAGTGTAGATGTGTGAAATAAAATCATTGATGCCTTCCTGAGTTGGGTGGAGATTGTACTGACTTTGAGGTATCATGTTGATCATAGCCTGGAGATAGGGATTGTTTGGCTTTTTACTTTGTGCCTTCTAAGTGAGGGATGTGCAGTGTGCTTGTGGTTGCCTCAGTGTCAGGGAAATGCCACCTGTCACTGGAGCCTGTTGTACCTGGTGACAAGCAATTGTGCAAGGGACAGAGAGGGAGTCTTGTGAGTTTGATGGTTTTCTTGGTCTTGGTGCATGGACTGTGGACATCCTGCTTAGGAGGGTAGAAAAAGGATAGTCAGTTTAGTGTCATCACTAAAGGGGGAAAAAAAATCTGGTTTTCAGTATAATTTTATTCTTAATAATTTGATCTTCAAAGGAACTTGTGTGCTCCATAAACTTTTCAAGGCCTGGCCAGTTGTGAGGCAAAATCAAGGTGATGGGGAATTTGTAACAGCAGGTTTTTAATTTTGCTACAAATTTCTGGTGTAGACACAACTGGTACAAAGTAACTGTGCTGTATCTCACATATGAAATATAGAGCCTGTGTGTTTTTTTTCCTTGATTGAATTCACCAGCAAAGCTCCTGTTAGCTGAACTATAACACTTAAACACATAAAGTGTGCAGACTGAATCAATGTTCAGAATTTTGTCACAACAGGCCTGTTTTGGTGAAGTATAAAACTTGTCTTTTGCTACTTCGTATGGCTGTCTTCCAAAATGGGTATAGATGACAAAGAACTGCTGAAGATTTCATCTTCTTGCTTTGTGTGGTAAATGAAACACACATCTAACATAATGGTTTTTATCAGGAGAATTGCTAAATCAAACTGTATATACCCTGGATGCTTTTGGAAATATTTTCTTACAGTCTTGGAATTTAAGCTATGATGGTACTGATGATATGTGGAAATTAAAGCTCATTACATCTGTTTTCACCACAGGAGGAGAGACCACATCCTGTTAAATGTCATATGACTTATTTATTTTTTACAAATAATGACTTAATTGCAATTTCTAAGTACTTTTTCCATGATGGTTTGTGATGCAATAGCCATTTCTTGGTTAAGCTTGTGGGTTACATACATTGTTTCTTGGTCATGGTTATGTTAATTCAGGATTAGAGGATGGGTTACATGGAGGGAATGTTTATCTGCTGTGTGGAAAAGAATATGGCAGGGCAAATCAAATCTCACTGTTTTGATTCTGATGGTGAATGTTTGTTTGTTGTTTTAAACATTTTCTCAGAAATTACTTTCTCAGGAAAGGCAATCTTAGATTCTGGTCACTAAATAGAAATCCAGATTGCAAAATTTCTGTAGAGTATTTTCTGCTGACTGCCAAAATCAGTCTTGAAAATATAGGAGGATTTGGTTTAATCTGATTAGTTACAGAAATTGCTTGATTTTGCTAGTAATTCATGGAGGTATTACTTCAAGGATGAAGCCTACAGAGGTTGCGTTTCTTTTGAGAGTAAGGGAGTAGGTGGGTTTTGGTTTTCCCCTTATCAGGAAGAGGAAAGAAATTCATTGAGAGAGATCAGAAATTGTTATCTAAACATTTGACTTGAAAAGCAAGGGCTTAATCACAAGGTTTCTAGTTATACACACACACACACACACACATATATATATATATATATATATATATATATATGTGTGTGTGGTTTTTTTTGTTTGCTATTACCTTGACCATGAGGACTTTGATGTATACTAGTGCATACTTACCTTTCCATCATTTTATCTTTGAAATGGAAATTGGAAAATACTATTAGTTACAAATAACAATGACAAACATAGGGGGAAGTTTGCCATCAAGCTAAGCCAACCTGTTGAGTCATTACTGCTGAAAAGGGATGCTGCTGCCATGCTTAACTGATGGTGTAACTCTTCCATCTCTTGTAGCTTCAGCCTGGTTTAGCTAATCTCACCATCAGCTGTTGATAAAATCTGTGGAGGCATTAGAGATGCATGCAGTCTCATTCAAGTAGTTGTTCTCTCTGTCAAAATTTAGTGTTTACACCAATAGCAGGTAGGGAATGGTACTGCAGCCTGGGAGGCTGGTCAGGTTGAAATGTTTTCCTCTTTTTTTTTTTTCCTTAGAAGTTTCTTACTCAGTAAAGTATGGTTAAAAAAATTAAAAATGGTACTTCAGAGACTATCCCTTACCCCCACCCCCCAGTTTTCTATTACAGATGACTTTAGTTTTAGGTTGCATTCTGTCTTTTTGTTTTTTTGGGGGTTGTTTTGGTTTTTTTCCTCTCTTGTCCAGCATTCTGGTGTTACAGCAGCTCCTCTTAGGGATATTTTGTTTCTCATCTTAAGCAGTGTTTCTGAATACTGTGGGTTTTTCTTGCATACTGTATAATGTATGCATGCTTTTCAACATAGCTTTACCTTCTTCCTTCTTTGGGAATTTAAAATCAGGATGAAGGGAACTGGTCATCTGTGAAGCATTCCAGAATCTCAGTGTGAGGTTAACGACTGAGGGTGAATGGAAATGTGGGGAAAGGCTATCTGGGATGTGCAGGGCGAGGCTGGTCCTGTACAGCAGCTGCCAAAATGCTGCTTTGGTGGGTAATTTCCTATTTTTCTAGGTCATTATTAACAAGTCTTTTTTTATTTGGGTTGTGTTAGTGGGAGGGTTTTTTGAGTTTTCTTTGCTCAGTGAGTTGGCTGTCAGTTGGATGAGTTCTCTTCAATAGAAGTGTTGGGGCATTGTTGCTGAGTGTAGTTAGGATTGCTCATCACTTTTTACTATTGTTCTAGGTTTTTTATGTGTTTGTGTTGGTCTGCCAACTAAAATAAATGCCTTTGTATGTTTTACTGATGTAAAATAGTTTCTACACAGCAAACTGGAAAAAGAGTGATAAGTTGGTTCATTTGAGAGGCCCTGTAACATGCTCAGCAGTGTTTAGGTCTTCTCTGATTTCATCTCCGTTCCCTATTGGAAATATTTGTGTGTCAAAAGCACCAGTGAGTGTTGGTTTCAGCAAGTGGTGCTGATCCTGGGAGCAGTCCCTGAAGTTGCCACTGTGACAGGAGATTGATGGCCAGCAAGGCAGCTGCTGCACTGAAGGGCCCTGAGAGCTGTGGAGGAGCCACAGGTGAAACAATGGCAGCTCAGTGACACCATCAGGAATAACACTGCTCCAGGAAGGACTTGAAAGTTGACTTCCTCACCCAACAAGTGGTAATCTTTGCTCATCTTCTGCACCCTAAAACGTGGCAGCATTTACATATTCACTGGAATTGCTGACAGCCTGGGTAGCCATCAGCTGCAGGGCGCGGGTGGAAGTGTTGGTGCTTGTCTGTCAGTTGCAAGGGGTTTCAGCTCCAATTCTTACACGAGTTTTGGTGTTTCAGGAGATCAGTGTGAGTGTGCTTATATGGAGTGTATATAGTAACTAATGGTGATCTCAGGAAGCCACTCTCTGCTGGGAGAAGTGAAACCAGGAGATGGTTTCCCTTTTTTTTTTACCCCCTCTGTTCTCACATGTTAGGTCCAGTGTGGGATCTACTTTGGGTCTTTTAGCTATTATTGGCATAGTAAAGCCCATAAAGGTCTCTGAACAAATGGTCACTAAAAGCAAATTCCTGTGAGTATAAGCAGTGAAAAGGCCAAGCCAGGCTTTCCTATGTTTCCTGAGCATGTGCCAGGACAGTTAAAGTAGGATCTTACATGTTGTTAGAAAACCCATTCACCACAGACATCTTTCAAGATCTCCTTGAGATCTCCTCATTCCTTCTCCAGATGTTGCTCAACTTGAGATGACGGTTTTACCATATTGGGCAAAGCAGTGGTTTGTTTTGTTTTGAGCATCTGAGATGTGAGCAGTGGGTGGACTGGTCACTGTTTTGGCATCCCCGGTGGTGGAATGCATATGTGGACAATCAGATCACTCAGAGGAAGAGGAGAGTTTGCTGACATCCTTATCCACATTCCAAGGCATGCCTTTCATCTGTGCATCTTCACCACTGTGCCAGAAGGAAAAGTGAGGGTAATTCATAATCTACCATTTGTAGGGGCAAAGCTTGAGGGACTTCTGCTGCCTGCGTCCCCTGTGTGGTCTGTGAATTCCTCTGAGTTGGGGTATATGAGGTGCCTGCACAGCTACAGTGCTGCAGATGATGCAGCCAAGGAAAGTTTCAGTGGTTTGGTACTCCGGCTTAAGTCTTGTTCTGTTTTGTGAGGGTTTTTTTCCCACATAAGAATATGCATTCATGGTATGTGGCTTGTCCATACTAGTGAAATATAAAAGACAAATGCATGTTGCTGCATTGCTCAGCGGCAATATGTTGATTTATATTGCTTAAGGAAATAACTTAAATTTCTTTTTTTCTACTTCTTGCAGTAGGGGCCAGAAATGTTTAACCAAACTTGGAAAATTCCCCTGGATGACAGCAATAAAACTAATCAGAGGATAGTATTTGTGTCAAAGTGGTTAATGTGGTTGTCTCACCACTTTATTTAAAAGAGACTATTTGACTTGTAAGAAGATCCTTACAAACAATTTTATTGGGTGTTCTTATTAAATATAAGGCACTTGTCCATTTGTTTCTCTGGAGCATTGATGGTTTATCTTGTTCATTCTTAAGTGTACTTTTCAGTGCATCTGGTTCCTTTATATCCTATTTTAAGAATTGTATGGTAATCAAGTTGTCTATGTGTGTACATATGTGCTATGTAGAGAACTGGCCTAATCACACAGGGATGTTCTTGAAAGTGGTTATTCTGATAATTGCAGGTATTAGAAGCTGGATATATTAGAGTGCTTTAGTCTTATTTAAAGTTCACAGGGATTATACAAGCTTTTTCTTAAAAATTGGCTTTTATTTGTCTTAAAAAGGTAAAAAAGTCATAAATATCATCTCTCAAATGTATAAAAAACATAAGTTATACAAAACTTTTTCTGGGTTCTGAAAATTTTTTTTTGAATACATATTAAATAAGTTTATATCTGAATAGTACCATTAGACAGGAAATAAAATACATAATTTGTTTAAATTATTTCTAAATATTGAAAATATAAATAAAAAATATTAAAACCTAATAAATATCTTAAATACAATAAATAAGTTCCTAAAAGGAAATGGGAATGTATATAGATCCAACCATTGTTACTATTTCTAGTTCTTAAAACAGAACAACACTGTTATCTGCCACCTGACAGATTTGTAACCAAAGGATTGTGCCTGAACTAAAACATTCAAGCACTGAAACTCCTGGTGTTTTTCAAATAGCGCACGGCCCTCACTGTCTTCTCCATAAATGAAGTAAAGTCTCGGAGGATGAGATGGATGGTGATTTTCTTTGTCCAGTCCGTAGTGGACTTCAGCTTTGTGTGGAGGGATTCCTGGGTAGCTGCATCTGGGATGATCACTTCTTCGGGATTGATCACCTGTGAGAAAGACAATATTGGGGGCCTTGGTTAAAGCACTGTCACTGAGCCTGTTAGAGAGCATCCATTTGTGTTTTCCCAGCCTGCTGCATTTTTCCACTTTTTCTGTACTGCAGTCAACAGCACTTGCTGGGACTGTGCTTTCCCCCAGCCCTGTTTCTGTGCAGAGGTGTGAGGAATGCTGGTGCCTGCTATGACTGCTGTGTGGGGATCTGGGCTGTAGAGTTTTGGTTTGAATGCAGCCTGTGGCATCGTGGTCCAACAGGCTCTGAGCAGATCAATACACTCCTCCTGCTTTTTGGCAGTCACATGGCTGGTTAGGTAGGGAGATGCTGATCATGGTTTGTTGTAACCTGCACTGCTCCATCCTGAGTCACAAGTTAATCGGCTGACATTGGAGTACTCTCACATTTTGTAGCAGATTAACAAGTTTCCAAAGATGTCAGACTTGTTTAGCTGCTTAATTATTACTTTCCAGGCATTTAGTCACATATGAGACTAAGTGCCACCAACTTTCACTGATATGTGGGACTGTAACTACAAGATGAGTAAAAGTTATTTATCTACTGGGTTATTTATCTAATGCTGACTCACAGCATTGTGCACCCAGTACATAAAGGCCTTTGAAGAACTTGTCCCAAGAAGTGGGACTTGTGAAAACAGGAGTTACATACCCAAATCATGGAGCTGTTTTAGGTGATTTGGAGTCCAAAGTTCTAGCAAGTGTCTGCTTAATCCTGTGTTTAGGATCTCTCCTACCTTTTAACAAGTGGCAAAAAGATGCAACCTCCTTCTGGAACATCTTTTTTGTGAAATATAAGAGAGAAATATTCTTCCTATCCAGACTACTTGAGAGTGTGTTCTGATCACATCCACTTTTCCTGGTATGCCCAGCTGCTTGTGCTCTGTTAAAGTTTGTATCTGGATATCCAGACACGTATCATGCTGATGGATCTGTTTAACCACAAGTGATGGATTCTGGCTTTGCTGTCCTTAAATAGCAGATTTTTCTCTCACAAAGAAAAATTTCCAACATGAAGTTCAAGGCCTTTTCTCAAAAACTCCACAGTTTCTGCAAGTGCAAGTTTTGGTTTTGGTCACTGTGTTTAATTCTGCCTGTTTTGATTACCTTGGTAAAAAAAAAATAAAATCTAAAGCCCTAAACCCAACAAACCTAGTCTCTCTCAGTTATGAAACAAACTTTCTGCAAACTCGTGTATCAAGCTGGAAGCCAGTAATCAGTTGCTGTCTTATGACAGGACTATTATTCTCAGCTAGCACAGTGTGAAAAAAGCAGTTCAGCTTCCTTTCACATAAAGAATGATGGGCATAAGTAAATATGTTAGGAAAGGTATGGCAAACACACAATGCACAATAGGCTTTTCACATGCTGAAAATTGCCTAGAAGGAAATAATGCCCCAAGACTTCTGCAGTCCTTACCTGGGTGATTTTTAATCAGGCAAATGCTTTCACCAAAGACAAAGGGATGTGTTCATATTAAGGATTATTAAAATGAGCAAGAACTACATGAATTAAGTAAAGTTTTGAAATGTGATCTTTCAAAGCTTTCCAAAACATGAAAAATGTCCGTCAGAAATTAATAGCATTTTAGTTTACCAGATCAAGAGAGAAATTGGTATTTTTGTGAAAGATCATTTGTAAGCGAAGTATGTGTTTTTCGGTAGGGAGCTATCTGATATACTGACAGCAATATCTCAATATACCATACAGCTTGGCTTAGAAGGAAATAACATTGTAAAAATACACTTGGCTTTTTATTTTCTTTCTTTCTTTTTTTTTTTTTTTTTTTTTTTTTTTTTTTTTTTTTTTTTTAATGTGGGCTTTAAAAAAAAGTTGCTGACTTCTGCTTCTCAGTGAGTTCCAACATCAGTACAGGCAGAATTGCAGTTCTGCAATTATAAACAAGCTCTCTGAGAAATCCTATTTCTATCAGCTGGTTTAGTGTATTTGTTCTTAAAACAATGATGCATTTAGGTGGTTTGGAAATTACAACTACCAATAAAAAGTAGGAAGAAGAGTTGTTTCTTTAAGAAAAGAAAGCAAAACTTGGTAAAACCTCTAAATCATAAGGGTAAGATCTGACCATAAGGAACTGTCACCTGTTTTTTCAAGGAACTGAAACATAGCATCCTCTGTTTCACATAGCATCTTCTATTTCTGACTTCACATCAATATTAAGCCACAAAAATCATGAGGGAATTTAAAACCAACTCACCATCTGTTTTATGATTTGTGCCAGGTGCTCTGTATTGTAGGATAGCGATTCAACATTTTGGTTTTCACTAATAAAAGTTTCTTGTATGTATTTGAGGTATGTCTGAAATGTATAAAGCCCACTGGAGATTTTTCTCAAGCATTTATCCTGAAATGAGAGAAAGGTGAGAAAAGTCAATTTAGAGTTCAAAGTGCCTTGATCGCAATGCTGTGTGCAGGTTAGCAGATGATGCTCCTGTAGTGTGGAGGTCTGGCCAAAGCCAGCTAGAGCCGGCACAAATCTTTAGGTCAACTTCCACTGTTCTTTTGAGCAGGTAAAACCTGCCCCAGATATACAGGGTTAGATGGGAAAGGAGAGCTGTTCCTTGCCTCATTAAAGCCGGCGAGCAGACACCCATCTTCCTCCGTCACCTTGGGGAGGTTGAGGTTGTTGTGGAGGAGCATTTCCATGCTGTTCTGGCAGACGGTAATCTTCTCGCACATCTGGGGAGAGACACGGAGAGGTTTGGTCGCACCTTGTCAGGAGGCAGCCGCGGCCGGGCCGGCCGTGTGAGCGAGCGAGCGAGCGCTTGCCCGCGGTGCGGCCGTACCCACCTCGTTCTGCAGCTGTGTCGCCCGCTCGTGCAGCAGCCGCGCCAGATTCAGGCTGTTGGGCAGCGCCGCCCGCCGATCCGCCGCCTCCTCCAGCTCTGCCTCCCCCGAGGAGTCGGCGTTGGGCAGCGGGGCGGCGGCGGCCCGCGGCACCAGCAGCAGCAGCAGCAGCGGCGGCAGCAGCAGCGCGGCGCGGAGGGCGGGCGGCCGGCGGCGGCCGGCGCGGGCACGGTCGCAGCCACAGTCCCGGGGAAACTTCATGGTGCGGCTTCTTCTCGGCTCCGGCCCTGGCCCCTTGTCGTCGGCGAGGCTGGCGGGTTGAATGAGCTCCGGGCATCTCTGAACGTGTATTTATTGAGGGGGCTTCGAGATTATTCATGGCCTTGGGAAAATCCGGCAATAATGCACATACACGAGGGGTGTGTGCTCTCGCAGCGCGCCGGGCTTGACAGGGCTGCTCGAGAGCCGGGATTGTGAAACGGGCCGGGGGGGCGGCCGAAAGCGGCCGGTGGGAACATGAAGTAATCGTCCCTGTAACTCCTTGAGGCCCGGGCTGCTCCCCGCATCCGCCGCCGGCTCACCTGCCCCGCAGGGTCGCGGCCGGGGCTGGAGCCCCCCGGTCCGGCTTTCCTCGGAGCCTGCCAGCTCCAGCCGCACAAAACCTCCTGGAAATTATACATGCATACCTGCCTATATACACACATACTTTATATATGCGATACACTTCCGTATGGTTTAATATTTTAACGTGGTTTAATGTTTTACGGATTTCATATGATTTATATCTATATACATCATACGAAAAAATAGCTAAAACATCCCTATATTTTAGCTATTTTTATTATTTGTATATGTGAAACTAAACGCCCCTGTTTAGGTGCTGGGTAGTACAAGTTGCAAGTTGCCTCTCTGAGTGAACTACATGTGGGTAGGATTAAATACATCAAATGCTTTGAATGGACCAAAGCCAGCTCCTGCGGGAGGCTGGCTGCAGGAAATGCCACGAAGTTCCCTGTTATCTGCTGCCTTATCTCTTTCTGCCCACCTGTAGCTGTTGCAGGAATTTTAATCTTTCAGGGGGACTCTTCACCCAGGGCAAGAGTTCCTGTTGGGATCAATCTTGTAGCATGCAGGCTGAGTCAAACTGTTTAAGGCATGCTGACATTGAACTTGTGGAATGTCTTGAACTGATTTTGGCCAAACTCCCTTTTTTTCTTTTTTCTTTTTCTTTCTTTAGTATGAAGTTGGTTATGTTTTCTCACTTAAAAAAAGATCAGAGGCTGCATTGGGAATTCCTAACAGGAGAGTACAGAGTTGGGAGAACAGAACATGGGGCATAAGAGAGGTGTTAGAGACAACACAGAAACTGAAAAATATCCCAGATACTTTATTTTCTAAGCACAGCCTGAAAAGAGAGCCTCGGGAAAGAGGCAGAGTACTACTGGTTTTTATTTAATGTCTCTTTCTGTCAGTAGCAGAAAAGCAGCTGTGGTAATTTTGCCCAGTGGAGAGATATTAGAACTGGAACACAAGTGCGAGAGAGCAGTTTTCAAGAGCAGCAATCCATCTCTGCCCAGGTCCCTGAGTGCAGCAGGGGGATATTGCCAGAACAGTATTTGCTGTAATGTCAGATCTGTGGCATTAGGCATAGAAGAAAGCATGCCACTAGCAGTATGTTTGACTATTATCAATGAAAAGATCCAACTGAAATGTGCTAAAGGATTAAAACAGCCAGGCCAGATGAGCTCAAAGCTTGGTATTTGCTTTTGCATAACCATCAGAGGCAGATACATCAGGGAGGGAACTCCTGCCTACCTCTTTTTCCACTTGCAATAGCACATGGATGTACGTCTCAGGGATTTCCTTCCGCTGCAAGACGACTCATAGGCTGTTCCCTGCAGACTGTCAAACATTTCCTTTACTTAACCTAAGTGAAAGTACTATTCTTAAAATGAGGAAAACTTGGTAGAAGGCTGTGTTTTCTTAATATCTTTTCAGCAAGCATTCTGTAATTTAGTCTTCTCTGTAGCTCTGTAATTCTTAATTTTGTAAACTTATTTTATGCATACCTCATTGTATTGTGAAAGTCTCTATTCCTTAGAAATTTTCAGAGAACATTTTTGTGCTGATCACTGTGATACAGTCTTGCTGATGTATGTAGTTGCATCTGCAGAGTCAAATAAAAGCAAGTTTCCACTGTTCCTCATCTAAAAGTCTCTAAGCCTTCAGTTACTGTTTTCTCATTTTGGGGTTTTGTTTACTTTTTTTAATATGAACGTCCATGTGACTTTTCAGAAGTACAAAGTATACTTACATGCTCCAGTGAAAGGTACTCATTAATGGCTTAGGAACTCCATTTGATAATCTGGGACAAAGCATAGCATTCAAAGGAGGAAGGAACTGGAATTTACACAATAGCATTAGAATACTTTTATTGCTTTGGACAGTTTCTTATGGAAAATCACTTATTTAATTGGTTCTGTATATAGAAGAAATACTTTTGCACTGATATATCTGTAATAATGGTTAAATTTTGGGAAGGATTTGCAGGAGATCTGCACTGTATTATTAATTAGTTGGCACCGTACTGCACTGAATTACACTGATTCATCAGTAGTCACGTTGTTCCAAATTTAATAAGCCCTGAACAAACAGCACATGCTCATGAGTTACCTACAGATCAGGAGATCCTGGTACTTAAAATGTAGGAGTATTATAGCTGAGACACTGAGGCATAGTTTCTAGATGCCAAGGAATTTCTTTCCTGCATAGCATCTTTGTAATACTGTAGATTACTGTTCTTGCATCCTTTTATTTCTATTGCACTATATTTCACTGTACAAATTTTTTCTTTTTCTTTTCATTTATACTGTCAACTGTCAAGATGACTGCATCCTGGTATCTAAAAACTTCCTAAGGTGGGATTTCAGAAATTCTCAGTGTTTACCCAACTTTTTCTTCTGTCTGACAAATGAGCACTACTACTGCACATTTCTGTAGGAGCAGAGAGACCATTTCTGAACGTTGTAAAAAATCTCCCTCTCTGATTGTCGCACATGAAAATTGTTCCAGGTTCCAGTCAAGTTATAGCCAATCCAGGATCATCCCATGTGTGTTTTCTAGGATCAACGTGCAACTCACTGACCCATTCTGGAAAAGGTTCTTTTTCATCTAGAATTGGTCTGCCGGGGAGCAAGCCTGTGCCACTTTTGTTCTTGATAACTTGGGAAATTTGGAGAAAGGAGCCTGTTTTCAGGAGAGGTGGATGACACCAACATGGAAACGCTATTACCACTGAAGAATTCAACAAACTGCCAGAGCTGTCATGGTCAAAGCTTGTCTTCCCTCTTGTCAGCCATCAGGCACATGTCTACAAGGAGCCCTACCATGTGCAGAGGCAAAACCCAGTGCCATTGGCAGCAGCAGGAGACCTTGCTTGCTGAGTGTTGAGTCAAACATAAATGGCATTCCTACATGGAAAAATAAGGTCTTTCAATGAATTAGAATTACTAGGGTGCAGTAAGTTCCACTCCAATCTGTGTGTTTGATTTGACTGTCTTTTTCTTTCTAATAGTCTCCACTATTTTACAGTAGTAAGAAAACCAGTAATGTTTATTTGGGGATTATGACTTAAAATAGTACTGTTGGTAGTAAGAGAAGAAATTCAACTGAAGATGTGGTGTTCTTCTATAGAAGTATTAGATTGTGTGTGGAAAAAAATGCCAGTTGTCAGAACTGCAACCATAACAATCACTAAGCAAATAACTTCCAAATATATTGAATGAGGAGGAAAGCTGATGTCTGATTCCCCTGACATATTTTTGGTTGAATTCCTCAAAGCTTGTTAACAAGAGAACTCGAAGTCTTACAGATCTTGTAAAGAGTGTCAGAGTTCTTTGTAATGTCAAACCAAACTGCCCTGTGCTGTATTTGAAGTGAACAGGTTGAACAGGTCAGTAATACCATGTTCTTGTTTCTCATAAGCAAACATTGCTTTGACAAGCTGCATGTCACCAAAGAGCGCTGGTGCACTTGCCTAACGGCCTGTTGGCTTTTGTGGCTTGGCAAGTTCTTTCCTTCTCTGTTGGTTTTTTGCCAAGTAACTTCAAAGTTTTTTGGGGATTTTTTGGTGAAAAGCTTTGGGGATTACTCTTTTCTTTCTTAAAGGAAGACTTGCATCATTGTTTAAAAAGGCTAAGATGTGTGGTAAGACTTGAATTTTTTTTTTGAGTGCATCATATGCAAGTACCATGAATTTCCTTGCCTTAAGCTAGATCGGAGGTTTAGAGGGAAAATTTTAACTTACCTTTAAATTATGTTCTGGTTTTCAGCTTATCTGCTTAATTTCAAGAAGATAAATAATGCTATGGTCTTCCCTAGCCAACTTCCAGCAGACAACAGCTTCCAGCCATGCAGTCCTAGATGAAAGAGGTCCTAGATAGAATGGTTCTTGGGGAATATCTGAATGCTGCAAGACATATCTAATGGTACAACTCCTTCAAGTCAAAATGATTGCAGGGATTTTAATGCTGGAATGGGAATGTTGTGGCACCTGACCGTGAAACTTGATTTTCACTAGGAGCACTTTGCTTCTGTGACTGCACTGTTAAATGGCATCAGGAAGCAATTTGATAAACTTTTCTCATGGAAGGAAGGCAGCTGTTGCTTTCTCTCTGTCATAGCACAGTGTGCCTGGTGGGGTGGATGGTGTCCCTTTTAGGGCTGCTTGAGACACCAGAGCAGAGAGCTGGTCAAGTTAGAAATACTGATGGCCTTGGGTCTTTCACAAGCAGCATGTTGTTATCTGGCTTGTTTTGTGAGCATCACTCACGAGGACAACACACTGTTTTGACAGGGATGCCATTTTGTCAGCACTGTGTATTGTAGGGTTGTACTTCTGAAAGAAATCTCTCTCTGTTTTTAAAAATTAATTGACTGTAAGTTCCACTCGTGTTTAAGGAACTTCTTAGTTCCCATTGAGCTTGCTTTCTAAGCATGAAAGATGAAAATTCAAGGAAGTTATATGATGAAGAAGAGTGAGATATTTCAGTCACCAGAGAAGATGACAGAGCTGGAAAGAGAACACTGTGTATGGGAGGTACTGAATGGTGTGAGTATTTATCTTTATTGTTTACCATTTTTAACATGGCACATTAGATGTAGATTGTGTTTTACAGAGCATTCAAAAGTGGGGTTTTCCCTCCAAGGAAGTTGCTCAATGCCAAGGGAAACTCAAGGGTGTCAATGTTTATAATCCCACTCATGAATGCATACCAACTCTAGCTCACCTCAGTAAAGAGGATCTATTTCACTCTTAAATAAAAGCTCATGCATTGTTCCATGAGACATCTGTAAATCTAACTGTGTTTACCCTTGTCCATGCTCAATGATTTTGTGCCCATAATCTCATTATCAGATTATTGTCTCACGTGGGTTGACATTTAGTTGTGCATTCTCTTGTGTTCTCATTCTGCCTTTCCTGGTGATTGCATTTGTGACTTTGTAAATTATCTACACATAAGCCAAGTCACTTAATGAAAATTTTATGTTTTTTTCCTGGAAAGCAGTGGTTTCTCCCTGTAGTGAGAACAGAAACCGGATAGTATCAGTGGTAAAAGTATTGTAACTTCATTGTCAGAATGAGATGCAAGGCTTCAGTACATTCCTTTTGGGAGATAACTTTTCAATAGCACTTTACATGTGTTGGAAATTTCTCTTAGCAGATGGATTACTGGAAAATCAAAATGCAGAGTGCACCTTCAAGTAGTGTTGTGTGCTTTCATAAAGGTTTTCTAGCTCAAGGATCCTGTAGCGACACAGTGAAGTTGCTGTGGAGTTTTCCACTTTGGTCATACCATTTTGTTGAGAAAACTGAGTATCCCTACTCAGAAAGTGGTGCCTTGCACGTTGGGGTGATTGAGTCTTTCTTCCTTTCTGGGTGACTTCTAGCAAACATCTTCATTTTTCTAAACTGAATTTGTGAAAGGGAGCCTACTTACCTCAGCAGGAGCCCTTTCTAGTTGCATGCTAGCACACTATAAGAGGGTTAATAGATTGTCCTGAATCTGTAATAGTCACTCTTCCCACACTGCTGTTCCTGAAGCAAAAGTGTCCTGGGGGCCAGGTTAGCTATAAAGACTTTGGTCCCCTCACCAGAGGATCTGAGTGGTCTAGGTCCAACTAATTTTTTCCTTCAGATGGCCAGTTAGATGGTCTGGTGCTTTTTTGTTTAGATTACTCAACCAGGATGTGGGAGATGTTGAATCATATCCCTTCCTTATTTAAATGGATTATGAACCCAGTTTTACTCCTTTACAGGAAAGTCTCCCAACTCCCAAGAAGAATATTGGCCAAGATGTTTTTCTATTGCTCCTCTTAAAGTGAACTTTTTTATTTTTGTCAGAAAGAGAAGATCAGGAGTCTGTGTGCCACTTTAGTGGATTCCAAGGGAAGTTTGCTCAAATATGTAGGACAAAAAATTCAGACCTTGGGCAGAAATAGAAAGTGATTTCCAGGGACACTCTGACCCCAGAGCTGTTGAGTAAGCCTGGGCAGAAGTGAAGGCCTCACTTCCTCCATGGGCTGCTTTTTGGAAGGAAGAGCTGGTTCCTGTGGTGAAATTGAGGAGGATTGGGTTGCAGGTCCTCCCTGGTAAAGGGTCCTGGCTATCTGGGAGTCACACTTGCTTCCTGAGGGGAAAAAGCTCTTCTCCCTGGAGTTTCTTTTATACTGGTGCAAGAGCTTCTCAAGAGCAACACACCAGCTCTCACATACCCCTTCCTTGGCAGGGGCTCTGTACATGCCTGGCAGGGGAACACCACAGCTCTGCCTGCTCTCTTGGGTCAGGTGCTCCTCGCTGTGAAGTCCCCTGGTATCGCCTGTCGAAAATGCAGAAAGTATTCAGTTTCCCCTGCTGATGTAAAAATGACATGTAGACCAGAAGTTAAAAATAAAAACCAGAAGCAGTCAAGCTGAACTGCTCTGATAGGAAACCATCCCCTTCCCCCCAGCCATTCCCTACAGCTGCAGCTACTGTGACAGTGGCAGTTTTTGTGTGGAGAGGGAACTTGTTAAAAATCTCCCTTTGTACTTTAGCTCAGCATCATCAACCATCACTCCCTGCTGCTCTTACTTAGATTTTCATTGTTACTCACAAATGCTCAAATATTGAAATTTCTATCATGTATTTTTTCTCATACTCCTTGTCTGGACTTGTCAGTATTTTGAAGGTGCCTGGACTTTCAAAAGATGCTGATGTGAAGGCATCAAGGAGTATTGTCTTTATTCCCTACGAATACAGGAACAATTGGCAAACGTGAACAGAGAGCAAAGGCCTTGGTCAGAATTACAGGCATTTTTAAGGAAGGTTAAATTAAACTTTTGTGTTTCATTTCATACTATTTTCATTATCCATTTGCAATACTCTGTGCAATTTTTCTTGTGGGAAATTGCATACTTTATACATTTTGCAAAATAACTACATTCTAAAATGTGATATTCTCTTTTTTTTTTTTTTTTTTTTTTTAAAGTTATATAGAAGATATAGAAGACTCCATGGAGACTCCTATGCTGTTACCAACTGCACGTTAAATCTTCCATTTAGCCTGGGCAGCACACAACTATGAAATGAAATGAAATCTGTTGCTTTCTGCATAACATTTAGCATGTAGTTCCACAACTGTTATAAGCTAATATAGAAACATAGAATAATACATTAATGTGCTGTCCCCGGGCTTATTTTTTATTAGAATTTAGTTTAACGCTCTTTCAATGAGCCCTGCTAACTCCTGGGAAGTGGGGACATGCTATCAAATGGGTACACATGAGGGGAGGATGCTACCAAAAAGGAGTACTGCTGCCAGTCTGTAGTCTGACTTCTGCCACGAGTCACCTTTTCTCACCACTTCCCATGCGTGTCAGCACTGGTGTTTGAGCCATTATGTCAGACTGGGAGGGAGGATCTAGCTGGAAAATAAGACACCAAAGGAATTTTATTAGTTTTCATTAGGTTTCAGTCTGAGTGACTCTGCCTGTCTGCTGGAACACTTGTGTCAGTATGATGGAGCAAGCTGCAATGCCTGACTCCTGGGAGAGTATCAACAACAAATTAATTAAAATCACCGTGTTCTTTTTTTGAGCCTGAAAAATGTTATGCCTTATCTCAAAATAAATGTCACCTCTCATACCTCCAAAGCAGTGCATGCTCAGTGCAACAGATTAAAAAAGGAGACAAGTTTTAAGACATTGATGTGAGCATCATTTTTTATTAACAAACAAAGCTAGTAGCTAAAGTCAATTTAAATTTATGAGGACTTTTGTCTCCTCACCTGCTTTCAACTCCAGACAATACTTAGGACAAATTGTTGTTGTTGTTGTTGTGATTATTATTATTATTATTATTATTATTATTATTATTATTATTAGTCCCTAACTGGTCTTTTTGGTCAGCTCTATGCTCTTGTCCACAGAAAGCTATTGCACATGTTTTAAGCTGTTATAACAACATTGATTTTGATAGAACCTCAATTGCCTGATGAAAGAGCAAAGAGAGTAATGTAGCCACATGACCATTGTCAGTGCATGCATTGCCATCTGGATGTGTAAGTCCACAGCTGTCAACTTTTGCTGCTAAGCAATGTGATGTGGTTGCAAGACCCTTCAGACAGCAAATTTCGAGAGCTGATAACCCCTGGAAACACAGCTTTTGAAAGGAGCATTGATGTGTGGACATATGGTTTAAACAGAGCTCTCCATGCTGTTGGGTCTACAGAGAACATCTGCAGAGTAAAAAGTCTGCAAACCGTCAGGAAAACAAAGCCGACTTTCCTGGCTTATGATGAAGATGAAAAAAATGGTTGGAAGGCTTCTTTAGCATTTCTAGAATTCCATTACTTTTTGTTCCACATTTTGTATCTTCCCTATTGTGTCCCTATTGAGAAATTTTTTGTAAATAATTTCAGGGAGTTGATCACGGGGGTAATGAAAATATCTGTTTCTCAGAAGAGTAAGATCAGTGTCACAGAGAGGAAAAGCTGTTTTAAAACTTTCTCAAAGACAATGTAAAATTACTGCAAGAGGTGAACTCAATGGCAACATTTCTATTGAATTCATTATGAAACTGGCACTCTTATATGTAAAAGGAAAAACAAAGTGGGAAATTGCTCCTACCTTCCCTCCTAAAATCTGTATAATTTGTGCACTCTCTTCTGAGCCTGAGCTCCTTCTCAGCGAGTATTGAGGAAAGTCTTCTAAAAGCAACACTATCAAACCCAAGGCTAGCATAGTAAAAAATATACTAATTTTTTTGAGATACCACAAGGAGGAAAATAAGTCAGATGATATCAGAAAAGGAGGAATTACTAGTTGCAAATATTAGATAACATCTGTTTGAAATCCCTTGCTTGCCATTGACGCAGGACACTTCTTTGCCAGATGACAAAGTCACTCTGCCTGTTCTACCACTTGTCCCTTCAAGTTGGTCCCTTAAGCACTAGTAATCTTGATGTAGCCTGGAGTAACTCCTTCTTAGAGTGTGAAGATTAAATGTTTCAAAATACATGATGGGATGATGACATATCATAATTCCAAAATGAAGTCACGGGTTTTCTGTAGTAACAAGCTTTATTTTGAAAGAGATTTTCTGTGACTACTTGCCAGAAGTGATACTTATTGTTAAAAATTTTGAAATAGATTACTTTTTTTTTTTAATTTGAAAAAGAGGTTGTAAAATTTCTAATTTTTTCAGTAAAGGCCTTTCCCTGAATAGCTCCCCCTGACATCTGTAGGAATCTGTAATCCCACAGTCCTTTGATACTTCTGAAGTTTGCTCTTAGTTCCCTACTGATATGTACATTTTTTGTATCCTCAACCCCCTTTCCTGCACCTAGGTTAAGCTTCACCAAATGTGTTTTCCCCAAAATCTCCGTTTGCCTAGGATGTTCCTTTTTGTGGTATTGCATATGATAGACTTCCTTTCAGTCTTAAAACAGCATCACACTACAAAGTATAGACAATTTTAGGCTTTGACCTGGACTGAAAAAGCCATGGAATATAATTTCCTCAGATACCTCAGACAATATTCATTTTCCTGATAAAACACCAGTGAAGTCCTTTGGAGCAGCTTGTGCACATATTTAGTCTACTTTCTGCTCTTCCCTGTTGTGTTTTTCACTTTTGCTTCTTGCTTCAGCATTTGCAGCCTGTCATTCTCACCAAGAATTTATCCTGAAGAACAAGGTCACATGAAAAGCATCTTTACACTACTGCAAGCCAAGGCTACTCTACAGCCTTGCAAAGGAAATATCAGCAAGAGTTTTCATCGCCTTCATCTTTTTCCTCTCAGTAATCTGGAACACTTCTAGTAAATCATGTGTTATTTACATGAAACAGAAAATATTTCTTTTTATCTGTGGATGACCTAAAAAATCAGGAATGGCTCCTGGCATGTCCAAATTGTGGGAAAGCTGTGATAGCTGTTCAGATTTTTTATCTTGACCACAAAGTGAATTAGGAATGAGAATCTAGAATGGGGTTTTTTGGTGCTAAAATGGGAAATATTTAATGAGGTGGCTAATTACAAATTGAATGGATATTCAGTGACGTGTAAGTGATCACTACAGGGGACCACTGAAATGGTCATGGCTCATGATGTCCCTTGCTCTGGAGCTCAGTGATGATGTTACACCTCAAACACAAATGTCTGTGGAAGGGACTGCCAGCATTGCCACAGGGCCTGGTTGGCACCAAGTGCTGCCACAAAGCAGATGATTCAGAAGCCACAGGAACAGACTTTCTGAACCGCAGCTCCTGACGTGTGCAATGTCGTCCTCAGTGACAGAGCTGTCCTCTTCCTGATGTAAAAAAGGAACATGATTTCTTCAGCTCTGTCCGGTCCCCCCTCTGTGGCCAGCGTTGTGCTGCACTGTGGTGTAGTGAGATGTACTGTATGTCAGCTATAATGAGTAACATAGGTGTTTCCTCCTCTTGGAGGGGAGAGCCTTCCCACTCCTTGGGTTCCAGCTTCCTTCACTGATTTACAGTGAAGTTGCTATAAACACCATGTGGTGTTTTACAGACTCAAACCGAGAGGAAGCCGCTCCTCTCCCTGCTATGGGACTGAGAGCACAGCGATCACATTCCTCTCTGCAGTGGGGAAGCTCTGGCAGAGGGCTGGGGTATCCAAGGTGAGTTTTAGTGTTGGTTCTGAAAGGAGCCAGAGCAGCCACATGCTCCTTATGTGGCCTGGAATTGTTCCTGACGGTTGAAGTGTCCTGACAGTTGAAGGTTGAAGTTTGCAGATCGATTTCCCCAGTTCCTTTCACAGGGTAATCCTAGGTGTGGAGGAACAACTGCAAACTAGTGCTTAGGCCCATGTCTCTGAGCCAGTCCAAAGAGGTGCTTAGGCCAGGTCTCTGATCCAGTCAGAGGTGCTTAGGCCATGTCTCTGAACCAGCCTAAAGAGGTGCTCAGGCCCATGTCTCTGAACCAGCCCAAAGAGGTGCTTAGGCCATGTCTCTGAACCAGCCCAAAGAGGTGCTCAGGCCCATGTCTCTGAACCAGCCCAAAGAGGTGCTTAGGCCATGTCTCTGAGCCAGCCTAAAGAGGTGCTTGGGCCAGGTCTCTGAGCCAGTCAGGGGTGTTTAGGCCCATGTCTCTGAGCCAGCCCAAAGAGGTGCTCAGGCCTATGTCTCTGAGCCAGCCTAAAGAGGTGCTTGGGCCATGTCTCTGAGCCAGTCAGAGGTGCTTAGGCCATGTCTCTGAGCCAGCCTGTGCATTGGTGGCTATGAATTCGCACAGCAGTGGGAGAGGTGAGGATGGCTGCTGGGCCTCTGTCCTCCAACAAAGCTTTTTTAAGGAATGCTGTTTGGAGCCTTTAACTTCAGCACACAAAGAGCTGGCGGATCTAATTGCCTTCCTTGCCAATTTTGTGCAACATGGCAGGAATATGTTAAATGTTTCCTGAAAACAAATGAAAACTTCAGAAGACTAAGCAATAGAGCACCAGTAGAAAAAACCATGCAATATTTTGGCGCATAACAACATGTTTAGGCATAGCAAATAATCTGTTTTACATAAATGATGTAATTAATTCCCATTTCAAAGAACCACTCACATATGAATGGTTTGTGTAATTTCTCTCTGCTGACGTAAGACTTTCCAGTTTTTTGCATTTTATTTATTACTGTTAGTTTACAGTACTGATAGATTTAATTTTTGACAATTCATGCAATATAGATACAGTTTTTTTCCTAAACAAATAGCAGTACGCAAAAAATTTAGCTTTTAAGCTAAGTGTTGTTACCATTGAGCTGCAACAGAAGTTGAGGTTGTTGTTGTTGGCAGTTTCTTCTCATGTGATGTTTTAGGCATTTTTTAATAAAGGTTTTGTAAAGGACTAAACAGATGAAAGAGTTGGGTCTGGTTTAAATTACTAGGATGAAATTTCAGAATTAGGATGCTCTTAGTATGTTTTGAGCAGAGGATCAGGGATTTCATTCACAACTCAATTTGAACTTAGTAAGTGAAACTATTTAAATGTAGAATATCACATTATATCTTCTTTAAAAATGTATTTCTACATGGAGATTCTTTAAATATTACAGGATAGAGTTTTGCCACTTCAAGAAGTGCTCAATAAAACTGAAGGGATGCCAACAAAATGCATATTGTTGACATTCTCCATATTGCAAAACTATTTTAGTTACGAGTATTGTAAAAGCAGTGCTGGTAATTATATTGCTGGGAATTATGACTGAAAAGGATAATACAACGGGGATAATCATGTCCCAGCAAAGAAAGGGATTAGAAGGAAATTGAAATCTCTCCTACTGGCGCTTAACTCCTCATTCATGATTTTGCCTCTTCCCATTATTTTTTGCCTCTTCTCATTATTTTTCCAGCTAGTAACTCAAAATGAAACTGCAGAGTTATCTCAACATTTTGCATCTCCATAACCTAACAGATAAGCTCTAAGTTGAAGAAATTCCTGCCTTCAC
Organism: Melospiza georgiana; assembly: GCF_028018845.1. Lineage (NCBI taxonomy): Eukaryota > Metazoa > Chordata > Aves > Passeriformes > Passerellidae > Melospiza > Melospiza georgiana. The sequence goes on along the minus strand of NC_080430.1, from coordinate 32,502,313 downwards.
AGCTATGGACATAGTGCCAGCTATTGCACAATTTGTGTCTTGTAGCATGTTTTTGGATTAATCATAAGTAAATTTGGATCTCAATCATTTCATTATCAGTTGAAGCCAGCACAGCTTCACGGGAGGAAAGTCCTTCTTATCAAACCCAATTTCCTTTATGACAAGGCAACCCACCTGGTTGATCAAAGGGAGCCAGTTGATGTAATTCTTTCGGAATTCAGTAAATCTTTCCATACTGTTTCTCACAGGATCCTTCTGGACAGAATGTCCAGCACACAGCTGGATAAATACGTCATGCGATGGGTGAGCAACTGGCTCATGGGTTGGGCACAGAGGGTTGTGGGGAATGGGGTGACATCAGACCAGGGACCTGTCACTAGTGGTGTTCCACTGGGCCCCATCCTCAGCCCTGTGCTCTTCAACATCTTCATTCATCACCTGGATGCAGGACTGGAAGTCACAGTTGATACAAAACTGGGAGGAGCTTCAAAGGCAGGGAGGCCCTGCAGAGAGACCTCAACAAATGAGAGGCCTGGGCAATCACCAAGCGCATTAAGTGCAGCAAGGGAAGTGCTGGATTGCTGGATTCTGCCCCTGGGATGGGGCAGTCCTGGATGTAAGTACGGTCTGGGGAATGAGAAGCTGGAGAGCAGTGTCATGGAAAGGGACCTGGGGCTCCTGGTAGATGGCAAGTTAAACGTGACTCAGCAGTGCCCTGGCAGCCAGAGGGCCAACCCTGTCCTGGGGTGCATGAGACACAGAATCCCCAGCTGGGCAAGGGAGGGGATTGTCCATTCTGCTCTGAGCTGGGGCAGCCTCACCTCGAGTGCTGGGGGCAGTTTTGGGCCCACAATGTAAGAAAGACATTGAACTGTTAGGGAGGCAAAGGAGGGCAGCAAAGTTGTGAAGGGCCTTGAGGGGAAGCTGTGTGAGGAGCAGCTGAGGACACTTGGTGTGTTCGCTTGCCTGGGCAAGAGGAGACTGAGGGGAGACCTCACTGCTGTTAAAACTTCCTTGTGAGGGGAGAGGGGGGCAGATGCTGATCTCTTTTCTGTAGTGACCAGCAACAAGAAATGGCCCAAAGCTGACTCAGGGGAGATTTAGGAGGAATATTAGGAAAAGGTTCTTTACCCAGAGAGTGTTTGGCCACTGGAATGGGCTCCCCAGGGAAGTGTTCACAGCAACAACGTGACAGAGTTCAAGAAGTATTTGAACAATACTCATGGGCACCTGGTGTGATTCTTGAGGATGATGCTGTGCAGGGCCAGGATTTAAACTCACTGAGGCCTGTGGGTCCCTTCCAACTCAGCTGATTCTGAGATTCTGTGGTTATCTTTCTGGCACTTCTGTTCAAGATGCAGCAAATGTATAATTTTTTTCCCCAGAAAACTCCTGGATTATTGTGAGACAAAGTGTGATCTGAATTTGGCAGGGACTGGACATGAAAGCACAGCTCTGGTGGCAAGTATTCCTAGTTTCAGACCTCTTATATAAGGACAGTAACACACATATGAAGAAAAGAAAACCTGGGCCCTTTAGTCAAAAATGTGGGGAGAGGAGGTGACCGAGGCAGCCTTAAGTGGTTGGCTGCAATAGTATGCAAAGCTCTCAGGAAAATTTTGAATGAAAGGCAAATAGAGGTTAGGAGGTAGATAAGATTAAACATGGCTTTGCAATGTTGGATTGTGTCAACCCAATACACTCACTGAGAAACTATTTCCTACACAAAGGAGACATGGAGGATGGAGCTGGCTGAAAGGGAGACAGCGCTGCTGAGTGTTAATAAGCAGATGGTGAGGAAGGAATAATGAGCTGGGTGTTCTGATGGCAGCAAGTATACTTTATGGAAATAACTGTGGAAGGGAAGGATGGTGGTGTCTATGGCAGGTGTGCTGCTAAGGTGATCTTAGAGTAGTCTGCTGAGGTATACCCTGCAGAAAAGGGAGAATCATACTGCTCTAATTCAAAGACATTTGTGAGAATTCACTTCAATTTTGCATATGCTTCTGATTGCTCTATGTCAAACATAGAGCAATGAACTTTCAAACATGAACTGTAACTGAAGGATGCCAATAGTGGTCAGAGGGATGGAGAGCTTTGTGCTGGAAAGGAAGTGGGAAATGGATACTGTGTTTAGTCTAGTGAAAGAAGGCCTCAGAGAGGACCAAGACTGCTTCTTATTAGCAGTGAAAGTACCAGAGGGGATGCCAACAAACTGAGGGGACTAATCTAGCCTTGAACAGAAATGTGTCTTTTTCAAGTAGGAAAGTGCTTCCTAGCCATGGAACAAATTTTCTAACCAGAAAATGTTATACAGTGGGACTGCTCAAGCACTGGCAAAGGTGCCCAGAGGCTGCTGAACCTCCATCCTTGGTGTGTGAAACTTGACTGGATAAGGCATTTAGCATCTTGATCCTACTTCAAAACAGATATTTCAGTAATGGAATGGCCTAGCTGGCCTCCAGGGGTGCCTCTTGCCTGAATGATCCCATGCTCCATTAGAACAAAAAAGTTCCCAGATACCTTCCACAGCACATGAGGAAGAAGCAAAAGGCCCCAATATAGCTTCCACAAAATTCATAATATTTTACCAGAGAATGGCCAAGTAATGAAAAAAAAGAGGTGATGAGAGCTGAAAAGGTCTGCAAAATTGAATTTTCTTGGCAAGTTCAATAGTTCAGCCTCTCCTAAATAATTTAGAAAGTGAAATTAAGTGGGGAAGGAGATTGGCCTGGTCTTTCTTTTGTGTCGTGGAATTACAGAGCTTGTAAAAGATGGGGCTGTAGCCTAGACAGAGATAGCAACAACATTTTTACTCAGCCCTCTCTCCCTGACTCCTCATCTTCCCCAGTAAGGCTATATGAGCTGGTAGGACCATCTCTAGAAGAAAGAGGCAATTGTTTCTTCAGGCCCATCCATCCCTGAGACCAGCAGGAAAAATCCATTTCTTGTTTGTAACTCAGTTTTCTACCAATGTCATTCCACTGAAATAAATGCAGGCAATTTGGCTTTTAGTCCATTAGACATGCCACTACCACAGAAACACATGTGCAGGGACTGGGCTGATACTTTTCTGAACTAAATAAAAATATTATAATTTGAGGCCCAGGAAAAATTTTTTAATGACTTTCCTTTTTTTAACATTGAAGTATCAGGAAAAAATAAACATACAAGGAGAAACATGAGTAATTTAAAAGATATTTTTATGTGAAAGGCTATCTTATTCACTGCATTTTTTTGAATCTGAAAGGAAAAATTTAATATGCTTTTGGTAATTGGATTGAGCTACTGTAAAGAGGTACTAAGGCTCAGCTTAATCTAAACTCTGGACCCAAAATATAAGTATAAACCTTCATTAATTCATGATGCAATTCTCCTTGTACGGGCAAGCAAGTCTTGGCCTCTATGAGGTGCAGGACAGCTGTACATGCAAGATATATATGGTTCTACATCCTCTCCCCAGCTTTTCTCTGATTTTGCATTGTTTCAGCCTTGCACTGAGAGCCAGGGCACAGCTCTCTATCTGGGGGTGCCCTGCAGTGTGCTGCCTCTCAGTGCCCATCCTGGGGGCCCGGTGGCTCAGCAGGTTGCTGGCAGCACACACACCAGTACTGCTGCTCCCAGCCTCCCCTGGGAGCTCTGCTCACATCTCCTGCTCTGTGTGAGCATGAACAGGGGCTGCTTGCAGATGCCCTGCTCTCCCAGCACAGCATGGGCAGGGACACAGTTCTGAGAACTGAAACAGAAACCTCCCCAGGGAAAAAAAGAACGTTTCTGATTGTTTGGAAGTGCTCTGTATTCATTGCCCAGAGGCAGGCAAGAGTGGATGGACAGGTTTTTCCCCAGTGACTCAAGGATTTCGTGGCTCATTTGCAGAAGGAAGATGTGTCATGCTGGGGAAAGCATCACTTCATTCTGGCGAAAACATTACCCACTTTTGAATGTATCGCCTGGCACCCAAGGATGTGACAACAGAGAAATGTGGTGGCTTGGTAAGAGAGGCCCAAGTGAAAACTGAAATGTGTCTGTGCTTGTATGAAAGAGGGATTCTCAGATATTTTCTTTCACTTCTCTTATGCTCAGGTTTCCCTTTTCCATTATAGTCATAGAGGAGTAGCTGTCTCAAAAGCAATTACCTCTATCAGCTGGAGATTTGTGCCTCTGACAATGTCTTTATATTGCATGTTTCCTGTCAGGACACCCTGTCTTTCTCACCACCGCTATAGTGAGTAGGATTGATACTCTGAATGGCTGAAAATTTGATTTGCAGCCTCTTCTAAACTTTCTGGTCTGTGAAAATCACCTCTTGAATACATTCTTGCTACTATGCCTTCTAATATCACCTTTCAGCTTTAGGAGCACTCAGTCACTCAGTTGTTTGGCTCTATCTTCTGCAGTGTGGTTTCTGTGCCTATCTCCTGCTTTGGATCCCAAAGACTTTCCCTTATATGATCCACCTTTTTTGGTGGACAATCTTGCTGTGGCTTGTCTGTCTTGGTGGAGGATGCCATATCACTTGAAGGCAGTGCTACTGCAGCACATCCAAAAAACAGCAAAAAGAAAGCTGTGCTATTTCCAGGACATCAAGGACTCCTCTGCAGGAACTTGAATCCAGTGCTGGACCTGACACCCAGTGCCTGCAAAGGCCAGTGCCACCTCAGGAGGTAAGGGTCATGGCTGGTGCACTATGGAGAGGAAGAGAGAGGGAGGTGTTTGAACTTAGTGTGTATGGAGGCAGCAAAGGATGGGAAGTGACTGTGGAGCTGTTTGAAAGAGAGGTCACAGGAACAGGGAGAGATTTTGTTCAAGAACTATATGAAGAATCAGTCATTGGCAGCACCATCAGCCTATTGTGGACTGCATGGTGGATGGATCTCAGGAACCTCAGGCACATCTGACAAGAAAGGATAATTTCCACAGATGGCAGTTGTATTTCTGATGTTCACTCACTATAGGGAGAGGCCAATATTGCTCAGGAGAAGGAGAGATTTAAATACTGAGGGAAAAAAAATGAATGGAATGAATCAATGGTGGGCTGTATCTCTACTGGTGAAGGTGCTGGGGTGTCCCTGGACAAGGACACTCAGAACTCTGTGTTACCAGAATATACGTGTCCCCACTTCAGGTGAAGACAAATATCACTTTCCAAAACAGTTTTTGGGCATGGTTTGGGGGTCAAGATCAATCCATGGCAACTCCTAAGAGGTAGTTAGTGAGCACCCAATCTAGTTTGGAAGGTGAGAGGCTTTAATAATGTGAATATGAGCTTCAGTGCCTGAGAATGATTTTAGTCACAATTCACTAGCAATGCTGAGGCATTAGTCATTTAGTAAAGTTTCTGACACATAAATCAGAGCAAGAAAATCCTGGCCAAACTGCCTAAGAAATAGGAAATCCTGGGCATGAAGTTCTTACAGGCTGGGGACAGAGTGGTTGGAAAGTGTCCCAGCAGAAAAGGACCTTGGGGTGCTGGTTGATAGAAGCTGAACAGGTGGCCAGCAAGGCCAATGGCATCCTGGCGTGTGTCAGCAACAGAGTGGCCAGCAGGACCAGGACAGTGATTGTCCCTCTGTACTCAGCACTGGTGAGGCCACACCTCGAGTCCCGTGCTCAGTTCTGAGCCCTTCAACTCAAGAAGGACATTGTGGGGCTCCAGCTTGTCCAGAAAAGGGCAACGAAACTGGTGAGGGGTCTGGAACACAAGTCCTGTGAGGAGCAACTGAGGGAGCTGGGATTGTTTAGCCTGGAGAAAAGGAAACTCAGGGGAGATCTCATCACTCTCTACAAGTGCCCGAAAGGTGATTGTAGCCAGATAGGGATTGGCCTCTTCTCCCAGGCAACCAGTGACAGGAGGAGAGGATACAGTCTTAAACTGCTCTAGGGGAGGTTTGGAAATTAGGAAGAATTTCTTCCCAGAAAGAGTGATTGGGCATTGGAGTGGGTTGCTCAGGGAAGTGGTGGAGTTACCATCCCTGGAGGTGTTTAAGGAAAGACTGGATGTGGCATTTAGTGTCATGGTCTAGTTGACACAGTAGTGTTTGGTCGTAGGCTGAACTTGATGATGTCAAGGTCTTTTCCAACTTAATTAATTCCATAATTCTCTAATTCTATTGAGCCAATTTACTCCACTGAGTGATGACTTCTCTGGATCCTACCCTGTAATGACCCAGAGCCAGATCTCTGTTTACCTCCTTTGCCATGCACTGCCACAGCCTGCCTGTGTTTTTCTGACCAGTTGTGCCAAATACAGCTGGTACTCACAGCTTTCCAAGGTCACAGTAGCCCAGGCACACCACTGGAATACACAGCCTGTGTTTGGAGCACAGTGCTGTGACCTGCCCTTCTTATGCACCCCAGCAGAGACACGGTTACATCACCCCAAGTGCCAGATGAATCCTCCATTGTGTCACTTTGTGCTTCTGATGTGTTGCCTCATGCTTACATTGGAGAAATTAAAGTCTTTATTAGCACTGTTGGAAAAACACCAGTGGTGTCTGGCATGTTGGTCCTTTCTTTTGCCTTGGAAAGAGAAACACTTCTCAGGGGAAGCACTGTCATCCAGGAAGGATGCAGGACACTCTTCCTGCACAGGAAGGCAGGGGACAGTGCAGATCTTGGAGCTTGGCTGCGTGGGGCCTTTTCAGGACTGTCAGATCTGAGATGGCACAGAGCAATGGAGTTCTTTACCAAAATGCCCTTGTAAAATGAGGACAGTTGAGCATGCCATTGCCAGATGAGGAAGTTTAAATGAGTGTTCAAGCTGCTTGGTCAGCTTTGCTGCCTTGATTCCTGGTTGACAGGTGTTATAGTAGCAGCAGCAGTCGCTTCAATGTAGTTACCTGTGTTGGAAGCATAGGCCTAAGGTCAGGGAAACTTCCACTTCAAGACAGCAATTAAATACACACAGTAGGTGAAATATATGCCTAAAATGCATTGAAATTGTATTTATGCTTTAAATGATTCTTTGATACTGCTTAATCCAGTCACCATTTCATTTATTACCTCATGCAATCCTTTCCTCTGGATTGAGCTGGAATCACAGCCCTGTAATTTAAGGTCCGAACTTCACACCTGAATGTCTAAAAATATCAAATTAGCTATTATAAACCCAAGTTAAACTTCTTGGCTTTGCACTGCTGCTGCACACAGTGAAGGAGCAGGAGGAAATAAAAAAGAAAGAAAAATTATGAGGAGAAATGTTTGCCCTCCAGCTGGACTATATTCTTGTAAAAGCGATAATCTGCGTCAAAGTGATCTAAACAGAGCAAAGGAAATTAAAACTGCCATTCTTTGACACAGGATACTGCTTGATAAGAATGCAAAACAGCTGTAAACTAAATGAGCCACATAATACTGCATTTTTCATGGTGTCCTTTATACAGACTCCACAATAATGTTACCAGCCTATGGCTCTTGTCTGGCAATTAATGATTTGTGCTGGTGGCTTACTTTTACCATTTAAAAATGTATTCTTCATATTTTGTTTAAAGAAAAACAAAACAGGACAAGCTGTAAGTTGTAACTACTTTTGGAATGTGAATTGCTTTCTAAGTCTTCTGACAAAAGAAAACAGTTTCCAGACCTAAATGCTAAAAAGCAGAAAACTGAAACAGATTTATTATTTTTTTTAATGAATGGTTTTAGAGAACAAGTTTTGCTTATTTTATATATATCTGTCTATATATATATAGATAGATAGATATATACACATATATAAACATTAAATATAAGTTAGTACATATTTTTTTAATGAAATTTAAAGAAAAGATAAAACTCTGTTGAACAATTCAGTCAAACTCTATTCTCATTTTGTCCCGGCTGTTTACATAATTTTAGAAAAGATCTTGGCATGTGGAGAAGCTAAAGCTTTCCCATTTTAAAATGGGAAAATAAAAGCTTTCCCTGCTTTATCTTTCATCCATTTTCAGTCATTTCAGGCAAGTTTACTGGGAACCATTTCAGGAACCATTTCCTGGGATTTCTTTGAGTTGCGAAAACACATCCCTCTGACCCTCACTCTGCACAAAGAACCCACTTCAGGCCCTGCGCTGAATTGGTCTTACCTTGAAAAAGAATTTCATTGCCTTTTCCTTTGGACTTGAAGATGCAAATAACATTCAGGAGCTACCTTGCAAATTTGATAAAGAAATGTTCTTTTTACTACTGCTCCAAGATGGGAAGAGCATTCCCAGCCCTGCCTTAGGAGAGAAGGGCAGTGGAAGTGCCGGCTGCGGCACCAGCCTGGGTGCCGGGCTGTGTGGAGCTACCAGAGGGGCTGTTGGGGGTGAGTCTGCTAGAGGTGGGAAAAGCTAGAGGATCCTCACCTCTGTTCTTCCCTTTCCACTGGAGCCTCCTGATGGCAAACTCACCACCTTTCTGCTTTATTTCCCAGCCTCTGGAAGAAGGGAACTCAATCAGCTCATCCCATTTGCCTACTTCTGTTGTGTCTTCCAGGTGGTTTCACAGCATGAGCCTTATCAGGAGGATGCAATAGCACTATTGCCACTCTCACACCATGCATTAAACAAACATCCCAAGGAGAAAGGACACTAAATGTATAATATGGTTTTCATTTCCTATATTTGCTTTTATGAACACAAGGCTTACAATTGCTTATTTATTACAATTATCAGTAGTATTACTATTAGTGAAAGTCCAGTCCGCTTTAAGGACTCCAAAGATGTTGGAGTCCTTAAAGATAGCTCCAAGACAGCTTTAATAACATGTGTTGAAACCCTCAATAAAGTTGTGGGATGTCATGAGGCTCTAAAATGAGTGAGACTGAAAATAAATGCTTGCCCTCAGTGTGTTTTAGTCATTTTCCCTGAAGATAAATTGCCTAAAGAGGAAAACATAAGGCAGTTAACACTGCTGGTTTATTTCAGAATAAAATTACAGGGACCATTACTGTCAAAGCAAAGTTAAACATCCTGTCAAGCTTGTGTAAGGACCTCAGGTCTCATTTCAACTGAGGAAACATCTTTGCTGTCATTAGTCTAGTATAGCTGGGTTTTGCTCTGTAAAATGTCAAATGTTTCTCTTCTCTTTTTGCCATTCACAGTACTAATACATGGTAAAGATGAATGAAAGTTACATAACATTCAAGAACTGAAAATACCTCAAGAAAATATAATTCTTCTTAGCTGCACTCAGAGGCTTTGGTTGTCTGAGGAAGTCTGGGATTCTCCATTCCCTAATGTTCCTGGTGTGTTTGAGAATTAATAAACTAGTAGGGAGAGATTTTCAAAAGCACAAATTACAGCCATGTGACCATCTGCCATGGTTTTCACAGCTCATCTTGACTGTATTTCTGAAGACAAGGCGCTTCCTTTGCTCTTCTCCATGCTGATGCTCAGGGTGATGTAGTGGCTCTGGTAGTAAGAACCATGGTCTCCTTAGAGCACTCTCCTTGGCACTGTCTCACAAACCTCAGATGAGAAGGTGACACTCTTGCCCAGGAGTGTGGGTAATCTGCCCTCAGGGCAAGACCAGGAGCTGACTGTGAGCCTGAACTCACCACTGCCCTTTTTACATCTGAGCCTGATGACCTGCTGCTTTGCTGTTGTGGCTTTTGCCAGTGTCCTTCCCCAGCTGGACCACAAACTCATTCTACAGGTATTGCTGTCATGCTTAGGAAAGACCCCACAGATCTGACCCTCACATCAAATTGTGAAATAAAAGACTAGAGCTACTCAGGACAACTCATATACACCCACCTCCATGTCACCCTCCAGAAGCCTCTGAGTTGGCTTGTCAGTCTTCTCTTCCTGTCTGGCATGTTTTTCTGAGTTTATGAATAGCCACATCCACCAGCAAGCCTGTGGGATATATGACATACAGCAGCCTTATGTGACAGAGAGGAACCTCACAGGGACATGGATTTCAAGCTACCTATCAGACAGAATTCTGTAAAGAGTTTTTCAGGGATTTTTTTTTTTGTTTGTTATTTGTTATTTTCTTGCCATTTGTTTTGAAGTTTTGGGGAGCAATGTTGTACCTTTGGATCAAAGCAAAGGAACAGCAGTGCAAGTAAGTCAGTAGACTGGTGAATAGCCTATTAAATTTTTGTTAGACTGAATTTTGATGTGTGTTCAACCAACAGTAACCCCCCAATAAAAAGAAGCACATAGTGAGGTATGGATTTCACATAAAACAGTTTCCAGATCTGGTTCATGCCTGTACTGCTGCTGCAGAGGAGGCAAAAGAGCGGGGGAAGATGAATAGGGAAAAAGCAATGCGGTACAGGAAGGATTCCTGCCATACTTTTCTGTTTTGGCAAAGATCTTCCCTTAACACGTGGTAAGCTATGATCTGTGTTGTAACCAGCCCTGAAGAGGGGGCTGCTTTTCAGAGAGGACTTATAAGAGAAGCTACGTGCAGCTTTGAGCTTGCGTGCACAGCCGTCCCCAGGAGAGGCAGCAGTGAAGTCATGGTGGTCCTGGGATGACCTCTGGCAGCCTCAGCTGGAAGCTGTGTTGCTCAGGCGGATTAGAAACCAGGGCCTGAGTCAGGCGCCTGACTTAGCTGCATCTGTGAGTGTGCATGCCTAGTGCTTGTGAAGCTGAGTTTAACTCACGCCTCTAATTTCATCTGTAGGGAATGCTGACACTTCCCACAGACAGTTTCTCGGCTCATGGTTTATCAGTGGCCCAACACCACTAAGGTGTTCTAAGATGTCACCAGGGTTTGTCAGCAGAATTTTCAGGAGAAAAACCCACCTGCATTGCCCATTTGAATTTCAGAAAATACCAGAGTGCTGAGCAATGAGGCTTGAAAGGGAAATACAGCAACAAAGGAAAGTGATTTTTCACAATGACTGATGAAAATGACATTGCAGATCTCAGCTTGAGTTTCATGGACTTGCAGTAAATCCATGAATGCATCCAGTAAACAAGAGACCTCATAGCTTTTGCATATTACACTATTTCAAATTCATGACAACACCATTTTGTCTTCACCAAATCCTACCTTTTCATGTTGTCTGTCACACAAAGGATCTAGAAACAACTTGCAATTAGCCAGGTCTCTGCTGTGACTTAGGTCATGTAATCACCTCGTCAGCTGCCTCAATGTCACTGTGTGCCAACTTTCCCTTTTCTGCTATTTGGTTATATTTAGGTTTTATTTAGGCTCTTTATTTTACTTAGGTTCCCTTTCCTATTTACCTACTGCCTATTGTCTGCATCTTGGGTTATAAAATCAGGATAGGAAGTAGTGGGGATGGAAGTTCTGGTGAGTTATGTAACTTCACAGTGAGGTAGAGATGTGACATTTGCTTCTGCTTGGGGTCTTCAGAACTGTTGTGTAACATCAAACAGTGAAAACAAAACCACTGCACGTTCATCTGAAGAGTTTGGCAAAATTAACATTTCCTAAAATGTGAGCAGGACAGGCTAAAATTCTGAAAAACTCCTTTAACTCATGTTATGAGTTTGTACTCAGGTACCATTCATTGCTTTGCAGCACCACTTAAGGAATCGCATGGGAAAGAGCGTTTGGATTGCATCCTATCCTCACAATGTCTTTCTTGGGGATGAATCTTATTCCTATCTTTTTTTTAACTCCATGAGATGGAAAGTCAAATTAACCACCTTGGAAACGCACTCCATTGTTCTGGTGCCCTTGCTCTATTTCTCTGAAAAGATAATATATGATTATTAAAGGATATATCCTCTTTTTGGAGGCATCTTCCCCTAAAACCCCCACATAATATAAGGCTGTGGTGGTAGTTTCTTTTCTTCCTGTGGAAAAGCTGGTGATCCAGGTCTGTGTTACCATGAATTCAAGCTATGGTACATGTTAGAGGGCTCATCTATGTTTCACAATCCTGTTTCACTTAGCACCATAAAATAAGAGCTGCTGTAAAAAGATCAGTGCCAAAAAGCACTTCCCAAAAAGGGCAACAATGTCATCTGTACTTCCATTTCTCCTGTGCAATCTAAATCCGACCCAACTACACAAGGAAATATGAGGTATCTCTTTATAAGCAGTCACTGCATACCTAGATGCTCAGATTGCTAAATGAAGGCAGGAAGGAAGGGTAAAGGCAGCAGCCCAAAGCCCAGATTTTCCTGACTCACTGCCATGTCCCGGCTGTGTCCTCTAGCTGCTTCCACGCAAGTAACATTTTCTGCTGAGTCACAGCATGACAAGGCATTTTCCCCTCGGGATTAATCCCTTCTCTAAGAGCAAATCTGCTTCTTATTTGTGCTGTCTTCTGCCCTGAAGAAAGTGCCGGGGCATGGCAAAAGCAGATCTTTCTCCTTTTTATGTCACTTCACCCTTTTTCCTGGCTATTGCTCACACCTTGCTTAATCTCTGGAGTATGGGAATAACCACAGCTCTCTTAGGGAACTGCCACTTATCCCACTTACTATCCATCTTATTAACCAACCTCTGCCAGAGAATGTCTGTAAATGCTCTTTATGGGGATTTTCTTTGGCACAAACTGCTGTGGTAGCACAGGACTTGTAATACTCCTTTGCAGGTCTTACTGTATGTTGCAACAGTTTGCATAGCTGCTTTCCACACTCTGTCACTGGCTAAATCATTCCTGGCAGCAGTGGATAAGCTTTCCAGAACCTGCAACCCAGCCCTGACTAAGCCAGGGCAGGAATCTGGGTCCTGGGCTGTGTTTTCTCACTCAAGTGTTCTGAAACATTTGGATTTGACATCTCTGGGCTGACCTCACTTGGGCCACTGAGGAGCACACCGACCTCCCAAGTCAGGGAGCGGGAGGCACCTGTTTTCAGCACTAGCAAACAGTGTGTGCTGAAGCAGGTTGAGTCCAAAAGTAAACCGTGAGGTTCAAAACCTGCTTCTAGTAAAGCAGATGCTGATATGGGTCAGTGATTTATTGTTCTATTTATCATGTGTTTCAGAAAGCAAAATATCGGGGTTTTATCTTTTTTGGATAAGACTCTGTGGAAAGCTCATCCAGTGAATCTGTGAGCTCTCCTGTAATAAGATAAATCTGTGAACTCTCCTGTAATAAAATAAGATAGCTAAAGCCATAGAAAATCAGTATTTATGAGGCACAAAAAGGCACCACATCTTCGCTAAACATTTCAGACGAGAGGCTCAAACATTTCCATGTTCCTGGAAGGTGAAATTTCTGTCACTGGAGAGAGAAGGCAAAGTTGTTTTCAGTTAGAGGGCTTGATTAAAAATTTTAAAAATGCAGAGCAGTACAAGTAGGAAATAATAAGGAAAAATGTTTGTATGCAAGTTAGAGAGCTGTCAAAATTTAACTGTCTTTGAAACATATTCCTTAATTTCTTTTGTACAAACCCGGTGTCACAATGGCCCTTCTGTCATATTCCCATGCTCTCTCCAGATGGTCAGTTCTGACACAAGGAACAGCTGTCACAACACTGCTACCAACAGAAAGTTAAGATGGATGGATATCTGGATGTGAGCTGAATTTACTGTATCTGAGGTCTGCAGTAAGGTTAGCAGGACAGGAAGGTGTGGGAAATGTGAATGAAATTTGGCAATTGTCATGAAATTTCCAATTATCCTAAATATGAAAAGAAGAAGAAACAAAAAGGGAATTTTTTTTGCCACTTTAGACTACCTTGCCAAACATTGGATGTCAGAGTATCAGAGAAATGTAGAATCATTTAGGTTGGAAAAGACCTGTAAGATATCAAGTCTAAGGGTTAACCCAGCTGCCAAGTCCACCACTAAACCATGTCCTCAAGTGCCACATCTACATGTCTTTTAAATACCTTCAGGTGTGGTGATTCAATCACTTCCCTGCACAACCTGTTCCAATGCCTCACAGCCTTTTTGGTGAAGAAATATTTCCTAATGTCCAATCTAAACTTCCCCTGGTGCAGCTTTATGCTATTTCCTCTTTTCTTGTCACTTGTTACTTGGGGGAAGAGACCAACACCTACCTCACTTCAACCTCCTTTCAGGCAGTAGAGAGCAACAAGGTCTCCTTGAGTCTCTGAGTGTTCAGGCTAAACAGTCCCAGCTCCTTCAATCACTCCTTGTAAGACTTCTGCTCCAGCCCCTTCCCCAGCTCAGTTGCCCTTCTCTGGACACTCTCCAGTACCTCAACGTCTCTCTTGTAGAAAGGAGTCCAAAACTGAGCACAGGGTTTGAGGTGTGATCTCAGCAGTGCTGGGTACAGGGGGGAAATAAAATCACTGCCCTGGTCCTGCTGGCCACACCATTGCTGATCCAGGCCAGGATGCCACTGGCCTTCTGAGCCACCTGGGCACACTGACAGCGCATGTTCAGCCACTGTCAACCAGCACTACCAGGTCCTCTTCTGCCAGGCAGCTTTCCAGCCACTCTGCCCCCAGCCTGAAGCCCTGTCTGGGGCTGCTGTGACCCAAGTGCAGGACTCAGCACTTCACCCTGTTATGTCACAGCCTTGGCCTTGGCCCATTGATCCAGCTTGTTCTGATCCCACTGCAGAGCCTTCCTAGCCTCCTGCAGGTCAAAACTCCCGCCCAGCTTGGTGTCTGTGAGCTCGCTGAGGAGGCACTCAATCTCCTCATCCAGATCACTGATAAAGATCTGGAACAAGGCTTGTCCCAACACTGTACCCTGGGGAACCACTTGTGATAGGCCATCCAATAAACCTTAAGAAGCCACAACTTCAAAGCAATGAACAAGTTAGTGTAAGGTATCACCAGAAAGAGGCGTGTTACATGAACAGAAGTTCTCCAGGCAGCCTGGTATTTCAGCAAGAAGTGCTGCAGCTGCTGCAGAGGCTTGCACAGTTCTGCTGAAAGTGCTGCTGCTGCTTTCACATCCTGTTAGATTTCAGGAAACTTTGCTCAATCTCCCTGAAAGTGATTGACGTGGTTTCAGTCTCATTACTTTGCCGATACTTTGTTCTGTTTCAGAGGAAAAAGGCAATAGGAATGTCTGTGCCTTGACCAGAAACCAGAAGTACCTGCTGAGAGTGAAACTGTAAAGATAAAAAAATTTGCAGCTGGCTAAAATGTTGGAGGCTCTCACTGCATTTCCTGGGAAGCCAGTGAAGAGAAAAAATGGAATGTTATCTCCTTAAATCTATTCCTAATTTCCTAAGCTCTATGATCTGATTTTCCACAGGCTGAGGATGACTCACCAAATAACTCACCCAAAGGTGCTTGGTGCCTCTTGAGAGCTGTGGCTAGACAATGTAACATTGGGCCTCTAAAGGGAAAATGCCAAGAGAATACAGCAGTGACTGTTCACAGACCAAGGGCAAGAGCCATTGCTCACAGCTTTCCAGGATTGTGCAGAGTCCTCTCCCACTTCCTTTTTCTGTGAAGAAAAGATTATGAACTTCCATGGAGACCATGATGAACTTCCCCTACGTGAAGAAACAGTGACTGGCTGACTCTATGGCTGCTAGCTGTAGGGATATTACAATCATTAATCAAACTGGCAGTCTCCAGTGGGTTATCTACAGCTGGTCCCTTCATTGTACAGGCAGGGAATTGAAAATGCAATCTCTTTTGTCCAAAGACACAAAATGAATTAGTATCAAAGCCCACATGAAAATTCTTGAGGCCAAATGCAAATTTCAAATACCCACATTATCAGTTAGATGCATCATCAAATTTTACTGATGTTTTGTAGGCACATGTCTTTACTGATAATTCAAACCATGTGACAATTTAAATTCCTATGTAGGATGTTAGAATTGAAGGTAGAGAAAACCTTATGCCTAATCATAAAATGCAATGACCAATGGCCCTGAACCCAAGGGCAATTCACTGCCTATTTTCTAGAGATGGCATTACAATGACCAGGGTTTCTTAAAGAAATAATCTTGATGAATCTGCTGAATGCAGATATGCAGATTTTGCTGTGGTAGCATAGACTAAAAAAGAGCCCAGGCAGCTCTAATCAGAAAAGCAGCAGAGCAATTACATAGCAGGCTTTTCTCAGCATCACCCAGAGCAGGACTCATTAAAATTGGACTCTTTACAAAAACACTTAATATTGACTCTGTTATAATTGACCATCAGGTGTTTGGAGTTTAAACACATGATAGATATTTTGTCATAGCACTAAATGCTGTGCTCCATTCTCCCAGCAGGGTTTGCTACAAGCCACAATTGTTCCCTTCAGTTTTTAAAAGGTCCCGAGCTTTGTGAATTTTCTCTGGTAACATAGGCTGTATCTCAAACTAGTGGGATTGTAATAAGCTTCCAGGTATTGCAGGCTAGAACAGAAGTGTAAATGGCATTCTCTGAAAGAAGTTATATGAATTACAATTGGAAGATATTTAGCCTATATTGCAGTTCACAAGCACCATCCCATTCCTCTCTATAGTTGTGAGTTCAGAAGTCTATCATGGCAAGTCTAATCTTTCTTCTACTTTGTTTTTAATAATGGTGATTTTTGCTGCAATGTAACAGGGTTACAGACACCATGCAAAACTGGACAAGACCCTACAAGTGCTTTGGGTTTGTCTAGAAGAACACAGAACATGTCTGTTTCCCATGAGTGTTGGTGATTGCTTCATCCCAGAATCACTTCCAGCTTCCCTCTTATCTAATTACCATGTACCACACAATGTAACCACAGCTTTTTAGATTGGTTTTGGGGCTTTGGGCATTTCAGCTAGGAAAGTTTTATTTCTTCATATTTTACCCAAAGCTCTCATCTTTCCTAATTTCCTGATACATGCAGGAGTGCTGAGTTTTAGCACTGGCTGACTGTTGTGGTTTCACCCCAGCCAGCAGCCAAGCCCCACACAGCTGCTCTTTCATTCCCCTACCATTTGGCTCAAGGAGAGAATCAGAGCGCAGAGAACTCATGGGTTGAGATAAAGAAAATTTAATAGGGAAAGCAAAAGCTGTGCACACAAAGCAAAGCAAAGCAAAGCAAAGCAAAGCAAAGCAAAGCAAAGCAAGGAATTAATTCACTGTTGCCCATGGGCAGGCAGGAGTTCAGCCATGCCCAGGAGAGCAGGGCCCCATCACATCTAACAGTTACTTGGGAAGACAAACACCATCACCCCAAATGTCTCCCCTTCCTCCTCCTTCCCCTCACTTTATTACAGAGCATATCCCATGGTCTGGGATATCCCTTTGGTCACCTGGGATCACCTGTCCTGGCAGTGTCTCCACCCAACCTCCCATGCAGCCCCAGCCTCACCAGCATGGCAGTACAAAAGGCAGAAAAGGCCTTGGTTCTGTGTAAACCCTGCTCAGCAATAACAAAACTTCTCTATATTATCAACAACCCTGTGTTCTGCACACATCCAAAACACAGCCCCATACTAGCCATTGTGAAGAAAACCCAGCTAAAACTGGCTTTTTGTCACACTGCTGGTCTTTGCTGCTGAAACATAAACATTTCTCTCCTTAATGGATAATTCTTACTGACAAAGCCTTCTTCAAGGGTTAGTTGAAAAATTAATTTACTGAAGCATATTCTAAGGAGATAAGGGAAGATGCTTGTCCCCTGTCACTGGAAAGTGATGTAAAACTTCTGCAGTTCTCAATGAAACACACCAAGGGTTTTGACAGCTCTGCATACATCAGCAGGAGAAATTTCTGAGTGAAACTGGCCTGGTCACTGCCTTCTCTTTGGCAGTTGATGCTTGTTACTGTATTTCCTTGGAATCAGTGAGATCACAGCCTCTAACCACTGCATCTTCCCATCTGGAAGAAAGTGACCCAGTCACTAAATCTTTTATAAATATTTAACTTAATATCAGTTAAACAGAAAAACAAATTGCATGCACCAACACCCCTTCTGAATTAGGATGCACTTTTGCTGCAGTGGTCCGAAATCTGTGTGCCCTTGCCATAGCTCCCTCTTTGACCACTTTTTTTTCTTGGTGTGATGGAGGCTGTGCCTCAGTGCCCTTAAGATGGTAACTAAATGGTAACCAACCTTAATGAATCAAGCTTTCATATTAGATTAATTATGTCAAAGAACCAATGCTGACAATCTGGATTTCAGTTTTGAAAATTTTGGCACCTCATTCAGTGAATCCTACTCCTCAGAAACCATATTTTCAGTAACCTCCTGAATTATTGTGGAGTTACCCTTGTAGAAAAGACATTTTCCTCTAGAAAAGGTGCCTTTGAATGCTTTTCTGGAAATGATGGTGGAGCAGAAGCATTATATTACTGGGTCACTAGATCCCTGAACAAGCAAATCTTTCTACTTCTGAATGTGTTATGGTGTTTCTCTGGAATAGTTTAAAATCAGGTATTTCTACTTACTGCAGCAGACATTGAGGGTAGGTGGCTAGTTTGGCACACAGGAGACAGATGGCTAGTGAGCAGTTAGGAAGTGAATAAGTTTCTCCATCAGAGTTTTAGTGGAACAAGTCATGGACCAAGGTAGCACAGGGCGTGGAAAGGCTGCCAAGCCTTCCTAGTGTCCTCATCCCAGCTACAGAGACAAGAAAATGCTCCATAATAATGTTCAGAGGCTACCTTATTCACTTTCTTTGTGCACTGTCTCTTTTCCAGCCTTCTTTTTCTTGTATGCCAGAATCAAATGGCAGCAAATAGTGTCTCTTTGTTTGCAACGGTTTACAGGGGCAATGGATGCTCTGAGCTTTGTCTCTGACTTCCTGCATTTCTCTGGGTTGTGCCCTAAAGGGCAATACAGACAGCAGGGCAATATGTGTGCATGAATCACAGAATAACTTAGATTGGAAAAGACTTCTGAGGTCATGAAGTTCAGCCTTGATGATGACCAAACACTACTGTGCCAGCTAGACTGTGGCATGGAGTGACACCTCCAATCTTTCCTTAAATACTTCCAGGGATGATGACTCCACCTCCCTGAGCAGCCAATTCCAATGCTCAATCACTCTTTCTGGGAAGAATTCTTCCTAATTTCCAACCCAAACTTCCCCTAGTGCAGTTTAAGACTGTATCCTCTCCTTCTGTCACTGGTTACCTGGGAGAAAAGACTGACCTCACCAGGCTATAGCCTCCTTTAAGGCACTTGTAGAGAGCAATAAGATCTCCCCTGAACTTCCTTTTCTCCAGGCTAAACAACCCCAGCTCCCTCAGTTAGTTCTCATAAGATTTGTCATCCAGACCCTTCACCAGCTTTGTTGCTGCTCTCTGAGCTCTGGATTTAATTTGTAACTGGGCTGAATAATCCAGTTGAACTCTGAGTCTGCCTTTATTTTTTCTTATACTGTCCCAAACATTGATGTAACAGTGATATCCTGTTGTGTGTGGAGCTACCTGTTGTTCCACCATGATTCATGTGCTAACGCCTGTTCTGCTCAGGCCACACTGCCTATGTCAGGCTCTGAAATCACAGCAATTTCCCAGGAACAGTTTCATTCCCTTCTAGCAGATCTGCATGTACTATCTGTTGGAACCATGACTCATCCATTTCTTTGGCAAAAACCCAACAAACTCCACAGCTTTTAGAAAATGGACAGTTGAAAAATGTCTCCTCTCTTTAGAAGGAGAAAACCAAACCCCATTGATAGCTGGTGAATTATATTGTTCCCAAACTATTCCATTACTATGAGATAAAATAGTACAAGGATCACTCTTAGGCTGACTGTGGAAAAAAGAATGACATTATAATTAAGCACATTTTCAATATGGAATACAATATTAGTCAGCTTTGAGCATGCTGCCTGTTCTGAAAGGGGAGTTCAGCACTTTTTACAGGGAAATGAGGGGGTTGAGAACCTACATGTTCACATCCTTAATCTGTGGGCTGGCCTGGAAAGGAGCAGACTGACTCTCTTTGACCTCTGCTTAGTAAGGGTAAAAACCTGCCAGTCTTTGTCTTGGAGGCTCTGGGAATGGAAATTACTGGAAATTGAAGGTGGTAGCAAATGGGTTTCACCAGAATTTTGGCAGTAAATGTAATGAGTGAGGTAATTGCATGAAGTAGCTCTCTTGAGCATCTTCTGGCCATATGTTCATGATAGAATCAGATTCAATAGAAGGTGCAAAACTTCCTTAGAGATCTGTGGAGTTAATTGAGCACTTATCCTAAACTCAGTTTTCCAATGATTAGTTCAAAAGCTTAGGTATAGCAGGATACAGCTATCTAAAATATCAAACTTGTTGCAGTTAAGGTCTGATTCTTGCCCTACATCTTATGTTTAAAAAAGTGCTGCTAAAACAGAACGTCAGCACTGTACGTGGTCTTTCCATCAGGCAGGGAATGGAGGAGCACATGACAACTTCCCCTTTTACTGGGATTTGCAGTCACTCTTTGGTACCAGCAGTGTTTTGTATTGACTTTCATGAACAAAATAAAGGGGTAGGAAATGCCCTGAAGACTAAACTGTCTGTGGAAGACTGCGATGCAGAGAGGCTGTCCAGATGAGCAGCCATCTTCATGTCTTCATCCTACAGATTTTACTTACTCCTCTCCTGCAGAGCTGGGCAAATGGTTCTTTTTTTAGCAGCTCAGTTTCCTTTCCCCACCAAATGTGTATTTTCTCCAGAATGTCTTGCTGATGCTCCATCTCCTGGGAAGGCAGGCGAGTTTTCTGGAGGACAGCCATGAGGTACTCCCACGACTGGGCTCTGCAACGCTTTGGGCCTGAGAGAAGGGCACGAGAGTTGGGGGAGGTGGGGGAGCAGGGCTGGGGTGGGAGGGGAGGCTGTAAAAGGCAGCAGTGGATGAAATACTTGGGGTTACAGCCCCGGTCTGGGGAAACACTAAAGCACCTGCATGGTGCTGAGTGTTTTAGCTGTACCATGGTTATACTGGGTAGCCTTTTAGGACCATCTGGAGTACAAGGAACAATGGTCTCTGATACAATGCAAAAAAAAAAACTATATAACAAATTAGTTACTCCATTTAAAAAATTACTCATTTTTTTGGCAGAGGAAAACTGCTTGGAGAAAACCTTAATTTTTTTTTTTTCAGTTTTTCAGAACACTTTGCATTTCTTAGGAATGGCGTGGGGGTTTTGGATCAACAGAGGAAGCTTTTAAAAATAGCAACATGAACTCCTATCACTTTTCTAACACTTAATCAGTAGTCTCATGCCAGGAAGAATTCTTTTTATCAAACTTACATGGGATCCTCTCTGACTGCTGATTGATAACTGCCTAGGAAATACTAAGAATAGAGAAATTTTTCAGAGTCCTATTTAAATAGAAGAAGTCATGGTTGACCAAACTATTTGAAACACTTTCCTTATGTTAACATATTTATGAGTTATTTCTACTTTGTATCTTGCACAATATTGCTACAAAACCTGCCAGGCATGATTTTAGAAAGAGTCTTTATTCTATAAATTTGCTTTAACATCTTGGGAATTCTCTGGCTGCTGATTTTGATGAGCAAGAAGTACACATCTGACACTTAGTCTTTGTGCAAAGTCTTGCTTTGTAGTTTAACATTAGATTCACTGTTTAATAAACCTGTTATTCTTCTTTCTGCTCCAACAATCACAAAAATCCTATGAGGACTCTTGAATAAGACACCCTGGCTGATGTACTATGTTAAGGAAGTATGATACTGTATATAAGAAACACAACTTGCAGTTCACATACCGAAAATAAGTTTTCTGTGTTTCTTAGAGTTTGTGCTATATTAATAGCCAGTCAAGATATACTGCAATGATCTTCAGCTCAATCTCTAAAATTCTTACTAGACTAGCTGTGTGCTGACTCTGTTAAGGAAATGACTTAGGAAGCAACAGACAGAGAAGAAGGAGTGGATTCAGCTGCTTTTTGAGAAAATGTAGTAGCTAGTTAGTCTGGGAAGTTATGCAAAGATCAGTCCAAGACAGACGTGACGGCTGTGAATTGTGGTGCTTGCTACCTACGTTCTCACATTAGGGCATACGTTATTGGGCTTGTTCACCAAAGTGTAAAATTAATAGCTTGTGCAATCCATGCAATTTGTTCCTTTCAAATTCCCTCCCTTCAAGTCTTGATGATAGTGTGTTCCAGTAAATCAACAGCGGAGGGGTTTTTTCCTTCCTGGTATTTGTCTGAAGCTTCAAATAATGTTATTTTAGTCCTTAAAAATTGGAAGTAACCAATAGCAGTTGGACACATCTCTCATTACAAAGTTGGCAGACAAGCCTGTGAAATCCCACACTCGTACCTCTGCCAAGTGGAAAGGGAAAGCAGAATGAGGGCAGGGGAGCCACCGCTGTACTGTAGAGCTGGCTGGTGAGAGGTGCGTCAGCAGGGTGACTCTCACAGGGGCTATGAGGGGGGGATGTGAAAACAATTAAGTTTATATATCCTTAGGGCTTTGTTCACTGCTGGAAATTACATGCAAAAGAAAGAAGCAGTTTTGGAATTAACTCCGGGGGGACTTTTTTGGAAAGTTTTGTGGTGCTGTAACCACCTTTACAGGAAGAGATATCCCCAAAGGTTGATTTGCTTCTGTGAAATGGTCTTGACCCTTTTAAAAACAATGAAGCACTCTTCAAAAAATCTCTTTTAATTTTTTTAAAAAAACTTTTTTCTTTCTTGTTTAGGTTTAGTCCTTTGAACATTTCAAACTGAAGTATTTTATAATCATTTATACACTGCATATTAAGGGTACAGCAGCTGCAATTCAAGATTTAAGGCTTAAAGGAGGATATTCAAAATGACCCTCCTCTTTACTGAACCCTAAACCTAATACTGAGAGACATGTTTAATTCAAAATCAAAAATAAATTAAAGACATTTGTTTATTGAACTTGCAGAGACATTATTTCCCATTTTTTCTCAAAGACGTTTTTCCCTTGGAAGATTCTCCTCAAAGTTAGTAAGCAAGGATTTAGGCATGGTCCTTTTGTTACCTTCTGTAATAAAGAAGGTGAACCACTGGCAGTGTCTTACCTGTGGAGCCCCTGTTGGCCACTGATAATAGCCAGGCTTTAGAAGCTTAAACAGCAGTGGTGGTTTTTATTTGCAGATACCTGCAAATATAGAGCTGAATACCTGCAAGCAGAGCTGAAGTCATCGCAGTATTCAGTATCTTTATGAAGAAACTGTGATATCTGAAGGAATGGAGGCAGTATCAGAAGGGAGAAAGACCTGATTTCTCTACCATTAATTTATTTGTATAGCTGAAGGTGTCTATAAAACATTTGACTTCACAAATAAGGCAACTTTGCTGAATTAAAAGAATGAAACATTTTATGAAAAATGTTCATATTTTTTGATTCAGTCTATGTAAAGCCCCAGGAAAACCTCTTCGTCTTCGATTTTTCATGGGAATTATATTAATGCCCCAATTTCCTTCATATAAGTTAACAATTCTGAGGTTTTAGAAGGCTGTGGTAGAAATCCTGTTGTGGCATCTCTCCACCATTTCAGGTGTAGAAAACTTCAGGAAAGACACAGATGGCAGTAGGTGAGAGAGGGACCAGCTGTTGGACAAAGAGGGAGAGGGCTGAGCAGATGTTCCCTTCCCTAAGCAGCAGTCATCCTGGACTGTGAAGGAGGTGAGAATCCACTAGAGAAAACAGCTCATATCCTGCAAATAATGGCAACCTCATGATGTATAAACCCAGGAGGAGCCAGCATCACACAGGCCTGCTGACACACTTCTAACCCACCTTTCTTGAAGGGGTATGTAATACTCACCACTGAGGGTAGATATGGTCCTGGTGTGGATGAACCTTGATAGCATCTCTTTGAAATACTTTTTAAAGAGCACATACACATGATTTCACTTGAATCAAAATGCCTTTGCAAGTAAAGACAATTCTTTCAAAACAGTTGGTAGCTCTTTTTTAAAAACAGCAGTAATACTGATGATATAACAGCAGTAATACTGGTTTTTCTTTCCTTTTTAATGTATATGAAAAAACTGGTATTTCCATTCAAATTCATCCTCTATTTTTCATTTCCTACTTTAACCCTATAGAACAGGTTAGCCAAGATTTTTCCCCTTTAGTGTAAGATCTCTTGGGTGACTCTGAGACCAGGCTTTGCAAGGTCTCATGCTGAAGGGACAGAGATGTTGATTCATTGGCCAAGATCTTTCATCTTTTCTTTGAGCCCAAAAGTTTACCAGCTAGTGAAGTTGAAAAGCTGGGTAACAGAAAACTGTAAAAACAAGAACAATCTAGCTCAAAAAGTCATAGTCATTCAAATTTCGCTTTGCAGGGTCAGTCTTTACTTCCTCAATTACCATCTCACCATCATGTATTTTCCTAGAAGAAACAGGCCCTATAGTTCCCTTTTGGTGACTCCTTTCATTTCAAAGTAAAACTAAAGTTTTGGAGAGCAAATTATTAAGAAATTATCATGTATACTCTTCTTGTCGTAGCATGTTACATGTAATTCAAAAATATTAACCAAATCAGTTTTTCAATTTCTCATCATGATTTTTAGCTGTTTTGTGTTACCAATGACAATGCAGCATAGACACTTAATTGTCATAAATTTGTTTCAAAAGGAAGATCACTATTCACCATAAGAGGGTGAAGACAAATCCTTTTCATTATGGGCACTGGGGTAGTTTGCCTGATGGCAGGGGATTCAAAGGGGCACCTTCAGCAGGTTTCTGTGCTCTTTAAATCTCTTCCCATTACAAGTCAGTGTCATGGCAAGGTAGAAAAATAAACTACTAAATACAGTTATTATTTTTGCTGCTCATCTTTTAAACAGATGACATCAAAGTAGGGGGAAGTAGGAACTGTCCCACATTAGTCAATCCTGTATCTCAACAAAGCTTTATTCTATTGCAATAATAGTAAACTGCACATTTCCTTTAACCACAATGGGATTTGCTAAATGCTTTTGCTCTTACCACACACAAATGATGGTATTGCAAAAGGTAGGGCAGAAATTCTGAAAGATGGATATCCTGTTTCACTTGGGACAAGGAAAAAACATGCTCATAAAAGAAAATGAAAGCAAGTTATGTGGTGATGAATTCTGCAGTTGGTTGAAGAAAGCAATAGTGAAATAAAACCACAAGTTAACCTGAGGAAAAGAACCCCCAATTACTGCCTGGTGTTTTGTTTTTGTTAAAATCTCATTCTATAAGGACTTTAAAAAATGCTCAATATCTTGTTTCATATCTAATTGCTGCAGTTACACACTGACTTCACAGACTACTCCATCTCTAAGACTCTCCTACTCATAATTGGATTTCTTTCTAAGAAGTTTTTCTGTCCTAAATTTTATGCCTTTTTAATTGTCTGAGTACATTTGTTCAAAAAAATTTGTTCAAGTGCTTTATGCTCTATTTTGAACAGTGGCATAATACACTAAGATGTTTTCTAGTCTGGTGAATATAGGACTTTTAGAATATAGAATAAAGGACAGATCAGCCTTTGTTAGAGGAAGAGGGTCTGCCTGCATCAGTGCAGAAATGGCACCCACGGTGTGGATGTGAAGTGTGTGCACATACTGGGTTTGGTGTGTGCTAGTGCTAAGGACATTTCCCTGGGCACCAAAGTCATGATGTTGTGACCCTGTTCCTCTGCTGTTTCCAGTGCCTGACCTGCATTGTGTGTGTGCTTTGTCTGCACTGTCTGCACAGAGCTTATTGCAGGACCTTTATCTGGTGCCCTAATCCTGGCTGAGTTCTGCTGCTATAACACCACAACATCAGCAGAGAAGCAGAATGGCCACTACCACTTCAAACACTCCAGGTATTTTCTAATCAGAGATCTTATTATATCATAAAGTCAAAGAATGTTAAATGGTTAAAATGACCTTAAAGATCATCTAGTCCTAACCCCCACCTCCATGGGTAGGGACACCTCTCACCAGACCAGGTTTTTCAAGGCTTTATCCAGCCTGACTTTGAACACTGCTAGAGTTGGGGCAGCCACAGCTTCTCTGGACAACGTGTTCCAGTGCCTCACCAGCCTCACATGAGAAAAATTCATCCTAATATTTAACCTGAGTTTGTCCCCTCTCAATTTACACCTGTTATTCCTTGTTCTATCACTACAGCTCCCAATCAAGAGTCCCCTCTTCAACTTCCCTCTAATCCCCCTTCAGATGCTGGAAAGCTGCTATGGGGTCTCCATGCAAACTCCTTTTCTCCAGGCTGAACAGCCCCAACTCTCCCAGCCTGTCTTGGAAGGGGAGGCACTGCCAGCTGTATCAGCTTCCACATGAAATGGGTAACAACCTGTGGGCTTCATCAGGCTTGGCAACTTCTCAGTAGCATTCTTGACCCAGACTCCCAGAAGCCAACACACCTCCCTCAAAAGCTGGTCAGGCCAAGAGATGAGTACCCAATACATTATACATACACCATATCTATTAATTACATGTATGCCAATACATAAAACATGCAATGTAACAAGAATATTTACAATATTTGCACTATTGCAAATTATCTGTAACAATAATTAATATATATTTTAAAAGTATGTATTTTAACAAACCATTTCCTCTTTCTACTGTAACCACATATTCTGCAATTATGAGGATGATTTCAGGGACAGCATTTTATGAAACTTTTCATGGAATTATGAAACTGGTACTGGAATAATTTTAATTTGGGAATTTCCCTAAACGTCAGAGAACAACAGCCTACATCAGATCCCAGTAAAACCCACTGAAGAATTAGCATACAGTTGTAGAGGAAAGAATGGTACAGTGCAATAAGCATGACTCCAGTGGCACATCCATCATCACAATTTAATTTTTTCCACGACTCATTAGAAAATCCCTGAGGGCCTCTTTTAAACCACACTAGCCTTAAACTTTCATGAAGCTGAAGCAGATGGTTGCTCCAGAGGGTGGCAAGAAAAAGGCTTAAGTGTAAGGTGTGTTCTGGCCTTTGTGGGAGGCACAAAGGTGGATCATGCCTCCTTCTTACTGTCACTGTCCCCAGGAGTAGTGACGTCCAGCCAGAGCCAACAAGGAGACCTGCAGATTTTATTGGTGCTGGTGCCAGCACAGAGGCTGTCCCCACATCACAGCAGAAACCAAAGGGAATGTCCCTTAGCTGTGATACCATGATGTTAGGGACATGCATAGTTTTCAGAAGGGTATGAGGCCACAAGCTTCTGAGGGAGAATATTTTGGTGCTAAAACTGCTCATGTGAGTAGTCACAAGAGTCTATCTAGGAATCAGGTGTCCAGTCACAGCACTGAGCCTCCAGTCACACTTGAACACTTGAGTCACATTTGAACACTCAAGTCACACTTGAGTCACATTTGAACTTTGCATAAAATGGCGTGTGTGTGTATTCAGTTTTAGATATAGCCTGATTAGTTTTGTTCTGCAGAGTACTAGATATGGGAAACACTTATCTTTGATAAGATCCTAATTTTAAAACCTATGTAATCAATCCATTGTATTTGATCCTTTTGATATTTAAATAATTTGTCACTTTAGTATAGTTTGTCTTTCACATTTATGACCTGAATCGAACAGAAGTATCACCTGAATATAAAAGATTAACACGGAGGAACCTGACTGCTGTGGGTTAGAGGACATTAGAGGTTTACATAAGAAGTGATAATCTTTACATTTTGAAAAACAATGTGACTTGTGAGGGGATTTATATAATTGCACTTAAGGGATTAAATACTAGTACATGAATAAGAAAAATAGTGTATAGACATTAACATAATTTATCATATTTCATTTAATGAATGAAATATTCCTTTATCAAAGAGGGCATCCAATTTCAATGCCCATATATGCACTATACAAAGATATTTCTTTCCTCCTCTTTTAACAAGTGGCTCCACTAAAGCTGCTGCAAGTCTAATGTGGAACTGCATTGGCTCTAGAAGAACAAGTTAACTGACTCAATGCTTTGTTTATCTCCCTTAGTTATGGGTCTGGAGTGTATTAGTGAAGTTTAGGGAAAAGTATCAGGACCTCATGCAAAGCTGTGCACTACAAAGAGGCATTCTGCATTGCACAGTGTTCCAGCTGAGCTCATTCCCTTTGCTTGGCAGTGGATCCTGAAGGAACTATCCCCTCTGTAACACCAAAGGCAGTCCCACTGAATGCACTCCTGTGACAATCTATGTTTTCAGTTAAGAAAAAAGGTTGATTTGTATGTTTCATTGAAAGAGAGACTCCTTGAGCCTGGCTGTATTAGAATGAAAATCATCCTGATGCCACGTACACTGTGTGCAACCCAAGATCTCAACAGTGACTTTTCTCACAAACTTTCCACTTGACCCCAGCCAACAACGCCTCCCTCCTGACTCTGCTGCTCAGGTAAAGTCAATAAAAAGGAAACTGGCAGGAGTAATTTACTATATTAAACAAGAAATAAAACATCAAAAGACCTTAAAAGGGACACACTGATGCAGCTACTGGATGTTATAATCTAATCCAGATTATTAGTGTTTATAGCTACCAAAATTGTCTGTGATGGTCTATGGAAACCAGAGTCGATAAAACATAGAGGAAGTCTTTCAAATAGTTTATGTTGTGCAAAGGAAACATTGTGCCTTATAAAGGTTTTTGACATGGTTTGCCTTTGAACAATCTATGCTGGCTGTGGCTGGAATGATTTCCAGGAGGATCTTCTCCATAACTTTCTCTGCGCCCAAGACAAAGCTGTTTGGCCTGCATTTCCCTGGGATGGAGATAGCTGTGATATGTGTTTTTGTGAACATCAGGCATCTCCCTCAGTATCACTGACCTTTCAAAGATGAAAGAGAGGGGTCACACAGTCAAAACCTCATGATTTTCAGATGCATCCTATCTGGTCCTGTGAACTTGTGTCTATCCAATTGGCTCCATTGCTCCAGTCCTCACCTGTGAAAACAACTTCCTAACAGGGCCCTGAGTGCACTGATGGGCTTCAATTGCTTTGACCACTCTCACATGGGGCCTTTACCCACACACCAATGACCATGGGACCAAGATGTTTCTTAAGTGCAGGCTCAAGGGCAGGAGCCCTTTCCTGAGCCATAGTGCAACTGTAGGACCTTTTTCCAGTCCTGTTTTGTCATGAGTCATTTCTTGGATTTCCTGGCTTGATCTTGGATCTGGGTTGTTACCTTGCCTTTGCCTGATTCATGGGATGGGACCTGTTGCTCTTCCTGCTCAGGGGCTGTGGGGCCATGCCCTAATGGTAAGTTCACTGTGTGTGCTGTTTTTACCTATGTCTCACCCTCCCCAGTGGGGAGCCCTTCCCTTGCTCCCTGCTGACATGTTCTCACAGAGCAGCTTGGTGCGACCAAGGAAAGGGGAGACCAGCTGGCAGCCTTCTCTGGTGCAATCTAAGGCCAGAAAGAAAAGTATTGGGTACTCTAGCCTACTCTGTATTTGTCACTAGCTTCCCTGGCCCCTACAGAGCAGGGCTGCATCTTCCTTTAAGTTCCTTGCTGCTGCCAGTGTGCTTACAGAAACCCCTCTTGCTGACCAATGTAACCTGTTACATATTCTAACCTCCTTGAGCTTTGGCCTTCATAGCTTCACTCTTGTGAATGCAAGCCAAGTTTCTATATTTGCCCTGGGCAGTCTGCGTCTGCTTCTACTTTCTATGTGCTTTCCTTTTTTATTTGAGCTTAGTCAGGAGCTGTCTGACTCTTTCACAGCCTACTTCTCCCATGTTTGGTTCCCAGATAATCAGAATAGGCTTTACTTCAGAACTCTCCTCGACTCCCTTTAAGGTTAATTGGGAGATTTTGAGTCACTTCAGTGTAAATCAAGTTTGTTTCTAGGCTTTCCTGTAAAGTTAATGATCTTTTCTGAGCAGAAATTGGAACAATTGAGATAACCAAAAAAGATATTCTGTGGTGGTAAAGGAACTAGAGGTAGACAGAAATATGAGAGCAAAACCATAGAATGTATTGTTGCATAATTACAAATGCTAGCATTGTCCAATTCTGTCTCTTTTGGTCTGCAAGCAGAGCTGCAAAGTATGTTGTTATGCACTGGGATTATTGCAGGTTTTCAGTAGTTTCAGTCCCCTCTCATTGTCTAACACAAAGCCAAATATCTGCTAACCATGGATCCAGTTCCCATCACACACTGTGGGCTGGGATAGTTCTCTGGAATACAGCTGAGGGTGGCAGGAGCTTTAGCAATGTTGCACAGGTCCCTGCTGCATGCAGCGGTGGCCAGTCAGGATGATCAGGATGCAGCTGTGCAGTGGCTCCAGTGCATGCTGAGTCCCTGCTGGGAGTGTACAAGGGAATTCTCCCAGGTCCAGAGCTGCTGCAGCTGCTGTGGCTCCCCTTTGGTGTTACAGCCCCAGCTGCTGGCCCTGCCTTTGAACTGTGCCTGACAGAGTGCTCTTAGGAAGGGCTTGGTCAAAAGTTTGTTAAAATTTGCTCACTCATGAGGCAACTGGCTTGCTGATCTTTAGGGCAGCTTTATACAAATCCTAATCCATAGTCAAGATTTAATATGAGCCTTTATGGGAGTGTCCTTAATTGTTAGAATGGTATGAGATTACACTGATCTCCTGCCTATCTCCTGTTGCAGTGGAGATCTCTCAGTTCTGAACACACTGAGCATGACTTGGTCCTTGTTTTATGGAAAACTGCCCACAAACAACCCATATTGTACTGGAGCATATACATATATATACACCACTGCATCTCTTCAACAAGAAGGATTTTGGCGTCAGAGAAAACTACTGGCTCCAGAAAACCCAAATCTTTCATGGTTTGAGAGTGACAGCAGCACACAAAAGCATACTTCACTGTGTGGAAGGGGACTGGGAAAATGGCTGATTCCACACCTTTGCTTTGCAGCAGTTTATGGGCATGGTGCAGACTCTCAGGGCCACACAGTGCTGTTATCAAGGACAGCTGGGCAGTGTCTCAGGTGTCAGTAAAGTAGAGGTGGTAATACTGCATAGCTTCATCAGGCTGAATTTGTGCCCACAAAACAATTGGGAATAAGGACAACACAGCCCCAGTTGCACAGAAATAATGTTGAAAAGAAGCTTTAGATTGCCTGTGGTGAATTCCATGAAAATATTTTTTCATTTGGTATTAGCCCAATTTGTGTGAATAACAGCTAATTAAAGAAAAAATAAAGGATGGGAAAAAAAGCTCTTATAAGAATCTCTTTTAAAGGCTCTCAGGGGATTTAAGGAGGTAATATGTACTTAATGGAGGGGCTAAAAATGCAGCTGCATGTAATTATGGCAGGAAAAATATTCCCAAAGCTGATTTGCAGCTTCCCTAAAATGGTAGTCAGTAAGGCACCCTTAGGGAGATGGAGAAGAGCAAGTTTTACATTAAATTCTTCATGTATCTCCTGACAGGGCCCTTCCAGCCCCACTCATCATGGGGCCCTGGGCTCTCTTTTAACCCTGGCCATGCAGGTAAGAGATGTCATCCATCAGCCCCCTGCAGGAGGCGAATGCAGCCATGCCAGCATTGGTTTTCTGTGGCAGCTGCTTCCCAGTCCCACCGTACCTGGAATTCAAGCATTTTTCTGCCTTTTCCCAGCCCTGATGCAGTGTGCCATAGCCAAAAACCCCAGCAGCTGTCAGAAGAGAAGTCTTTCAATAATTTGTTTGGGAAGCTGTTTCCTGAAGCACATTTCTCATGCCTCAATCTAGAACACTTTTATGGCTGGAAGGCATCACCCATGTCTGGTTGTTTGACTCAAACCCCAGAAAAGCCCTTGGTGACAGGTGTATCCTGGCAGCTCCCGATTCAGAGGGGAGGTTCAGACACCAGCCAACGTGGTATGGAGAAAATCCCATTTTCTCATCTTCTGTAGTCAAAACTGTGGGCTTTATTAAAAGACTTGTTTGTTTTGTGGATTTCTGAATGTTTGTTTAATTGTGCTTTGAAGGTTGCCTGACTTGGGCATTTTTGCTCTGTGTTGCTGTAGCCAAAGCCCCCCAGCATTTGACAGAGGGCCTGTTCTTCAGTTAGCAGTTTGAGGACTTCTGATCTAGAAAGGGTTTGGGTTTTGGTTTTGTTTTATTTCATTTGAAATACCTTGAAGTCAGTTTAGTTCTCGCTCCAAGTTTGCGAACTTGTTTCTCTAGTTATGGAGCGTGTCTCCGCGTTTGTGAAGCCGTGCCTCTGTGCTCCTCTGTATGGTTCACGCCGGTGCCCGGGCGAGCTGAAGCCGGGTCCAAAAGGGCTTTTCAGGGCTCCGGTACCGGGCAGCAGGGGGAGCCCGCGGGCCGCGCCTGCCCGGCCGATCCGCCCGCTCCCCCAGGGAACCGGGAATCACCGGAGAGCACATGCAGTGAGGCTATGGTAGAGAGATGGGAATCGAAATAGCAAAAATTTATAAATAATACCAATATTTATAATATTGGTATTTTATATATATATATAAAATATATATATATATATAAATATATATATATAAATAAAAAATATATATTTAAATATATATACTTATATATATATAAATGACGCTGGTATAATACCAGCGTAATTTACCTACTAATCTCTACTAACACCCTACCACAGTGTTACCATACTCATACCAAATTTTCCCCCAAGTGTTTGATTAATTAAGTTACTAGGCCAGTCGTATCCTCAGGGATGTTCATTCGTCACAGGGGGGATGCTCGGTGGTGTTTAATAATTCGGCTTCTTTAAAGTATGTAGGGTCAGAAAGCAGAATGGTGCATCTCATCAGCGCTGGCTGTCCAAAGTGATGAGCCAAGCACGGTCCTTCCCCGAGGGAACAGCGGGCAAGGCAGCTCAACTCCTCTACTGAAACACAGACAGCTTTTGGAAAGGCTTCCCTTGAAAGACGTGATCCAGTCACAAAAAACTAGACTGAGCTGTATAGAACATTAGGTGAATAAATAGAGGGAAGAGGAGTTAATGGGGGATGAAAGATACCTTCTGGATTAATTAAAAAGAGTTTTTTTGGTCCTTTTCGCTTCCAGTGAGTAGGCTATAATGGATGGAGGAGGGGGAAAACCTGGAAACATTTACTTCACAAAAATGCCAAGTAGACTGTATTAACTGAGACCAATAGAAAGCCATTGAAAATAAAATAATTAAACAGAGATAAGTTGAAAGTTAGTATTTTCAACTATGCCTGTTTGTCAAATGCTGAATCATTTATGATCAGAGTTGGTGCTTTATTTGGTTCTCTGAGCTGCTGAGCTCCCTGCTTTATCTTCACCACTGGAGCAGGTAGGGGAAAGAAAGATATTTGAGATATGCAGAATTAAAAATTCTGTGTAAAATAATATTTCTGTGTTAAAATTAAAATGGAAAACTTCCAAAACATTGAGAATGCTATTGGAAATGTACCTGGCTTTTTCTTTTTGTGGCTGGATGGTAAAACTTCTGTCCAGTTCTTTGGCTTAAGCACCAGAGGTGCCCTTGGTCATGCTTGATGACAGATGTATTCTGGTGACAGCTTCTAATCAAGAGAAGATTGAGCGACCCAAGCCACAAAACCAGTCTCATGTGGCAGGAAATTCCAATTTCTGATTTTTTTATTCTAAAGCTTTGAGGTTTATTATAATTTTGCAGAAATAGTGAAATCTCTTATGAAAAGGTAAAGTCCTTCAACTATTAATGAAAAAAGTTCTTACAAAACTTCTGGCTACCTCTGGGATTTGCTTCCTTATTTACATAGATAATCCTATGCAAATTCAGAGGAGAACATGAAATAACCATATTTTAAAAGGTAACTAAAAATAGAATAAAATATATGTTCATTAGTAATACAGATGATGTATTTGGACTTAAATTTTCAAAGCACAAATCAACAATGTGCTTAATTATTACTGCTAAATTAATATTAAAAAAAGAAAAGCTTTTTCCCTCTGAAAGATTGGCTGCTGGAAAGGAGGCTGCAGGTCCCTGGGTGATCCAGGGCAAGGCTCCATTGCTATCATGATTAATAGAGCTATAAGGCAACTGCTACAGACTGTGGCAGATCCATTGGTTCCAGATATGCTCAACAATCAGTATGCAGATATGCTAATTTACAGTGTATCACTCAAACTAAAGGATGTTTCTATGCTCCACTAATAGTTCCAAAAGATAATTATTTTCTAGTTAGTGAAAAAGACAAAGCCTGGCCCTGAGTGTTGGAGAAGCTTTATTTTAATGGAGCTTTGTGATTATGTTCTTGAACAATTCTGCATTCATTCAAAATGGGTTATAATCTACCAGGACCAGATTTGAATACTGCATGTGCCAAGGCAAAAACATTGTGGTGGAACACAAGCCAGGCAGCAAGCCAGATTAGGCAGAAACTATGTGATGAAGATAGAAAAGAAATGAAGGTAGGCTGGAAAGCACAAGGGAGCTGTGGATAAGGACTTAAGTAAATGCTTTAAGTGGCAATTTGCAATTGGAGCATGGGAAAAGCCAGAATGTAACATTATAATGTAGTTTTGAATAGTATACAAATCAGTTCATGTATTAGATTGCAAATTATAATTATGCAACATTATTATACTAATTTTATGCATTATAATATTTTGTAATATTGGTGTAATTACATAATTGTAGCAAATTATAATGTTACATTATACTAATACAGAAGTCATTAAGACCCTAAAGCACATGGAGTAGTGCTGCAAAATTCTGGTTTTCCTTCCTGATGGGTTTGATGGAATATTTGAGTGATCCCCCAATTAATGGAATCAAAATCAATATATTGTCACTTCACAGTCTCACAGTGCTCACTCGTTTTGTCAGCTTCTGCTCATCTCTGGCTACATTTAGCAGTAGATGTACAAGAAAGAATGATCAGCAGCTGCCAGCTACAGCCCCTAGTTACTCACATAATAACTCTCCTGTAATATTTACAGTCCTGAGCTCCCAGCACAAAGCTGGCTCTAGGATGGCTGAAATGGCAGGAGGAACTAGGGGCATGTTGTTCCCCCATCCCCATTCTTCTGCATAGCTGGAAGCCTTCAGCCAGCTGTTCCTAGTGAGCTTCCTCTCAGGGAAGGTATGCTTTGCTCCAGGCTCTTGGAATGCATGATTCATTTTTACTGTATGCCTTGTATGCAATATTATTATTATTATTTAAATCTAGGATGGCTTATTAGTAAAATTCTACAATAAAAACTGCTGCATAATTCATTGTATACACTGGGAGCTTTTAAGTCTAATGTGCCACATAATGTACTGTGTGTCTTTGGTGGAATGCAAACACATACAGACAATCCTCCTCCTTTTCAGCAGTGTTGGTCAAGTCATTACAACTTCACTGCTGTTGCCCTAAGTTCTCAGTCAGTGCAGTTTCCCACCTGCAGTGCTCTGCTGGGAGGTCAGATTGCTGGAGGTAATGCAGGTGGAATGTTGCAGCCCTCAGAAAGGCTGCCTCAGTGCTTTGTGGCAGGGATGAGGCCCTTGGTCAGATCCTGGGAACATGTTCACTCCCTGTGTTTGCCACTGTCATAATTTGCTTACTGTAACAGACCCTTAAGGTTAGATGTTGGGCTATTTCAAGAAAGTGCTCAATTCTTCTAAATTTTTTTCTTATTTCAGTTGTGAATTACCCCCACATAACAAATTACTTGGAGATTGTTTCAACTGGGAAAGCAGATATTTCTGCTTCCTCCATTTTTTCTATATTCTTTCAGATAATTTAATTCTTAAAGGTCACAAGCTCTGAGGATGTGTGATTAGTGCTAGAACTCATTTTTATGTTGAGATACTATTAAGAGTAGATTAATTTTTAGGTCAGCTGTGTTACTGATGGTCACTGTGATATAATAGAAGTTGCCATATTCCCAGGATAGAGACTTCAAGGACCATGCTAGGAAATACTAAGTTCACAGATTTATTAGAATTTAAGTTTTCTTATCAGCTAGATGCCTCTGTCCTTGGATCAAAGGAAAAAAAGCAATGAAAACATGAGAACAAGGTCTCTATGGGCTTCCTCTGGGAAGGCAGAACTCAGAACTGCCAAACTGTGAACTCTGTTTAAGCCAACAAAGCTATTAAAATAATCCAGGCATGTCCATAGAGACTTCTTCTGGAATAGCCTCCTGGTTTGTGGCTTGTTTTGCTTTCTTCTGGCTGACTTTTTATTTCTTTGGTGGGTTCTGGAGAGTTGCACCTGATCTTGTTTGGCTGCTGGTGGAGAGTGTTACAGCCAGGGACCCTGGGGGAGAGCCAGGGAGGTGAGAAGGGTCCAGCTGTGAGTGATAGTTGTCAATTCTGCCTCTACAGAAGGAGGGTACGTAAAGGAAAAGGAAAGACAGTGCCTGAACAGGTGGAAACTATCCTGGTTTGTGAAGGGAATCCATGTCTGAGCTCTACATCCCCATCTTGCTTTCTGGTCTCATGTATGTCCCCTATAGCTTCTGCTGACACACCATCCCTGCAGCCCTGGATGGATGTACTGCTGGGCCAAGCTGCTCAGCAGCTGTTGGATTTCTGACTGCCACATGCATGGCTGGGCATCCTGCAGGTTGCTACTGCTGTAATGTACCTCTGTGAGGCAAGGAATGAAGAGAACCAACCTTTTCAGGAGGGCATGAAAACCAAACTGTAAATAGCATTGGATATTTGGAACATTAGTACTTTGCAGTAAAGTTAATAAAAATTCTGGTTTTAGAAAACCCAGGTTTAACTTTGATTAGAATTAAATGAGCAATTTCATGCTGGTGAGGTACAGGCAATGGTTATTAATTATTCATTTTGATCCATTTCACAATGCTTTGATCCTTGCAGAAGCAGAGTTGCACTAGTAAGACCCCAGCCATCTATGTACTTGTATTTTGTGATATTCTGTTCTGGTTGCACTACTGAATACTGATTTCTTAGGGGTGTTGCTGCTTCAGCTGCATCCAGGAAAAGAGGGACAGACTTCAACCCTTTGCACCTCGGTTCAATTTCCTGGATTCCCTCACCTCACTTTCCAGAACAGTAATGCGTGGATGGTGCTTTGACTGAATTACTCATGTTTGAAACCTGCCTCTATTGTTTTGGTGTTAGAGAAGCTGAGCAGTTGCTGTGTTGAAACCTGGCAGCCTCACACTACAGTCAGCAGCAACAGCCACAAGGCAATCCAGCATTTCCTGTGGCCTCATCCAAAATTTGGGATTTGTGTAATACTGCAGACATGCAAGCAGGCTGGTATAGCAGGACTACGTGCAGGCTTCCATCCCAGCCACGATGGAAGGAGAAAACAGAAACAACTCTTCCCTTAAGGAGGCAGCAGTTCATAAATGAAGATGATTTCCTGGACTGCATTTCCTTCTTTCTGCCAAATGCCACACTTGTTGGAAGGAGCTGTGACGGATTCATGGATGAGATTAGTAGACTCAGCATAAACAGTCTGGCCACAGGGCTGGAAATACTTATGCCAGGATGATTGGAACTCATAAACTAAAAAAAAAAAAAGAGTTAATGAGAACTTCATGCACTGAATTGACATTTTAAGAAACATCCCTAAACGCATGTTCCTTAAGCTCTTGTACAAGGAGCCAGCCCACAGAGCTTGCTACCTCATAGGACAAGCAAATTCAGGTGGATTTCCCCTTTTCTGAACATCTTACCTCCTCTCACTCCCTCCTTCTTAAAATTGCTTCTCATTATTTGCTGTTGGGAATACAAATAGAAAAATAAATAATTGTAACATACAAAATGCTGAATAAAGAGTAAGTAAATGTGAAGACTGGAGACATTGCTGACATTGGCAAAGATGAAGACTTTAAAAGGAGAGTTAATAATTTTCTTAAACTGGTGGGTGGAGTTGAGAGATGATTTCAAGCAGGCACACAAATAGGTTTTATTTCCCCTCTCTTATGTAGAAGGGGAAATTGCTTAAATATGGGATTGGTTTTTTACGGGTTTAAAAGATAAGGGCTGGAAAAGGAAAGTACTATTTTTTTTCCTTATGCTTTGATGAACTAATTAAAATTCATCATTTCGAACATTTGGGGGTCAAATGTGACCTGGTTGGCGTTTTCTGACTGCCTCAGAAAATGCAAAAAAGCAGTTCAGGATTTGTTTACTTTATTTATTTTTTTTCACTTTTGGAACTGACTGCTATGGAAACTCTGGGAAAGACTTATTACTTTATTTTGGAAGGACAGAATTTGGAAGAACTGCTGCAGTAAGAAAAAATGGTACAAGGACCTTCAGGAATATCCTACCCCATCTATACCTTAGCTGCACTTTGCCTGCATGTTAATTGTTATTTATTGCACTCTTGCTCTTAGTAGAGCATTTGTGACTGAATTTATTTTAGACTATAGAAGTTATTGAGCCTATAACCAGATTTTTAGGGATGTTTTTAGACTTCATTAAGCCTATACTGATGGCTGCTTTCAAGGTAAACATAAAATTCTTTTAGCTGGCTGAATACCCTCTTGGGAGTCCATTATAGGCAGATTTCCTGCTTAAAATAGGTGTTCTGGGTTTTAATAACCAGGACAGACTGATCTACAAGAATCTAATTTTTTTATTATTGGAGGTTTTTTTTATAAACCACAATTCTGATATAACTCATTATTCACTTGAGATGGCATTAGAATAAATTAATATTAAAATATTTAAATGTAGAACAAAGAGTTTGAAAAGTCACAGAGATTGATCACCTGAGATGCAGCATTGGTGCTTCATTAGTTGTGGCTCTCTGCACTGCCAGACTGAGGTACTTCTGTTTCACCTAATTAGCAATTCTTTTCCTTAATGCTGACTGGACTGTATTCTGGCTGTGTGGCTTGATTTTTCTGCTTGCCAGAAGTTTATATTTCATGGGGATTTCAAGGTGTGTTCGTGAGAATTCATTCCAATACAGGAAAAGAGGCTTTGCAGAAAAGTGCAGTTTTTTGTGATTAGCTTAAAACTTGGGAATGCTGGCATCAAAGGAGTGAGAGACAAATGCCATCTTCTCTAAGCAGGCCAAATTCTTTTTGCATTTCTGGTGTCAGGCTCCTCTTGTATACAGAAAGAGGAGTTTTCTCAACTTCCCAAGAACCTTGGCCCACTCTGAATCAATAATCTGTGGCATTGCCAGCCCATCTTGTTCACAGCTCTGAGGCTGAGTAGAGAAATCTCTCCTCTCCTGGGGAAAACTCTCCTCTCAGAGCTGCCTGCAGTACTGGATTCCATGGCTGGAAGTCCTTGATCCCAGTCATACCAACACAGCCATATGGTCTAGACCTGTAGGAGAAGACAGTTTTCTGACTGTAGGCAATAGAGTTTTGCCAGGGGAAAAAGGAAGACAGGTTTTCATGCAGTGAAGTCCTTTCCCACGTACAGGATGAGGTATAGCATGCTCATCCTGCAAACGCTGCTCTTACAGCAATTGGAGTTTCCCTTGATTTTTGACTTAGGACCACAAATGTAAATCTGAGCCTGGCTTTCTTCCCAAAAAGCTGCTTGTAGGGATTTTCCTCTGGAAAATCTTCTGCTTCCCCCCATGAAATTTTCCCTGGCCCAGGGCCTGCAGGCATGATTCAACACAAACTTTCCAGGGCATTTTTAAGGCATAACCATAAGGTGGGAAGGCATAAACCCAAAGGCAGGAACATGAAATGCAGTGTCTAGGAAATGGTGGAGGCATGGGCAGAGAAGTGTCTGCCACTGTTGCTCAAGTCCACACAGAGCTTTCCTAGATCTGAAGGTCCAGAGAAGGTGCAAGCCATTCACTCATTGTCTCTCACTGATGGGCAGAGGCAATGATGGCTCCTTCAAGCTGGGGAGGAAAAACAACCATGCAGTAATGTAACTGCATTTCTCTGCATCCGTGTTTTTTTGTGGCTTTGGACCAGTTTTAGTTTGTGATTGCATGTGGTGCTGGCTTTGTCGTCAATGCTTGCATGCTTTTCAAAAATAGAAGCTATAAAAAGGACATCAATCTGTGGATTTAAAAAGTCCTTTCTGCTAGAAATTGTCATTCCCATTATAGCTGTGCCCTATTTGCCCTCTTTAAATCTTCAACAGAGTAGCTTGAGGTTTTGCATTAGCTCATATGTCATGTTAATTCAAAGAGAATTTAAAATAAACCAGTAGATTCAATGCAGGCAGAAGGTTGAGTGACTTTTGTTCATGCATAGGTATCCAAGGTGGGGAGGTGTCAGTGGATGGGTCTGATCTTGGCTGCCTGGCCCCTGTGGAGTTTGTGATATGACAAGATACAGCACTTGCTGCAACTGGGACCTGTTTTAGCTTTTGCTTTGTGTGAGATAGTGAGGATGTTCAAATCTGTAAACACTCAGCACAGCACATTGCCCTAGACATGTTCATGAAATGTTCCCAGGGCCTTGCTACTGTCCTGGAAAGTGCAATGTGCAGCTGGAGCAAACACAGCAGGTCAGGGATGTTGGTAGGTTAGTGGCTTGTGTGGTACAAAGGGTTAAGATGAAGGGGAAGGATCCCTTCTCTGCTTCCAGGCATGGGGTCTCAGATCTCAGCTGTGGGGAAATAAACCTCCCTGGGAAGTGAAGTCTCGTGGGAGAAGTCTTCTGTTCCACAAAGCTCCCAGGCCTAAGGGGAATGGAGCTGAGGCTTTGGTGCTAGCTACTGCTTAAGAAATATGCAGTTTGATGTTGTCTCAGTGGACTTACCACCCAGACACAAAAAATAGCCAACTCAACATTTTAAAGTGAGCTATAACTTCTGTTTTTCTCTTCCTTTTCCTGCCAGAGAAAGTTTCCTATTCCCAGGCATCTCTTAAGCACATGCAGAATTATCTGGGGGATTAACCAACAGGGAGAAGGAGCAGCAGGGTTCAGGGAAGACCCAAGGGAAGGAAGGACTGCTGAGAGGAACATTTCCAGGAGGCAGATTATGCATAACTTTTGCTTTCATGAGGGAAACCTAGCACTGGTTGCAGAAGTGTAGTGGTGGAGATCACAGGAGCAGAGGGACTGAACCAGGTTCAAACTGTGTAGCCAAAAGAAACCTTGCTGGCAGGGTCTTCAGATCCTTCCAGCACCATCAAGTCTTCTCTTATGTTTCCTATCAACCCCCTGCAAGAACAGCATGTGATCGATACACTCTGCATGCACTTATCTTTCTTAGGTACCCAGCGGGCTAACTTGATTCAAATACTTTGCTTTTCCCCATCCCTGTGGCAGGGAAAAGGCTTTTTATCTCTTAAATGTGACACCAACAAATTTCAGAGTCATTCTGTAAGTGCCCTTTCTGTGCTGTTGTCTTATCACAGGCTCATGGGTAACTCTTGGGAAGCACATAAAAAAAAAAAGGCAGCACATTACTAATTGCTTAATTTAAACTGGTGAAACAAAGAAGTTAAAAGTTCAAAGCTGAGGGGCTCTCGAAGAGATGCAGGTGTTTCCCTTTGCCTGCTGTTTTATTTCTTCTTTAAATTTATGTTAGCTGCCAGAACTAACATCTATAGATAAAAAATCCAGTTGGGTTCCGACCTTCTTTTGCCCACCCAGTACTGTTTATCACAGCCTTTCCCAGGTCCACTGCACTCACAGTTCCTGAGCTGGGCACTGCTGCTAACCAAAGCCCTCAGGGCAGCATCTGCTCTTCCAGGGAAAGATGACCATGGGAAAGGTGCAGCTGAATGTTCTCTCTGCCTCTTCTTGAGAGGTGTATCTGAAATATCTTGCTATTCCTCTCCTGTCTTTGACTGACATATTGAATGCATTTGAGAATTTTAGTCCAGTTTTAGTCAGTTTAAAAGCTTCGATGCCCTTTTCCATTGGCAAATAAGAAAGGGCTTCCCAGTCCCCCCAGGAATGGGACTGTATCCTTCCAGCACCTCTAGGGAGAGTGGCAGAAACCCCAAGCCTGCTGTAGGGCATGGAATAGTAGGAGGTAAGAAGGCTGCAGCAGAGGAGAGAGCTGTCAGTTTGTGCTGAGCTACTTCACCTCATCCGAGAGGAGCATTAAGCAGAGCTCCCACTCGAGTGACAGTGACACTTTTAGCAGGTACTCAGGCTGAGTCAGGTGCTTGTTAGCGTGGTTGTTATCTGTCATGAAGAGGTGTTGGAGCAGTTAATACTTACTGGGAGGAGGCAGGATATATCTGCTTGGAGCAACATTCCCTCCTGCCTGCAGAGTCTGTCTTCCATCAGCATCCTACCGATTTGTAGTGACTTGCTTTCTCCATTAAAGATTATATATATGATGTTGGGCTTTGATGCTAAAATAATTGCTTTCTGGGTTACAACTGTAGCATTGGCATAATGCAAAGCTAGTTACTTCAGTCACGAGAAAACTTGGAAATAATTCATTTGGCTCCTGCTGATGCTGTGAATGTGTTACTTCTTAACTGGAATGGGCCCAATATTATTTAATGATAGCTTAAATCCACGGGGCACCATGGAAAAGCTGCTGCTCAGCAGGTGCCAGTGTTGATGATGAGGGCATGCAGCTGCTTTCCTGAGTGAGCACATAGGTCTTTGGGAATGCTTGGGGGAGCATCAGCCTAGACGAGCATTGAGTCAGCATATAGGCAGCTGCCAGGGATTGCTGGTGGTGCCTGGGAATCAATCCCCTGTTCATGGCGCTGGCACTGGGGCCCTGCAGCACAGGGAAGGCTGGAGCCAGGTGAAGTGGCAGCAACATCAGTAACAGAAAGTGGATGGAAACCCCTAAAGGTGGAAGTCAGAAAAGCACTCATTTTGCATAAGCGCTTTTCTGAAATAGCATCAAAATTATTTTGTCAAATTGAGGATGCAATCCTCTTAGTAAAACTGGTTTTGGTTTTTTGGTTTTTTTTTTGCTGTGCAAATCAAATTAATCTTCCTTTTTTTTGATGCAAATAAAGCTTGTGAGATTAAAAAGCAGGGAAGAAACTTGTTGATCTTTCTGTTTTTCTCCTAAATCTGAGAGTGCTGAATTCTGGGCCATTTTTGGGTTTCTGATTTTCATCTCATCTAAAACAAGTTGAGTGCAAATGATGTTGACTTACATCAAAACCTTAGGAAGGATTTAGATAAATTTTATTGTTGTTTTGTTATCAAAATAATTTTTAAACCATACTGAACAATTGCTTAATCACTGAGTAATAACATTTGTTGAGCTTGTGGGAATAAATACTCAAGGATCATGTTTGTACCTTTGTAGTCCTGTGGGTCAAACAACATTTGTTTAAACTGTGGATGCCTTTTATTTTTAATCACAGGCCTGAGCTGGAATTAACAATTTCTGAACCTGTGGGCTGTTTCCATTTGAATCTCCGGGCTGAGAAGGGCTTTTGTGACCATTGCTCTACTGCTAGACATAAATCAGCCTTTTAACCTTGGGTCTGCAGGCAATTAATTTATAGTGGCATTGGCTCTGCTGCTGACATGTCTGATCAGGAGGTGGACTGAGCTTTCAGGAAAGATCATGCTCCATTCTTCCACTGTAAACAGGCTATCATACTAATTTTTACAACTGATTTATAGTTTATATATTAATAATTTTTGTTTCATAATGTTACTTTTCCAGTTGCAACGTTATAACAGGTAAAGTCTGTGTGTTGTGCAGAAAGAATTCAGCTGGGAATCTGCACAAGGTCACTAAGTGTGTTTGAGAGTGTGCTTTTAAAGGGATTAAAGTGAAATTGAGCCCCAAGTACAGAAGACAATGTAAAAATGTGTGCTCTGCAGTGTACTTTTCCAATAACAGTGTCTTTTAAACAGCCAAAGGCACAGATG
The DNA here is from genome assembly GCF_028018845.1 of Melospiza georgiana. Lineage (NCBI taxonomy): Eukaryota > Metazoa > Chordata > Aves > Passeriformes > Passerellidae > Melospiza > Melospiza georgiana. Next base: position 32,458,957 of record NC_080430.1, on the reverse strand, counting down.
TGGTTACTCTGAGAGTGTGCAGAAGATGTAATAATGCTGTTTGATCTCTGTGCAGAGAAAACAGTGAGTGCTGCTTATCAGACCCTCTGGTACAGGCTCAGTGTTTGCTGGCACCCCCAGCCATGCTCGTCTCCTGCTGGGAGCTCAGGTCATGTGTTCCTGATGCAGGGCCAGAGCTAGCCCAGGGCACAGAGAAGCAAGTTGCTCTTGGCTACTGCCTGGGAAAATTCTGCGTTTGCCTCTTGCTCCAGGCAGGCTCAGTCTGGGAGAGAACATCTGGGTTTTATTCCCATGTTTTGGGGTGCTCAAGGTTTGGGGTGTTTGGTTAGCCAGGCTGCCCACTGCCTTCCCTACAGAATGTGTGTTATCAGATACAGATGCCCCTTGTCTTTGTCTCATTTTGCCACAGAAGCAGCGCAAGGTTTTGGCTATTTTCTTTCTTTCATAGATGTCACTATAATGAACATGGTGACATCTACAGCTCTTCCTTTCTTCTTGTCCTTGATTTTCTCCTTTTGGAGCCTAATTGTGAAGAGAAGGCACCAGGAGATCAAGCTGTGCAGTAATTAAAACCATGTCAAAGATTAAATGAACGTGTTTAACCCTATTTGAATGTGCTATTCTGAATTTCATGAGCTAGATTCTGTATTTGGGAAGGAAACTTACTGTGTTTGGCTGAAGCAAATGATAAATTGTCTAGACTTTTGGGATGTGTATGAATAGCAGGGACTTGGAGCCTGGATCACATAAATCAGATAAATTTGGGGGGGAAAAATCACATTTTTAATGGTTTTAATATCTACTAGACCCATTTTGTTAAACAGTACTTAAAAACACATTTATTATAAGTTGCTTATTAAGATGCATGTCACATACACCATCATGCTGATCAGCCTGAAAAAGAGCAGTTTCTCAGCTGATAATCTGCTGTGCCACAAGGAGGTCAGGTTAGAAGTCAAGACTCCAGGGATTAAGTTGTGGTCCCTTTGAAATTGATAGGCATCTTGCCAATCACTGTGGATTCTGCTCTGTTTTGCTGTTTCACATGAGTTATCTTCTTGATTCTTATCAGTGATTTGCTGTGGGACTTGAGCAAGTTTTTTAACTTGTCTGCTCTTTTACCTTTTCCAGCAGTTTTCAAAACCCTGTGTATTGCGTGTAACACTGTAAGAACAACATATAAATACATCAGATGTAAGTGTGATGTTAAAAATCTTGAGATGATCAACTCCTCTGATGTTTTCTTTTTGCAATGATTTCCTGTTCAGGATTGTGGGTAGGAAACACCAAAGAAATTTCCTACTTTGAGAAATACAATTTTTGTATGAGTGCATTTTTCATTCTGTAGGTAACTTTCTGGACAGAATTCCACATGTTCTGTGAGCCAACCCTCTTTTTAGGTCAGCAGCAGGGCTGAGTGACTAGAACTTAAGAACATAGTCTGGTGCCTGGATGTCCCAGGCAAGTCCCAGGATGCTGATGGGGCAGGTGTGCAAGCTAAGCTCCATAGCATCATGTATTTTGCAGGTATTTTAGGACATAGCAAGCATCACTTGTACAGAGAACCCAGCCATGTTATTCCCTAAGAACTGCAAATCTCATTTCTCTAGCTGCACTTCTTGTGTCTAAGACAATCCATTTGCCTGCTGTGGAAAGGAGCATCCCTCCTCCTTCACACTAGCTTTGGCTGCAGGCCACACTGCTCCTGCAGACAGGTACCCAGTGCCCTTGCTTGGTAAATTGACTGCTGATGTGGAAAAGAAAGCCAAAACTGATGTGAAGATGTCTGGTGGAGAGCAAGATTATCCCAGGGGAGCATGATGTTTATTGTGACATGAAATCCTGTTCCAAGCATTGTGGTGAAACAGACTCTGTGTTCTAAGCCTGAAATCAACACTTGAATGCCTTTGACTATATCCATGCAGCCCTGATGAAAAATCCCTCATTCCCAGGTGAAGGTGTGTAAACTGGCCCTTGACCAGACACCAACAAGAGGGAACATCTGGGCTTTGCATGATCACCCTGGTGAGCAAGGAGAATGGGCCATGTCCTAGGCATTCCAAGGGGATGCTGCACTGCTGGTGGGTGAGCTCTTTTCTAGAGAAAGGTAGCCTTGGTCATCTTAATTACTACATGGTGGTGGTCCCTGAAATAAGCCTGGATATTGTCTTGGAAGACACAATTGGGCCAGGAACCCTGTTGGAAGTTTGACAGTAGGGGCTGTGCCCAAGTTCGTGTCCTGGCCCTGTTTAGTTCTGTAGTGTCTGTTTCATTCATGACCAAGGATGTCATTATTTGCCAGAGGTTCATTTTCCAAATGAACCTTTGCAGTTCAGTGTGAGTGCTGACCACAGCCTGACAGGTGCTGTAGCAGTACTACAGCACAAAGTATGGGCTGTACATCCAGGAAAGTGGCAAGCAGATGTACACAGGGTGTTTTCATGTTCCAAAACCTGCTGGAGTAGTGTTGGAAGATTGACATAGGAAGGAGGAGACAAATTTGTGATGGTTCCTTTCATGCTTTTTCTGCAGGAAATCAACTGGACTGCACCAGCTTTTGGTGCGTTTGAGGTGTGGGTGATCAAGGGAGTAAGCCAGAAAATTAAATTATTTGCAACATAGGTGCCCCCAGCTTTGTGTTGGTGGGTCTTTCCATGCCCTGGGATCTTGCAATGGAAGTGGTATGTAAATGGAACAAGTAAAAGGGATGAGGGCAGCAGGACTGCGAGGAATCTGAACAGGAACTTGCTCCGCACACTGCCGAGAGGCTCCAGGGCTGCCTGTGGCTGTCTGCTTTGCACACCTGACCCATTCATCTCTCCAGGCTCAAACTGAGTGAGAGCAGCCCTGCCACCCCCCTCCCTGCCAGACCCACAGGTGCTGCTCCACAACCCGGAGAAAGAAGCCCACGTTTACGGGAAGTCCTTTTCCCTCCCTTTCCTTTCCCTTTTAAGGCTCCTGGAAAAGCTGTGTGATTCTTATCTGGGCTCTGCAGAGCCTTGAAGTGAGGTCATTCAGGAAGTTTAATTAATCCTGTACAATTGTCACTACATCCTTGGCTGCACATTGTACTAGGGCCCAGCCCACCACCACAATGCCTCTTACGACAGCTGAACATCTGTTTAAAAACTGGTTGCCAAGAAGTAGTACTTGCTAAGCCTCATTTTCCCTCTGGCTGTATGTATTCAGCTCATCACAATATTGTATAACAACATTAAGAGCAAAAACAGAATTTCCCCTTGCTCTAGGGATCAACCAGTAAAGCAAGCTAAAATTATCTGGGAAAGGCTGGTTCTGAAATAGCACTGGCAAAGAAATGGGCTGGTTTATGTGCATCCTGCTCATATTCATTTCCCAGGCTGGCACCATCCAGGGCACTTGGATGTGAAGTGATGCTGCAGAACATGAGATTTGTTGGGGTGCTGGGGTGGATTCACCAGGGGCTTCAGTCCCGATCCTATTTCCCTCAGAACTGAGACCTTGCATGGCCCCAAGGCTGTGCTCCCTTCCACTCTTTACCCTCTGGCTGCAGAGAAAGTCAATATGCTCTTTCTTGTCCTGAGGGTGAAGAAGTGTTGCACACACAGAAGTACTCTTAGTTCTTCCCAGCCTCCCAGGATAGCGGTTAAAAATTACTTTGGAAGAAAAGGAGAGACTGATTGCAAAGACGTGAAATTGCAAGTCCTTTGCAGGGAGGGAAAAGAGTGATAGATGGGAGAGAGGGGAGCAGGAACCAACAGAAATATGGGGCAAGCAACACCAAATGCCATAGTGGCAGAGTAAAGATAAAGGGACACGTAGAAGGTGCTGGGAGACGATGTACTTTTATCTGACAGAAGAGTATTCTTGGTGCCATCTAATCCATCTTTTACCTTTGTTTGCTCCTATCCCCCTTGACTTTATGCAAAATTCTTAGTGGTGCAAGAATATAAAGAAGGCCAGGATGAAATCCTACAAGGAGTGATGGTAGGGAAATATTGGGGCCTGAAACTGTGCAGCTCATGTTTCAGGGAGAAGCAAAACTTTTCCCTGCTCCTGCAGGAAGGAGACCTAATGTGTCCCAGAGCGGCTCACATGGGATAACTGCTCCCGTCCAAGAAGGGTGGAAGTGGGGCTGGTGCGGCCCCTGACTGGCACAGCTGTAGATTGCTGAGGAGTGATTTGATATGAAGATTGTCTAATTTGGCATCTCTGATGAATAATGGATGGGAAAAGTCAATGTACTAAAAGAGACTTTGAGTCTTTGGGGGTAATAATCCATGCTTCCAATTTCCCAAATGGTCTTGCCTTTTGCTTCAGTAATGAAATCTATTTTTCATAGTTTGGCCTTTTGGAGCTACCTGATTTGTTTCACTCTTTGCATTTGTTAAAAAATTTTAAATTGCTTTCTCTGAGGTTTTGCAGAGTGATTGTGCAGTTGAATGGGCAGAAAGGTGTATTTACATGCAGGCATATCCTTCAAGGTTATTAATTGTGGGATATTCCTATTTAGTTCTATATATAGACCATCTTTTATTCTGTAGTAATAATACTGGTCTACCTTGAAATAAGTTGTTCTTTCTTTAATATCATATTGCCTTTTCTTAGACTTATTGAAGAATAAAATTAAAAATTAGCAACATACATTAATTTAATATTAATTATGAAATGTAAATACAGTTAAGCTCTAAGCAGTAAACAGTTGACTGCAGCATATGAAGGTATTTTCTATAATTATGATAATACATATATAATGATAGGTATGTATAATTGTTTGTGTTATCTCCAGAGAACTGAGGTCTCTACTGGCTTCATGCACAGAAAGACACTTGCCATGCATTGTCTGAACATTAGGGAGCTGGGCTTTCAAAATGCAGCCTGTGTTAAATGGATGGCCTAGGTGGTGTCCTTTGTGGCTGAATTGCTGGTGTGGCCGGGGGCCACTGCTGGTGATACAGTGTTTTTCTGGCAGGTGGTGTGTGTCTGTTCCCTCCCTCACATCATCTCTCTGCAGGGCAAACCCAAACCCCATCCTCCTTTTAGGGATACCTCACTTGTTCTGGGCTCTAGACATCTTGCTTTATAGGTATACTGGAGGACTTTGCACTCAGCTTTTAGTCTAAGGGACATGTGAAGGCCAACTTAAAGGAGGGTATAAATACTGAGGAGGACTAGAGGTGATATTTTCCTAGGAGGGTTGTTTTATTGATAGCTTTCTAGCCAGTATTTTCCCGCCTCAACACAATCCTCTCAAGCACACTTACAGGACTGCATGAGTTACATTTTAGGGTGTTTATCTGTCTTACCTTTTGACATTGCCACAGATGTGTCTCACTCTGTTTTTTTCTGCATAGCTCCTGGGAGCCAGTGTAGTCTGGGTATGCATCTGTCACAGTGTAATAACTCCCCTGCTGTCCATACCACTGTTCTGTAGTACTTCCCATGTTTTGTGTGTCCCAGAGTTGCCTGAGCTTGCTTACCTCTGAGTGGATGGTACTGCTCTGTGGCTTGGGTGGAATTGCAGGCAAGGGAGAGCTGCTTTCTGCAGGTGTAATATACCTCTTGTTTGTATAAGAGAAAGGTTTTTTCCATTTTAAGGTAGAATTTAAAGTCAGGAGGAGATGGCTGATGCTAAAAGCAACATTTTTAAAGGCCAGAGCCTGTACTGATCTGATATCCTGTCTTTATTCAGACCCCACAACTGAAGCCGAAGGGGATTGTACTGGCACAGTCAAGTACAGAACATACCCCACTGCCCCTGAAATAAATGACAGCTCACACTGATATACCCAATATAATATTTCTTCAAAGTGCTTACAAGATATTAACTAATTAACCTGATAGTGCTTTTATTTAATGAGGTCTGAGTACCACATGCTCGCAGAAGTCTATTCTCTGAGCACTGCTCTCTGAAGAGCACACCTTTTGGTTTAAGTGCCACACACAATAGTATTTTATTGATTACTCTGTTTTTCTCCTACATTGCCCTAGGGATTTTGTGTAGCAATGGGCTGGAGAACCTTGCATTGTGTTAGGTGCCATGATGCAGTTTCCTAGTGCTTGAAACTTCCTTTAAATGGTGTTTAAAAGTCCATCATTTCTCACAAAAATGGGAGAAAGAAGTAACCAAGAAAACCATCAGTCTTAGGCAAAGATGTCATGTCTCATGTCTTAGGCTCACTTTGCTGCAGTGTGTTGTGCATTTTAGCATAGTGGTTTGGAGATTTGAAATACAGCTGGATTTAAATGAGCTTTGGCTCCCTGTTAATCATTTGGCCTTCCTGGACCCTGCCTAGGCCTGTGAGGCTCGTTCCTCTCTCCACCAAAGAGCCCTTGTCTGTCACTGAGAACAGCTCCCCGAGGCTGCCTGCTGTGTTTTGGGGCTCAGCAACCTTATTGTCCTGCTGATTGCCAGTGTCTGAACAACCCTTGGCCCTGGCTAGCACAATGCAGCTGGGTGGGTGTGGGGGAAGGCTGCAGCCCATGTTGGGTGCCTGCTGGCATCTGTCTGACCTCTGGGCCAGCTTCACATCCTGCTCCAGGCGCTGGTTTCACAGCCAGTCGCGGGTCAGTCGCGCCGTGCACAGCAGGAAGAGCGGTTCATCCGTTCCTGCAGATTGCTCAGAGCCACGTTTTTATCTGTGCATGCAGGGCTGTGGTTATCAGCTGCTGCCTCCAAATAACCTGGGAACAAGACAGATTAGAGGCTTCCACCAGACGAGTGAAATTGTGCATCAGGTCACTCAGGATTCTGTTCATTGAGCAGCTGAGGTTTGGTTTATGTGGCTGCAATGCCACTGACACATCTCCTGATTCACAGTTACTAAAGACCACTGAGCTGCTAAGCTTTTAAAAGCTTTATAAATGTGCAATATGGGGAAGATTGATTAAAATACATTTCTGGGTATAAATGGCGTTGCATACTCTGCATATTTTCTAATAATAGTTTGTCCTTATTTCTCCTAAACTCATGAATTCTCTAGCAGATACCTTCCTGGTATATCAGATGTACTGTCAGGCACACAATTTTGTTTTAGCTTCAACTGTTATATTTTTAGGTGGTGGTTTTTAGCGTTTGTTACAAGTGCCTTAACACTACTTTTTTTCTGCTTTTTCTCCCTAATCTCACTTCCTTTTTCTTCCTTTATGCTGAATTTCTACTGAATAAAAGTGGCTGGTTAACAGTCACATATATCAGAAATTTCTGCTTATCTGCATCATATGTACTGTTCCTTAATTCTTCCACCACTATCAGGTTCTCCAGTCCTTTCTATGTTCTCAAGGCTATAACTCAAAGCAGAAACAAGTAGAAAAAGGAATTTCTGTCCATCTCCCTCTTGTCTGAATATCCAGAAGGGTTGTGTGTGACAGGAGTGAATCCAGGGACTAAAGATGCCCGTGCTGGAGCCCCTGCACCTCCACTGTAAGCAATTTGCCCCTTTACTCCAAAGCAGGGTTAGTCTGATTCTTCAGGTGAATGCCCCCAGTCATTCATTTGTGCTTTTGCTTTCCCAGCAAAGTTTAGAGTGGATTTTTCTCTTTAAACACCTGAATCACAGCACCTGTTTTCCTCGGAAAACAACCTAGTCCATGACCACCAAATTGCCTTGCAAGCACCACCAAAATGCCAAGATGAGCATGGGGTTGTGTAGCTGCTCTGTAGTATGAGCACAGCTTGAAGAAAAGATGTGCAGATCCTGCCAAGGGAGCCAAAATAATACTGGGTTTATGCTAGATACAAGGAGCAGGTTTTGTCAGGCTGAGGATAAACCTGGCCTGGAATCACCAACCCCTTTTCTGTTGGACTGACAGTCACATCTCCCAGCTAGCCAGGCTGCCACTGACCTTCTTGTGAAGGCGTATTTATTGAGTGTGGAGTTCATCTGTTAAGGAATATGGGATTTCCAAATGAATATTTAAAAAGAAACCCCAGGAACAGGAAGAAACACTAAGCTGGCCTGTGCAGAAACACAGCAGCCCCTCATCCACAGGAGGCTGTGGGTCCTTCATCAGCTCAGTGTTGAAAAGCCTTAATCAGGCCCTGATGTTACACTCAGTGATGGAGACCTGACCTGCCCTGGGAAGGAAATAATCCCAGCCTGCTCTGCCTTGTCCGGTTTGGAGCCAAAGATGTCACTTCACCACAAAAGCAAAGAGGAAGGAGGAATGACCTCACTCAACTACAGCAGAGAGCACAAAGGGATGAAACCATTGGGGACAGCCCAGCTGCTCTAGGAAATTCCCTTCTCCGGCCTTTCTGAAGGCATCATCAGTATTTCCAACCAACCAAGCAATCTTCTGTCCGATGCTTCCTGTCCATGTTCACCCCCCGCCATCTGGCCCAGTCCCCAGTCTCCCAGTGCAGCCTTCCTTTGGCAGTGGGACACCTGGACCTGTGCAATATCCCTCCCAGGCTCTGGCCCCACTCTTTCATACCTGACACTGGCCACCTTTGCTGCCTGTTCCTGAATGTGACAGAATTTGCACCTGCTGGTGTTCTACCCCAGTACAGCTCAGAGTCTCTCCTTTGGTAGCAATTTTGGATATAGAATAAAATAATAGTTTAGGTTGGAAAAAACTCTAAGATCATTGGCTCCAACCATTAACTCATGTCACAAAGTTCCACATCTACACATCTCTTAAATACCTCCCGGGAGTGGGACCTCCACCACTTCCCCTGGGCAGGCTGTTCCGATGCTTGACAACCATTTCCACGAAAGGTTTTCCTGGTATTGGTTTTCCCATGGTTTGAAAACTTGAGGCGATTTCCTCTTGTCCTGTTACTTGTTGCCTGGGAGAGGAGTCCAACCCCCCACCCCAGCATAACCTCCTTTAGGGTAGAGAACCTCCCTGAGGTCTTCCTGAGCCACCTTTGCTCCAAGCTAAACAATCCGCTCCATCAGCTGTTCCTCATGAGATCTGTGCTTGACACCCTTCCCAATTTTTGTGGCCTTTGTTGGTCATGAAATCCATCACCTCTATATCATAGCCATGCATTAAAACAATAAAAAAATTAAATTGCCATGGGTCCTGCCTCTTTTTCCAGGCTGCCTCCATATATGTTCTGGGCAAGCAGATCCTAATTTTCATTCACTGGTGAATCATCCTCCAAGCTTTTGCCCTTCCTGGGAGTCCCTTTGGTGTGTGTTCAGGTGACTGAGTTTTGTCAAGTCTGTCCTACTGTATTTCACTGGAAGGTGAACACTGCCTTGGGGAAGGGCTGGTATAAAAAAGTTTGTATCACACTGACATTACTGGAGATAAGACAACTCCCAAAGTATCCAGATGCTCTGTGCCTTTTTTTTTTTTTTTTTAACTAAGTAATGAATGAAAGATAGCCTTATAAATTTCAGCTTTTAAGAAATTCCAATTTCCTTAGATGTAGAGAAAAAATAGACCTTTTTTTTGGACAAAAATGGTATCAGAATTATGTTTTCTACTTCCAAATGAATTAACTAATAGGTGAGCTACAGAGAAGCGTATGTGCTTTAGTTGTGAAGGAGTGCATACCTTTGGATGTTTGCTGACTCTTTCATACCCATGGAAATCCCTGGTTCCTTGATTGTGTTAACCTCCCAGGGCATGGCAGGCTCTCAGGTGTGTAAATACCTGGAGAAGAGTTCAGTTTAACTGGGGAAACCAAGCGTAGGAACTGAAACTACCTTGTTTTCTCTCCTACAATAGTGAAAAAGGTTTGGGTCCTATGTTTGAGCTAATTAGCTTAGCTAATTAGAGACTTGTTTTGGTCTGTCCTGCTTGTGCATTAGTCCTGTGATGGGAATAAGAGCAGAGCCCCAGGGAGCATAAAGATTTATCAACTATGTTTATATTATCTCAATTGGTTTTCCTTTAACACACAGCATAAAAAAAGATGTGACAACAAAAGTATGATGAAGAAATATGGTCTGTATTGCAAGACTCAGCAGTCATTTGCAAGTGCAGTTACTAAATCTTTGGTTGCAACAGAGTTTGGCTCTGGTAAACACTAAAATAAATTCAGGAACAGCTTCCAAGGTATTCTTTATACTGTGAGATCAACCAACATGTCTTGCAAGGTTACAGCTATTTTTTTTCCAAGTCTTCCTTCATCCCTTCCTTACTGCAGAGGAAAATTCTTTTTGAAGTCTTTGGACATGGTGCTTCAAAGGAAAATTATAACCTTAAACATACAGTTCCCACAACTTGAATATCGCCGTGTCTTCTTAAGGTGATGAATTCTAATTCTATCATGAAGAAGATGAAAAAATGAGCTGTCAGTCTCATCAGCTTTTTTAGGAGTGATGAGATGAATTGCAGAGTTAAGCAGCTAAATGTTGGAGTAAAAATACATTTATTACTTTTTGAAATCAATGCATATTACTGAAATGCTCAGCAATAGGCAACTTGCTTTGAACAGAGCTGTTTGCTGATAGATTTCTTAAACTACCAAACCTGAATTAATATGAGAATTATGCACATGTCAAATAGGTATCTCTAAAGAAAGAAATTGGTAAAGTTTGTCCTCAAACATCGCAACAAAAAAAATCTGTATTTTCCCAAACACTGATCTGGAGTCTGAGTGGTTAGGTCCAGCATCTGCTGGGGCTTCATCCTCTCCTAAGAGTTGGTGAAGTTAAAAGTAGCATTGCAATGTGTTCCTTCTTTAGCCAAGTACTCATAAAAATATTTGAAGCATAAGAATCCTTTTCCAAGCTTTACCTATTAAGAAGGGCTTCTGTGACTGCTGTTTCAGTCTTTTGATTTTCATTGCAGCTTTGCCATTTAGATTGTATCAAAAGATGAAATCTTTCATGGCCTTTCTCCTCACCACTTATACCTCTTTGTCACCTCATGTAACTGTTAGGTAAGAATAGATATATTGGACATCAGAAAGCTTGTATTTTGCTTCCAATTTCATTTAATCTTAGACTTAATGATGTTGAAAATTCACAGAACCTCTAGAGATCTCTTGGGCTCCAGTCTCTATGCTTACAATTTGCATGAAGGTAAAATCACATGGGAAATGCTCAAGAAAATGAGGTATTTTCTTCCCCATAGAAAATACCTTCCTCCAACAGCTGCAGAATCCTTGATTAGTCTTTGTCTTTCACATCCCTTTTTAGGGATGTTATTTGTGTCTGGGTGGTATCTTTGTAACAGGCTCCAGTGAGTAATTTATTTCCTACTGACTGACAAAGAGGAAGGATTATATCAAGGCACTGATTGCTGAACTGTCCTGATTGCTCCGTTACTGGCACTTTGGAGAGAGCTGGGAGAGGAAGCCTGGGGACTGCTAGCCTCAGGATTAACACTCTCTAAACACACTGAAAAAGAGGGGGAGAGACTTTTTTTTTTTGCAGCACATTAGGAAATGGGCAGTTCCCCTGGCAACAAACTGCAGCTGAAGTGGAGTTTGCATTATCTGAAGGGTCTGTGTCCTTGAAACCAGGAGTCCAAAACGTGCTCTCAGCTCTGTCCTCAGACCAAATGGTGCTAGGGAAAGGCTTAGGGGTCATGCAAAGCAGAAATATCCCTCACAAGTTCTGCTCCCAGGCCAACCACATCCATACCTTTTTGCCATCTGGATGACTGTGGGCATGGCATTCTAACTCAGGAGACCACAGTGGAAGGTCCAGGTTTCAATCGCCCCCGTGGTGCTTCACCCTGCAGGTGCTCAGCATGCTGAGCCTCTGGGTGCTGCCAAACCCCTCTGGAAGCCTCAGTGTGCCCATTTCCCAGGCAAAGGCTGCAGGCTGTGTGGGAGGCATGGCTGGAGCCCTGCTGCAGTGCTCTGGTGGCAGAGGGGATGGTCTTGTGGGGTCTGAGGACAGCGCAACACAAGCTGTGAGCGTTGAAGGATCAGAGCTTTTCTGTTTATTGCCACTGTGGGTCAGTGCATGGGGCTTTTCTGCCATCTGCTGAAGGTGGGAATCTCTATTGCAACAGCTCTGTGCTCACATGCTGATGGTGTAAAATCTGCTTGCTCATGTAGAGCTGAGTTTCTCCTCAGCACGTGTGTCTGGAAGAAAAGAAGCAATCGTACACCAATTTTGTCCTATACTTCTATGTAAACTAATGATACCATGTTGCAGACCTCTCCAAGGGCTAAATTCTTGAGACAAAAGCAACTTGTTTGGGGGGACCAGGAAATGTGTGGATAGGACTAAGAAAGGGTTCTGAAGGTCTCCTTCTTGGGTCTGGGCAGGTGGGGAAAGACCTGTCTAAAAAGTGCAACAATCATGGATTGGTTCCCATGATGTGGAGAGAAGAGGAGCTTACTCTTGACATTTATTTTGGGAACTGACTGTAATTTTATCTGCCTTCAGCACAGCCCAGGCTCCTGTCTTGAATGATCTGTTACTGCACAACAGGAGGAAGGGATTGCTCTGCCTGCCATAATATATCTAGTGCAGACTTTTTTGGAAGCAGCATTTTGATTAGAGACAACCCCAATGGATGAATTGGTTTAAAAATTAAAGTGGAGGATGTAGGTGTAATAATTTCTCCCTTTTCTTTGATGTGAAGATATTTAAATGCACACCTCATCCAACTAGAACTGACCTGGGGTCATTCAGATGAGGGTTGCTAATGTAGTGCTGTCTCTTTTAAAAAGTCTACCAATACCTGTACTGACACAGCCATGGCTCAGCATCAGAAATCCCTCTCTAAACATGCCTGTTTTCAGGGATTTATGAAACTGCTGCTGGAATTTCCTCCTGACTGGTTGACACCTGTCAGATCTGTTGAAACCATCTCAACAAATCAGGGGGTAAAAAAGTATTTCCTCTTGCCTAGAATGAAAGTCTGTTTAAGTAGTTAAGAGAAAAGAAAAACTGAAAACTATATAACTTGAAGAGGCAATAAGTAACCTTAGAGGAGGCTGCTTGGGTGGCTCCCAAGAGCCCTTCCAGCCTCAGTGGTTCTGTGATTGCATGAATGTGGGCCTTGGCAGTGTGATGACTGTGTGTTCTTCAAAAATTGTTCTAGAAACACAGCACTGGGGATAACAATCCCTGCTCGAGATTGACAGTAAGTCACATGCCTGAGGTGAGATAGGATTTTTATCTGAAACCTTCACCCTGTGGTGGAAGGAGCTGGTTTTTATGCAAGTGCTGTACATCTGTCCAAGAAATCCCATCACATGGTTTACTGTGCGTGGTGAACAGTAAATTGCACGTAATACACCTACAATTATACATACAATTGCATACAAATACACATACAATTGCAGTATACCTCTACAAAATATATTCCCTGATTATACTCTTAATAAAATTCCTTTAGGCATTACCTGAACTCACACTGCTGTGACCAGCTGTGATGCTGTGGATCTCCCTATCCCTCTAATAGAGTCTGCAGGATGCCACAGAGGTGGCCAGAAAATTTTCATACTGGGTAAAGTCTGCTTTTTCAGAGGACTTGTTCTCAGTTTTGCCAGGATTCAGTTTTTCAAAAGCTGTAGTAAAAACCAAATACCACGTGGCTCTTTAGTCTGAGGAGAGAGATGGTAAAAGCATGCATGTAAAGTGAGGAGGCTGCTGTGCAAGACAGTGCATGGCAGCACGTACCAAGGGGTGACACCAAGGCTGTGGTTTTGCTCAGGAGCTTCAGATTAAAGCTACCTCATCTCCCTCTCCAGCACCTTCCTGCCAGAGTGATGCTTGGCTGTTCACTAGGAAGGAGTTGTGTGGAGGAGAAGCCAGTGTTTCTCTATGCCCATTTTCTCACTGCCAGGTATCCTACTGGCTTCTTGGCTTCAGTGTCTTTGGAAAGCTGGGATCTTTCTGGTAGTGGCTGCCCCTTGCTGGTGATTGCTGCTGGAACATTCACTCTCCAAGCACCTCTGCAACAAAGACTTCATTTTCATGCATGTTCCTGCCACGTCTGCTTATGATTAAAGCTGAGCAGCCAATCAGAGCATCAGCATAATCTGTGAATGCCAATGCTGCAGTATTTATCTGCCTATGGGTAATGAAGCAATAATTTTAAATGTGTGAACCTTGTCCCATGGTTGACTTGACACAGCATCAGTATTGGCTTCATTCTGCTGTTGTTGCCTTCTAATGTGATGCTATGTGAAATTATGCAGTTGGGTCTGCAGAGTATAAACACAGGAGCAGATATTTGTAAGACAGTCCAAAGTAAACTATAAAAATTGTCTTTCATTTCTTGGCTTCCTCTTTCACAGGACTTTCCCACCGTAACATTTTCTCGTGCGTCCCTTCGCTAGGACAGGCAATGTGCTGGTTTCATATTTCTTTATTCTATTCTGGTTCTTCTGCCGCCCACATCAGTATGGTGTCTTAACTAACACATACAGATTTGAGGAGAGAAGATTGGAAAAAAAAAAGAGAGAAAAACTGCCTGCTAATTAACATTCTATTTATGTGAGCGAGATTGTTCTGTTACCATTTAATTCTTGAAAAGCACTCAGTGTAAAGGTTTTGGGAGGAACTTTCTAAATACTTTGCTTAATAAAGCAGCAATTGTGTGAAAATGAAAACAGATGATGATTGCAGAGACAATGGAATATGATTTTTAAAAAAAGAAAAAATATAGCCCACTGTGCAAACTGAAGTCTGCTAGTGTTAAAGAGACAGTGTTATTGGTGCAGAATTGATAAACTACTCTAAAAAAAATTCTAGGTAATGGCTGTCTGCTAGTCATTGAATGAAAATATATCTTTTTGCTGTCTTTTGAAGCTGGAACAGAATTAAAGATGTTTTATTGAAAAAGACTATAGGAAAGGCCATTCCAGATAGTGAGTCCTTACTCTGGTAGATATGGAAATCAAAAGACATATTGGGAGGTTACCCATTCTATCTGCCTGTATATATGGTGGTCATTAATCAGCTGTGCAGTCAGAGTTTGGGGTTAATTAGCATTAGAAGATGAGAATGGAGGAATGACTACAGGGAGCAGCTATGGCATGTAACATCTTAGCCTTGTGTGGCAGATATTTGTTGTTAATTCTAAGAGAGTCCAGTGGCTGGGCACAAACTGTGTAGACAGTATCAAATTGCTATTCAAGATGTTCAGTGCCATTTCTTGAAGCTTTCTTATGTCTTATTCTAATATTCCATATAAACATGGGCTGAGAAAAAGAGATAAAACAACTTTTCTCACATTGCAAACTTCTCCTAAAACTATCAGTGGCACCTCAGAAGTGTGAATGAACCTTGATCCTAACTCTGTGCTTCAGAGCAAGTCTTCACAAAAAATTCAGTGCGGATACATGCTACCCATTCCTTGTGAACTCAGGGAAACAAGCTGCAATAAAATATGATGCAGAATTACAAAAACAGCCCAGAAGGAAATGTGCCCACATACTGCAACATTATGTTGGACATGTTTTTATCATAGTGAGCATCAAGTTCTCAAAAAAAAAAATCAAAAAACAACAACAAAAAACGCCCAACAACAAAAAACTCCACCACCCCCAACTTTAAGTGCATATTTTCCTTAAATTTGTCTTTAAAAAGCTGTTTAGATTCAACTATTTCTGGTTCAGACAAAGGAACCGGTGAAAACAGCATACATAAAAGAATACAGGGTACTACCTTTTCAGTTTTAATAAACTCACTGGCAGCTTCAGTGATGAAAAATTATTCTAAGCACAAGTTATCTGATGCCAGGTAAAAATAGAACTACAACAGACACTAAAACATACTCCTTGGTTAAAGTATAAGGAAATTAGGGCTTTTCCCTGCCCTACCTATTGGTCTATAAATGAAGTTTATATCTAAACAATACAAGGAAGGGTGCATTAGAGGTAACATGGGTAACTCAAAAACATGTAGGGAAGGATTCCACACTGGAAGTGTATAGTAAAGTAGGATGTGACTGAACAGAGGCAGACTTGCCTGTACAGAGATAAAAACAAGTATTTGGATGGTGATAGTGCAGCTTTTGTACTATTGAACATACCTACCATTTAGAAAAAAATATCCATGTTGGAGGAATCTGTTCTTCCTGGGGAATTCGGCTGAGTCTGCTTCAGCGTCTTCCTTGAATCTTGTTTGGGCAGATTTTTCTGTTACTATTTTTTGCAGCAAGCATGGGACCTAGTGTCATCCTTTGAAGACCCCTTTTTTTTTTGTTGTTTTTGAGCTTGAGGGGGTTTCTTTGAAGGCTGGTGCTAATACATCTGTGACTGCACATCCTTGTAGGCTGCATTGATCTGAGTCAGTCTTGCCTGGGCTCTATGAATGTCAAAAAATATAAGAATGAAGAAATTATTTCAACCCTCGGATGCCTTCACAAGAGTGAAGGAACTGCAGAGATGCCTCCCAGGCTATAGAGGATATTGTGCAATAGGGAGGGTTTGGAGAAAACCAGGTACGATTCATACATCCCCTTGTGATTAGTGGGGGGAGCTTTTGTGCAGACGGCAAAGTGACTGAAGAGAAGCAAGAGAGCTGAGTAAGACAAGAATATGCCTGGCATCAGAGAATCCAATTCTCCACAGCCGGGCACATTGGTGCATGCCCATCTCATGTCAAAATCCCTGTGTGTCCTTAATCCATGAGATGAGTACACAGGATAGCTAAGGGACCACCAGGAGGCATTGATCTGAGAAAATCATACCTTCCCATGGGGAATTTCATATGCTGACTGTGGGAGAATACTGGCAAGCAGCTCTGTCCCTGGGCAACCCAGAGATGTTGATCTTGGCCACCCTTGCTGGCTTACCTCCCACCTTGGCTTGAGGTTTGGATTGCTTAACTATCCCCATGCCACCACATGCCTGCTGCAGGATAGGGGACATTGCAGGTGAGGCAGCAGCGTGGGGGCAGGTAGGGATTATGTGTAGGAGCATTATGGGCCTCAAAACCAACATGTTTCCTACCCTTACAGGGCTGCAGTGACCCTCAGGTCTAGTGGTCCATGACAAGACAGCAAAAAGGCACCAAAATCAATGCTCTTTCCTTTTTATAGCTCCTCCAACCCATATCCAAATGCCAGGTGCAGCAGGAAGCACTGTGCCTTAGTTGCAGAATTATTTCCTTCTGCGATTAAAAGAAATTTTAATGCACAGCAAGCTCCATTGAAGTGCAAGTGAAGGGCCCATTTCATAAAAGATTTAGGCTCTGTCTCGGTGTATACTTTTGATTTGTACAGCAGGGAGCTTGTACTTGGGAAGAAAAAGAGGAGGGGGGAGGACTTTGCTTTAAATTACAGCTTCTTTTTTTTTTTTTTCCTATTCATTTTGCATTCAAAAGACCAAATATATTTTCTCTTTCTCTTCCCTTGATTTATGACCTTATAAAAATGAGATAGAATCAGCCCAGAAAGAAACAAAGGTTAGGTCTTCCCAGAGCCTGAAGCCTTTGTGTAACTCCCTGAAGAACAGCTGTGCAAATTACATTTGCTGCTATCAGATAAAGTGGAGACAGAGAGCAGTTTTTCTAACAGGATCTGGACAAGTTTCCATTTTATTTTGTCATTTTGAATGCAGGTTTGATTTTGTTTGCTGGTAATCACAGCCTTTAATGTTACCTTGCCAAAAATGGCTATTGCAGGAGAACTCCCATCAATGTGATATCAGCACAGGCAGAGAGAGAAACATCCTGTTTATGTGAATGTCCCTAACAAAAGAAGTCAAGATCTAAACAGATAGAAGAGAATGCCAGTAACCATGAGACAAACTACATGCCAGATGTTAGTCACGCTGCTTAGAGCACTAGGAGAAGTTGATCAGCTATTATGTTGATGAGTGCAGCTTATGAACCTGTAGAGAAGGGAAGCAATAGTTGTCATTTGCATGATTAAAGTCTTGTGTAGTACTTCTACATTAAATCATAAATAATTTCATTTTACCTAAGTGTATTAATTAAAAGGTTACCTTTTAAGGCATTATTTTTCTTTTCTTTACAAGTTCATATAAAGCATTCAAAAGTACAAATTAATTTTATTTTACAGGCCAGGACAGCCACATAATCACAAATCAAATTAGGTTGAAAAGGACTTCTGGTCCTAGCCCCTGCTCCAAACATGGCCAGATTCAAAGTCAACAAGTTGCTCAGAGCCTTTAGTTAAACTTGAGCATCTCTATAGAAACTAGATTTTTTTCATTGCTTAACTGTTTCCACAGTGGAATTGTTTTCCATCCATCCAACGAAGCAGAAATTCCCTTGCTGAAACTTGTGTCTGTTGCCTGTCACCCCTTTACTGTACACCTCTGGAAGGGCCCATCTCAGGTGTAGTCCTGCAAAGGCCCTGTGAGGTTGCTGTGAGGTTCACTGTGAAGCCACCTCTCTTCCAGGCTCAGTTCTCACAGCCTCACTTAGCTGGCAGGGGCTCCAGCCCCACTCATCTTTGCAGCCCTCTGCTGAGCTCACACCATTTCTTGGACCTCACTTCTCTTCTGGAAGATGTGAAACTGGACACAATGGTGTCACTAGCACCACAGAGGAAAGCTCTGGCCTTTCCCATGCTGGCTCTATTGGTTAGACCTGTGTGTTTACTGAGGTTTCACTCCATCCCTCTGTCCAGGTGGCTGAGGAAGGTGTTTAACAGTGCCAGCACTGGCATTATCATTCAGAGCGGCTGCTAATTGTACTGACTGCTATGTTGTCTTTGGAACCCAATGGTCCAACTTCTCCTCCATCTAGTATTGGTCATTTTTGAACCATGCCTAAATTCTGCTACTGCTTCTCTCTCCTGTAAAGGAGCAGAATATTCAGGACTGGCAGAATGTAACAAGCTGTCTAAAATAAAATCTGAATCTGATTATTCAGCCTGCTTTGCATTTTGAGATTTTTTTGAGAAAGTAGCTGTTCTCAAAGATTAATAGGAGTTTATTTTTCTTGTTTAAATCTCCTTTGGGTTTCCAGGAATCTTTGAGAAAGGAGAGTGTAGGAAAGACTAAGGTTGAAAGTGAAGGGACTGAAGCCAAGACCATCAAGTCATGGATTTGTACAGGAATAAGACCTGTATATACACAAGAATATTTGTAGCTAGCAGAGACTCTAAGCACTTCTGCTACTCTGTGTAGTTTCACTGTTTGACTAAGGAAGGAGATATTTCCCCTGCAGCAGAGCATCCTTTTTTCAAATACAAAATTTTCACAGCAGCCTTTGAATTTTGATAGAACCTTAGCAGCTTGAAAAGAAATACCTGACTGTGGTTGGTTTATAGATTTTTCAGTAGTATCAAATAACCTGCTTCACAATATTAGAAAGCACTCTTTGTTTTCGATTTTATTAAAGGATATGAGGAACAGTAGCAGCCTTATTATATCATTTTATGTTACATATCTGCTTGATAATCAGGTTGTGTAGTCAAAATGGAATAATTTCATACTGACCCCCAAATTTACAAAAGTGTCTCATGGGATCTTTTGAGATGTCACTTCTCTGCTTAGGGTAACTTCATTATTTTCTGAAACTGCTGAGAGTTGTGGTGGACCATATACTTCCAAGATGCACAATTCATTATGAGGTTAGATTTCACTTTTTTGACCAGCCCAAGGAGGTGGAAACACCTTATGCCTCATTGCTCAAAGCAGCATTTGGTGGGCACTTCTTGGTCCCTGTTTTTTTTCTCTACTGTAATCTGAGAGTAATGAACTGTACTGATATCTGATGACAGTTGTTCTGGCTCTTTCTTGTCTAGCAGGTAATAGTGGGAGCTCCCAAGCTACACCAAGGTCACAGTTTGTCCTAAGATGTGGTGCAGATTTTAAGCATAGGGAGTTAGAGGGGCATGCAAAAAAAAAAAAAAAAAAAAAAAGGAAGTAAGGGTCAGTAAAAATTTTGCACACCCTCAGGGTGCATACATTGTGTGAATATATCTGTGCATTATCATTGTGTTCGTTACACATTTTTCTCAGAAGTGTCAGCCTCAAGAGCAAAGGTAAGGTGACACTGTAGCATGACATAATTTTCTAAAAGCCTATCAATGGGAGTTTAGGTTTTAACTCTTCTCCCCTCATCCTCTCTTGAATATGAAATGGTATCTAGCTGGGCTGTTTAAAAGATTCATAAGGAAACTCCAATTTGTGTTGGTGATTCATTTGTAAAGCTTCAGGTGAGGGGAAAAAACCTGCAAAGAATTTCCAACAGAAAAGTGTATGTGGAGGAGTTAGGAAACTATTTCCTATATGGACCAAAGCCTTCTGCACGGCTGAGTGTCAAAACTGCAGCAGTCACACCACTCTGACTCCCAGCTGGCATTTTGCTGCTGCCTCTATATGCACTAGAGCAGGCAAAGACAGAACACTGTGAACTGGGTTTTTGAAAGCCAGGATGTAGAATTCAATCTTTCAGAAAGCAAAACATCGTCAACAAAAGACAGTGATTGTGCTTTTAAGCCACCTGGGAGCAGAGGGAGAACACATGCTCACGCATTCAGAAAGCTGAAGCAGCCTCAAGCTGTTCTGCTCCTGAACAGGAAAAGGAACTTTTGCCAGTGAGATGTGAAACTGAAACAGTTGTGTTCTTGAATCAGAGAAAAAGCAAGTTGTCTACCTGCGCTGACCTTGAAGGCTGAGATAATTCTGTTTAGTCAGTTGTTTCCTCTCCTGAGCCTTATGCTGGGATAAAACAGGAGAAGATGAGGCTGGGAGATAAGAGGACACAGCCACTGCCAGCAGTGTGGAAATCTCAGTGGCTTTTGAACACCTCCAGGCCCCCTGGCTACACCAGCACAAGCCAGTGTTGCACTGCTATGAGGGCAGCATTGGGTCTGAAGAGCAGCCCCTAGAGTTGCCCCAAAGTCATACTCCACTGGACAAGCTGTAAAACAGCTATTAAGAAGAACACAAAATGAGTTTAATGACTGAAGAAATAGCCCCTGAAGTCAGTGTGAATGTGAGGGAAATCTTTTGCAATGCTGAGTTTTGCCATGGGACAGCAGACAAGAAATGAAATGTTGTTATCTAGAATTCCTAGATATTTCTTTACACTTTTTCAGAAATAAAAGAGAAACTCCAATAAAAGTGAATGAAACCACTTGAACCCTTTGCCCTGCAGCACAGGTTGGCAGAGAAATAGGGAAGGATGTTGTGATGCTTCCAGATTTTCCAGGAAACTAGCACTGCTCAGGAAGTTGGGGAAGCTGGAGTCCCTTGCATGGATGTGTGCCAGAGACAAAAGCATTGTTGTAAAAGCTGAAATCTGTTTCTTCAGGCCCCATTGAGCAGGGCATAAGTACATACTTAAGCCTATCCCAAGGCAGCAAGGAGCAGAAGTGTGGGCTGAAGCTCCAGTTGTGCTAC
Organism: Melospiza georgiana; assembly: GCF_028018845.1. Taxonomy (NCBI): domain Eukaryota; kingdom Metazoa; phylum Chordata; class Aves; order Passeriformes; family Passerellidae; genus Melospiza; species Melospiza georgiana. Next base: position 32,437,779 of record NC_080430.1, on the reverse strand, counting down.
TGATTGCCTGCAGCAGTGATTCTCATTATGTCCACAAAGGCTTTGCTCTGCTCCAACTTCCTTGCTATATCTAAAGTAATTATGTTAAGGTGACCAGCCTAAACTGGAACATGTCTTTAGGTTATCTTAAACTAATGAATGCAAAGGTAGATATTTATACTGTCTGATTCTACACAACTATTTATGTGCCCTGAGCCATGTACTAGTACCAATGTCTTTGCATTTGGACATATAGTGGGACTTTCAGGCTCATGAGTTCTGAATCATATTTTAATTAGATGACTAAAATGCCTGTTATAAATATCTTTCTAAAAAGCAAAGTTTTAACCATGAGCATAATCAACTGTTGAAATCAATTTCAAAAGTAATTTCAATTTGCCATCACTGGCAGTCTTTCAGCTGAGCATGAGTGTACATAAACATACATTTCCCCCACTTACGTGGGATTCTTATCGGGCACATCCTGGCACTGTGCTGCATAAATTGACTCAGGTCCATGGTGTGCTTTACTGTGTAGTCCTCCTGAGGGAAGAACTGTGTACACCAGGATGGTTTCCTTTAGTAGCAAAACGTGGCATGCGTGTGAGAGCCTGCTTTTCCAAGAGGGTGCCTGGCAGTGTTTTACAGTAATTGCAGTTTCCTGTGAACATACACTGCATGCTATAGTCAGTTGATGGATGATCAAAGCATGATTTACTAAAAACAGATTATAATCTACCAGAGACAAGTTTCCTAGCCAGCCAGGGATGACTGCTAGATGATGCTATGCAATGTCTGGAAAGGTGATACAAATGGCTTTCCAAGTAACAACTTGGAACATAAGTCTTAGTTTTCCATCTGCTATGCGTAGTGATTTCTTGTAGACACTAAAAAAGAGCTGTGTGATAGTTTCTGATAAAGCTGCAGTTTTCTCTCATTATTTTTTGAGCGCCTTGCTGGAGAAAAAGCTCAGACCATTTCAGATTGTTGCCCTGGACCTTTGCTTTTTTATCTCAGGAAAAGGAACTGTGCCTCTGAGACGGCATCAAATGCTTTAGGTAGTTCCAGGAGTGTGAGAAAGGATGTTTACTGTGTAGCCACTGACTAGGGGAGATTTTGCTTCCACTGAGATTGTTTCTCATCCAAGTCCTGGATCTGAAAATACCCATTCAGCTTCATTTATATAAGGCTGCACTTAATCCTGGGTTATTTTTTAGGAAGAATGGAGAAGAGTAAACCACAGTCAATAGCAGATTGTTACCCGTGCACCCAGGACACTTTGCATGCCAAATTGTGTCTTTGAAAAGAGCCTTTTTCGTGTGTTTCATATCAGCTATTTCTGTCCAGTGGCACCAGCTTACCCTGATGGAGGAAAAGTAACTGTTGTAGTCAAGTTCTTGGTTCATGCCCTCTCCTCGGTATGTGAAACTTTGTGCAGGTTGAAGGTAACGGGCACTGGAAGCCTTGGTGGAATGCTGGATATAGTGGTGTCCTTTTGTACTACTTTGCATTTCTGACACTCGTTTGATCACAAGATCTATCTGTTCAGAACTGATTAAATAATCTGTGAATCATGGGAAGGCTTGGGGCGAGATTTGGCAGTATCAGTGGAGGGATGTGGGCAGGAAGGTTTTATAGGAGTACAGGGACAACCTCAGCTTTTATTTTTCTGCCACTCGGTACTTTGGTTTCATGCCTCTGGCAGGGGAACTTCAGCAGGGGCAGAAAGCCAGGGAGGTAAATGCAAATGGCAGGAAGACAGAGCCATATGGTAGTCAGTGTGCTGATTGTCAGGGCTGTCAGTGCTAATGCCCCATAAGCCCCTCATGTTTTCCTCTGGGGAAGAAGACATTTGCATTTTAGCAGACCTTGGTAGTTGTTGCCATCTTTGTGGCCAAGCCAGAGGCTCTGGACTTATGGCTGGTGTCCTAACGAAACGATGGTTGTGCTGTTCATAATCTTGCTGGCAGGGCTGGCAAGCAGCACCTGGCTAGCTACTAGACCAGAGATTAACTGTGACAGTTCTAAAGCAGAAAAAGGGAAGAATTTGGCAGTTTTAGTCTGGCAGTCTCACCACAGTGTTGTTGAAACTTGGTGAACACTGATTTATTTCACTACCTTCAATATACCAGTGAGTTTTTCTGTGAATGATGGAGTCTTGGCAGAATGCAAACGTGATTTTGCTCCCCATTCCTTTACTGCTCCTCTCTCTTCTGTTGTGCCTACTAACTGGAAAACACAGTGAGGCTGAATGGTGTCCTCAGACTAAGTGCTGTGTATTCATCCGTAGCAGCACAGCCTCCAGAGTACAGGTTAAACAACAAATGGTCTGTTTGTATATGCCTTACCTTACAGGTACTGTTTTCTCTATACCTCAGGTAGGACAAAGGTTTCAGACATGGAGTCTGTCTTGGAGATCCTAACAAAGAGTTTTAAATAAATTTATAGTTTTCTTGTGATGTAACCAAAGATAAACCCTGTTTATTTAATTAGGCATGTAGCTGATATCCAAGACAATGAATATGTAGGGCATGAATGTAGACATTTACCTGAGATCTTCCTTACCTTTGGATGAAGGATAATTGCTTAGTTATACTCCCATTGCTTAGTTATACTTTTTTCCCATTTTACAGAAATGTGAATGAAAACCCAGTGCAAAATTTGGTGTCTGCAGTGCAGCTGCCTAGGTTTGAGCTGCTTGCCTTAATTCACTTTATTGTCAGTGAAGGTAAAAACATAATTTTTAAGACTTGCCTTTTTCAAGATACAGTGGCTGAATCCAAACCCTTGAATACAAAGGCTTCTTTCTCTCCATTGACATGAAATGGGACCCAAATTAGTGGTTCTTATGTAGACAGACTACAGATGGCCAAAACCCAAAGGTGAAGAATCAGAGTGAGGAACTGATTCCTTTACATTATTCTCCATTTTGAAATGCATTTACTCGGTTATTAATGAGATCCAATGTGCTTCAAAGTTCTAAAACAGAGTAAGTTCTCAGCCATTCCCCAAGCTGGCTCAGCTTTGTTAGTGGGGCTCACAGACAAACTGTCTGGTGATACAGGACCCAATTAGTTTTAATAACTTCCCATTCAGACCACATTCTCACTTGCCAAAATAGAATTTTTCATGAATTACTAAATAAATAATCAGTTCTTACTGACTTTTAACTTAGCGAAAGCTGATAGGAAGATGTTCTTGGCTTGTAATACAAGCCTCATACAAGCTTCAGTGGGGGTCACAAAGTTTCATCCTATTTTTATCAGCCTTCTCCAGCCACCTATATTTCTCTTTTCCCAGGTGCCTTTTATTAGCTTGTTGAAAATCTGTGGGAAGTGAAACAATTTAACCTTTGAAAGATACACAACAGTTATTTACCCTTTCCTCTTCTAACAAGTCCGAAGAACCAAACAGTGTTAGAGATTGAGTCACCACACACCAGTAAAAGTGGTTTACCACTCCATTAGTTTATTATTACCAGAAAGCTACCTAGGTCTTAATAAAACTGCAGATTTGTTTCCCTGAGATAAATACAGTTTGGCAAGAATTGGGAAAGATAAACTCAAATATGTAATTCAATATTTTTCTCTGTAGTGTCTGTTAGGATTTTGTTTTATAATTGTTGCTGAGGACAATGTTTAGAAATAAGTATCTGGCTGTAAACACCTGACTTTATTGAGGTAGTAATATATAAGGTTGGGGCAATAATGTATGTCCTAATTACTATCCTGTAGGTTTGACTGTTAGTTGTGATGTGGGATACTGGACTGCCTTCCAAGCTCTATTCTTCAAAAACTGTGCCATAAATGAATGAAAACACTGGAAGAAAAGGGAAGAATTGTTATTGTCTAACCACAACAGTCCAGGCAGGCTGCCATAACAGCATTTTTAAAGCTCTAATTCAATAATTAGATCCAGCTACAAATGTATTTGTTTAGCCAAGTCCTCTAGTTGGCAAAATGTCTCAAATTTCCTTTGATAAATGCTGTTGTTTGCTTAATACATCGTTAGATAGTTTACGAATTGCTTGTCTGTAAATTACTATGTTCAGTAGCAGCTTATTAATTGGATTAATTTGGTTTGGTATTTTGCTAGAAATAGTTTATCTTTATATAAATGTATAATTTTATTTCATTACAGTTACAGATATAACACTGTACTTAGTAAATAACCATATTTACTAATGGAAGTGTATCCAGTTTTCAGAAAATACTGCAAATGTCTTGCAGGCCAAGTACAAAAAGAGCATTTTTCTAAGGCTTCAGTGAGAGGGAATAGTTTTTTCTTGTGGGAAAGAAAGATCCATCTCATGTCTTTTGCATGCACAGTGCCATGTACTTTCTGTGACTCTGTTCCAGCAGGTTTTACATGGCTGCTGATGCAGCCTGTTGGGAGACTGGACTGAAAGAGTTTTGTTTTATCATTCTGGCAGCTCCAGGTAATCTAAAGAGACAGATAAATGCATGCAGACCCCAGAGCTAGTACTGCTGGCATGCAGAAATCCACCTCTGTAGCTGAGGTTCCAGTAAAACCCACCTCTCCACGAGCCAACATCCATTATCTTGCATGCATAGTCTCAACTGGATCTATGTTGATGTCTTAGGACAAACTGGTTTGCTACACTAATTTCTTTAATTCCCTGACGCCTGTTGCCTTTCAGAAGTCTCCAGAGGTGTTTGTAAACACTTAGAGGAGACTGAAAAGGGAGGAGATTATGATGGGCAGGACAAAGACAATTTTTCCTTTTCTCCAGGTGTGCTGGATATCTCAGCATGGGGAGAGCTGTTTTGCCAGCCACCTCTCCTTCCCAACCCTGCCCTTGCTGTCTGCTACTTCCTTGAATGACAAGATTCTTTTCATTATGTTTTCCCACAGTCCCTTTGAACAGATATCCCACAGGAGAAGTGAATAGTCAGGGATCCCAGGAGTGCTGTTGGAGTGAGATTAGAGGTCTCATCAACCCACAGCTCTGGACACAGAGCTGAAAATGCCCTTGTGTGGATCTATTCAAATCCATTTACTATACCCTAGGCACATGGGCACTGCCTTCCTGCACTGGCAGATGTGGAAAGCAGTATCTCTCCCTGGACCTTTGCTCATGTTAGCCAACCTGCTGGAGTGAGCCTGTCCTCCTTTACTGCCGCCCGGATTTATCCACGGCCTCATTACTAGTGCTGGTACGGCTGTACCTCACTGCCTTTAATGTTATTCTTAACAATACCAGAGGAACCTCTCTGGTTCTACACCATCCCTTGTACAGTGTAGACTGTCTTCTGAACCCCCAGCCAAACATGATTTTCTTTTCCAGTCATCTGTCTCCCTGTTTCTGGTCAACAGCTGCAGTCCTCTTATTCAGGGGGAAAAGCCAGCCATAGTTAAAACAAAACAAAACCCAGAACAAATACAAACAAATCAAATTAAAGAAAATGTTTTAGAGCATTTCAATACTCACATGATGTTGTGAGATGGTTTCATGTCTAAAATGGTAATATTATTTCTGGCAATCTATCTCATGCTATTCTTTTGTTGATTTTTCCAACCTCTCAGGAACTTGGAATGAAAATATTTTACTGATGTTACTATCCCTGGGAAAAGCTTTTCAACATAGATCCAGGTTTATGCTGAAAACTCAAAATGTTTAGCATGTGGTTTTGTATTTTTCCTTCATCAAAGACATTATGTGGGGCTAAAGCCTGTTCACATGGAGGCAGGAAGAGATACTGACACTGTAATTAAAACAAAAGGTGACATTTCCTATCTGTGGGCACATATATGCAAATATCTCTTTTTGCAAATGATAATATAATCATATGAGAAAGTCATTACATTACAGTAGCTCTCTCATACGAAAGCTGAGTAGACACTCTGGGCATGTGTATTCTATAGAAACTCCTCTCTCTCTCTCTCTCTCTCTCTCATTTTTGCAGTGGCTCTCTGAGCAGGGGGATCAATGAAGCCAGATTTTGTATGGATTTGTGTCTTGAGGTTGAGACCTTATCTGGACTTTGAGGTCTCATATGAAGTGCTGCACTTTTTACCTCAGTGAAGCATTAACCACAGCTCTTAACTGGCTGCCTAGTTTCAGAATACCTTTAAGGACTTAATAGTTTTTGGATTTCAATGCCTCTCAAATGTGCTTGATGAGCTTAAGCATTTGAAGACTCACAGAGAGATCTAGATGCTCAAAGAGGCAGCACAGTATCTTAAATACAGCTCCTGCAAAATGAAGCTAAAGTGTCCTCACCCACATATGGAGAAGAAGCATACAAATTAAAACAGAAAACATGAATTTAAACATAAACAGAGAATTTAACAGCTAAGGAAGAAAAGATATATTTGCAGATTAACCATTAATCACACAGGGGAAATCTTCCATTGCCTGTGAGAATTTAGCACCTAATTGCAATTTGTCTCTTTTAAAATTTCCTACACAATCTCTTCTGTAAATGTATGTAAAGCTTCTTACATTGCACATTTTAAAAAAATCATGTATATGCCTATGTGTCTGGGGGGTAAAGGAACTTGAATTTCAGTTGTAGCTGTCAGAAAAACTCCCCTATTCAATGAGTTCATTTCTGTGTTTTCTTTTTAAATTTTTAATTAAAAGACATTGATTTGCCATTTTGAGATTTCTATGTTTATTTAAAAAACAAACCAACCAAATAAACGGAACAAACTCCAATGAGGATCTTATTGTCTTTGGAGTCGAATTTTGGCCTGTAAGAGAAGGAGCAATAGCTCAATGACAACACTGTTTTGACAGAAAAGGCCAGATAGATGAGCTTTAAGAGTTTTAATTTCCCTGAGGGGTCATAAGGTCCCCTGATACCAAGAATGTTAAAAAGATAAATCAAACTGAAGAGTTGAGTCAGGTTCATTAGCTCTGGCAAATCACAGTTACCACAGCAAGTGCATTCTTCCTTGGGTTTGTATGAAAGCACAAGTTTGTTACACACCAAACAATGTAAATACAATGCTGTATTTACACTAGTTTTGCCCTTGTCATCATGGCTCAGTGATTCTTAATTGCTAAAGGAAATGCAAAGAGATCCATTTAAGGTTCCAGACACCCTCCTGCACACCTGTCCTCTCACAATTCGGGTTCAAAGCACAGCAGCAACAAACCCGGTGGCTCAGGATGCTCCTGGGCTCTGCTTCCTCTGAGTGCCTAAGAGTCAGTAGCAGGGATCATGTCCCAGTTCCATGGATGATTCACAGGCAGGACACAGACTGAGCAGCCATTTGAAGATGCTCTGAGTGTTTTGAAGGCTGGAAGAGGTGCTGGGGGCAGAGGGGCAGGTGGCTCTTAGTGAGGAGCAGGGAGAAAGGGTCAGATGCTGAACTTGAAGAGGTTCACAGGCTGTCAAGTGAAAACTGGGGGTTGAATTAGGAGAGGCAGCTTCAGATCTTCCAGCTATGAGTCACACAAATCATGAAACTACTTGAAATATTTCACCTACTCATACATCTCCTTTATCTTTAACCTCTTCTCTCTCTTTTGTAGTTATTCTCCTGTTCTGCTTTCTTTCAAGTCACACCCCCCCCCCCCCCCCCCCCCCGTTTTCCTGCTTCCTCATCCCCTGTTCCTATTTTGGTATCTTTCTGCTGCTGAACATTCATTACATTTTGCAGATCTCTCACATTTTGGAAAAACTACAAGCAGTACTTCTGATCTTTGGTCACTGAATATTTGGTCTATATGATGACACAGTACTAAACTCTTTTTCAAAAAAATTACTTGAGAAACTAAATAAATGATTTATTTTTAAGTATGCACTACCCACATACATGCCCTCAATCTGATAATGAATTTGTGCTATTTATATCCATAGTAAATTGGTGATATTCAACATTTAGAATGCAACTGAGGTCCCACTCTTTGATCAGGTAGAAGGGAGATAGAGAACTCAAAAGTCTCAAGCAAGTTATTTGGCCAGAAAGCAGATCCCTAGGAGCTCTGAGATGTGGATAAGTTGGTTTTGTTCTGAACCTGATTGAACCAATGGAGAATTGACAAAGCAGAAAAAGGTGGGAGGTGCCCAGACTTCTGCAGTGTTATCTCCAGCTCACAGGACAGTGGCTGAATGGTCACCTGCTGCCCTTGTGCTGTGGGTGAAGTGATGAGGGGCACACACCCCTTCTTGGGACTGGGAAATGTGTCCTGAGTCTGCTGTGAGGCACTGAAGTGGCAGAATGGAGCAAAGTCTTCCCCGGCCCTTCTCTTTTCCAGGGCCATTGCACATGTTGTGTTTAAAGGTAGAAACAAAAATGTGCCAGGCCAGGCTTCTCCATGTCAGGATGCTGAGAGCTGCCAGGATCTCAGAGCATGACAGGGCAGTCTGCAGTTCATGTGCATTGGGCCTGGAGTAACCCTTGGCAAACTAAAAATTGTAGGATACAATTGTCAGGAGGGCATCCCACAGAAAGGGACCTCCTCTGACTTTCATCTGGATGTTGTGCAGGAGGTGGGCAGTACACAGCTCACCTCCTCCTGAATGGGAAAAGAGGCATTATGAAGGAACATGTGCTTGCCTGCTTTTTGAAGAGATGGGGAGAAGGAAATCAACTCAGCTTCTGAAAGGGTAGGAAAGCATCCACCCCCATCCCCACTCCAGCAGGACTGCCTGGGGAAGGGGAAGTAGTGTTTGGCTGGTTGTGTAGCGGGTGGTGTTGTTTTGGAAAAATAATTGCTTTCTTCTAAATGCCTCCTGCCAGGTCAGGGAGAGGAAATATTCAAAAAGGACTGCTGCCTGTCAGTGACATATGGCTCCTGCACACCAGTACTCTGCAATTCTATTTCTGCACTGCCTTCATGCAGGGAAAACTGAAGTGGCATCTATCAATTATTCCAACTGAGTCAAGAACTCCTAATACTTTAAGTCCAAAATAAGAGTTTATTATGCTTTGTCAGGAAATGTCTGATACCAAGCAATGCTTTTTTTTTTTTTTTTTTTTTTTTTTTTTTGCAATGATCTACTTAAAAACTGATGTGAAACACATACAGGCATGAAACAGCTTGCATTGTTTTTACTGCATTTCTTTTGATTGTGCTACACCATGAAAGAAAAACAAACACATTCAAAAAGCAGACACTCCCAGGCTCCACATCTGCAAAGTGCAGTAGAGTTGTTTAGGTCTCCAGACTCCATCCTGTATCTATTTAAACATAGATGTTTCTATATTTATATGAAGGCTCTTGCAAGTAAGGGAACAAAGCCTAGTCCAGACTCCACTCTGGAAGGTACACTCAAGTTTGGATTTTTTGCTAGAAAGCATCACATGTGTCCTTAGTTCTGTTTTATATTGGACCAAATGATAATTGTTGAATCTGGAGAATTGGAAATCTCCAACGTCTGCACATGGTCAGTGGACCTGATATTCCTTTAGTGTTATTGATTATGGTGTCTATGAGGGACAGAAAATCCAGTCACCTGCAGGCCAAACCTGCTGAGAACAGGGGCCCCAGTCTCTCAGATCCCTGCTGTGCCTTCAGTGACAGTTCACTGAAAAGAAGGTGCCCTGAACACAATGTTTTGGCTGCAACACACTGCTCTGGGTTTTCTAAATGAAACTGTTTTGCCAAACACCTTCTCACAAGATCTAGTTTTGCTCTCTGATCCCCATCCCTTTCCTCTGCATAAAAAACCCAGACTCATTCACCATGCTAAACTTTCAGTGGCTTAATAAAAAAAAGCAACACAAAATTTTATTTTATACAGTTCCTACCACAATCCTCCCAAAACCTGGAATGATCCAAACAAAAACTAGAGACGCCTATCTAAATTTTTTTGACAACTGATAGTCCATATTATGCTTTCTGGCAGCTGATAATCTTTAAACACACCATAGGGCATATTAATTTCTCTTTTGACACTGTTTACATGTTATACTTGCTTGGTTATCTTGCTTAGTTAAAATACAAAAATTTTGAGCACTGGCATCATTTTACCCTTTCTTAACATAATCAAATTACTTCTAGTTATACTCCAGTCTGTCACACTAAGTCCCACTTTATTGAGTTGTCTTACTGTGGCTGGTATTGCAGCAGTGCCTAAAGACTCAGACAAAGAACATGGTCCTTTTGTGAAGCCCACAGACTAAAGATCCATTATTCTTTTGGGTGTAGATACACTTCTCTTCATAATTACATCTTGAGCTGTGACAAAGTGGCTGCCAGGCAACACAGCTGTCAAAACTACATTGCAGGGCAGTTGCAAAGCTCAATTCAAGTATAATAATAGAAATATTTGGGACATGACAATGTTTGGGATTGTCATAATCACCCTTGTCCTTGCAAGTGTTGGTGCTGATGTAGCCAGTTGGGACTCCCAGATCTCTCTGGCATTTTGAGGACTGCAGCACACTTTTTGTCTAAAGGCTGCTACTATGCTGTCTCTTTTCTGTCTTTTGTGTCAGCAATAGGCATCATTGCAATGGGCTGTATCACTCTGCTAAAATAGGTGATTATTTTTTTACACTTAACCTTTCAGATCTGGCTACTGTAAAGGGCAATAGCAGCAAAAAGGAGGTGATGCCAGAATGTGGCTGGAGCAAACCCTGTCCCTTTCAAGAGTACCCAAGCTGGCCTGATTCACACTGCTCATCAAATCATGCACAAAGGATGCAGTTGATTTAACTGCTTCTGAAAGGAACAGTTCTGCTTTACCTCACTTCCAGGTTTCTGCCTTCCTTGATCCTGCAGCTGTGGGGTCACAGGGTGGATCAATTCAGCTGTCTGGCCAATGGAAAATCCATTATTTTCTAAGTGTTATTTTTCCACCAGATCAATCAGCTGAACAGAGTCTGATGGTTACCAGATCCCACGGAAGGGTGGCAAAGGGAGGAACATGTCCATGGGTTGCAGGCAGGATCACTGTTTCACAGGAACCTGCAGTCAGGCCAGTGCTGCTGGAAAGCCAGGCTGCTGCTGCACTCAGGTGACAGATAATTCAATGTCACACTGGTGCTGGAAGAGGCTGTTCTCTGTCTCAGCACCCTGACACAGGTTGGGCACATGTGCCATCTTTCTACTGTGGATGAGCCTGTGATCCCAGAGGAGCTGGTTTGGGGAGTGCATCAGTGAGGAAAACAACCTATTCCTTTTTTACTTTTCCCCCCCAAGGTTAGTGTCTTGGTTAAGCCAGTTCCCTGTGGCTGAAGCCCCCAGTTCCTCCTGTGGGGCTGGAGGAGTACTAGTACTAGGGTGAGTCCTAAAACCAGTGGGACCTCTTGGCTGGGACAAGGCAACAGCTCTCTCTAACAAGGCTGTGAAATTGGCTTGACTATTAATGTCATTTACTCAGACATTTAGGCACTGGTAAACTCCTCCTGGATGAGCAGGTCAGCCATATTTGTAGCTTTGAGGCAGAAGATATATGTAAGGGAGACCTATCAATTCTGTGATCTAAATAAGAGCGAACAGAGTCTGGCAGAGAGGAAGCAATTTCTGTACCATGAGTTAGAAAAGGCAGGCTCTAGAGACTAAATAAAGTCCCCATAACTCATGGAACTGAATTCTAGACTAGTCTTTTACAAATAGTAAGGGAATTGGTTCCTCTCATTGAGAGTTCTCTTGCAGGGATTACCTGAATGACTGGAAGCAAGTTATTCACCTGGGATGAGCTGCTTGGTTTCTCCAGTACCAATGCTGGCTGGCATTGGAAGATGAAACACCTCTTTGAGTCAAAAAAACACTGGGAAGGGAACAGAGAAGGTCTTCAACCCTTGCAGCCATAAATAATCACTGGACCAGAGGGTAACTCGGGCAAGTGGGAACGCGCAGAGGCCTCCAGCCCAGACAGGCTCGGTGCTTGAGGGTCACACCAGGCTGCTTGGTGTTTCTTCCAGCCCCGTCCTGACAGCCTCCAGGAGGAAGCCGAGGCCAGCCAGCCCCTGGAGGAGCCCGAACCCCTCTCTCCTCTGTTCGGAGCCGCCGTCTCTGAGCGTGCTGGCCGCTCTCCCACGTGTTCTCGCCGCGGGTGCGGGTCGGTGCGGGGCGCCAGGGCCGGTGGGGACAGCCCGGGCGGCGGATCCCCGAGCGCAAAGGAGTTAACAGGACTTTCTGCCTTTCCCGCCCGCGCCTCCTCCACCCTGCTCATTACCTGCACTTTATCACCGCCGGAGCCGCGGGGCGGGAGCGGTGCAGGGCCGGCGGGGCTTCCTGCGCCGCTGGGGCCGCGCCGTGCGGGGGAAGGTGCGCGAGTGCTGCGCGCTGCGTGCGGGGGAGCGCCCGCCTGCCCGCCCGCCCGCCGAGTGCTGCCTGTGGGTGGGAGCGCGGCTGGGCTGGGGCTGGGGCTGGGGCTGCGGCCGGGCGAGAGAGAGAGCGGGGCTGTCTGCGCGCCGCAGCCCGGCAGGGATGCGGCATGGCCGTGGGCTCCGTGAAGATGCCGTCGCCGTGTGAGGGCGCGGAGCTGGCCCGAAGCTGGAGCCCCGGCGGCGGAGCCCAGGAGCCGCCGCCGCCGGTGCAGCTGCGGCAGAAGCTGCGGGAGCTGCCGGCACTGCTGCGGAGCGGGCTGACGCTGCGGAGGAAAAGCGCGGCCGCCGCCGGCCGGGTGAGTGAGGGAGGGAGGGAGGAGAGAGCGAGGAAGCCGCCGGCGGCCCGGGGCAGCGCCCCCGCCCTGCCCTGCCGTGCCCTGCCCCGCCGTGCCCTGCCCGCCGGGCTGCGGTGCCCGGGGCAGGCGGGGCCCGCCCGCAGCGCCCCCGGCCGGGCCGCGGTGCGCGGGAGGCCGCGGGATCTCGGCGCGGGGCCGGGCGGCGGCACGGGAGGAATGAGGGAGGGAGGATGCCCGGGAGCACCTCGGCACCCACCGGGAGAGGTGGGAGCCCCGGGCTCCGGCCACTGCTGCCAGCTCTGGTGTAACACGAGATACCGGGGTGAGAAAGCGTCCCTGTCCCATCTCCGGGTTCCTCGAGTGGCTGTCCCCCTCTGTCCCTTTCCCCTCGTGCGGGCTGACGCTCTCCGCGGACAGCAGGCACAGCGCGCCTGTTCTCCGACAGCGGTGCACACGCGTGTTCCAGCGGCGAACTCCAGCGTGCCCTGCAGCGTGTGGAGCTGGGATAGAGTGAAGTTGGGATGCACACGCCTGGCCCTCAACCTCGCATGTCTCCTCCTGACAGTGAGGCCGTGGGGTCAGGTGGGCATGACCGAGATCCCCGTCCAAATTTCTCTCATTTTCACCCATTTTTAAAAAGGCTGGGGGTGTGTCTCCGCAGGGCAGTCAGTGCTCTGGCGAAGTCCAGCGTGACACTGCCGTGTCTGGGAACTGCCACTGCCCGTGGCTCCGAGCTCTCCCAGTTGTGACTGGAGCCTTATCGGGGGTGGCATTGCCATCAGATCAGTATCACTCAGTCTGGTCAGACCTCACTTGCAGGCCAGCGCTGGATTGTAACCCATCTCCTGAGCAGTCGAAATGAAGGTGTGGGTTAATCCACATGGGGTTGGGTCTGTCCGTGTTGGGAATCAGGCGAGCTGCTGTTTTGTTTCAGTGCACTGGTAAACACCTGTGCAGAGAGCTGGGGGGAAGTCAGCATGGTGTGTGTTTGTACCTCATCAACTTTGCAGTACTTTGCCCATGTAAAAAAAATTATTTCTCTGCATGGGGAAGTTGTGAAATATACCAGGGTGTGAATTTCAAACCAAACTTCCGGAGTGAATTCTTTGTTATAAGAGGATATATAGGCAAGGAAGATAATTAGGATTAAGGTAGGATATAAATTCACAGTAGAATAACTATTTTTAAGTAATGTGGATTCAGATTCCAGTTTTACAGTAATTTTTTTCCTCCAGTACATTCAACTCACAAAATAAAGACTGGCCTGTATGGAGATGCCTAATTATTTTATTGTTCTGGTGAATTAGTAATCCACCTGATTACAATGCAAGTTGTCCATATGAACACAGAGCTAAGTTAAACAGCCAAGTCTTGCTTTGCCCTAGGAGGATATTTGTGACAGATACCCTTCTTCCAATGAAGAAAGTCCTTTTCTGAATTGTGTGGTTTGTTCCTCATTAGAAGCATACTGCCAAAGAAATGGAGTAAGTGTGCAGTAAGGAGGAGAGAAGCAGTGCAGAACTGCTGCTGGTGGCAGCTTTAGTTTGCAGGCAGGTCTGAAACACTGTTTTAACAAAACAAATTCATGGCACCTCAGGGAGACACCATGCAGAGCAGCCTCAGGTTTACTCTGGTGGTTATTCCTCACCACTACTGAAAGCATTTGACAAGTGAGCGGTACAACAGTTACTCTGTAAATATTTGCTGTGGGTGAGTTAACATCCTGGTGAGAAGCCTGGGTAGCTCCTGGGTCATACAGCTCCTCACTTGTGCTTGATGAACCCTTGGTCCTCTCTTGTTTCACAGAGTTCCAGCGAGACTCTGCCTGCCTTTGCTGATGTTCTGTGTCATGGACCAGCAAACACAGTGTGACAGATTTAGTGGTGGTGTCACCTATGTCTTCACCTCCCAGTGCCCTGTGGCTCATCTTGTAAAATTTTCCTGTACCGTTTGTCTTGGTAGGAAGACTAGAGGGAGGATGGTGAATCTGTAAGGCAGTCTGGAGTCCACCCAGTGATCCTCTGCTAGGAAGAAATTCTTTACTGTGAGGGTGGTGAGACACTGCAACAGATTGCCCAGAAAAAGCTGTGGACGCCCCATCCCTGGAAATGTTCAAGGGCAGGTTGGATAGGGCTTTGAGCAACCTGGTCTAGCAGAAGGTGTCCCTGCCCATGGCAGGGGGGTTGGAATTAGATTGTCTCTAAGGTCCCTTCCAACCTAACCCATTCTGTGATTCTGTGACCTTGGATCAGTGGGAGATGCTGTGTGGAGATGCTGTGTAGCTGCAGCAGTGTCTTGGTCCCATGTGGAGAGTGGGAATGCTGTGCTCTGGCATCTCTGGATTTGCAGGGACTATCCTGCAGATGGAATCACTCAGCAGCATAAGTGCCTAGTGGGGTGTTCCAAGGAGCAGGTCATACAAATTCCAGTAGGGTTGTTAATTCACTTGCTCCCTTTGGAGACAAACGGGACACCTGAAGTGCATGGAGTGTCTCCCTGTATGTGTGATCACCCAGGGAGCAGTTTGTTTTTGTTGGTAGTATCCTGTGTTGATTCCTGTCTTCTCTGTGCATGTGTCTTTTCCCCCCAGAAATGGACTTGTAAAGGCATGACACTTCATGTACTTCTATTTAATCTGATTAATAATTTAAACCTGGAGAAGGAGTGTATTTGGGAGAGAAAAACATGGTAGAACAATAAAATGCAGCATTTTTATACTTTCCCTTTTAAACATGACCCTAAAATTTTAAGTCTTAAAATAAGGTTGGACAAAGCAGTAACAATAACATATTAAATAAAGATTCCTTTTCCCCCCACCTCAACAAAATATTTCAAGTTAATCCAAAGTTAATTTTCAGAAGGTTTTTTTTGCTTATGAAAAAAACTTAGTCTGTTCTTCCTCTCCAGTGACTTTTCTTTGTGCCTTTTTGCTTGTTCAAACACCAAGCTGAGAGCCTTATTTGTCCAGCTGGTTCCATCAGGAGTGTTGCTCACTTAGGTGAGCTGTTTTCAAGTAAATGCTGACCAGCTGAAATTCTGGCTTGTTTAATTTCCTAGAAAAATATTGTGACCCCTGAACAGGGGTTCTGCTTCTGATGCTGACTTGCTCAGGGATTGCCTGCAGTGCAGTTCGCCTCCACATCTATAAAGCACAGATAATCTACATGTGTGCATGCCTGGGGACTATGGATAATAAAATATAATGGAAGTGTTAAGGGTATTATAATTGTTTTAAGTATGTACTTCACTTCATGCTGTTCAAATACTTCCTGGGCTTCAGGGGAAAGGAAAACATTGTGTAGTAGAGGGTAATATACATAGAAAGAATTGGTTACATTTTGAAAATCAGTATGGGGTGAAATAAATTTTTTCAATCTGTTTGGACATCTCAGTCCTTAGCCCTTCACACTAAACTATCTGAAAGTTGTGACCAGAGATGGAGATAATTGAAAATACAGTGTAACAAAATTAGATTTCCCTCTCAGTTCAGTGACCTCCAAAACTGGAGAGCAAATAGGTATTTTTTGCTTTCTGTTTTGGGATACATCCAGTACGAATACATATAAAGAACCTGGAGATGGAAAAGCACCTTGTAGAAAAAGCTGCAGTAACCATCCTGCTTGGATGATTCTGTGCTGTGAACAGTAAACATGAATACACTCCACTGCTTCAGTCATTTAGATAAAACAAACATCCAGTTCCTTGTCTAGGGGAGCCCAATGTTTCTTTTAAAGCTTTTGAACTTTGAACTCTGCATTGACTTTGTCCTCGATGGTGTTTTTTTTCTTAAATTCAGTCTTGGGACAGGTGTAGCACAGTAATCCAAGATGGCATGGATGATTACATTGCATTTGCACAGTGAGCTGTGAGGTGAAGGTTTTACTCGTCATCCTCTGCTGGATAAAATAGCAGAAAATGCAACCTTTGCTGTGGTAGCTGAGTGTGTGCCAGAGCTTGTGCAGAGGCAGAGGAGGGATCTGTTGCAGTGGCTCATTGTGCCCTGTGGAACTGTTTCCCTCCACCATGTCCTTTCTCAAATTCTCTGGAAAGATCCTTCTGTTTCCCAGTTTGCCTCCTAGAGTTATGTGTTACGTGTAGGAGGCATGAGTACTTTGCTTATGAACTGTCATTGCTGCTCCTCCTGCTGCCTGCTAAAGATATCTTCTTCTCTCTCCTTTTCTCTTGTGACTAGTGATGAAATACAGTTCTCATGCCTCTGGAAGCACCATCAGGGAGCTCTTGCAGGCCACTCCATCATGGTAAAACTTATTTTCACCACACTCATTTTTATTTTTTATGGACCTGGATGTGCTCAGAAGGAGGAGGAATCATCTTGCACACCCAGAGGCACACACCTTTTAATGACCTCTTCTGCTTTCTAGGTTCACATTTACACACAGATAAATACTGTTATACATGAGCAGCAATGTTGCTCTTTGTCACAATAGTGGATCTGGAAAACCTTTTGTATGTCATGGTGTCAAACCCCATTACCCTGATTTTGTGAAAGATCCTGCTGGTCTGTAGAAGCCTTCATCATGGGATGTCCCTTTTGGCTTGATCAAAGTTGAAGAGATATTGAAGAGACTATTTTCTCTTTTGAGACCTTGTAGTTACTTTTGTGAGGTTCCTAGAGGACTTTGGCCAGGCAGATGTTCTCAGACTGTCTTCACCTTAGCTTTCTTTTGAGCAGCTACTTTGCTGTATGTTTGTCAGGATGTAGCTGGCTGTAGGGTTACAGGTTGAACATAAACTACAGAAGCTGTGCTACAGCTGCTAAAAGTCTACATGAGTTCAGGGTGAATCTGGAGAAGTTCATGGAAGAGAAATGTACTGAGGGTACATAAACCTCATCAGACACAGAAGGTTCCCAAGCTGAAAATAGCTGGAGGGTTGGAGTGCATTAGGGATATCTATCATGTATTCTGGCACTAGCAGTTGTCATGCTGTTGGAGACAACTCCTCTTTGGCAGAGGAGAAAAATCAAACTATATGCAATCTGTTTTAATTAAATGAAGCATCAGATCCTCTCAACCTACATTCTGCTAAACTTTTCTTCATCTCCTGTTAGGGGCTTTCAGTTGCTTATGTCATTCAAGTAGCTATTCTCTAATAAATTCTTTTGGCAGCTGGGGAGACTATAGTGTTGTTGATGAGGTTTTGCCAGGACATTAGAAACTGGCAGCTGGAAACACTCAGAATTTACTGTCCTTCCCTCCATGGCTACATCATGGTGGTGGTTGATATTCGTGTTTTGATTGAGCTGAGCATATAGATCTGCTCTGTACTCAGATAATCCTCCTGCAAATGACTTGTAGTCATTTATGGCAATCCATATCCTTGTTGGCAGCTTCTCATCTTCGTGGTGCCTGAGTGACCTTGTACTTCATGCTGCTGAATTACACTCTTTTCCTAGCATTGCACTTCATGAAGGCTCCTAATCTTCCAGTACCATTCTGTTTACATGGGTTTTGACAATACCTCCAACTTTGTGCCATCAACACATTTCATTAGCAACTTAATGCTCTTTTTACCAGTCTTGCTAATGAGAAGAAAAAAAATCATAATTATTTCCCTGGTATCTATGTTTTTATATACTATAGAGACTTTAATTTTGACATTTCTTCTGCATTAAAAAGATGCAGCAATGTTTTGTGTAGATGCTGTACTGGCTGAAATCAGCACACAAAAGTGCTGGATTGACTTTGTGGGTTGGAAGTTTTATTGTCAGAAGTATTATTGAAGTTGATTGATTGATATTGGTGACATTTTACTTTCAAGTCTGCCGCAGAGGTTCTACTCAGTAACTTAATACCCCCATTACTTTTGCAGCTATTAAGTGACTAAAAATAGTTGTGGTAAGTAGTCTTGATTTTTTTCCTATTGTAACCAGGATTATTATGTATTCCTGTTAGATGTATTCGATTAAGATAATTATCCTTCACATATCACATACAGTATCCTTAAACTTGTCAGCTCTGTGATTGGTGACACACGAATTATTGAGCAATGGATAAAATAGCTTTAGCAACAGTGACCATGGTAGCTAGTGGGAAATTTCAGTGCCTCATATGTTTATTTGCATAATAATTTGTTTCATAGTCAGTCTTCAGTAAATTATTAAATTGAGAATACTTCTTAATTAACCCATGTGTTATGACATCTGAGAAATTATGCCTGGATTTGATTAACTACAGTTGAATGAAATGGAAAGTAAACCCATACTTCTGCCCTAGGAAATAACCTAGTAAGTTTTGCAGAATGCAAAGCTATTTTTCTCCCTGAGGTTGGGGATTAGCCTGATTGACAGGATGATGCCCACTGCCTGTGGTCTTACACTGGTGCTCGGAGTGAGGCTGGCAATTCCTAGACTAACAGACAGTCAGCTGCTTTTAAACATCCCTGGGAAAGTCCAGATGCAGCACTAGCTGGTGTTGCTACCAACGCATGGGGAATAGGTGCCATCATGTGGTTTGTGTTCATGGGAGCTGCATAAAATTGACACAGATTCCTCGACACACCAAAAATGCTTTAAACTATGGGAGAGGCTCTCTTTCCTTTCTCTGCTTTGGTCCAGAGCACATCCTGATAAGCCTCTTTTTGACCTGCCTACCATAAACCAGACTTGACTGTAACCCCTTTCCCAGGCTGCAAATTGGGCTCCAGGTGAAAATACCTTGAGCTCATTTTGCTTGTGCTCAGATTTTAAGTGCCTATTGTCTTGTGTTGAAAATAAAGCCTTCAGTTAAGGACTGCAGAAGCAAGTTTGATCATCCTTGAAGGTTTTTTCTGGTTGGATCTCAGTGGTTTCACTTTTGGTTTTGCTCCCCTTCCTAAGGGATGTAGTTTGCAAATCCTCAGACGTGGTACTGCTGTGTATGGCTTGGAAACCTATCAAGGAAGTCTATGAAGGAAATTAGATCAACTCCACTGGAAGTAAAATTAGTGTCTTTGCAAAATTTCTGCTAGTGTTACATCCTGTTGAAATTCTTGATTTAAAGTGATTGCATACTTACAGGAAAACAAACAAAATTAACTTAGTGGAATTTTATACTTTGATTTGCTTGGTTACAAACCTGTACTATTGGTTAATTCACAGTAGATTTCCCAGCTGCCAGGATGAATGAACAGCACCATACTGTACAATTATGACAAACTCTGTTAAGATTTGTATTCAGCTGTTGTTACTTGTATGTCCCCAGTGGCTTGAATTCCATTTGCGCCGTGAGGAAATTGCAAAATAAGCTGTGCATTTTTATACTGATGAAAATGCTGAAAAGACAGTGATAGCTTTTCAAAAGGGGAAAAGAAGAGGAAAAATAAAAGCAGAATATGTTGAGTTTCTGGGGTATAAACTTTATCCATGACACCTTTTTATTTAAACATTTTTTTGTCACACCTGTGTTTTTGGCAAGAGTTTAAGGATAAAAAAGAAGTCATTTGGGCTCTAAAGTTAAAAGCCATGGAAGCAGGATGTGAGTATTTGCAAATTCTAGGCATAAAATGCAGTAGCTATTCATAATTGTCACAATTTCTTTTAACTCAGTTAACTTATTGTTTGGTTTGGGTTAGTCTGACCTTGTAAAATGATCCTTTTCTAGACATTGTATTAAGCTAGGGTCAATTATTAATTTAATAATTTAAATCCTGTGGTATACAATTTTTTTCTGATTAATTCATTTTTTGAAAGATATTTTCTTACAGAGAGACTCAGTGGTCTAACTGATTAAAAGTCAATATTTTTTTTACTTTTAGTGCTAAAAGAAAATATTCTGCTGATTGGAGGAGAAAAAAGTCCTTCAGTCTCTATAAATAGTAGTAGATGTGTATTCATAGCATCAGTAAGGATCTTCTGCCTTCAGTTTTAGAACTGAATTAACCCATTAAATCTTAAAATGCCAGATTATTTCCTTTTTTGAAATACTGATTGTGAGGAATGCAACTTTTTTTTCCCTTGTTGTTGAGGAGACTGCCTTTCTTTCCCTGCTTCCTAAACCTCATACTCAAGCCTTTATGTAACTGAGACAGACATAGGATACACGAGTTAGAGCAATAAAGAAAGGAATAGTTGAGAGTCTTTAGTTTAATTATGGGGTGTGCTTTATCTGTGTGTGTGTGTGTGTGTGTGTGTGTTTTATCGTGGCAGCTTCTCCAGCAGCTGCCCCTTCTGAGCCTCTCTGCAGGTCATGCTTGTGTCAGTATCATCACTCTGACTGTGGAATGAGTGGCACCAAGCAAGGAGCAGTGTCTGCTTGAATTGATACTGCTGGTGGAAGAAATGTGTGTCAAACCATGCCCTCCATCATGAAGTACATGGTGTGCGGTTTGTAGGTCAATATTGAGGAGGAGAAAGGAGTATTTTGGGTTAAAAACTGAAACAAACAAACAAACAAACAAGTACCCCAAACCTCAAATCCCACAGAAAAACCCCAACAGAAAATTGAGGTCCAGGCCACTTGTGAACATCAAGGATTTATGATGTGGCTTGGGGGAGAGAGAGAGAGAGAGCAGGTGTTCGGGGCTTGTTTATACGTTTTTAAAGATGATAGGCATTTAATTGTAGTTTTCTGGCCAAGTTCTCACGAAGAGAGCTGGACCCAGTGGACCTAAAACACTTTGTAATTTCAGATGGATGTGGTAATCATTTTCTGCAATAGACTGCTACAGCACACTGCTGAGCAGATGCTCCACTTCATCCCATAGGTGAATCCAGTTTGGTGATACATCAATTGATTTTTAAAATATGGAAAGAAGGTGGGGGGGGGAACCAATGCCCGCACACACACAGCTCTGAAAGTTGCAAAGCTGTTGTTTATTGGGTGGCTGAAGGAATGTGACAAAAGTATCACTTAGACTTGCTCTTGATCCCAGCCCATGTACAATCCAGTGCTTTGTTGTGGTCTGTCGTTTCTGCAATGCCTGAAGCCTCCTGACAGTAAAAATAAATCTGGGGGTGTGGGCTGTAAGTCTGATGCTGGGTCTGTGTTGCAGGACAAACTGTGTTGTGTGGTGTTTGCTAAGGAGGGCTGTGGGAGACCCAAGCCCTAAAAATAACAGAGGCAGAATTGAGTAGTTAGCTGCCAAAGAAGAAAGAGGAGGACACAACCTATCCCAAGCTTAAGTGTGTTTTGACTTAAGCAGGATAAATTGTAACATCTGTCAGTGCTAGCACTGATTTTTGTGTGGGAATATTCTAAAGTAGCCTTCCTTGCATTTTGTTGGGAAAAAGTTATTTAAGAAACAAAAATTAATAGTCCTGTTAGATTTAACTGTTATAAACACTTTCAAAAAAACGGAGTTAAATTCCCATTGGCCAAGAATGGCATAATTATATAAAAATTGTAATTTTTATACTTGAAAAACTTATACCATGCAGATCATCTTAAAGTTATACTCTATCAGCTCAAAGAGTGTCTGCAAATGATTAAAAGACCTGTTCTCTTTCTTCCACAGGTATAAAAGAGATTGATAAAAACACTCAGCCTGTTGGAGCACAGTAATTCATAAATAGTGTCTGTGTTTATGGCTTTTGATGGCAATTGCTGCAACAAAATACATAAAATGCAAAAAATAATAATGGCAGTCAAATTAATATGTCTTTATTTATATTTTTACTATTGTACTGAATAATACTAAGGAACATTGAGCAGATATTTAATTTCTTGTTTTATCCTATTAAATAAAACAAATGAGTTTCAGATTAGTTTTACCAAAGCTATTTATCTAATTATGGCTTTCACTGCACTTGAACGAATGCAAATCAATAGGTCCCTTAGGTTGCCAGGACATGCATTAATATTGGTGAGTCTCCAAGCTGAATAGCAGGAGTGATGTCTCTTTGTTATTTTTTCCTTTCAGATATCTGTCCTCAGTTAATACAGTGGATGCATGAACTGAGAGTTTACCTGAAGGCCTGCTTAAAGAGTTCCATTTATAAACTGATCATTTGCAATTCAGTGTGGCAAAAAATATTTACACTATACTGTTGAAGGTTTTATTTGAGAAAACCTAAAGCAATTTTTTCAGAGGAACCTAGAGTAGATAAAAACACACTGTAGTGGGTCAAGATGATGGTTCATCTAGTCCTGTACCCATAAGTTATAAGGTTAATCTAACAAGTAACAGTTTTAGCCATAAATATAATGTTTCTTGTGATTTCAAGAGAGTATGTGGACAAATGTTGTATTGCCTGTCTCCCACACTTTTTTTGGTTTTGTTTTGTTTTGTTTTGTGTTTTCTTTTTGGTTTTTTGTTGTTTGTTTGTTTTCCCCCTAGTTTCAAATAGTCAGATGGTTTATAGTCTGGTGCTGGGGGCTTGTTAACATTAACCATTTTATTTACAGCTTTTCATGTTGTGCATCTGCAAAGCCAGCCTTTTAATGAATCTGGATAGTGTTTTGTTTTCAGACTCAGCTTGGAACATAAATTCACAAAGCTTCTCTGTGGGGTCTGGAGACAATAACTTTACAAGAGAAGGAAAACTTAGTTTTGTTCTATTCTATTGTTGCTGAAAGCATTTAGTTTTGATCAGTTTTGAATATTCTACCTTTAATTTCAGGGACTCTTCCTCTGTTCCTATGAGACAGGGAACTTCCAACTTCTGTACATGTAACTTTTTTATTCTTTTTTACAGCTGTTTTTCAAGCAAGCAATTCCAATCTCTCTAGATGACTCCTTCCATGCTGTAATCCTTTTTGTTACCTTGTTTTGAACTCTGTCTGCTTCTGCAGTGTCCCTTTGAACTAGTGATGGCTTGTGCTGAATGTAATATCCTAGATGAGGCTGCACCACTGTTTTATATAAATCATGCAATTTCCTCCCTCTCCCCATCATGTAGGATTTTCATCCTGACAATCTGCTATCTCTGCAGAGCTCCTGGGGCCACTGATTAGTTCTTCACACAAAATGTCTTTCCAGCCATTCAGATTGCTTTCTTTTAGCTGATATAAATAATATAAAGCAGCATAAATTGTCAGCATACTTTTCCTTGCTTTTGATGTGGATAAACATAATTTAGCACTGTTTACTTGCCTACCTTGACTAGCTCTGTTTGAAGTTGTTTATAAGCTTCTGATTGTGACTAACCAAATTTGTGTGAACAAAATTTGCTTATCTTGATGCTGACATCATAAATATGTTTCATGAAACAGCATCCAGCCTAGGATACAATACAATACTAGGGCATCTTTATGTTTTCTTTTTCACAATGAAAACAGTCCATTTAATCCTGTTCTTGTCCTTGATTATTTCTGTGTTTTTGATCAACCACACTGTTTTGTCTACACATGGAAGGTTGCTTTAGCTCCCTTTGAGGAGCTTTCTGTGTTAGGGTGAGTCCATACAGTCCTTGTTGAAGCTGGAGGTACAGCTATGGAGTGTTTCTGTGTTTCTCTGAACATAGGAGAAAAGCAGAGAAAAGCAGCTGACAGCATGCCAGTCTTGAGTTAGTTGCAGCATGCTCTGTCAAAGGCTTTGCTGTTCTTCTAAGGAATGCAAGAATATTCATGACCAGTGAAGCTCCTGTTTGGTGGGTGGACAAGTGTTTGGGAGGCTTTCCACAGACTGGCAACCATCAACATTGTCAAGTAATCTCTGAGCAGAGCTCTCTGCAAGGGTATTTCTTGACTCTATTCCTATCACTATTTTCTTTAAAAACTCTAGTGATGGAGAGGAAAACAAGTTGTTAAGAAGTAGCTACTGCTCCAATACATCAAAGAAGAAAGACCAGTAAGGAAAGGCGTAGTTTTTTGTTCTTTTAAAAATAATTTCTTTTTATTTTTCTGCTTAGGCAACTTTATGGCAGAATTGCTACTAGGAACAAACCTAACAGGTAAACCAACAAAGAATTTTGAAGGATGTCACATTACAGACATTTGTTCTCTATTCTTGTAAAGCACTTCATTAAAAACAAAGCTACAAAATGTCCTTGTAGTAAGTAGTCTTTAGCATTTAAGCAGAAAAGTGTAGCTAACAGAGCAACACTGCTATTAAATGAGTTGTGGTCTGATTAAAAACAGTATGAACTTAGGATCTTTGAGAATACATTTATTTTGGCTGTAGAAAAGTACCTACTTCAGTTGTTTATTAATAGCAATACATGTTGCAGGAAAATTTATGGCAGGATGGTGGGAGTTGATAAGGAAACATCACATTTGCCCCTTATGTAAATAAAAATAATTCCAAGAAACTATCCAGAGACAACAACTTCTTGTTAAAAACTGTCCCTGGTCACTGAAAAGCTAATGGTAAATTTTGTGAAAGTTCTGAAACTGGAAACCTGATTTCACATTTTTTTAATTTGAGTTAAGCAAGAAAACAGACTGCGTCTTTATGCCTTGCTTTAGCAGTTCTTGGTGTTATCTGACTTTTAGAAACAAAGCTAAATGCTGAGGGTCTGTGACTCATCTTCTTTTCAGCCTGAGCCAACTCCAGCTTCAGTATGTGTATGCTTGTTTCTTTATACCATGACTTTTTCCCTCCTAAGTTAGTCATTGTTATCTCTTGGCACAAGTGAAGAGGTTAAAAACATCAACAAGCATGAGGCATGCTAAAAACATGCAAACAAACCTCCCAAGTAATCTTTCAAACCCCAGAGTGTTTCCATTCCCATTACTTTGTTGTTCATGAACCCATCTGATCTTTTGATCATATCCTGATGGAGGGAGCGGGGAGGTGAATTCCAAGGCAAGGGTTTACTGACCAGGAATAATGTCCTAGAGGCCCTCTTCAGTTAACTTCTGCTGGTGTGTCCAGTTTCCAAAAAGGACATTATGGCATTGCATAAAGAAAAAGCAGAAAATAGATTATTTTCTGAATAGATTATATTCAGAAAATAGAGCTGAAAATTTTATGTTGATTTTTTTTGAAAGCTTTGCATTTTGAAGAAGTCCCTGTGTGTGTATATCTATGTACCAAACAGTTTTGTAAGCTCCTTTTAATTTTGGTGCAGTTATTTCTGGTGCTGGACAAGCTACCAAATAGGTAGTTAACCCACAGGCTTAGGCTGGTTTGGATAAAATGGATGAAGCCCTGGTGGTTTGTGATGGTTGTTCCATTGAGAAAAGGATGGTTTGAAGTCACCTCTAAAAAACAGTGTGGGAAAGGATGGAGCAGTGAGCAAGGTGATGGGAGTGAGCATCAAGTGTTTTTTGAAGACAGAGTATCTCAAAATGAAGGTCTCTTGCACTAAGCGGTGATTTGCCATCAGTCTGCTCTAGAGCCAGAGTTTAACCCCTGGGTTGTTTGTCCTTGCTGCAGAATATGTGATGGAGCTGGATGGGCTTTGGAGATTGTCATGGTGAAGAGTTTGAACAGAAATTGCCTACTTTGCCCAGGCAGCTTTGCTGAATTCATGAGAGTAAACTGAATGTCCTAGCAGTCTGTCATGATGTCACTGACATCTTGCTTTTTGTTAGTGTTTCTGGGAACACAGATAGAACATCTCTGTTGCTCTCTGACAGATCAGTCACTCTGGAGGGAGCAATGCCATACACTTTGGATAATTTTTCTTTCCTGATTTCAATCTAAATTATAATTTTCCATGTGCATATTGCTTAAACCAACTTTTCAAGACAGCAGTTCCCCATCTCTCCCACCTCCTGCTTTGCGTAGGTCACGAAACATTTGCTGACTTAAAATGATGTTTATTAGTGACTTTGAGAACTGAGTAGGCTGGTAACTAGGATACAGTGGGTAAGTGAAAGGAGGGTAGCAGCATTTTGAAGTGATCATTGTTGCAAGCATTGGCTGTGATGCAGAATATTGAAGAATAAGAGAGTGAAGTCTCTTTGCCCCAAGGTCTGAAAAAATGTGGTCAGTCTTTACTTGCTTTTATTCTCATGGGACAATGCATGCCCTCAAGGATCTTAGGATAGAGATTTAACATGGTGAGGCAGAAGAAGGTTGCTCAGTTCTGTGTTGTTGCTTTCCATGGGTAGATAAAGGAGGACCCTGAAGAGCCCTGGACACTGGTCCGAGGACAAGAAGGGTGCAGCTTCAAGCAGCACACAAAATGCACGAGCTGCCCCTTAGTCTGGTAACCAGAAGCTCCTCCAAGTGTGCTGTTCCTATCGCTGGCTGCCAGGCCTGGCTGTCCTCAGGTGGTGGAAATGTGACCCTGTAGAAAGGCAGTGATGTGTGAGTCCTTTCCTCTGATTGTACTATGGCACCAGCAGACAGTTCTGCTGGCTCTTGGAGGTTGCTCTGTTCAGGATACACACAGCTGCACTTTGGCTGTGAGTAATGCAGAGGCTATTCTGCTTTTCTTTTGTATGCCCTGGTCACACAACTGATAAGCAAGCTCCTGTTCACATTGTGTCCCTCTGCTTCACTCTTACGTGTTCTAATGAGCATTTCTTTAAAAATAGTTACAGTGCTACTGCTGCTGTCTCCAGTGAGGGATGAGGTGCTCTCCTGGGTGGTTATCTCAGATTCTGCAGGTGCAGGCTGCCTCCTGTATATTTTGAAGCAGCCTTGAAAAAGTCATCCACAACTTTCAAGCCAAAAAACTACTGGTTTAAAACAACAGCTCTCTGGAGGAGTAATTTTCCTTTCAGCACCTGATATACAGGGGTCTTTTGAAACCTTAGAGAGTTCAGCCTCTTTGGCAAGAGACACATCTTACACAGACATGTGTGTTCAGTTTCATAACATGCAATTCACCTCAGATCCCTGCTCTGCTGTAATACTGTGGACTTTTTTCCACAGCACACATGTTTTTCATGCTAATTAGACTCAAGCAGTTTTCTTCTTTTGCATATGCTTTTGAGTATGAGAATAAGATTGACTAGGATATAGATATCATATGGTGGGACTTCTGTTGGGATGGAAAACTAGATAATAGTTGCAAATGTAATTAAAGGTTAATGAATTCAGATAATTTAATCAGATGCAGAAAAATCTTCTAATCCTTTGACTATTAAATTGTGAGGATTTTTTTCTATTTATGGAGTAGCATCTTTCTTTTGTAGGGGAAAATGTGCCTTAAAAGTCATTTAAAGGCTTTATAATGCGTTTTTAAAAATGGAAGAAAGGATAGGAACTTTCTGCTTTAAATGCCAGGTCTAGTTTTGCTGGAGGGAAATTATTGACATCATGGGGAACAACAGACTGATGTGGGACAGATTGAAGCAAGATTTTTTTGTTTGTTTGTTTAGTTAGGCTGCCTAGAATAGTTTTTTCACAGGTACTTTCTCTACAAAAGATTTAGTGCAACACAGTTCGAGACATTCTTTTTCTGTGAATTTGAGTGGGGTTGTCATTTCAGAGGATGTTAATCTTGCCATGGTATCTTCTCAAATTTTGTGGCTTTCTGTTTAAACTGACTTTGGCTGTACATCTGAATGTAGTCTAAGCCTGAGGAGAGGTGCAGGGATCACTTCTGAAGGCCCATGCTGTCCTGGAAATAAGTAACAAATGCAGAGAGCCCTAATAGGACATATTTCATTTGTGATATTTTCAGATGTCTTTTGTTGGACCAAGGCCCTACCCTTCAAAACTGGAGGTCAAAAAGAGAAAATTCCCTGGTACCAGCTGGAAAATCTCAAGAGATAAAGAAAACCCTTCCCCATAGGGATCAAACTTCCTACAGCAGTAGGAAGAAGGACTTGTAGACTTAATTATATTTAGAGTGACTAAACCTGCAGCAAGAAAATTTTAAATAATGCAGCATAAACCTGATTTGACATATCCATGTGCTAATAATATCAAATGTGTGCACAAACAATTGTTTGTATGAATAAAGAATGAAAATAAAGATATATATCAGAAGAAAGGCAGGTAATTAAATTTAAGGATAAAAAATATAATTAAGGAAATATGCCTCATTAGGGTGAAAGTCTTGCCTCACTTGAAAGGCTGTGTTCCTTTCTTGAACCTATTTTCACAAAGGAGGTTCCTGTCTAAAGATGTCTGAACTGTATCTGTGACCTTGTTGGGGTGCTGAGCACATCTTTTACTTTCTTATGAGATTAATTTTTATGACATATGTAATTTGAATTATTTGGTTTTGATTTTATAATATTAAGAAAATTTTACATCTCTTAGCTACTTGACACTTGAGCAATTTTACTGAGGCAAAAAGAAATATGCAAAACTCATCTGTCTTGCATATATATTTTCTTATTCTGTAACCTCTCAGTCTGGTGAAAGCTACATTTACCTTAGCAGCTTTTAGTGGTTGCTCGTATATTCTAGACTCTTCATGTTCGAATCATGTTCCATATCTAGTGGTTATTGCACACTGCTTTCCACATTGCTTTATGTGCCAAGCAGTTGGGATTGAATGATAGGCAGGCAGTGGTTTCTGCTACATTGAAAAATTCAGATATTTTTGAACTGCTGTGTTTCTCAGGTCCCTTCCTATCTCAGATGTGACAAACCTCCCTTTGGAGTGGTTTGCACTTGAGTTTTCATTTTTTCCTGCTTCAATGGCCAGAATAAAGATTTGCAAGGTGATCAGAGTTAGAAGATCTCACTCTGCAGACTGTTTTAAGGTGCTAGTAGCCGAGTCCCAAGTATTTCTGAGGCTTTGCCAAGAGCAGTTGAGGAGTTCCTGATCTATTTTGCCAAAAAATTGCTTGTGTGATCTAAGGGAAAGCTTTATTCTTTGTGTATTGAGTGCTTTTCGGCTCTCTGTACAGCGAGGCCTTGGCTGCTTCACGAAACTAAAGTAGTTATGCTTTAATAGTTTTCCCCTACAAAAAAGTAAATTACAGCTGTTCTTCTGGAAGTGGTTAAGAACTCCCACTCTCTGGTTCATAGTAGGTTGGCACTGGTTTGTGCCAAGAGCTACTGTCAGTGAAATTGTTATTGTTCCCAAGAGGTCACGTAACGGAGCGCTGCCAACACAAACCACAGCGCTGCAGATCCTCAAACTGTTAAGGCTGTAATGCAAAATTCTTTAAGCAGAGCTTGTTCACCCACCCTCAAGGCTGCTCCTGCTCTCAGAAAACCTCAGAAGCAAGAAAAGCAGAAGTAGGCAGTTTTACTCTAGCTTTGTTGTGTTTTAAATGTCCTATAGGTATTTGAACTTGGAGTGGGGCTGGCCTGGGTATGTGGAGGAGAGCTTGTGAGCTTCTAGCCCTTAGCTGGTAGCAGATTTTTACCTGTGGGTACCAAAATGCTTCCAGAGCCTGCTCATGGTCGTTCCCATTGCATGGGAAAGGGAAATGCCTCACTGAAGGTGGTGACCACACCGTGTTGAGGAATAAAACTGCGGTACACTGAACAGTCTGGTGCTTTTTCCAGTGGGCCACTTGTGAAATCAGAAAATCAGTTTCAAGAAAAAAAGAGGAAATAGTTTGAATGTCTTGTACCAGAAAGGAGTAACTGCTCTCCTAGAAGGAAAAAGGGTTGGGAAATTACTGGATGACCTCCCTTCTTGTGCAGGAAGTGGGAAAAGCAGGGCTCTCTGGGAGCAGGGACATAAAATTATAGGGACATTAAAAACATACCTTTGTGCACTTGTACACCCAATCATGGACAATCTGTGTGCAACCTATTAAAAGAAAATTTTAAAAAGTTGTCAGAAATACAGGCATTTTTCAAACAGTAAGCTAATGCAATTTACTGGGAGGTATTTTCATACATCATAATCAGAGCACAGAATTTTAATTTTGTCTTTTTGTACTTGAAACATTAAAGATCCTTTACTTATTGAAAACTATAAAAGTGTGTCTTTAATTACAAATTGCTTCTGAATGAATTAAGATTTTAATGGATTTTCTTATTCAATAATATATGCACTCTATATTGACATTTTTAGCCATTTGTCGTCATCATTCACAGCTGATTTGCTGACTATTTGCTAATATTTGAGGTTTTGTTCCTGCATCTGTGTTCACTGAAATAGCTGCAGCAATCTTGGGTATTTTTGCCCTTCTGCTGTTTGCTAGAGTTCTTGTGGCAGAGGTGAGCATTCTTGCAGCTGGGTTATGGGGCCAGTTCATCTGAAGGCTCCTGACCCTATGCTGGCAAAAATCAGGTACCTAACCATGCTGGTTTTGCCTGACACCAGAGAGGGAACGTTTGAACTTACACCTACGTGGTGGGTGGTTGGTAGTGACAGGCAAGATGAATCACTTAATTGATTGTCTGCTTTAAAATTTTTATTATATTTAATCTCTGAGAAATGTGGCTTGCTGAAGGTCAGGTTCTGGCACCACTATTATCTGCAGTAATGTTGACAGCTGGGGTACCTCAGCAATTGAGACCTGGCACAGTGAGTGATATCACAGGGAAAAGTTTTGGTGGAGGGCTAACACGAAAATGTGTGATTTTAGGAGCCTCTTTTTAAATGCAGAATGTACCTAGAAATGTACTTCTGGTTGCCCTGAAGCTCCACAGACCTTTTCCTCCCTTGCCTGGTACAGCCAGTTTGACTAGCAGAATTGAATTGTCTGGGAGTGATGGAGCTGGAGACAATTACAGAATTATTCGGGTGCTAAGGGAACTCCAGGAGATTGTTTGATCCAACACGTGCTCTGTGCAGGACAAAATTCAAAGCCAGAGAAATTGTGCAGGACGCTGTCTGGTAAAGTTACAAAAACTCTAGGAAGAAGATTTTATAATCTGAGCATTTATTCTTGTGTTTGACACACAGTTTCCTCATAAATTTCTTTTTACTAATGCATGCTTGTAAGTCAGGCTTCTTGGCTTTCAGAATGCCTTTGCTAAGTAGATGTACTGTGCTGCTTTCTTTTTTTTTTTCATTTGGAAATGTGTCATGAGAAGGTATTTTGCTGGCAACACAAAAAACATGTCAGCAGAGGTACTTTGAAAAGCTTTTAAGTATGCAGACAATCTGCATTTTCATGCTTCTGATCTCTCTTTTAACTGTTTTGTTGGTGTCTTCATTTAGATTTATCTGAAAATAAACAGTGACCTGCCACTGGGAACATTGTTTTAATTGTAGTGTGAAATATCCAGTGCACATTATTTTGAACGCTCCAAATAGCGTGCTATCAAATTATAACTTACATCATTAGAAATATTAGCTGCTACAAAAATTTTTAGCAGTCTCTGAACCCCCCAACCCATCTACTCTTATGTGTTGCCCTCCAGATCAAAACCAGACCAGATGCTGGTGGCCAGGGACACAAGGGTAGATGACAAAGACCATCTACTGTATTTATTAGGTGCTAAGTTTCAAAAAATATGAAGTACAGCAATATTGTTAAATGTTTATGGTGACAGTCTGTAAAGTGCCTATTTTTTACTGGAAGAAAGGGAGGATACTGCTTTCCTGTGAAATGTTGCTGACAGCCAGGAAGAGTGAAATGCACTGGGAATTTTGTAAGGTAGCATTAGGAAATGTATGGCCTAACTGGCAAATGAGAGCACAAATGCTGCAATAAAGTTCAGTTAAGGAAGGAACATGAATAGACAATTAAGTGTACTCTGCATATTTTAATGTTATATAAAGCGCAATGAAAAGCAGCAAAATTCTAATTCTTTCTTTTAATATTTAATGAAATCTCACTGCAAACATTGTATTAGCATATGAGTTGAAAATGTCCATTCTCTCTTTATAAGAAAGAGAAATCTTGTTTAAACTCTGTTTCTGTATTACAAACTATGCCCATGCAGTCTACAGTTGTAGATGACATGGGTATTGTGTTTTCTTCAGCTGATGCATTTATGTGAACATGGAGTTGGAAGTGAAGTTCCCCATTGCTGACACCCTTGAATTTTGTATTGTCATTTTTTGCAAGCATAGTTAACTTCCTTTTTATGTTGACAGAGCAATGTCTCTGCTCTGTCAACATAAAAAGGATTTATTAGATGTGCTTTATGCCATCATTCCTTGGATAGTTTTAATGTAGCATAAACAAATGCTTCCTCTGAGCACAGCTGTCCCTGCCTGCCTCCCTCCTTGTCCCACAGCCTGGCCCGTGCCCCCGCTGCTGCCTTGCTGGGGATCGTGTTTGTGTGGCTCCCCGGTGACCCCCGCAAGGGAAACCATCTCTGTTGAAGTGAATCTCGGTTTAATGAGCCCATTCAAAGCCACTGGCCCTTTGGCTTGGTTCAGGACGTGGCTTCATGGACAGGTGTGGAAGCACAAAGGAGAAGAGCGGCAGGAATGGGAGGCTGAAGCAGGAGGTGTAGAGAGGACATGACCTGCTTGTCAGCAGCCTCATTTCAGGCTACTGAATCTGATCATGGAGCTCATCATTAGCAGGAGGGTGGCTGTCTCCTTTCTTTAGTCACATAAAGTCCCTAACCAAGGTATCCTCTTCTGCTGGCTCACCACTCCTCCATTTCCCTCAATCCAGATGGGTGTCAGGATGCTGCAGCTTTGTTTGAGGCACAGGATACAGATGGAGGAGCCTGTGCTGGTGCCTTCCTGTGGCTGGATTTGTCCTGGGCTTTTCGCTGTGGTAGCACTGAGGAAAAGGGAGGAGAGAAACCAGCCTGCCCTGCCATATTGTCTTCTATGATATTCTTTTCTTTAATTAACTTCTTTTAGGCATAGAAAAGGACACTGAAAATAAATTTTGCTCTTGGACACTAAATTACACTCCTTTCTAGGCTCCAGAGGCTTTGAAAGTGGATGGTTTATGCCAGATAAAGTAAAAATTAGTTTTGTTTGAAGCACAAACTCATTCAGTCATATTTAGTTTGCTAGGTACTGGAAAATAAAGAAATACTTCTAAATGCATAGCTTTCCTAGCTGTTACTGACTCAGAAATAAGTCTTTAATCATAAAGAGCATGGCTTGTCTTTATAAAGAGCATCCATTTTCTTCTCACATCTCTTTCTGTTTTGGAGGAAGTGAGAACGAACTATGGGTTGTGGGTTTCCCCTTCATGAAATCACTTATTTTGTAAGTTCTTTTTATACAGAAAACAGATGACAATACCTCCTTGGTTTTCTTTCATTAGTGACTCATTTGAGTTTCTCCAGAGAGCCCTTCAGACTCCTCTGGGAACCCTAAATTGCAAGCTCTGCTGAATGCAGATTTTTCTTTTTACAGCTTTTTGACCTTTTTTTGTTACACCTAAGTGTATGAAGTTTAAAATGACCAGGAGAAGATCTTTCCTTTATAAAAAAGATCCTTTTAAAAGGATTTTCTATTTAATCTTAAATAAATATTGATGCAGAGAACTGTCACGTTGGTTATTCTTCATTACCCGTGAATTCTGACAGTGGGTTTCAAGTGGAGCAGTGGGGGAAGGTTGTTTGTTACAAATATTATTGGCAGAAAGTCAGGCATATTCTATGATTTCATATGAATGATATCCACTGAAAGTCAGCTAGCTTCCCAACCAACTCTGCTTGCTGTGCCTTAGCAACAAGAAAAAATCTGTTGCCACGTGGAAACGGATTGGGATTCATGACAACACTCCCTATATCCAGCCACCTTCAAACAACGGTAGCGTTTCCTCTACTGAACACAACACCCATGCCTTACTTCTGCTTAAAACAACTACCATTTAGACAGTAGCAGGTGATATCACATGCAAAATATTCAAAGGTGGCAAACTGGTAAATCATATTGTTCAGTGATTTTTTGCTCCCTTCCCCCACTCCCTGCCTGGCACGAGTAAGCACTGGGAATAAATGGGCATTTACTCCTGCAGAAATGACTGCCTTCTTGTGTTGCAGGTTGAGGAGGCTGTGCCAGACAGGTACAGCCCAGCTTTGTTTCAGGATTTGTGTTTGGATCGGGGCTAGAGGGAAAACTCTCTCATTATTGTAGCTGCTTGCTTTTAGCAACTCCAGCAAATCTTTTTGATAAAAAACCCCCATAGGTTTTTATCAGTTGTAACAGTTGAAGTGGTTTCTGTCGCTCTTATGGCATCATCATTGTCATGGTTCATAACAAGAGAACAAAATCTGGTTGGGACACAAATAATTACTTTTTGATTTGTGCATGGAGTGGGAGAGAAGCCTGAGGGAAATTAAGTAAATACCTCTGGTGGATTTTTGAAATTTTTCCTCAGCCACTGTATTCTTAGAGCTGAATGATTTGGAGAGAAAACTACAAGCAGATGATTGTTTTTGAGAGTGAATTTGTATTCAGCTTTATTTGTGATCCTCTTCCATACGCTCTCATGGTTGGAATGTGGGAAGTTTCCAGCATGAGTACTTGTGAAAGTGTATTTTAGGTTTGGATGCTTAAATTCTTTTTGGATGTCTGAATATATAATTTCCTTTGTGATCACATTACCCAATTTAGGATTCAGGTGTTGAATAGTTGCAGAAATTCCCCTGTCAGGGAATAGAAATGATCTCATTACCAGGTAGTCTGTGCTACGCCATGTGCATTTCAAAATGAGGTGATTTTTTGTTCAGGCTATTTATATTTAGGAAATAACAATACTGATGCATTTGCTTAATTTTAAGTATATTGAGTAACCCAGTTTGATATGCACGAGTGTTATACTAAATTCTTTAGGGACATAGTGACAGTGCCCTGAAACTATGAACAATTGTTTTGTTATCTTTGTGCATAACAAAAATGTTTCTAGAACTGCCCTGCAGCATGGAGTTGATGATGGGCATGTTTGCAAATTAAGCTCTGATCAAACAGACAAATATTGATGAGTGTGTTGTAAACTGAAAGCAGGTAAGGTTTGATTGCGCCTTGCAAATTCCAAAGCACAGAATATTATGCTTATATTTTGGAAACACAATCAGTCAAAAACCTAGATATTTGAAAAATCTGGAGTGGAAGCTTGAACAATTTACTGCGGAAGAAAAGCCATGATTCTGCCTTTCCTCATTTCTGTTAGTTTCAAAATAAATCCCACTTTAGAAGATTTAGCAAAAGGAATAATCCTGACGAAAATAGAAATTCTTCCTTCCCATTTTTGTCTTTTTTTCTCGCTAACTGCTCATGAGTATCAGATGCTCTTAGAAGAAAGGCAAAACATTTCTGTTCCATATTTGAAATTATTATTTCCCTACAATTTCCATAGCCTCTTTTGAGGTGTTGCACTATGAGTTCTAGTGTAGACAGATTGCTGGCTGCTACCACTGCACTAAATCCCAGCTGAGGAAAGCACTTGAACTGGAGCTCGAAGCACTTTTACTCTGTTTCTTTCTGAGCATGCTGGTGATTAAATTGCTAGCAGATGTACAGAGCATTGCTGATGCTACTGTGACTGCAGTGCTGGCAATGGCAGAAATACCAGCAGTTGTTGGAACAGCTTGGGCAGGAGGCGAAGCACAAGCAACTTGTAGGCAAGTCGTTCTCCCAAGCTGAGATGTGGCCAAAGCAAAATCCCAGCTCTAAAAATAAGGAGGAAAATTAAAATGTATCTCCAAAAGATATGACTAAATCCATGCTGTACAGTACCATTAGCCCTTGAGCAAAACATTAACCAGGTTGTAGTAAATGCACAGGGAGTTGCTGTAGTGGACCCAGTTCAATGCTCTCCCAATGAAGGAACTAAGTCAGCATTTTACAGTAAGATACAGCTTGTTTTTTCCAATGGAGCCATTAGTATACTTTGTTGCGTAGTATGTTGTGGGGGTAATTTCTTTCCAAACCTCTAAAAAATCAGTTTGTGCCGATATGTTAAAGTAGTATCATCGATATCTTCACACGCTTAACTTTAAATAATGTCAGAAGTTCTTAGCTTGTTTTAAAAATAACTGTACAGTTGAAGCAATACCAATTTAAACTTAGGTATAGACTTTGCATAGTAGGATTAGTCATTAAATTAGCCTCTGCTTCTAAAACTCAACCTGGCATATTTAATTCTTTGGCTTATAGTTCTATAAGATGATTATATAGATTATAAGTAAATATTTCCTTCTGATTGTTTCAATTACTTGCTGTTCACTTTATTTTAATCCTCCCATTCTTCTCACGTCATTACTCTACTCCTGGCAATTTTAGTGATTTTAAATACCACAGTAAACTCCTTTATAATGTTTCCCAATTTCAGACTAAATTTTCTGTGGCGTATTCAGATTTGATACTAGCAGTCCTATTCCAAAACTTTCTCTGGGCTTCCTGTCCCAGCTGTCCTCCTCTGTCACATGCAGGTTGTGTTCCCAAGCTAGGACGATGCCATCGCCGTGCCATGTTGATAGTTCAGACTCTGGATCATCCAGCCCACAGGACCTGTCCCTGCCTCTTTCTTCCTGCATCCCCAGCAGGGAAGATGAAACTGCCTGTGCACACCTACTCGTGTGTGATGGGACAGCCCTTCTGGAGGACACCCAGTGCTCTGGATCTCCTGCACATATGGTTTTCTGTCCCAGGACCACACGTGCTGCCATAGATAGCCCTGTCCTGTCCCTGACATGGGGCTTGGCAAAGCTTCTCCTCAAGCTGGTGAGGAGGCACGTGGGGATGCCAGGGTGGCAGCAGCTAGAAAGCAGAACTTGGCGTGGGCACCATTAACTGTTCCAAGGTAGTTTTTGTGAGAGATGAGCTGTTTGCCTGATGACTAATTAATTTGCTTTAAAAGCACATTTTGGCTCATTCTTAGAGTGATTTGCAAATGTGTTTTCAATCGGTGTGTGTGTCAGAATAATTTTGGGAGAGCAGGCTATATTTACCAGATATCTTCAGGGAGGAGTGGTCCTTCTCCAACAGAACCACCCAAAAGTTGGGGTCTTTGAAGATGGGCTGGACCACTTATCCTTCCTCTTCCTCTCCTGTAGGCAACTGCCCAGTTTGTCTCCAACAGCCAAAGCAGTCTGCTGAATAGAGGTGTGCTCAGTACCTAATATTCATTGAGGCAAGTTTAAAAAAAATAAATAAAAGAAAATGGGATCTATCATGGTAGCTAGGACATAAAAATCCTAAATTTCTGTGTTAATTTCAGCCTGACTGCTGTGAGTGTTTCCACATTACGCAGGCTGCATTAGCATCCACAAGAAAGATCATTTTTCTGTTCCAGAAAGCCACTTCCTGTTTTGTTCTACTTTCTCCTTTTCAGTTTCTATTTTCTTATGCTTTTAGAAATTTTGGGTTGTTGGGTTCCTGCATGGCAGGCTAAATGTACTGTCATGGTCTCTCCAATGTTTCATCTTTGCTCCACATTGATATAGGCCCAGGCTGCCACTGAAAAGCCATTGTCCTGTCCTCCCTTGTCCCTTTTCAGGGCTGTGAATTCCTCCTGGTCTGAAGGATAAACTAGAAGTTTGAGGATTTTTTTCTCTACTTGCTTTCAGCATCAGACACCTTTTGCAGACTCCTTAGAATTTTTTCCTAATATTTAATCTAAATTTTCCCTATTTCAGTTTAAAATTATTACCTGTCCTGTAAATGATTAGCTGTCCTTTCACTACACTCCCTGACAAA
This sequence comes from Melospiza georgiana, assembly GCF_028018845.1. Taxonomy (NCBI): domain Eukaryota; kingdom Metazoa; phylum Chordata; class Aves; order Passeriformes; family Passerellidae; genus Melospiza; species Melospiza georgiana. The sequence continues at coordinate 32,399,985 of NC_080430.1, read as the reverse complement.
AAGTCCATCTATGTCCTTCCTGTTGGCCCCCTTTAGATACTGGAAGATACTACAAGATCTCTCTGGAACCTTCTTTTCTCCAGGCTGAGCAACCCCAACTCTCTCAGCTTGTGTCCATGGGAGAGGTGCTCCATTCTCATTATCAACTTAGTGGCCCTCCTTTAGACTTTGTCCAACAGATCCCCATCTTTATTATGTTGGGAAGCTGACAAATGGATGCAATACTCCAGGTGAGGGTCTCACAAAAATGCAGCAGAGGTGCAGAATCACTGCACTCATCCTGCTGCTCCTCCTCCTTTTGATGCAGCCCAGGATACAGTTGGGTCATGTCCAGTTTTTCATCCACCAACACCCCCAAGTCCTTCTCTACAAGGCTGGTTTCAATCCACTCATCACCCAGCCCGTGTCCATGTTTGGGATTACCCCAACCCAGACACAAGACTTACACTTGGCCTTTTTGAAATACATGAGGACTGCACAGGCCCAGCTCTCAAGCCTGTCCAGGTCTCTCTGGATGGAATCCCTTCCCTCTAGAGTATCAGTCATGCCACTGAACTTGTCATCCCCAGACTTGCTGAAGGTGCACTCAATCCCACTGTCCAGGTTCCTATGTTAAAATGAGAATGTTAAATAATATGGTCCCTGAGGGATGTCACTCATCACTGGTGATCAGGCACAGCCATCAAACCATTGACCACAACTCTTTGACTGCATCCATTTCCTTATCCACTGAGTAGTCCATCTGTCAAATCCACGTCTCTCCATTTTAGTGACAAGGATATGCATGGGATAGTATGAAATGTTTTGCACAAGTACACGTAGATGATGTCGGTCTCTCTCTTCTTATCCATCACCCTGTTGTAGAAGGCAACCAAATTTGTACTTTTTGCTGAGCTTCATCTTATGCTGTCATGTAAGTTCACGCTGCAGTACCAGTGCTCTCCCTGGGTGACCCTCCCTGTCCTCTGCCGGCGCCAGCCTGGGAAAGGAGCAGGGAAATCAGTGTATAAACTTTGACTGTGCTGCAGTGAGAGAGGCTTGTGCAATGAAAGACTTGGACAGGAACCAAGAGAAGTGGTGGTATGTAGGGCTGCTGCAGAGACGAGGTGTTAATGACACGCCAGCTAGGAAGAGTGAGTGGGATCCAAGGCAGTGTTGTGCTCTTCCAGCATCTCTGTTGGGCACAGGAGAGGGAAATTAGGCTTATATGTTGCAGTATTTCCATACAGAGCTGCTGTAATGCATGGAACTACATTAAGGTTTGTGATGAGCGTGGAAGGGTAAACAGTGATAGATGCTTCTGTGGTTCCTTGTCCCTTCCCTTTCTAAAAGTACAGGAGCAAGGGAGGAAAAAGCAGGTGGTGTTACTGAAATATGGATTCTGTAATTCTTACAGGGTGTGAATGATGGGGATTTTTTATGATTGAAATATACCAGGTGAGAATTGGATCCTTCTCAAAGCAAGGAATTAATTATGCTGCTTAGAAGTTGGAATAATGTGAGGGAGCACCACATGATCTTCCTGTTGTAGTGCCAGTGCACCTCTACAATGTCTTCTTTTCCACTTCCAGGCTTATTTTAGGCAGTGTTTATTTGTGTCTTGTGTGGCTTGTAGTAAGATAGAAGTTGCAAGTAAGCATCAGTATAGACAATATCTTGTCTTCTAATAGTGACAAGATATGAAAGGATCAGGGTGAGTAAGAGTGGGTTAACCTGGTTCTTGTGGAGATGTTTATCCTGTCTCTGCCTTTCAGAGTTCTTGTTCACTGTGAATTTTATAATTTTAAATCCCAGTCTTTATTAATCAGTGGTAAGATTTTGGCATTTGCATTTCCCTGCTGTGAAGACTTATTTGTTGATTTTCCTTTCTGTCTCCTCAAATATAAATCCTCTCTAATTTCATTGAGTGATCAGTTATTTTCATGTAACGTAAAGTAGAGCACAGAAAATTAGTATTTTCTTTGTGCCATACTGCATAATTGCATTATGTCACTTGTAATCTCTTCTTTGTAAGGTAAATAGTCACAGTCTTTTTTGTCCTTTCTCATATTAAAATTTATCAAAATCTTTGTTACTCCTACTACTGTTACTGTCTGAATCCCCTCTAACATTGGAGCATTCATTTCTTGAGATGCTGGTACCACTGCAACATGTGGCACTGCAGAGATAACACTGATCTACATTAGTTACCTCCCTGCTGGTCACAATTTTATTCACCATTTATCCTAATTTCCTTTAACTACAGTTAAGAATTTCATTTAGAAGAGTGGTCTTCTTTGAGAAGGGTTCTGTGACCTTGAGGTGTCTTTCCTGAATTGATAAAGTTTGCTTTAAAAGTATGTGTAATTACATTTTCTCCCCCTAGTATATGTTGATTTCAATGTTGAGCTCATCATTAAATTGTCTTTTCACCCAGTATTTTTTAGGTTTATCTTGAGATTCTTTACTGTCATTTTTGATGTTTCCTGACCCAATAATTGTGTGTTATCTATAGACTTTGCCATCTCATTGTTCATATTCTTTTCTTGATCAAGAATGAATGTAATAGAAAACACAGAACTGAGTTCACCAAACCTTTCTCCTGATGTGAAAGAATTATTATTTGAAAACATATGTTGCACTATTCAGATGACTTGATAATTTCTTTTTATTTAGATTTCAATAGATGAAAGACTAGATTGCAGTTACTTTATTTTTTTCCATGCAAAAACCATAACAAAACTAACAGTCTACCAAATTACCTTACAGACCCTGTCCAGAAGAATTTCAAATCCCTATTTGGAAACTCCTTCAAATAAGGTACTTGTGAACCTTCTTTATAATTCTGTTTCATCAAACAACAGGCAAGGAATGCTTCTGCTTCAGTTCAACTTCTTATTCACAGCTTTGAAGATACTTGTGAATGTGACCTGAAGTTAAATCCAGTTAAGAAGTTATCATTTTTTGTGTGTGTATTACAAATCACATCTTACTATTAGTGAGTTTGTAAACTGAATTGTTGTTAATTCCAATGTGCACTTGCTTCCCAGTCACTTAAGTGATAGCCACTGTTTAGCTTACTTTTACAGTATTTTGAGAACTCTAGTTTGTATGTCACAAGATTTTACTCTCTCAGGTCTCTTCTATGTGCCTTAAAAAGCTCCTATACATAGAAAGCAAACAAACAAAAAGATGAAACCAAATAGCATCAAGTTATTTCTTTGTGTCACTTGGTGTGTTTTGCTGAGACAGTGAGGAAACACCAAAAAAGAAGCCCAAGGTAAATTCTTCAGTAAGGAGTGGTACACAGAGTCTGGGTGGAACATGGTTTTATGGAAGACTGAGTTGGGTTCTGTTTTGACAGACACATCTTCAGCCTTGAGGTGCAGGGCAGAAATCAGGTGTGGGGAGATCAGAGGTGTGTCTATTCTAAAAGACCATATCCTCCTGGCAATGCACAGATGAACTGATCTACACCTATCATAGGAAACCTCTAAAGGTTCTGAACAAAAATAAAACAGTATGAAATAGTCTTTCAGTGTGTATTAGGTTTGAAATAAATTATTTAGCTGAAAAATATTGGAAAATATATTCATTTTAAACTGTATCTGTGTGATTTTGGAATGGTTCCTATGTCTCTGCTTTGCTAGAATAACAAGTGTTTTCATCATTTGTCTGTTGTTCAAAGGTAAAGCTGATGGATGGTTAAACCTCTCCTTTTCTAGGGCAGCAAATCTAAACTCAGCTCAGCTCGTGGGGCACCTGCAACCCATGATACAACTGGCAGAAGCTGGGGTGCATTTCCTTTGAGACTGGGTGCTTGCTTGTCATTTACCTGTGAAGAAGACATTGCTCAAAGGGAGGGAGTGGACAGTGGCAAGGCAATTTACTGCAGCAGGAATAAATCCCTGTTTGTCACAGTTTTCAATTTCTCTTTTCATTCAGATTTATGGAGAAAGTTCTTCCTGTGCTGGGAGAGCTCTCAGGAATATTTTTACTCTACAAGCTTCTGACCTGATTAAAGACAGGGTGTACCTGACTGGCATTTGCAGGTAAATCAAAATAATTTGTTTTAATTAACTTTAAGAGTTTTATTTATTATGCTATTGACAAGAGAGTAAATTCTGAGTGATTCTGTGTATGTCACTAAGAATTAAAATATTTTCTTTAAAAAATTCTTTAAAGTCTCATGTGCCTTAATATTTTTTCTTACATTACAATGTCAATTGTCGGAAAGCAGCAGTGGCCTGATTGTATGTACATTAATTCAATTGCTTATGGTTTTCATATACAATAGCGTTTGTCAGTTATTTTGTTGAAAAGAAAGTGTATTAATTTCAGCCGTGGTTTGGAGTTATAAAAGAGCTTAATTGGATTCCAAGATTTAGTGACACAATGATTTCTGTATGTAATTTATGGAATATTTCTGTAATGAAGTGGTTTTCCATTTGTGTTGCATTGCAGCATGAATGCTTCCTCCTGTTTTCAATTACACCAAAATGTGCAGCTCTCTATTATAAAACCATTACTTCACACCTGCTTAAGAAAAATCCATGACTTTTTTATTATTGTTTAAATATATACATCTACCAATAATCTGAAAGATTAAGTCAATGCTAGATTAGCACTTAAAGGTCTTACACATATTGTTTAGCTGTACTGATTATGGCATGCTTGGAATGGAGATAAAAGGCTGAGGCTAGAAGCTGGATTTTATTTATCTCTTATGCATCTTGGGATGACGTGTATGCAACACAAATTGATAAAAATTCTATTGTGAAGTATGCTACATGAATCAGGTATGTAAGGAAACTTGCTCATCTAACATAAGTTCCCTCATTGTAGCTGGAGGTACCCCCTGAGGCTTGCCAACATTATTTCTTCCCTTGAAATGAATAGGTTTACAAAAATTAGGAATTGAGACAAAGAATTTTCTCCGCTGAACAAAAAGGCTGACTTTTGATAGCTTTAAAAGGACCTCTTTATTATAAAAGGATGTTTTAACAGTACTGTAGTTTAAGAAGTGATGTTTTGCTTATTTGCAGGAGAAGTTGTGTTGGATCAGAACTCGTGGACTGGCTTTTGGAGCAGTGCCCTTTTGTCAAGTGCAGATCTACAGCAGTTGGAGTGTGGCAGCTCCTCCTGGATATGGGCATTATCTTGTCAGGTCAGTCCTGCCAGTACTTGCAATGTGAGGAAGGCTATCCCTTTCTCCTGCACAGGACAAGAGCCGTGGTTTTGATCAGAGGAGGGGAAGAAAATAAAGCACAGATTGATCCAATTTTCTTGCCAGCTCTTTTTTCTACTATCTTTTTGGGAGGCTCACTTCTGTAACCTTTCATTTCATAAATACCAAAGATCAATCCCTTGTTTTTGGTAATTTCATTCCTTTTTCATGCCTGTAATTGCCCATTATCAAGCTGCAGACAGAGTGCGTGTCTTTTCCAGGCTTTTATTTTCCCCTCAAGCTATTTTTGGTTTCTCACAAGACAGCAGCTATTTAGTTGCTGCAGATCATGGCTTTACTAGATGACTTCTGTTGCTATTAAGCTATTAATGATTTTCTTTTCCTCTCTGTTTTCCATAATTTTTAATTACAACGGGATGAGAGAGGCTCCAGTTCCTTGAGACAGTGGTGAGGCCAGGTTCTACCCTGCTGTCTCCAACTCCCCCACCAAACTGAGGGATTTGGTCCAGCTAATGTGATTGCTGATAATTACACTGATACCTAGCCTCTGGATAGCTGATGGATTTTACTTGGAGGCTGGAATTTAGGTAGCTCAGCTCAGATCATACTCCTGGGGTCTGTACTAGACACTTAACCTCTTTCTTATGAAAAGGTGAGAACTTATGGAAGATTTCTGCGTATGTACACTGAAAGTGTACTTTAAGGTTTTCATCAGCTAAACTGACAGCATGTCTGGTCATGCAGCGTCAGGGCCAAATTACTTGTTGCAGAAGGTTGTGATTTTGGCTTTGGACTCTGCTTTTTTCCTCATTAAATCCCATTTTTTTTCAGGAAAGACAACTGATACATATTTTTATCTAGGTCTAGTCTACAAATGTAGCCCTGAATTTGAGGAGAAGATGGAATAATGATGGGCTGCATCCCCATTACTGAACTTTGTTTACTAGTGCCTGACCATTAGTGAAAACAGCTTAGAAACCAATGGAAACTGAGACTCAGAAATCTAACAAAAAAGAGGAAAATTTTTATTCCATAAACCTGAACTGATTCCAAAATTGATTAAACACTCAGCAGTCTTAATGCTTGAATTTCAAGATCCTGGAGATCTTTAAATTGAGGTTTTGAGGTTTTCCTGTTTGGATGCACTGAATTAAACTGAGACGGCAGGATTGTTTCTGTGCTGAGTATTCAGTCCTTTTGTCCTGTGTGATGGTACAACTCAGCATTAAGATCAAGTAATACAGAATATGGTGGGAATCTTTACATGTTGAAAGTTTAAAGAGTATCTAATTTTTTTTTTCTTACAGTGGACAGACAACTCTATTTTCAAGACAGTCATGCTTTCTACCAGTTCTCAGCAGATGAATGCACCTACCTTTTCTGTGAATTTGAGAAAGAGGAAGCATGGAAGAATGGAGTAAAGCTCCTACTTCAACTACTGCCACTGTCTCCTCCCAGGATTGACATGTGCAATCTGTAAGTGTGCATATACAGCTGTTTGCAACTTCTACTGACTGTTTTAGAGGTGTCTGGCCTTATAATGTCAGTTTGCCCCCAGATCACCTTGCAAATGAGACAGCTTTCTCTTGGGGGTGGAAAAATCTTGTAGAGATGTGCTTTTCATCTGAGAAGGTCAGTATGGGTAGGAAAATGGAGGCACCTGACTAGGGGGTTTGGGCATATTACGTTTTGAGGGACTAGCTTGCTGTCTCTAGCTTGCTATATTAGCTGGGCATGTGATTTTTTTTTGGTCTGCTCTTACATTTGGAGGTTTGGCATGAATTTGGCAGCAGGGATGCTCTGGTGGTGATTGACTAGCAGATCAGATGTCCTTGTGATGTGTCAGGATCAGCTTTCAGATGGATTGACAAGATGGAAGCGTGGTATCTTCAGTCATTTGATTTTAATTTTCTACTGTATATTTGCCAGAGCTCTGTGTATATTATTCCTTTTTGCAGAATATGCCTCTAAAGAGTTTTGCTTCCTACATGTCTTCACCTGACTATTGAATGTTATCATACTCTCTGTGCTCATGTGTCTGCACTCTAAGGTTGCCTGTTTAGAGTGGCTAGAAGGAAAACATAGTTATTTGTTCTGCAGTGAGAGGACAAAATAGAGGAAAAAGGTGTTAGTGAAATCTCTGGAGGCTCATGACCATTTGTGTAATTTAGTAAATCTGCAGGAGTAGGCCTGAACAGACAAGTTGAGTTAAATCCTTTCATTGTTCCTACCATGATGGTCCCCAAACCCAATACTTTGGGGAACTATTACTCTGGCAGTACTAGAATTTATTCTCTTTGACACCAAAGACAAAACTTTCTTCTATGAATACTTTCCTTCTCTACATATTAGCTTTTAAAAATGCTCATTCTCGAAGATGAATGTCCAGTAGAATATTGCAAAGAAGCACAAAGTCCAAAGATCCTGTAAGCTGTCTCAAGCTCAGATTCCTAAATTCAGACATGTTGAGCTGGTAGGGAAAAAATTCAGTAATTCCTCTACATAGTTCAGGGCAGAAACTTGATTCCCTTCCCTTCTGCTGACTGCCCTCACCAATCAAATATTGGCAGTTCTGGAGTGGAGCTTCCCTTCAAAATGCATTTATTTGATCAGCTGCAGTGAGTGTAGGCAAGTGACAAGAACCCCAGGCTGGCTAGAGCAGCAGGACTGAATATGATCTTCTAAGCAGATGACTCACATGGGACAAAACCTTTGACTGTTTTTGCAAATAGAAATTCTTGTCTTCCTGCCAACTCTGGTGCTAAACAGTTTGTCTGTCTCTTAAATATCAGGGCATTTTGATCTTGATTTTAGTGGGAATTGGGATTTTTCTCATCACTGTAAGTCAAACCACTTTTCATGGTTTGTGTCTCCTCGTTCAAAGGATTTGAATCAAAAGGACAGAACAGATAGGTCATATTGATGTGTTACGTGAAGGATGCTGGGTAGGAAAATGGATTGAAGGCTTTTTAGGTTCAAGTTTACAGTCTGCTTTGCAGTTTTATCGTTTCACTACAACTGTCATTTCCAGTGCAAGATGATCCCTGTCACATGAATTGAACAATTATTCATTAATGTACATTTCCAGCTCCTTCCTGCTCACATTATTCAAATTTGAGTTGAAGCTGGATTCCTTTTGGGAATATTGTCACTGAAAAATTGTTTTCTGGAGCTTTTACCTGTCAGATTGTGAGGGTGCTTTTTGAAAAAGTATATATTGTAGGAATTGAATTTTAAATAATGGTACACCCTCAAGGGAATGTGATATTAAAGCAGAAGGAGACTTTTCCAGGTTCAAAATTCTTCATGCTTGATGCAAATAATAAACTACTAAACCACAGTCAGAAAGGGAATAGGTGTGATGAGATGTTTGTTAAAGTTGTCTGACCTGGTTAAATAAAGCCATATACTCCTTTTCATGAGGAAAGACAGCAATTTTAAAAACCTTTCCCTGAAGTGTTTGCCTTTTCTTGAATATATAAGCTGTTTTGCCTACCATTAGAAGCACAGGATTTTTTATTAGTTTAATATTTTTGTACTCATTTTTCTGTCTTAGCTTTTCCCACAATCTATGTTGATTGCATTAACTCTATATGTACATAGGGACAGAGAAATTCTTACTTCATCAATGAAGTTCCCTGCTTTTGATGAGATCAGAAGCAGCTGCCTGCTTGTGCACCAGAAGGGAACATTGGATGTCTCCTGGTGGTCCCAGAGGCCAGATGACCTCTGCCTCCTCTGCAGCTGTGGGCAGCAGCCTTGTGCTTGCCTGGGCTGCATCAGTGGGTCTCTGGAGTACCATGGTTCTGCTCTCAGAACAGAAGGAGCCTGTAGACCTGAGTAGGCAGTGGCAGCTCTGGGGACTTCCTTCAGCAGCTGTTCTGGAAACCCTGTTAAATAAACATAGCTCAGATTTGACTTGCTGTACACATTTTTGATGGATGTGTGTTTGTTTCTGGGCAGTTTTAGCAGTGTTACCAATTACAGTAGAAAACTCTGGAACAATGGAAATACTGTTTTGAAGTCTGAGATGTGCTTGTGATTCCTGAAAAAAAGCTCCGTGTTGGCCTTGGTGGAAATTCCTTACATTCAACATAACATTGGTGGGATTCACCATGGAAAACAAGTCAGGGCATAGCAGATTTTCAGCAGCTCATGCTAATCTGAAGGCTAATGTTGTGTGTATTCCAGGGGATTCAGACCCTGTAAATGCTGTCAAATTAGATGGGACAAATGAAGAGGCTTCTTGGGGTCGTTAAACACCCAGTGTTAATCACAGTCATTCTACTTGAGCAGAAAACAAGTGAACATTGCAGTACCCTGAGAACAAAAAATCTGAGTTGAAAGCTGTGCCATGGGCTCCCTTACAACCCTGAGTAATCACTTAGGCTCTTATTTAATGCCTCCTGAACTATTTTCCAGTTACTGCAATGGTGTTGCTTCAGGTGTTTAATCCTTGTGTGCTTCTATTTCCTTCTTTGTAAAAGGAAGTGTTAATAATAATTCCCAGAACAACTGGTAGACTAAAGGAACGTTTCAAGAAGGCACTTGGTAGCTGAGACTGTTGAAATTTATCACATAATACTTTTAAAAATTATTGGAAGGTATGTTAGCAGAGTTTGTTTTCTTAGTCTTTACATTGCTTTTTATTTTCAGGAGTGTTGGACTATGTTCTCTGTCTCCTGTCCTGAAACAATTTGTTTCTATTGATATCAGATAAGTAACCGTTCTTAGAAATAATTTGGTTTTCATGCAAACAGCCAGGATGGCATATTGATTTAGTTAGTGCCTTATGGAGTTCCTGGAACGCTTTTGCTGAACACAAACAGCTCTCAGGTATTACATGGAAACTGACTTGCCTGCTTGCAGATCTAGAACAAGCATCCCTGCATCTCACTCTGCTTAGCAGACTGAGCCCACAGATCTCTCAACTGTATAAGCACTCATTTGCCTGGGCTTTGTAGCTCCTGTTTGGTACCAGAATCTCTAGGTCCCAGCTGTCCACTTTTGAAAAAATTAGGCTGTAACTGTTGCTGTTGTCCATCGGCCTGGGTGTCATAATATACCCTTCCTCTCTGATTCTGAAGAGCTGACTCTAATTTTTAGTGTATTCATTGTTTCAGAAGTATTTGATGATCATATGCAGATAAATACTGGGAGTATTTTTAAATAGAAAATGAAGTGATAAGGCCCAAGAAGGAACTAGCTATGTTATGTGCTGTTCTAGGTTTATAGATTGCATCTGTGCCTGTGTCTGCTGAGCAGTCTTCTGCCTCCAGTTTAGAAGAAGCAGGTCCTGGCCTGGTTCTGAGAGATCAGAAGAGAACAGATACGTAGAGAAATATCTAAAAAGTTCAGTTATTTTAATCTCATTCCAAAGTATAAAGAGAAAATCTGAATAAATCAGTCTTGGTAAATAAAAATGCATTCATTTATTTCTTTTGGGCTCTTTATAACACTTAAAATGTTAAATCACATTTCCTTTGAATAGAAAAGGCAGTTGTGAAAATAACTGTGATTTTAATCTGAATTACCATTTTGATTTGAATTTGCTTGCCCCAAAATGAATGCATGTGTCATTCTGTGCTTTCTGACCTTAATTTTTTAATCAGGGAACGAAATTTTTGGACATGGGATGTAAAAACCTCAATATACCAGCTGCATATTCCAGCTGTCTTGCCAGCTCTCTCCCCTAGGACATCAAGGCATATAAGCAATTAAATAATTTAGTCAAAGACAGAAGCTTCTGCTAATACCTGGGATTTATGTTTATTTCAGCAGCTGCAGTTGTGTGTATCTGTTCTGCTTGCTGGCATGCTTCTTGAATGCCATGAAAACTAAAGATCTCAAGGGCATTTTCTTTTATTTCTTCCTGTAGTTATATCCCTATAAAATTGGTGTAATGCTTCTGACTCTCCAAAATCTTCTGAAAGGCTTACAGATGTTTTAGTGATGGGAATTAGACTGTTTTAAAGAAAAACACAGTCTTATCCTGTACTGCCCACTTTTGTGTGGCTATTTCCACATGGGTCAGATGGTTTCTAGGAGGGTTGTACCTTTACTGCCTCACTTTTGAAAAGACACATTAAGTCTCTTTCTTGCAAGTCACTGTCAAGACAACCTAATATTGTTCTCAGCTGTCGCTTTGGTTTGGTTATTAATGGCTTCTTAAATGTATTATTTTCACTTTCACTTATTTTTTCTGAATATTGAATTTCACTTGTCACAAAATTATTTTGATGTTGTCTATTTTCATCTACATGAAGTTGTATTCCATAGGTGCTGCTCCACACCTTAGCAAAACTGGGTGGTGGGCAGATATAAAACTCATTGCTCCATTCATAGAGTAATTTTTTAGCCAAGCAAAAGATGCCATCAAATAAAGCAACTCTGTTCTAAAGGGTCCTGCATTCTGCATTCTTCATCATATTTTTATAGCTGAGGAATTCTCTCACTGCTTCACGTTGGTCGGATCAAAAGAGTTCTTGACAGCAAGGGACAAAGGGTGTACTCTGTCATTACTGACATGATTAATTATTGTCATGCTGCAGTCCTCATTTTGATGTGGAATCTCAAAGGCCCTTTTACATTACTGCCTGTGGCTACACAGTTTCTTACTTTCCAGGAATCAAAAGATGTTGAAACAGAATGAAAGAAATAATAAAATCTTATTTTTATTTTTTAAGGCCTGATCAAAAAATAGAAGATACAGCAGAAACCAATGCTGAAATTCTTGCTCGTCTCACTTCTGCGGTAAGGTCATTGCATCAAAGTTTGAACTGATCATGTTTGAAATATTGTCATGTTTTGGATCCTTTCAAATTAAAGACTTAGTCTAAGTGAACAGATGTTTGTACATGAAGACTGTTTTTTTAGTCTCTGGAAGGGGAGAGCTTTACTGAGGTCTTAGTGTGCAATTCCAAAGCTATTAAAATCAACCCAAGCAAGGACTGCAGCAGCCTGCTCTTGTAATATATGCTATTCGTGGCCCAGAAGATACCAACTTGGAGGACCAAGGTGACTTTTGTGTGATGTGCTTTACTCTCAGACCCTCTTGGACAAGTCTACATCAATGGGAGACAAAGGGAGATAAAAGTTTTCAGCAGCCCTTGTGTAGATTATCATAAACTTCTGAGGAGACTCACCTGGGAAACCTGAGCTTCCCAGCTATGTTTAGCCTCAGTAAACTTCACCATAATAAACAATAGCTTGTTCTGTCTCTGCTAGAGTGTGGTGCATCTTGTTTATATTGTGAGATCACTGTTCTAAGTAGAAGAAGATAGACAGGACTTCAGAAAGTTAAGCTAGACTGACTCAATTTAATGTAATCTGTGTGATAGCACAGAGTGCACCCTCAGAAAATTAACAATGCAACACTGTGAGGAATGGTTGGTCACCATCCCTGGAGGTATTTCAAAGATGAGTGGGTGTGGCTCTTGGGGACATGGTTTAGTGTGGACTTGGCAGTGCTGGATTAACTTGATGTACTTGATGATCTTACAGGTCTTTTCCAACCAAAATAATTCTATGATTCTATGGTTGTGCTGCCGCTTAGAGGGACTTTGACAGTCTGGAGAGATGGGCCAACAGAATCTCAGGAAAATCAGCAAAGGGCAATGCAATATCCTGCATCTGGGAGAAATAACCTCATGATTCTATGCGGACTGGGGGTTGACTGAAAAGCAGCTTTGCAGGAAAGGACCTGGGGGTTCTGGTAGACATCAGGTTGAACCAGAAACATGCCCTTGTGGTAGAGAAAGCAAGTGCTTCCTGAGCTGCATTAGAAAGAGCATTGTCCTTAGGCTAAGGCAGGTGACAAGGTGTGGAGTCTCGGGTCCAGTTCTGAGCTCTCACTACAAGAGATATCGATGTCCTGGAGTGCATGTGAAAGACCATGGAGATGGTTGGGGAATAGAGAACTTGACTTACAAGGAGAGTCTGACAGAAGTGGGAGTGGGGCTTGGAGAACAGAAGGCTATGGGAGGACCTTATTGATGTGTACAAATACCTGATGGACAGGCTCCAGCTGGCCATGATTTTCAGCAGAGGTTTGGATCAGATGATCTCCAGAGGTGCTTTCCTACCTCCACCACTCTGGGATTGTGCAATTCTGTGAACACTGCACCTAAGTCATGGTATCATCAAAACATGGAATTGGTGTTAGTTCTGTTTTTGGCATGTGAGAAAGTAAAGAGACAAAAATGAAGCAAGCAAGATAAACCTTTTATGAAAAAAAGCACAAGGATAAGAGGTATTTTAAGAAAAATAAGGAAAGTGCTATTGTGAAGTTGTTGGAAAATTGAAGGAAAGGAGAATTTTTGCTGTCTTTTGTAAAGACAAATGTCTTTACAAAAGATATTTAATAATGCGTTTGGAAAGCTAGTGATTCTGTATGTTCAACTTTATTCAAGAATAATTTAAAATGTATGACATAAGCAAATGTTCTGTTTTAAATATCTTTTTTTTATGGTCTCAATATTCAAATTCCTTGTTTTCTCTACTATTTTCTTAACTGAAAATGAAAGGTGAACTCAGAACCTCAATGTCCTCCATTTTTCTTACCATGCAGAGCAAAAATAGAAAATCGTGAAAGACTTTCTGCAAAGTTATATTTTTTTAAAACACTTGTAAAACACCAACTCTATAAAACATTGCCAGTATTCTTCAAAAGCTTTGCCTATCAAAAATAGAATAATGGGAGTTTTGTCAGTTAAAAAAAAAGGGACACGCTCAACAAAACAAAGTGCTTTTGAGTTTGAGAACTGGATCTAGCTGGCTGCACTTGGGTAACATGCATGTCCTTAAACACCTCATTGACAGTGAGCTCAGAGTGTTTCACATCTGTGAGGTCAAACCTGTGAACTACATCCTGAGTCACTCCAGCAGCAGGGCACCTGGACAGGGTTTTCTTAAATGAACCATTTTATTACTGTAGCTAACTAGCTAAAGAAAAATTAGGCAGTTGCATCTCCAGATGGCCTGAGACCCATCTATTGCCATGGTGATGTCAAGAATCTGATCTTTTCTCCTGCATTTTCTGATTTTCTGCAGAACATTTTAGTCCCTCTGTAATGATTTTCTAGTCTACCCCTGGGAAAAAGGCACAAGACCAGAGCAGCATCCTCCAAATTTTGGCATCTGTAAATGAACTTTTCCTGTTTATCCCCCCAGAATATTGCTTTTCCTCCATACAGTAGATTGGGACATAAAAGACTCTCTGCAACTGTCTGGGAAGTCTTTTTAAATCCCAGAAGAATTTGAAACCTCAGCTCACACTATTCAACAGACTGTCCAGTGTCTTGGTTCTCTTTTTTTGTAAGCTGGAGCTGGAAACTGTAAGTGAAGTTATTAACTATTACTGGAAATATGTTCACACTTTTGGCTTTTCGGCTCACTGAATGTTTGTGTATTTTGTACAAAATTAAACTATTCTTCTTTGAAGAATTCATAATTGAAAATCCTGCTCATGATACTCTTCACACCAGAATTTCAGAAGTGTGGAAAAACCCACAAAATCATCCCTACTACTAGCCCAGCAGTCAAGCAGTCAAAGATTAGAGTTGGCTTTTTAATTGGAGATGAAAATCCCACTGCTGTCTCTTCTACTTTTGTTTTTGCTTTTCATGGAACAAAACATTTTTATGAGGTCAGAAGAAAATTTCTGAGTCAGCTTTTTTTCAGGGGATTCCATTCCAAATTTTCAAACGTACACCGATTGTGATGATGCGACCCAAGCAAAATTGGAGGAATCTGTGTGCCTAAAATATATATCCCTCTTTTAATCTATCAAATTATGTGCTTATATCATATGCTCCATTACATGAGGCACCAACAAACCATCAAACTTCAATTCTAATGGCAAGCAGTGCAAAATTTGCAAGCAGTGCAAAATGCTGCTAGAAATACATTTGCATCAGATAATCTTTTTTGGTCATGAATTTTTCAAAGAATGCAATGATTACTCATGGGTTTAAAAAAGGCATTCCAGAGCTGTCATGCATCCCATGTCATGTCCCAAAGAGCAGCCTCATATTCAGTGTTTTGCGTGCTACAAGCAGAACACGGTGAGATAGCTATGAGTGTTTCCACTGCAAAGCCTTTTACCTTACCTTGTAATGGAACAGATGATATCAGGATGTTAATGAAGTGTGTCTGGAAAATAGTTTTCTGGTACTTTATGGCATCAGCCAATATTACTTTTATTTAGAGCCCATCAAACTATCATAACTTGAGATGCAAAAATGTGAACCAGTTTACTGTTTTTCAAAACCCTGCTGTTTAGAGCCTTCTGTTGCAGGATTTTGAGTTTCTGTAAGGATTGGCACCTTGTCTCTAGATTTGAAGTCCTGCTTGGCACAATAGTATCTAGACTACTGTCTCACACAAAACTACTATGGGCAGAAAAAAGAGAAAGGAAAAAAGATGGTATGCACTGTCTGCTAGATGCACAGTCATGTCCACTATGACAAAATGACAAGATTTGCAATAAGAGCAGTAGTTGTCATTTACTTATTAAAATTCTCTATTATTTCAAGACAAGATTCACCATATAAATGAGCCATTTTTACTTAATCAAGCAGAAGTATACCCAAGTATCACTTTCTATGCATACTCTTCTCTATTGCAGAAAGAAAACTTGATTGAGATGTGGTAACATGCCAACTCCTCACTCAAAATGTTCTCTTTAAGACTTTCATAATGTTTCTGTAAATATTGTGTGGTGAACTGGCCTTTAAACTGAATCAGTTTTGACATCTGCAATGTTACTCAAATGGGATACTGTTTAGATAGTGTTAGCTTTGTAGCAATAAGCTGTATGTATAAAACATATTTTAAAATTTAATATGTCAATATGGTAGGCATAGTCCTTGTTTATATATTTTATTTTGTGTCTACATTATTATCTTCAATGTGATGTGCGACTATCGATTTTGTCAAACAGGCAGTGACTGAAATCCTGTTAGGAAGAAGCATGATAATGGGTGGCATGTGTGCAGTGAGGAGTGAGTGTTATACATGGATTTCCATTGGGGTAATGATGCAGAGGAATTGCATGTCCAGCAGGGATGTCAAGTGCATTTATGCTAAAATAGACAAAAGCATATAGATTATGAAACCTAGGGGCACCACTCAGATCCAGTACTGCTCAGCAGTACCAGTTCCTTGTGATTGGAATGAATCCTATGAGAGGGAGCTCAGATTGTCCTGATGGAACCCTTTGATGAAGGAAATTTTTCCTACTGTTAACACCATAGAAACATATTTTCCTCCTGCTTTATCTAAAGGGTTTTGCTCAGGTTAAGTAAAAGAGCAGCTGCATTCCTGGCCAGCAGCAAACTATGAGATATTTAGCTTGATGTAGACAAAATATAGAAGCCCAGCCTTTTAATTACCTGTGATTTTAGCACTATCTTTCAAACCTAAAATGTGCCACCTTATAAACAAAAGTAATATTGGAAATACAACTGCAGGATGCCACAATGCTGCCTTTTTGTTCTGACAAAATGGGTTTTTCTTTGCACTGTGGAGAGGTTTGCATTTCTGGAATATTTGATTGGGTTAAGAGATACATTTGCAGTTGTTTCAGGTTGTAGTGTCTCTTAAGCATAAGCTTAGGATAGTGCATTTATTAAATGCTAGGAGATAAAGATGAGACATCAGTGAAGTGCTTCTTACTGTCAGTAACCTCTGCCAATAGACCAGAATTGAGCCATTGACATGGGTACCTTCTGAGTTTAATGAAGGGAGAGGGTCTGAGAAGTGTAGCCATGAAAAGTCATGGTGTTGTTCAGAAACAAATTGGACTTTTATTGAAAATCCTGTTCTTTATTAGATAGCTTGTATGTATTATTATAATACTTGTGTATAGCAATTGCTGCAAGGAAGCACATGAGTTGTTTTTCTGTTCTTTCCCATTTTACTTGAAGTTTATGCTTACATTACCTATGATTAATATTTCTCCAGACATGGGAATGAGTGTACAGGAAGGAAGGAAGGGAAGGTAATACTGCCAGCTTGCACAATTGTGCTGGAAACAGGATGACATTTAAGAAAACCATGGCACTGCCTTCATATTTTCCTGCTTGGAGTGGCAGAGAACTCTGTCCCTCTCAGCAGGGCAGCATCAAGGAATAGAAAAGATCCTTTTCCCTTGCAAGGACAGCAAAAAAATCTTTTTGGTCCTTTGCCACAAAGGAAAGAAGGATGCAAGCAGAGGAAGGACGTGGCCTCTGGTGTGACTGGCTTCTTCCACATGCAGAGTGTACTGCTGTGTGGCTCCTGAGGATCTGCAGTTACCATTGTACTGAGATGCCCTGAGTGATTTTGTCTTTCTGCTCAGACCAATACAATGCTAACTATTCTTCTTTCACGTTTTCAAACTTCTCTTCAGAGTCATGAGAGAGTTGTTAGCAATTGTATTACTTTGGGAATCCTTTATGGGCTTTGTGCCTTATGACTGAGCTACATATCTTGAGAATGATGTCTGAAATTTCATGTCTCTCAGAAACTGCATGTCAAATCTCCCACTGCAGAACAGCCTTGAGCCTTGCCTAGGTCTGTTAGACAAGATGGCTAGCATGCACTGCTGGAGACTTTGTACAGAGAGGTGGGGCAATCCCTAGAAAAAGTTGGAATGTGCCATATATATTTTTTAATACTGAAGACAGCCTATCTTGGGAAAATTGGGGAAATTGTAAGGTGCATGAGAGAGCATTTGGTGCTCTAGGCCAAGTGCAAGCAGCTGCAGTGGGACAGATGATGGCAGTGAAGAAGCAGAAAGCATAAGAATAATATATAGAGAAATTATAGAAAAAGAAATTATATAAAAAGAAATAGACCTATGGAGAGAAGTGGTTGTTGAGTTGAGCTGGCTAAAGAGAAAATAGCTGGTCTATACAGAAAATATGAAGAATGGCAGGGCTGTTTTACCACAGGCTAGTGAGGGACCCTGTAAAACTGAAAATAGCCCTGACTTCTGCATTTTCTTCTCAAGTGAAATTTTTGTCCAGCAATTCTCAGCCATGCTACTAGGAGAGGTTGTTTCCTCCTGGGAGATCCAAAAAGTGAAGGTCAATTATATACAGGAGAAACCTCTGTCAAAGCTCAGCATGAAGGACTCTCTTATTCCAGAGCCACACAATAAATCCAGCATTACAGTGTGCTCATCAGAGGCAAAACAAATATGTAACAAGGGAAGGGAGAAGATTTAAGTGTGTACTTGTGAAAGAGATATGCTGTGCAAATAAATTACAGGTCAGGCTACTGAATTGCCCACTCCCTAAGGAATGTGGGGTATTTACATGAAATTAAAGTCACAGAATTCCCAGCTGAAAAGGAGATAGATTTGCTAGGAAAACTGACTGTAGTTTCAAAACCAGGCATAATTCCACATGCAGTTGATTGCTGCAAAGCATTGATAGCTCTTATCTTACCAGTATTGCATTTTGTTTTATTTGACTGTGCCAGGAACTATAACCATCCTTTTCTTTTCCTGATATTTTAGGTACAGAGAGAACTGGCTGCTGTCATTGCCTTGAAAGCAAGGAAGTCAGGTGAGTCAGGCTGAACTTCAGAGGGCTTTTTGTAATGCTGTTCCCTTTTGTCATTTCTTGAAGTATCTGAATTGTCACTGCTGTCTTTTTAATATGGGGAAGAAAAGATACTGATGGAGAATCTGTGTATACAGCACAATGCAATTACAGCTAAGCTTCTCTCCCTCTAGCTCATTATGTCTAACAACATTGCAAATAAAATCAGTGTTACGGTTCAACTTGGGTCTCTTTCTGGCCAAAATCACTATTTCCTCTAGGCTTGCTCTTTATAAAAAAAGCTGATGTCTTTATTTGACTTAAATTTAGGACAAATATGTTGGTAATTTTCCTTTTTTTTATCATCCAGTATTTCATGCCATCATCTTTTCTGCTTTTTACCAGCCCAGCCAGGTGTTTTTCTTACTGCTAAAGCAAAAGGACAGCTTCATGCATGAAGGTGTTCTTTCCTGCCTTTTCATCTGTATGGCTGGAGAGGCAAGTCTCTGATTAGGGCAGGAGAAGGGAAAGGGCAATTGGATAACTGGAAGTCTCTGCCAGTAAAAGCACTCCCAAGAAATGCCAGTGCCACAGTGCAAAGGCACAGAAATTTGTGGCCATCTCAGCTCCATCAGGGTGTGGTAGCACAGGCACTTCAGCAGGAAGAGTCTGCACTGCTGAGGCAAGGAAGGAGGCAAAGAAGCCAAGTTGTGTTTTCTAGGCACTGCACAGCAACCAACAGAACCTACTTGGCCAGACCTGACTCTTTACAGGTTAACTCTCTGGTGGCTTTGTGCAGTGTCTTCTGCACCAGGCTGAATGTATTTCTAAAGCAAAACAGAGGTGGAGTGACCTTAAATTATTAGTGTGTTCCCAAAGCCATTGAGTGCAATTTGAGTGCATTTTCACGGAGCATCTCTTGTGATTATCAGTGATTTTTCTAGAAATCAAAGTCACAAATCTTGTGCTTGAGCTATTTTCTGGCTTGTTCATTGTACTGCATCTCTATCGGTCTGTCTGTGACTTACAAGTACAGCACAAAATTTACTACACACACGCACAACACACATCATGTTATTGTAAACTGGAGGCACCAAGATGATGTGGCTGGTGTAGCTGCAAATATTTTCTTGTGAAAATGTAAGTATTATAAAAAACCATTCTAGACATAGTTTGATGCTGTTTTTTTCTGGAAATAGAAGTACCCATAAGTTATACCCACACTCATCTATAAATGTAAATCTGTGGAAAGCGAGCACAAATGTGAGTGTGAATTCAGACCTGAATTTCTTCTATGGGCAAGCTTTACTTCTGAAAGTGCTGTAGTAGTTTATGATGTCAACACCCCTCAGCTGCTTGCCCTTACCTGGTGTCACCCCAGTCCCACCTGACTTGTAATGGCTGAACATGGAAATGCTTCTGCTCTGGCTCAGTGCAGAGGAAAACAGGCTATTTTAAAGTGCTCAAGATAATCTCTTATTTTGCTGCTAAATGGGCTAAGTATGGTGCCATGTATGTTTACTCCCTGTTCATGGAGGTATAATAAATCTCTCTGTTTTTAAGCAGTTTTGTCAGCAAATATTTCTATGGCTATGAGCTATAAATAGAAGTCTTTCCCCCAAAAGAGTTATTTTTAGCTGGAAGTAGTCTCTTATTTCCTTTTGGTGGATGGTTGTTAGAGTAGAATATGGGGTGGGCATTACATTAGGAATGAGATGCAAGAGATGAAAATCCAAAAGGAGAATATCTCTTGGAGTCTCCTTTTTACTGTAATTGCAATCCTTAATGAACAGGTAGAAATATTTCACTTAAAAATTACAGCCTTAAAAAAATAAAGCTCCTTATAAAGCTTTGCAGTGCTGTCCAGCCTTTTCTAATACATTAATGTAAACACTTAAATATCTGTTCAGATCTGAACAAAAGATAACTCTTTAGTCAGTTTAACTAGTGTGTGTTGTTGAAATTTGCATTTCTTTATGCCCCATCTTGGATGCCTGTAAAAAATGGGAGTATGATCAGGCATAATTGTAAGGTCTAATTTAAGTTAATGCCTTCAGTAAAGTAGGTGCAGAGTAAATTAGGGTGGTTGGTTATGCTCCTTTATTTTATTGCTGGTGGTTAAATTCACAGTGTAGCAGTTACTGTGAGTGATCAAGCTCTGGTCTGCTGTGCCTGGTGAAGTGAAGCAGGTTTCAGAGAAAGTACTTCTGGAGCTGTAAGCCACAGTATCTTTCAAAGATATTGTTCCTCTAATCCTCTCCAAGATTCCATATAATTCCAGGAAATAAGCCACCAAAAGTCAGACAAAGAGTTTATTTTGGCTTGAAAAGAGTGGAACATGGCTTTTTGGGCCAGCTGCCCTGGGGAGCTTCCAGGCTGGTGTGAATGGCGTGGGAGCCTGGCTCATCCACCCTGGGACTCGTGAGTGGGGAGGGCAGGCAATGAGCATGGTCCAAACCTGCTGTCTGGAACCTGGCTGCAGAGGGTAATTGGTTTATTAATTAAAAGCTTTCCTAGAGATCAGTAGCCCTCCTCCCCCTTTAAAAAAAAAAAAAAAAAAAAAAGGCAATTTTGCCTAATACAAGGACTATATAATGTGTTCCTGAATTGTTTAATTTCTGAATGTACCTCTGTTCTTAGAGAGACCCTTCACAGTGATTTAATTGTACTAGAAAAACTGGCTGATTTAAGTTTTTTGCATTATTTATCTAGAACTGCTCTAGTAATCACTATGTTAAGTTGCATGGAAAGCACTACGCAAGCATATAACACACAGCTCCCTGTGCAAGAGGTGATGATGTTCCAAGTAGGAAGGTTTGGAGGGCAGGGGGCAAGTATTGCCTTTGGTTACCTGAATGAAACAGTTTGGTTTTGTTTAAATGAAGCTAGGGTTTGCTACCTAGTATATGTATGTGGCAGGTAGTAATTGCAACTATTGCAGTTTTGGTTGTGGCAGAGGTTTCCACACTGTATCTGCTGACAAATACCGAGGTAGAGACCTGAGCCCGCTGCGGGTTAGGGCACAGTATCAAATTCTTGCTAGTACAGGATCTGACTTGATGGGGAATGTCTGCTACCAGAAAATAAAACACCAGCTGGGTGTGGGGTAGAATGCCTTTCCCCAAGAGCTGTTCTTCTGTTTTTGCTGTGGTGTAGAAGAATAGGAAAAATTCATAAAACTGGCAGATGCTGAAAGAAAAATTAAGAACCTGAAAAATTAAAGACTTCTGTGCTGTGGGAAAAAAGCTCTGTTTTCATATTCCAGATGTGTACTGCAAGTATACCACTCTGATAACAAGGCATATGCTGACAGAGACATGCTTGAGAGCCTTCATGCAGAGGAAGCTCAGCACTTTTAGTTTCTTTGCAAATAAAACTAAACCAGGGTAAAATAAGTGTCTGTAATTCTGAAGTGTTGATGGACCTCGGTAACACTGTTGACTTGAAATCACATTTGTATTTCACTAGAATAAAGCTCTCATGATAAAGGTGACCTAGGAGGGGGAAATGAGCTTGTGTACTTCTCTGTGGCTTATAAAAATGCATTGAAATAATTCTTTCCTAACCTTAGAAACAAATAGATTAAATGCTGTCTTCTGTGGTTTGGTGAAAGGTCTTGGGGAAGCAAATAACTGGAGCAGAAAGGAACTTTTCCTTTAATTGCAGGCACTCAGCATTAAATTGTTTTGTTTATTTATACCTTGCTGGCTTCTGATAGCTTCTGCAAATGTGCTGAAACCTAACACAAATGCAGCCTCCCCTCTGAAGGTTTACAAGGGTTGGCATTTATCTCAATTGCTTGTCATGGCTCATGACGTGTTTCTTATGTGTTAGAGATGGTAGCTAAAACAAGGATAAAAAGCAGCAAATAGCCTAAGGCGGGAGGCTTTAGCTGGTGGCAAAGCTACACGGGTGCATGTGAACTGATCAAAACCTGTCACGTAGATGCTTTGTACTGCTGTTAATCCCATCCACAAACAAGATGCCTTGCATTTCTGTGCACAAACCCATGGCATCACCCAGCAAATCCCTTCATAGTAAAAGGAATTTCTATAACTATATTTGTGCAAAGGATCAATTGATAAGAGCATGGCTCTTGTCTTTGTGTTTATGAATACAGGGGCTAATTAAGATAATAGCTGACAGGGTATGGGTGAGGTAGGAAGGTGGTGACTCAGCTTCTCCCCAGGCACTGCAGGAGCAGCGGCAGGTCTGTGGGTGCTTCTCCCTCCCACTGTGAAAGGCAGGGCAGCCACAAATATCCTAGAACTTGTGTGTGGTTTTTCTCCCCCTTATGAATGATATTCAGGTTTCCACTATATAATTAGATACATTTAAGTCATGCCATTCTTGAATTGGCAAGCTCTATTGATTTTTTAATATGTCATTTACATTTTATTTATAATAATGTATAACAATGTATTAACTCCATATTTGAGATCTTCTGGATTGCCTCCACCCTATTCTTACATATATGTATGCATAGCCAGCCTTCCCCTTTTCTTTTGTATTGCTTCTGTCAGAACCTAACTGCCTATGTGATTTGCTTCGTGTTTTTATTTTAGTGCAGGCGATTCAATATGAAGCAGTCACTGGGGCTTGAGCTCTGCCAGCATGAATGAAAAGCAAGCTGTGAAGAGCTATTCCTTTTCCCAGGCACTGCAGCACCTCCACAGCACTGCTGTCAGGGCTGATTGCGTGACTGGACTCCAACACACTGCAGGCAATGTCAGCCCGGTTAAACACATGAGAACAGTCAGGCTGGGTCAGGTTAAAAGTCAGTCCAGCCTCGCTCCTACCATGAGTGATGAGTAGGGGATGCTTAGAGTAGAGGAACAGAGCGAGTACAGTTCTTCTGTGTACATACTCAGCATCTACCAGCCTGTGATAGAGGGATTTGGCTGTACCCACAGTGCTGTGGTAGGTAACCCTTGCTGGACCTTTTCTCCATTAATTTACCAAACTGCTTTTTAAGCCTGCTTATACCCCTGACCTTCATCATCTCTTATGGTAGCAAGTCTCACAATTCACGTGTAGTGTTTTAAAACATATTTTTTCTTGGGTTTTTTTTTAAACACATTTCTAGGACCCTCACTCTGTTGTGATATAGCTCTTTCCTGACAGAGAGTGGTGAATAATCTATTCCCTATTTGTCTTTATTCTATTCAGGATTTTGTGCACATCTGTCATACCCCTGTGAGTTGTCTCCTTTCCTGGCTGTTTCACCAGTCACTCCTCATACCAAATGTCTTCCATTAAATCTGATTATCTTTGCTACATCTATTATATATATTTTGAGATGGGGCAGGCATAACAGCATACAGTATAGCAGCAACATGTGCTGGAGTTGACGCAAAGCAAGAGTGGCAGCTTCTTATCAGGGTGGAGAGGTGGAGGTATGTGGGAAGGAGCCCAGTAAGACACTCTTGGCACCATTAAGCTGTTTTATCAGCTTAGTTAATTCAGAAAACTGCATCTTTATCTTTCCGCCCATTTCCTCAAGTAGTACAGATCCTTCTGAGACTTCTCAGTAAATTTATTCTACTATAATTAGCAGAAGTTTTGTCATATGGTGCTATCTGAATGTCCTATGCTATCTTATTCATTTTATTCACTTGTAGAAGTGTTTTTATATAGAAAATTAAAATCATTACAAATTTTACTTAGGTTTGTATACACACTTGAAAAATTACATAACAAATACATGATCAAAGGTCATCCAAGAATGGACCAGTTCAGCATTTTGTGTAAGTTTCAAACATATTAAGGACTATTGAATTTACATGTTTCATAAACAACCAGGTATTCAATATCTTTGGAGTAAACATGCACTGTTTATTACCACTTATGCTACTGAAAAAGGGTATAATGAAGTATGAAAAAACTTGGTCCTATTTACAGAATAAAGTGACAGTCATGTGCAAGAGAGGTGTGCATTTTCCCTTGTGAAAAAAATGAGAAAATTTGAAGGGTGGGGAAAGGGTGAATCAGCAGGATTTTACTGCTTTTCTGTTCTTTTCATATCCCTTTTCAATAGGCTTGCTTACTTAAGTAGTACCTCATTCCATTACAACCTCCAGTTCCTCCAAGCACCCAGTTGTTTAAAACAAGGGCTGAAATTAGTAAACTGTGTGGAATGAGAGTTCTTCTGCAAATTCTTCTGCAAATAATACTTAGAGGATTCACCCTGATGAAATGGCCACTTATAGTGAAGTTGCAGAATAACTCAACTTCTGTTGTGCTTCTGTTAGGCCATGGTGACTGTATCTTTATTTTCCCCTGCCTACTGAAATGTTATCCAAAGTAAAACTTCCCCTGAAAACATAGCTAGCAATATTTTAAAAGTTACACTCTACTTTAGGGTCTTTCTTTAAGGTCTGTGATTTCAGGTCTTGAAGTAAGGGAGATGATCTTGGTTTGTTCAGCCTAGAAAAGAGGAGGCTGAGGGAGAGTTCATGGTGGTCCATCATGATGGGGAGCAGAGGTGCAGCACTGATCTCTTCACTCTCGTGACTGGTGACAGGACTCAAGGAAATGGCCCCTCAAACTAGGCTGAGTCAGAGGAGGTTTGGTTTGGATATCAGGAAAAGGTTCTTCACTCAGAGGGTGCTTGGGCACCAGAACAGGCTCCCCAGGAAGATGGTCACAGCACGAGCTGTTTCTGAGTTCAAGAATCTTTGGGGCAACACTCTCAGGCACATGGTGTGATTCTTGGGGTGTCCTGTCAGGGATGATCCTGATGGGTCCTTCCAACTCAGCATAATTTATATGTGACTCTATGATTTTAATCATGTTAGCTTCTTTAAGCAATGATTTTAAAACATTTTGTGCCCTATTGAAGGGAATCCCTACACCTAGGGGCCAGTGGAGGTTACAATGATGTATTGCATCACAGGGGATCCTTCCATTATTGCTAAGATAAAGCACAGAAATGAAAAGGGCAGGATCAGACCCCTTCTGGACCTCGGGAATGATGCTCATTTGTGCCCAGCCTGAGTGATGCTGGGGGTGGGAAATGCTCTGGACAACATCAGTGAAAGGACTACAGAGTAACACTTACCAGCTGCTGTGTATTCAACAGCTGATATAAGGCAGAATGGACTCAGACCTGGAAAAAGAAGGAAAAGAGCTCTCTGCTGGGAATTGTGGTGAGAAGGATTTTGGCAGTTTGTGGTTTTGTTTTTGCAATTGTTGTAGAACCTTGGGCATAGTTCTTTCTGAGTGATCTAAGGTACTCACATAGAAGAAATCAGCAATGCAGAGTAGCTGTGTAGAGGAAAGATATTTTGCACATATGCAAAAAGAGGCAGCACAGTAAGGTCACAAAGACAGCAGTTGAGCAAAAAACAACCCCCAGGTGAATGTTTTGTTTACTGGGGCTTTGGGAGAGGCATTTACAATGAATTCACAGAATTTATTTATTCAGAGTCTTCTTTGTTTCCTGC
This sequence comes from Melospiza georgiana, assembly GCF_028018845.1. Taxonomy (NCBI): domain Eukaryota; kingdom Metazoa; phylum Chordata; class Aves; order Passeriformes; family Passerellidae; genus Melospiza; species Melospiza georgiana. Next base: position 32,373,844 of record NC_080430.1, on the reverse strand, counting down.
TCCTTTCCTGGCCATGCCTGGGGGATGTTTCCATGGAATAGAGCCCTGTTTCTCTTTGCACCAGCCTGCTCAGCAACAGCCCGTACCTCCTTGTTTGATCTGTTCCCAGCAACCATTCTCTGATGGGGTCTTTCTTCTCCATCCTTCTGTCATCTAATTTCAGACAAAACTCTTATAGGTACATTCACTACCACGTGATTTTAGAAAAAAATTAAATATCATGCACATGAGAACAAATATCTACAATTACTAGATAAAATTTAAAACTTTCTGCATTCAAGCATCAAATGGTTCCCCTTGAGCTGCAGTTGATACAAAACCCCTTGATTTTATCTCTTCCTGTAGAAATCCTACAGCACTTTCATATAATTTTCACTTTTTTTTCTTCTTGATAAAAAATATGACCTCATATGTTCACAAGATGAGTATGAAATATGGCTTTATCTTTCCATGCATCACAAAGGGCCAGGCATTGCAAACCAGATCTCCTCTGGCCACATGAATCAACAGTAGTTGTTTATCTATTAAAAAATGCCTGTCTCGTTTAACCAGAGGTATTTTACAAATTTTGTTGCTCAAATGCACCATTACCTTGCATGAAATGTGGACCTTCAAAGCCAGATATAAGAGCCTGGGGCTTTGGTTCTTATAAATAAAATAAACAGAAATTCCTAACAAAACCAGTTGTACAATAATGTGAAATGACCATTATCTGACTGAGCTGGGAAATATTGGTGGTTTTCTTGGTACACTCATTTTTTTAATTTATAATGGCTATATAATGTAGGCAGACCTGAGCCTCATTTAAAGTAAAGTTTGTTCTTCCTGGGGTCGTTTAGAAGCAGTGGGAAGGAATGGCGCCTTAATGGTGATCAGCAAGACCAAATCCACATCTGCCAGCCTCCTTTCTTACCACAATGGCTTTGCTCTGTTTAGATTGGAGATACCTACCCTTGCTGTTATCTGTTCCTTTTGATAAACTCTGAAATGAGAGGAAATGCTCTTGCATCATTTTCTGGAGTCCTGTTTCCTATTTGAGATTTGAGAAATGGCTTGTAGCACTAGGACCTTTGGGAACTTCTTTTTCTGCATGGAAACTAATCAGAATAATGAGTACCCTCTGTGCAAATTCAATATTAGTTCTACACCTAAGGTCAAGCAGAAGTTAATGACTATTTTTTAAGTACAGAAGTCAGTTATTAGACCAACATTACATTTCACACTTTTGTAATTGTAAAATAAAATGCTGGAGTAATTTATGTTAAATTGATTTAAACTACAAAGCATAAATATCATAGCATCCCAGATTAGGGTTTGAGAGAAAATGGCATCGTTGTCACTTGTGCAATAGTTCATTCACTGATTTCCAAGTATCTTTTTTCCATCTTGTGCTTGCTGAGCTTTTTGCATACAGAGGTGCTGAACAATGCTGTAAGCGGGAGCCTGTCTCTAATAATTTTTGCATTTTCTTTGTTTCTTTAATTAGCTGATTTACTCAGCTGATTGCACAGCTGTCTGGGCAACACCCCCCCAGGGGTCTGCCAACTGTTTCGGAGATATGTAATGTACTCAGTGAAGGGAAATCTGTATGGTAATTTGCATGTATATATGCAGAAGTAGCAGGAAGGAATAAGAAAGCTCAAAGGCAATTTTTGTATGGCTAATAAAAGGAAACATGTTAAGGATGAGCTTAAAAAGCTTTCTCTTTTCAGTAATTTCTGAGAAAAGATTACTCTTTCATGGTAAATAAGGAACCAATTCTCAGTTGGAAGGTTTTGTTCCTGGGATTATTGCTCTCTTACAAGCAGCTTTTGGGGATTTCAGAGATACTCAGTGCTTGTAAGTTTTCCCCTTTGGTTTGGAAACAGAACTTGGAAAATGCAGGAACATGCATGAGGATGTGGTCTGGTCTAAAATGGTCCCCAAATCCGAGGTTTGCAAAGCTGCTCATCTGCTTTTCCATTGCTCAGCACTAGTGCTCTACATAGCCTAGAGGATCTGGCTTTTAGTTTCCCCAGTGGTGTCAGTATGAGCTATTCATTTTTTTCCACTCTGATAAATTAATAAGCATCAGCAAACATTATAACACTGTCAAACAGCTCAGAGCTGCCATAGTAACCAACCTCCCTAGAGCTCGCTGTACACCCTCCACAAAGAACAACAAGGGATATCACAAGTTCCATTGTTCAAAATAACAGTAAAGTTTTCAAAAATAATGACATTAGCTTAGTTGTGTGATTAAAAAAAAAACAAAATGGGGGGTTGTGTTTTTTCTTAAAAGCTTCACGCCAGCAACTTCCATTTGTAAAAAAACCCAAAACAAAACAAAACAAAACCAAAACAAAATAAAACCAAAAAACCCCAAAATTTCAGAAGATAAACAAACATTTCTCTTAAAAATTTGGAATATAAAAAGAATCTAGAAGTTGTGAACTTCTCAGAAGCTGACAATAAATCAACTGGTGCAGGCTGCTGGCAGTTCTGGAGCCTTCTCCCCGGGGAATATTCTTGCAGATTCCTGAGGTCTTGTTGGTTTGACAGGGACAAAACAACTCCCACAACAGGCTGTAACCATCCAGCAGGGATGAGGCAGTGAAAGTCTGCTGGCTTGTCAAATAAACGAAGTCCCTGTGTTCAGAAGTCTCTTTAACTCCTCCGAGGTGGGAATATGTCTCCTATGTGTAGACAGCACGTAGGTGGCTTTTACTTACTGGCTAGATGAAAGAGATTCATACATGAATTGTGATCACAGAGTACTGAAAAGGCTGAAATCATACAAAGGGCAGACTAGTTTGATGTTCTAGGATGTTAGCAGGGTAAAGAACAATACTAAATAATAAATTAATGTCTGCATTTGAAATGAAGGAGCATCTCTGAGTTCATAAGCAATATAGCCTTAGGGGTGACCGAGCTCTGTATGGCAAGCAGAGCTACCTCTGGAGGGGCTATGGGGGCAGTGAAGTCCCCATGCAGCCTGAGCACTCCCAGGTGAGCCGGGCAGTGTTTGTGCAGCTGGAATCCCCCATGCTCAGCTGCTACTGAGGCTGTGCCAGAGGGTTTGCAGCGGGCTAAGCGAGTTTGGTCTTAGCAGCAGCCTAGGGCAGTGCAGAAGCATGTCTGCTGAACGTGGTTTGTGGGCTCTTGTCCCCCAGAATCAGGTGGATAAATGGATTAGATTGATAGATTTCACAAGCTCAATAGATGGATTTCACAGCTAGCTCAAGGGCTGCAGCTGGAGTTGTGTGGCACAAGGGGTCTGGCAGCAGCGTTGCCTTCACGAGTGTCCTGTCCCCCTGCCTGCTGCCTGGGTGCTCTGTTCTCAGCCAGGTTAGTAGCAATCCTTTGCCAATCCACAAATCCCGAATGCCTTATGGCAGCACAGAGTGGGAGCAGTCAGTACAGGGGGGTGGGACAGCCAGCAGTGATGGGAAGCTAAACTGGAATGGCCATGTGGGTGCCACCCAGAGCCAGCTGCTTGCAGATGGGCAGATGTCCTTGCCTGTTGTTCAGCAGCAAAATGATAAACTGTGATGGCAGTCCTTTCCTAAGCATTTAAATAATTAGCTTTCACAGTTAACACCCTATTAAGCCAAAGGAGGAAGTTCACACCTCTCCTGGTGTTATTGTTCCAGTCTGGCTGGCTGCAGCAGCGGAATGACGCTGGTGCCTTGGTTTGTGTTGAGAAGGTTATCTTTGCAGCCAGAAGGGGTAGAAAGAAGTAATTTCATTTATAGAAAAGGAAGAAAGCACAATAAAGCAAAGCCTTTGGGAAGATTACAACGCTGTGGGTTCCAGGAGTTGCTTTATGTGTGGATTTTTTTTTAACTGTCCTTCCCACTTTCAGTTGGGCAAATGATTCTGCTATATTGAACAAGACAAAGCATTAAAATGACATAATGTGCTTGTAATATTATGTGACTTTAAAAAATCTTACTCATCAAATGTAATTAATGTAATTAATTACCTTCAAGTTTGTGGCATAAAGCAGAGTGTGTAATGGAGGCACTGCACTGTGGGTACCCTTGGCAGATTCCTCCATGGGCAGGGGAAGGTCTGTAGTGCTGCTGGTGTCTGTTGTTACCCCAGTGGGTGCCAGCCTGTGCAGCTAAGGTGACCTCTTTAGCCTGTGTGTTGTGTTCCTTGCTGCTGGAAAGACGAATCCCTTCCAATGCTTTGAATCTACACTAAACTTGGTAGCACGGCTGTGAAAGCAGGGGGAGCTGGGTTGGTCAGTTCCAGTGTGAGCAATGGTTATGGTCCCTTTCCTTTCACACCCCGGTTTGATGGCTGATTCTGCTGTAGTAGCAGGAACAAAATTATTTCTTTTGGTTTCTTATTTCTTGATTATTTTTCCCTGCTGATTTAATTATCTGAAATGGAATTACTAAAGGACAAACCTCTCCCCCACAAGAGTTTTCTGTCCTAACATAAGTTTACAGAAGAATCTACTAGCAAAATCTCAGCTCTGCTCTGTGGGGCCACAAGGAACTCAGATCAGATGATGGCCTTTGTGTGTGGCCTTGAGTGACCATAAAACATCAAAATCCTGAATTCCCCAGATTAATTTGCAAATGGACATATTTGAACTGCACATTAACAATCTAATGCTCATTTGACTGTTTTTTTTCCACTCACTGTGACCTTTCCTCCAAAGGAGAAATGCTGCAGGTAGAAAAGGGAACTGATCACTCTACATTTGTTTGTAGTTTTTTTCCTGTCTCAGGTCTCAAGCCAGAACCCAAACATAACATTAAATGCATACATATAGAGCAGGGTAAACTACCTTTGCCTTTCCCTTTTATTGCTGCTTTGTAAAACATGCTGGGATATTTGTATCAGGGAGCAAAGCTGGATTTATGGTGGTGGAGAAAGAAATATTTGGCTCAGCTCCAAAGTTCACAACTTTTTTTGTATGTACAATTCCAGAATCAGCATTTGCCTGGGAAATACTTTCCCATCCCACCCTAAGCTTCCGCTTGCTTTTCCTATGGTTGAATTTGCAATGTCAATTTTTTTTTTAACAAAAAGTAAATGGCTAGCTAACAGTAAGTAGGGAATTATCCTTGAATTCTTGTATTTTGTGACAGAACTTATGTAGCTTGCACAGTAACCCATGAGAGCAGTGCCTGGGCCAATTAAGGAATGTCTATGCATTTTTATAGGGTTAGGAGGCACACTGTGTCCAAAAATACTGCAATCAACTTCTTACATGTATGTGATGGCTCCCAGTACCATAAATTTCTAAAGATACAAGAATATTTTAAGAAATATGTGGGTTTTCTCTGTTTTATAGACAAAACGCATAGTAATGTTTTCCTACAGAAACCAAGAAAATATAATTAGGGGTTGTTGCTTGTCTATATGGCCGCTTCAGCCTTCAAGGGACTGTGTTCTTGTGATGGGGAAAAGGTATGAGATGGTGTGATTCCTTGAGTGTTGCTCCCTGGGTGAAGTTAAAGGTTTACTTGTGGCTGGTCCTTATGGATTTGGATAAGAGGCAAGGAGGACAAAAAAAATCAAGTTTGTGATGGAAATTTCGTGAAAAAGAGGTCAAATGCTCCTTCTCTCCCAAGAGAGCTGCAAGAACGTCAGTGTGAGGTCTGTTGTTTTTCTTTTTCCTTTAAGAAAATATTTACTGCTTCTTTTCTACATTCCTTACACAGTCTAAACAACATTGAAGCCAAGGAGAGCTGGGTCTGGATGATAAACTTATTCAGGCTTTTTGGAGTTGAGTTGTGAAATTGCTGATATAAAAACTTTTTCTTCATTTTAATTTTTTTAAGCCATTCACTTAGAGTGCACTTAAACTGAGGCAATTTTCTCATCATCTTTAAAATTGCTCATGTTAAAATCATTCAACACTCAAGGATAGCTATATTCATTGGGGGCTGTGGACATGCACCCTCTTTCTCTTCCCCTTTGTGCCAGGTAAGAGATCTTGCTGCCCTCAGTTCTGGGTGTTTGCTGCTTGTCACTGTCTCCCTGGCCAGACACCATCCTCTCACCTGCCCACCACGCCAGGTCAGCCAGAGGTGCTGCTCCCTGAATGTCTGCCTGTTCATTTTGGTTGAAGATGCTCTGGGGTGTTTGCCCTGGCACTGGGAAGGGAAGGGGACACTTGTAAATTGAGGCCTGTGACAAGAAGCCTGCAGTTGGCAGGCACTAACCTTTTCCTCTGGCACAGCTGTTTGTGGAGCTCCCATCTGCTCAGGACTGTGGAAAAGCTGGCTGGATCAATGTAAATCACTTAAACCTCGACTCATGGCCCTGTTACCAGCAAGGTGCCACTCCTCTAAATGCCATGATTAATAGCCAGAGTCTGGGGGGATATTTTGCCCATGAGTGCCTACAGCAAACTGATTACAGAAGAAATCAGAAAATTGAAAGGAGAATTGAGGGAATGTTCTGCTAACACAGACTTAACAATTTGAGAAATTGCTCAAACCACCGATTTTTAGCATCTGTTAATGCCTTCTGGCATTGCAGCATTCCTCTCTCAGGCAGGTTGTTCTATAGGGGTCAACAAATCAATGTGCTGAGTGCTCCATGTCTCCCTCAGTGGCAGTGGGTAGAACAGGGTCATGCACATGTGGGACTGTGCAAGAGGATGGGGCAGCTCTTGGGGAGGAAGGCTGGGAGATGGGTTACACAGGAAGGAACTGCACAGACCCCCCAGCCTGGCTGGATAAAGCAGGTTGCCTTTAGAAACCCTGCACCATTAAAGCAGGGGTCACAAATGGCTGCTCAGGCCATCCCTCTGGGTCATTATGTTGTTCCTTTTCCAGACTGGGGCAGAGATATGCCACAAAATCCCAAGAGAGTTTTGGTTTTGCCTAGCTTTAAATATGCTGGGATCTAGTGCCCATTATACATGCTGTCTGTTGCAGCTACAGTCTGACCCCGTGTTCTCAGTATTCACCTTGCATTTTCAGAGGTTTGCTGGTAAAGTGATGCCTGAAAACCCAATGGTGAAGATTTATGTCAGAAATCTGATAATGGATTTAAAAAGATCCTGTAATGGAATAAACTGTATTGACAGAATGACTTATTTCCCCTTTTATAATTACATTTTTATTACCTTTTTTTTTTTTTTGATAGCATAACTGTGGGGGAAGAAACAAAATTATATCCTATATGGCATAGCAATAGCAGCAGCAATCCTGCCATAAGAAAAAATAAATCTGTACAATTTTTTTTAGAGGTCAAGAACAGTCCAAAGTTACTTTGTGTTTCAGTTGCTAGATGTTGCTTAAATGCTAGGCTGCTTTTTGTCTGCAGCAGACCCAGAGCACCCATGCAGACACACCCAACTGGACCTCATGGCTCACATTAGGTGTATGAGCATGGCCATGGTAACCTGGTTATGTCTGGAGATTCAGGCTGAAGATTGCATAGGTGAGGATGCCTGGGGAAGGTGATTCTCCTGCCTGCCAGCCCTTCTGCTCCTTCTGCTCATCAATCAAGTCCTGGGCTGCCTCAGCTTGCAGACATAGTTTTAAGGCAGCACAGGACAGGTGATCCTTGTCTGAACACACTGTGCTCTGGGCTGTGGCTGCTCAGATGCAGCCTGATGAGCAGCTCAGGAACAAGGGGCAAAGGAGAGAGGAGGTGGGCAGGAGGAAGTGCATCAGCTCAGCCCTCCCGCCCGTCCACCGAAGCCATGAGCCATGAGGTGTTCTTCAGGAAATAGATGCAATAGCTCTGCTGCTTCAAGGACACTTCTGGTGTCACAAATGCTGTGCTTAAACCTGGAAATCACTCAATATGTACTCAAGATCAAAGATACTTGAGTGTGGTTCTTCTAAGGCGATGTGTACAGTATAAGGTAAAGTCACTTTGCATGTGTTTTGTTGGGTCTGACTCTCCCAACCTGTCACATTTCAGAACATCTGAGGGATCAATGTCCCACCAGAATGCAGCAGGTGGCTGTGCTGACTGAAAGGGTACCTTGGGGTATAGAGAGTAAAACTGCCTATAGATGAGGCTGTTTGCAATACAGAAATCTGTGGTGTTCTTTCACAAGAGGTTCCTTGTTTCTTTAGCTGGATACTCCTAGCTCTGGTTTTGACCATTCAGGGGATTATAAGTTTGATACAAAACTTTAAAGTCTAGCAAAACTTGCTTGTTTTAAGTGATTTAAGTCATGTCAATTGCATGGGGTTGCTCATTTCTTCTATTGTGCCAGCAGCAAAGAACTTTTGATAAAACCTGTCCTGCTACCATTTATTTCTGGAGGTGATTTTCATGGCTAGTGGTGATGTCTGTTAAGATTGACATCACTTTGCTTACAAAGAATTTTCCAAGTCTGAGGTGAGGGATAAATCTGCTTATTTTGTTTAGTCTGACCTGACCTTCTGCAATATAATGGAAGAAGAGGGAGACCTTATTTTTTTATTGCTTAGGAGTCATGATGTCTTGTTACAATGTATGGAAAAGTGAAGTTCCTTTAAATGTCATTGTTATGTCAGGACTAACAGTAGCATGACTATAACTATTTAGTACTGGATTTTACTGCATGGGGAAAAATTAAGTATGCTGTGTTTAGCATTTTTCCAAACCCAATAAGGTGTACCTTATAGGTTCTGTCCAAAACCACTCCAGGAGTTTACTAGAATGCTAAAGTTTAAATATTCCTTGAATGGTCATCCTATTTGATCTAAACTGGGCCATGCCACTTTGCTGCTTTTTGTCATTTAAACCTGCCTGCTTCCAATATATTGCTCTTTCTTATTTTTAGCAATTCATCAAAATGAAGAAAGCAGCAGTCAAGAAATAAGAGGACTAGAAGATCTCAAGGATACCTCCGATGCACAGGTACATATGTAAGATTGATGGAGTCTTGGGAATGTTTCCAGATCTACAAGTTGAAGAACAGCTTTCAATAGCTCTGGGAAATGGGTTTTCCTCGATGTTCTGTGCAGGGAGCATGTAGGAGGGAGCAAGTCTGCTAGATCTCATCTTATGTGACTATTTAGAATAAGATTGATGATTATTCTGGGAATTAATCCCATGATGTTGCAATTGGACAGCATTCTTCAGCTATCTTTCTGCTCTTTATAGATAATACACATAGCATATACCAGATGTGAAAGTAAAATGAGATGTGGTTTAGGAGGCAAGGGCATATGACATTTTGATTGAATTTTAATCACTGTAAGTAGACATGCAATGAAATAGGGATACTTATTAGTCACTCAAGTGCAAGCAGCAACCTTCTTTTTTTCCCTAACTGCCCTCATTTACAACCAAAGCACACTTCTGGATATTGCTTGGAAGAAACTAAACTGCCTTTTAGAGTATTTTATTGTGGGATTGCTTACCCTTTTTAATTCTGTGAGTCTTTTTAGATTAATCTGCAATTCATTCAATCATTCCATTCATGCGTTCAAGCTGTGCAAGTGCAACTGTATTGCTCATTGTACTGGTACTGATTATTGCTTTTAATTTAAAATTGATTTTTCCCAGTCTTGACTGTTTTTTTCTCCTTCTGTTTCTCTTCCAAATGTTGTGTTCCCCACCAGTTGCCACCTTTTCTCCTTCCCCTGTATGCAGCTTGTGGTTGCTGCCTCTGATTTATCTCCCTAACATCTTGCCAAACTAAAAAGTTGTGTGCAAGAAAGACAGGATTTATGCTGATGTCTGTGAGCAAGCCTAGCTGAAAGGGTACAAGCCATGGAGTGCATTACAGAGATATAGGAAGGACCCAGAGGGAAACACTGACCTCACTGCACAAAACTTTGGATTTCTGTTTCTTCATTGGATTTTTTTTTTGGGGGGGAGGGGAAGGATTTAATGTATTCTCAGTTCTACTTAGTTGCTGTAGTTATAGTTTTTTGAAAATGTTTGTTCCCTTTTATGACATAGACAATGCATATGCAAAGCTCCTGTGTAGCCAGCTAATAAGATTACCCTGGAATAATTATAAAAGCCCATAAAAATGTATTATTGGGGTATTGATTCACCCAGATTTTAATTGACTGGAAACCAGCTTAAAATTGTACAATTATTAAATGAGCAGTTAACAAAAGCGTTCATGGGCTCTGCTAGGAGGAGAGCCAGGAGTGTTATCAAAGCAGTGTTTGCTCCAGTTTGTTAGTACCATAAAAATGACATCCAGTGAAGGCCAAATTTGTTTGAGTTTCTTTTAAAGGAGTGAATGACATTTTTCAGTTTAGTGGAACTGCACACATGACTGGAGAAAAGCAAGACATCCTGTCTTTGGAGGCAGTGGCACATGGTTTTAGATTTTCAGGTTGATTAAAGGTAAAGCCAGTAATAATTACATTTTTTCACCAGCTACAGAAAGAGAGAGAGGTATGGTGAAAGAAAACCAAACCACCACAAACCTTCTGTTAATAGAATTGAAGGATGTGGTGCCTGCTCTCAACACTGCTCTGTGGGAGAGAGGCCTGATTTACTCTTGAGTTAGTTGACAAAACTGGTAGAAGTGTGAAAAAAAACTAGCAAGGGGATTTTCAAAAGCAAACATGCTGTAAACTATATAAATGATGTAAATAAAAGATCCCATCTTGTCTTCCTAGGGATGTGTTAATTCACCTTTGTGTCGTTGCTAGATGTTCATTTATGACCTATGCAAAAGGAATATTTTCCAATGGATATGCTGAAACAGAAAGTATCAGCATCTTCCTCTTTCCACCCTCAGTAGAGACTAATTTGCTTTCATTTCTGTGAAACTTCTTAAAATTTCATTTCAAATGTTACATAAACACAATTATAGTAATTTTGAGCCATGAATGGGAGTAAAGCTTTACTATAAGTTACATTCTTTTGTCATTCATTAAGGTAAAGCCAGTTAAACGATGCACATTTTTGATTTTCACCTTCACATATGTTAGTAATTGTATCTGTTTTGGTCTACACAAATTAGAGGTCTAAGCACCAACAAGGGTTTTGGAGAATGTGTGCCTGCACAAAATGAAAATCAAAATTGTGCTTTGCAAGTAGGGTGACTTGCCTTTACCCTTTTGTCTAACAGCTTGAAAATTAAATTTGTATTGAGAAGTGAAAATGACCAGTAGTTGGAGACCGTCAACATTTTCCTAACCAGGTTTTAGAAGATCTCATCAATTAATTATTTAATTGACCTGGATGTTTTCTTACAGGTATTTGTACTGAAAAGTCAGTATACGTGAGGAAATCAGAACTAAAAGTAAAGGACTAATATTTTTTTCTTAATTATGAAAAAACAAGTTTAGCCTTTTGTGTTTCAAGTGCATTCTTTAGTCCCAGAGCTAAACATATGCAATTAATTTAATAATACCTTAACCCTCCCAGAAATTTTTTATCCTCTGGAGACTCAGTTAAATAAGAATTATTTTTCATGTTGTCTGCAACTCTTTAAATGAAAGAACTGTGACAGGAGGAGGGGACATTTCAAACTGTATATTTCTACTAGGTGGTTGTTGTAGGTCATGGACTCCCTTCTCTGAACACATGTCCTAGCTCCAGCCAGGACAAGGTTAGTCTTTGCAATAGCCAGGACTCAGAGGTTACTCTATACCACCTCCTATCATTGGTGGGGGCAGGGGAAAGGATTCTCTTCCAGGCTGGGATATTGTGGAGGAGGCATTGGTTGGGTACTGTCTGATGTTGAGGGGTTTCCATGTGAATCATTCCTTATTTGTACTCTATATATCATTATTATTGTTGCTGTTACTGTTTGTTTTCTTATCTCATTGCTCTTTTCAGTAAATTGTTCTTGTCTCAACCTGTGATCTTTGCCTTTTGTGCCTCCAATTCTCTTCAGCTACCCAAAGGAGAAGAGTGAGGGAGCAAAGGTGCCTCATTTAGTCACAGTGGGAGCACTAAACAGGGGAGTGCCATTCCTGAACCAGAGCAGCACAACAGGAAGGTACAAAAAGTGCCTCCACAGCACTAAGAGCCCAGATCCAGAGAGAGTCAAAATCTTTATCATCCTGAATTCCTAGCAGGTGATACCATTTTGGAGTTGTCGTTAGCCTACATTACACTGATGTAATATTCTGCTAGAAGCATCCTGCGGCCATGAAATAAGCAGGCTTGATTTAGTTTAGTCCCCAAGCACTCAAAATGTTGGAAGTGAAGACATCAGGCCTCTCAAGTCTTAGGATCCCCATGCAAATTACTGGAGAAAAAGGAGAATATTAGGAAACAATTGATCTGACCATTTTTAAATGTCTATTGTAGAGTGAAAAAATAATCTCTTCCTAAATGCGCCTTTTTCTCTATTGATTAAACAACTCTGGACAACTAGTTCACTATATTCTTCCACATTTGATAAAATCAGTCTTGCTGCTGATCTGCAGGGGATAAGAGTGTGTTTATAAACCAATGTCTTCGATTTAGGAGATAACGGACACTGAACTCATGGACTATGTAAGGAATTTGAGATTGGGCAATGTAATTCCTTAAATTCTCAGTGGACTTCTGACCTTCAAACCAGGGAGTAGGCTCTATATGTAGGGAAGCTGGGTTCCTCAGGAAGCTGGGCTCAGGAGGAGCACAGGACATTCAAGGGACAGGCTGTATCTGAAATCCTTTATTCATCAGAGCAGAAGTGTCTGATGCAGACTTGGGAGGAGATGTCTTCATCCTGACTGAAAGAGTGTAGGCATGTACAAATTTCTTAAGATGAGTTGGGTAAGGTTGACTCTGGATTTGCTCGTGGAGCCCATTTTTTCCATAAGCCTTCAAGAACTTATTCATAAAGTGGATTTGTTTTCTTCAGCTGAAGAAATCTTAAACCCCACTTGTTGGTTGGAGAAACCATCAAGCTGTAGGATGATTTGGGTGGGCACTGTCACACCTTCATCTGTCATGGACAGGAATTGCTCAAGGCCAAGGGATTGGACCCTGCAGGGTTAGCAAGTCAGGGCATCCCTAGTTTTTGGGCCTGACTCCCAAGATGTGTTGTGAATTCTGGAGTAGGTAGTGATTTATTTAAATTCAAGATGAACAGTAGAAAGAAAACTGTGAAGGAAGTTCAGCAGAAAAATGTTTATTTGCAGATTGCCTTTGAAGTCATAGAGCCATATCATAGGTATGCCACATGATGGGCCCTTCCAAGGCATCTGCTGCTCCCATCAGGAAGCATCTGGGCTAATAAAAGCTGTGGGGTATCAAAGCCCCAGGTCTCAGTTATGCAGAGGCTATATCCATAACCAAATCATAGACAGTGATATCAGCCATTGACTTTGCAAGGAGCGGTTTAGCCCATTTCAGCTAACTTTGCAATGAGTCTCTGCTGTGCCTGTGTGCAAGCGTGAATCCATCTTTTTATATGTATCTATCTGGCATTTTTAGAAAACAACCATTTTGACAAAACACCATCAGCATAGCTTAAATAACAGAACTATCAAAAACACCCAGTTCTAACATAGCTTTTAAAGCAAATATAATTTCCTTCCCTAAACAAAATCTAGAGATACAGATTTGATATTTACCAAATAAATAACTGTGGCACAACTGTCTTTTAACTCCCAAGTCTTGCATATGTGAAAAATGTTTGGAGTGGGAGCAGAGGGAGTTGTAGACTGTTATTTTTAGGAGTGCCTTGTGTTGCACTTCATTCTTTTTCCAGGGCTGTTCCTGGCTAACTTTCCCATGAGTTTTTAACCTCTTGCTCTGTTCTCTTATGTAACAGGAAACAGGCTGACAGGAACAAATAAAACACAGCATATCTGATAGTTGCACTCAGAGGAGAGGTTGATTTAGTTAGCCCTGCCTTCTTTCCTCCAGAGCAGATGCATTTGGAGATTCAGATGTGCTTCTGTTCCTCTCCAGTTGTTCCCCGGGAAGCAGTGACTTGTTTGTGCTCAGCAAGTGGCACCGAAGCACCACAAATATGAGAAAACAAATGCATTTCTTTTAAGGTTGAAATTTATGGTGGTGTCATGTCCTGGGACTGTGGATTTAAGTATCTGTTTGCTCTTTCTCCCACCCTTAAGGCAGGAGTTTTATGCAAGCTTCAGGGAAGAGATGACATCGGACGGATTGAGCTGGTCCAAAAGCTGGCGAGAGAGAACTGCCAGTTTTTGCAGGCGGATAGAAAAGCACTGGAGAAGGCAGAACAAGTAAGACATTTCTTATTTGGGTTTTTTGTTTCTTTCGGGTAGGGGAGGGAGATGTAGGTCACAAAACTGAAATAGCAAAGCTGATGGTCAGAATCCAGGGCACACATTAGTCATGGAGCTGTAGCTGCTCTCCTCTGGCATTTACATTTCTCTAAAGTGCGTTCAGGTCAATAATTGTCAACACACTTAAATTATTATGTTGTCATTAACTGTCAGATGCTGTTGTTAATATCTTATATTAGGATATAGCAGATGATTTCAAGATGCTTTTTACCAAATTGTTGGGTTTTACGGTGTATTTAAATAATGTATAAGGCATATGAATGCTTCAACTACTCTAAATTATCTTAAAATTACTGCGGGCATATTTGGATGCAAGTATTGGCTGAAACTTTTCAGCACGAATTAAAAAGAATGATCTGGATAGGGAGTTCAGCGATATGTGTTTTTTTCTTTTAAATTGTGTTTTCAATCAAAAGTTACACTGAAGAAAGCAGCATTCTGTTTAATGCTTCTGAAAGCACTTATTCAGATGTTAATAACTGGACTGAAAATTCACAGAAACTTGACTGCTTTGCTTATAGCACAGTGTCTCCTAATTTTGTTCTCCTAGTAAAGACTTCTATTATGATTGCATATTCATCTAAAGGTGCAGAGGATAATAACTGCAAGAAACAACAAAAAACCCACCTCGTCTTCATGTCTCTTGCCATCATGTATATGCAATTTATTCCATTTTCTGCTCACTGGACAGTAGAAAAAAGACTTGTGCTTTAGAAAAGAAATATTTTTCAGCTCATCTGCAAGTTCATTCCTACTGAAATAAGGAAAAGAGAAGGATGAAGTGTTTGTTCAGAGCTTCATGCTGTTCTGTTTGGCTGCATCGAGGGTCTGGTCTGGTGTAGTTAGATGTGTAACTGTATCAGTAAATGTGCAGAAGGGAGGAGGGCAATTAGCAAAGGCTAATTACCCAAGATTAAATGGTTTCTCAGCTGACCCTCTAGCAATGGATGTCTAGGAGAATTTCTATATATCTTTAAACTGTATCCACAAAGCACAATTAAAAGTTGAGGTGCTCAAGCAAAGAAGATTTTAAACAGGAGCAGATTTCTATTGTGTTTCAGGATTTGGAAACAAGATTACAGATATGTGAGCATAGATGAGAGGGGGATGTTGGGACTGTTACTCAAAAAATTTAGTGGATATTTTTGCTGCTACTCTGGTCATTGCAAAGGGCGCTGTGGAGTCAGCTGCAGCTCTGTAGCTGCAGATTACAGTACAGTTCCAAAAATGGAAAGGAAAGCTGCACTCAGCTTCTCTTCTCCTTTTGAAAAGTATGGTACTTAATAGTTGCTGCTATTTAGGAGATGAGTGACTTCAGTTTAGCAGGAGCTCAAGCAATTTGCTCATACCCGTCCTGAGCAGCATAACATAGCGATTACTCTCAGACAGGGATATGCCTTTAGACCTTTAGGACATGATTTTGGAGGCGACAGCAAGGAGAAAGGAAGGTCGCCTGAAACCTTCAGAAGCCCGGGTCATTACTCATGTGCCCTTTTTTTTTTGGGTGGGGAATGTCCTACAGCTAGTGCTGGCAACAATAAATCATGGTGTGCTTCTTCCCTCTGTTGTGCACTCTGCTGGTTGTTGTAGGGTGGGTCCAGGCAGCCCATGCCCAGATATAAGAGAGACCTAAAGTCCTTCTTGTGGGTGTGTCTGGTAAGCCCCCAGCTAGACTACTGACTTCATCAGGAACAGTCACCAAGAGGGCACCCTGAACATGGGCAAGCTTTGTCGTAGCTTCTCAGTTTAGCTGACTCAGGTAACTTTCACTGGGAAAAAAGCACACATTGCCATGGCAGGGCAGTGGGCTGCATATGTTCAGGAAGCTGTGAGCTTCCATCCCTTCCTCTCCCTCCCTTCCTCCCGTGTGCTCTGAGAGCTGATCCGGTGCACGTGCAGGTGGCAGGATTTGACTGGCTGGGCAGGGCTCACTGCTCCAGGCAGATATCCCCCCTCTTCTCCAAGGAGAAAAGCAGCAGGCTGAATTGTAGTGAGTAAAGTGTAGTGAATACTGCTTGGATCCAGGATTTCAGCCCTTCCTGTCTCATCCTGCTGCTACAAAAGTGATGGCAGATTCATTGGCATTGGCTTGCTCTCCAGTCCCTTGGGCTCACTGCAAATGTTAGAGGAACAGCATGTTCAGGGTGTGGTATCCTTATGATGTGTAACATGCCCATTTTTTTAATATTTAAAAGCATAGCTTATTTTGCACTGCTTTCTTTGTAACACAGGGTGATGGGCGCTCAGTGCAGGATAAAATGGAGATGCTCTGTGCATTTTCCACAGGACCCTCATTTCTCAGCAAGTATTCCTGCAATAAAGCTTTCACCAGCTTTCCCTCCTGGGGAGCCCAAACTGGGCTTTCTTGGATGATCTGCCTTCCTCAAAGGAATGGTATGCAGTCTGTAAATGAGAGGCCTGAACACCCTGCCAGGCTTTTCTCCCTGCCCTTGGAGAGCCTGCTATGCAGGCTGGCCTCTTGGCAGTCCAGCTCAAAGCAGAAATGCTGCTGGCTTGCAGGGCTATGTGTTTATCAGCTTGGGCCAGTGTCACTGTTAAAAGCTAGGGGCTTCATAACCTGCCTGGAAGTTAAGCTGCTCTTTCCAAAATGGCCAATGGAAAATTTTGCCTGAAGGAGAGTTCTCTAGTTTGTTCTCCTTTAGGAATATGAAAAAAAACCCAAAACCCCAACTTGAAGAGGGAGTTAGAATTGTGCATATGCATAATTCCTCTCTACATGTATTGTATCCCAAGCACGTGATGGGAAACGAAGTTATGGCTCCTCCGGTGCTATAACACCGTGTTTCTAAAGCAGGTCTCTTCAGATTAGTACAGCCTCACATGCACATTTTGCATTAGCAGCAAATATAAATGTGATATAATGGAGCTCTGATGATTCCTGTGCTTTCCTGTAAAGAAGAAAGGGTTCTCAGCCTAATTGAAGAATTTGGTACTGATTTGGTAGCCCGATAGCTCTTTCCTGTACAGTGACTGGGGTGTGGAGCGTGATGGGGAGTGAGACTGGTTGGCTAGGAGATATCCCTAAGCTCTCCTGTCACTCAAATAAATAGTCACCTTCTTCATCTGAGTTTGAGTACAGAAGTTAATGACTCACTTAAAGAAGATAGATGACACGTGGATGCACTAGAGGTTTTTTGGCAGATAAAGTACTTAAATGTGTTCTTTGAGGTGTGGTGTTGGGAGTTTGTGGTCCAGAAGGAACAGGTGAAGCATGGCCTAGTTTGGGGTGCTAGTTCAGGAGATGAAATATAATTATTTTTTCTCAGAAAAAGCAGATGGTTGGGAAAAAGGAATGTAAATGACAGCTGGCTGGCTCACTGGAAGAAAGTTTGGTTTGGAACTAGTGGGTGGGAGAAGGGATTCCTTTAGTCTGGCTGAGTTCTGGAGAGTGTAAAATTGGCATGTATATATATCTATATCTGTAAGATGATTTGTACAAAATCAGAAAGTCCATACTGTTTTTTTTTTTAGCTTTCTGGTACGCTATCATTTCGTATTTATGGTCTGAATGAAAAAAGAGCTTTGAATAACTCATAATTTAAAAAGTTCTGTTTTCAGTTTCTGTTATATGTGAGCTGCTGAATTGATTTTGACATTGGAAGCTGACAGTGACTGGGCTAGATTGGTATATTGGAAGTAGTGTTCCATGGTAGCACACAGTGCCAACTTCTTCTCTGGTAAATACAGTGTTTGAAAAGTGCTCTAACCATAACAGTGCTCACAGACTTGTAGAGAAAAACAAAAACTAACAGTGATTTTTTTTTCCCCCACTCCCTCTTCCTAATGTGTTAGAATAAGGTGCTTAATGAAGGCACTGATCCTACCGTATGTGTTAGGCTCCCTAAAACTTCAGCTTTGTTAATGAATAGAAAGTAAATAGAACTAAAAAAGCTTCTAAATAGGCAGATAAGCTTCTTCTCTGTGCTTTTGCATTCCTACAATGTATTGATAAATAAATAAAATGAAATTATTGTCTAAAACACACAGAAATTATTTTAATATCAAATGTGGGGTAGCATAAAAAAGCTATGCAAGCTTGCAGTTCTAATTTTATCATTACATGCAAATCATACCTATAAGACTAGGGAAATGTGAAACTGGATGTTTGCATTTTTATGTAATTTAAATATTTCATTTCCTTAAAAAATTGCTTTGACAGAAAATAGATGAAAAATCTGTAGTGAAATATTCAGCTATAGAGCAAGCCTGCTTTTTGGAGAGGTTTGCTTATTATTACCATTAATTATAATATAGAAAGCAAGCTATGTGTGTAAAGCCATTTGAAGTCATTTATCATGGCTTTTTTTCCCCTCCAGCATATATTTGGGATGCATTCAAGACATATTTGCACTAAACCATAGTTTTTGAAATTCCTTTTAGTCAACTATAACTCGGATAATGCCTTTGTAATAGATGTGAAAATGTGTTGTACAGTATTTCCAGTTATTATTTCAACAAAGTGTTGCACTCATTAAGAAAATCATGTCTGTTTATAGTGTCATTGTTTAAGTAAAATTGTAAAAGGCCTTTTCACCTCAGCAAATGGAGAGAATATTCTTTAGATTGTAGTATCAATTTCATAGTCAGATCAACTGAATAAGATGTTCACAAACCGACTGTAATGTTCCAAGGAGGTTCTTACGGTACTTTGCTGTGTCAGGAGGAAGGGGAACATTTCCTAAATCCACCCTATAATCCCTTTACAGATTAATCTATATATTAGTTAGAATTACCTGCTGTTTAAAAGAATATAAGTACTACAGCTTGGGGGTATTGATTCTGTGACTTAATTCAAGATGAAAGGGATATATTATTTGAGGCAGGTATGTTTTCAGAAGGACAGCAGATACTGAGGAGCAGTTCTGTTAATTTGCTGGGTACTAACTTTTGTAATCAGTGGTCTCATTTGGAAGACAGATTATTTGCTCATTGAAGCAGGTTAGTGGTTGAGCTGAAGCTGTTAAAAGGCTCACAACAGAAGATTAATGATTTAGAGCCTTGGGTTGTATAGATTACTCATGACTGAGGAATTTCATAAGGAAATTCCAGCCGTGACACACCAGGGGTATTTTTAGGGTGCCCAGCTGGACACCTACAAGGAGACAAGAAATAATGCCAGGACTTGTCCAGAGCTGCACTTTTGGTTATCTTGACAAAGCTGTGGCATTGGGCTGCTGTACTGCTGGACTGACAGTCAGTAATCGGGGATGGAAAAATATTCTTTAAAACATTGACACCAAGTCATGTCTGAATACAGCCAGTGACCGAAATCTGTGCATTACTTTCTAAAAACATCATTTTGTTATGTCTGCTCTGTTTGGGACAAATCTATGGGGTAGCTTGTAGGTTTACTGCTTTTGACTCTTGGCAGCTGCTCTGCATCTTTTTGCAGATCTGTGGGTCAAGTGGTCATAACAACTACAACGCAGCTTTGCAAAAACTTTCATGACTTGAATAGCTATGAGGTGGTATAGATATCTAAAGTCATGTAAACAGAATGGACTTGGCATGTCAGCACAGGAGTTTGCTGTTTCTCTTTATATCTCTTGGACCTGCCAGCACTAGCAGAGAGAGCTGTACCAGGGTAAGATGATAGTTTGCAATTTTGATTTAGTCTTCAATTACAAGCCAAGAAAAAATGAATCTATCAATAAGATTGTCAGTATATATTTCCTTGTTGAGCAAGAATAAGTAATTAAGAGTTAGGTACATGTTTGCTGTGGAGGTAACTTGAAGTTCAAGTCTCTGGTCTGAATCAGGGGAAACAGGGAGTGGAATCTAGTTCTATCATGTTCTGGAGAGAATGTCCTATTCCAGATGCTCAATTTTTCATCTGCTGGAATGAATGCATAGCTCCAGGTGATCACCTGTTTTTCATAAGCCAACCTCTTTATCTTCTGAGAAGAAAAGGTTTCTACAGGTCCTATGCTTTTTTTTCTTCCTTTTTTTTTCTTTTTTTTTCCTATTTTTTCTTTTTTTTTTTTTTTTTCTTTCTTCCTTTTTTTTTTCCATTATGGAATGGGCACCTCTTTGAAAAGGCATCTTTTTGAAATGGAGAAAGTTTGCCAGAGATAAGGATCCTCCTTTTCAGATGTAGGACTGGGATCATCTGCATGCTTGTTTCAGTCTTTTGCAGCACTTTAAAAAAAAAATGATAGAATTATTTTTATTTACTACATACTTTTAAGAGGACTTCCCATTCCTTTTTTAGTGTCTATTTAATCCCTAGAGTCTATTTAATCTCCTCCAAAGTTCTGGAGGAGAACATCCTCACGCCAGGAGCGCAAAAGAGTGGTGCCATTATGTGATCCTTCTCCTTATAAAAATAAAGCACTTGAGTCATGCTTGTGCTCCCATGATATATTGTGAGCATAGTATGGGAACACATTGAATAGAAACCTCACTATTTTCCTTTAAGTCAAGTCACATATTCCCACAATACTTTCTTTCCTCCAGATGCTCATCCTAGTGTTTAAAAGAAAAGAAAGCCTAATTTTCTCTTCTTTGATTTATTCTGTAACATTATACTACTTTGTATAGGAGGAAATTCCACATACACATTTTGCACGCTGGGCTTTCTTTAGAGTGGAATGGTGACTCATTCTTGTGTGGGACAATGACTTAGGTCCTGAGCTGAAAGGGGTAAAAGGGCCACATGGTACTTAGCAGACTAAAACCTGGGAGACAGAACTTTAAATTTTTATTTTTGACTCTGTTGGTTATTTAACAACCTTCTTCAAATCTCATCACTTTTCTGCACCTTTGTTTACCCAGGTATAAAATGAAGTGTTAAACATGTGGGACCTTGAAGGACACCATAAAACTTGCAGTGGTTAATGAATGTTGAGGAATTGCTTTGGGATCCTTGAGACTTGGTTCAGGAATCCCAAGGAAGCTGGAAGTGGGTTGAAATGTTGATGGCCAGAGGGAACTTTTTAAAAACTCCTGAGCATAGCTGAGGTGAGGCCAAACATTTGCAGTCCCTACACAGCCTCGGGGTCCTCAGGCATCGCTTCAGGGGCTGTGCTGCCCCAGAGGCTTGTCCCCAGCCCTGGGCTGGCCCAGGTTGTGCTGCTTTTTGAAGTGACACAGGGAATGATGAAGCAGAAAAATACAATTAATATACCTTCCTTATGGGGTAGTTTTCCAGCCAGATTGGTTCCCCTCACGTTATGGGGACACGGATAAGAGGTGAGAATGAGATGGTGTCAGGGATGACCTGTGCTGGTGAGAGCCACTCTGCTGCTCCTGGTGAAACACAGCCATCCTCCTTAATTCCCCAAAGCCTTGTGACTTACCCAATCCAGAAACTGGACTGGGTCAAATGAAATGTCCTTGCATTTTTTTGCTTGGCAGTATTTCAATCTAGATCCCGTGCTTCACCAAGTGGCTTCATGAAGGCACACACACACACAGAAGGGGGTGAGTGATGAATGGGGGTCCACATCCAGGAGCAGGGAGAGGACACACTGTTGTTTCTCATGGGCAGCAGGACTGCACAGTTCTGGTGGTATCAAGAATGAAAGCATGGCTCCTTGGTCCTGCCTTTTCTCCATTTACTCACATGAAGAAGTAGAGAAAGTCTGTGAGACCTCCAATCTGCAGGTTGTCACTGTCCCCCGCTTCTGTGTTTCTCTCTGGATTTTGAATCACTAACCTGCTTCTAGACTGTCCAAAGGCTTACACAGAATTAATCTTATCATATTCTTCCTCTGGAGAAGTAGAAATTACCAGTTTATTAGTTCAAAGCATCTGCTCTTTTTTTTTTCTGACATTAAATTGTCCCTCTCTTCATGTGATAAATACATTTGATGACAGTCTGAATGTTCTTTTCTCCATTTTCCTGATTTATGACATCAAAAATTCCCAGTTATGCTGATGATACATCCTGCCATCTACTTCTGTACAGTTACTACTACCCTTTTTCTGGGAACTCTGAATAACAAAGATGTCTGGTTCTCTCTGTTAAGTTAGGGAATTTTTTACCTAAATTCAAGAAGGTAAAAAAGAAAAGTTGATAATGCTTTGAATATGTACCATGCAAATTTATGTCAGATATTTTAAGCAGTTTCCGAATTTAAGGAATAGTAGTTTTGTCTTTCACATTTCAGTGGTGCAGAACTTTTAAGTAATTTATGGTTTTACCAGACTTTTCTGTTGGAATTTAAACCAATCAAGGCCATCTCGTTTTGGCTCATAGTCTAGACCTGGCTGAAAAGAGCTACCCAAGATAACTGGAAAACTTTTTGATAAGCTAGAAACCGATGGCTGTCTACCACGGCTTCCTCTTTGGAAGTTGTCTGAGATTCAGTAGTCTGCCCAGAGATCAGAGTCATGTAAAAAGGATTCAGTGCTTTAGGTACCCATTTTTTCTCTTTCTTTTTCTTCCTATCCTCCTGAATAACTTCAGGAAGAACATTCCATTTCATTGTAGTGAAGATGTGCGCCAGTAAGATACCTGTCCAGTGTCATTAAACAAGTGAACGCATTTCTGCATGTCAAACTTTGCTTTGCTTCAAATAGAAACAACATTGGAGCAAATTCTGTAGTGAGATCTGGAGTCTGTGCTAAGGTCAGTGTGATTCCAGTGGCAGGATGCTCTGGAGTCAATGAGGCTTGTGTCAGGACTTCACTGGAATAAATGCTGACAGCATTTGTAGGCATCTGTTCCTGCAGGCGTGCTCTGGAGACCACCTGGAGAATGGCAGTGTGGAAACAGCCTTTTCCCTCTGTTCAGCTGCCTCTCCTGTGCCACAGTCAGGCTATCTGCTCTGACTTTTTGGAAAAAAAATGGCAGCTATAAAATGGCTGTCTCTGCCTTCTTTGTTGAAACCACATACACAGCAGGAATGTAAGGACACTTTGACCTTGTATTTTTTGCAGGCTCCTCTTTTCCTCCCCCCAATATTTATTTATTTTAATCATGAAACCTTCCTAAAATCTCCCCTCAAACCTGTCCTTTTGCTCTGGCCATTCCATCACTCACTGTGCCTCCATTTTAAAGTTTAATTCAGCCCCTGCTGATGTTAATAGATATTTTTTTGTGAGAGCAGTATATAGCCTGTAGAGTCTAAAGCTTTTGTCGCACCGTAGCCATGGAAGGTGGTGGCATTTTGCAAGATGTGCTTGACACACGGCCACCTGTGGAGAACACTGATTTGGTAGCAGTTAATACACCACTTGCATCCATTTTTCTTGGTTCTGTGTGGCAGCTCAAAGAGCAAAGGAATGAAAACCCAGGTGATTAGTGGTATTTTTGCTGACTATCTTCCTCTAAATCAAAGCAGATATTCCCCGCTCCTTCCTCGATTAGTGTTCCTACCGCTGTGTGCAGCACCTCCTCTATTCTAATTCACAGCTCATGAAAACGAGGTCTCAAGTGCATATGCACGGATTTCATTTTAACTACCCAGTGAAAAGTTTTAATTAGGTGTTTCATGTGGAAACATGAAACAGGGTTTGAAATTAGCAGTGACCTTGCAGCCTTCCTCGAATACATTTTTGGATCCCGTGTGGCAGGCAGTTCCCAGCTCTTTTTGTCACTGCCTGCAACGCGAGCATCCGAGCAGGGAAGGCTCTGACGTGTGGGAGCAGCAGCACTTGCTGGTTGCAGGAAAAAGTACTTCAGCCTCTTTTGATGACTGGGAAAATAATAGGATGACCTAACTCAGGAAGAGCTTGAATAGTGGCTGGTAATTCCTTTAACAGCTTGCTGAAGATCAAATCTGAGATGGATTTCCAGGCTCGGAACAAGGGTAAGCCCTGAACAGGGGGTGACGCTGAGCTACACAGCCCTGTTTGATCAAGGGAAGGGCCTGCAGCTCACATGCCTTTGTTGGCTGCTGTGCATCAGCTCTGTCCCCTGCCAGCCTGGCTGATGCTGCTGGACTGAGAGCACCATCCCTCATTTCATCTTATTTTCCCTGGAAGGTGAGGGGAGTACACCTGTGTGTTGTATCAGGAGCAGCATTCCTGCTTAGTCTGGTGCTGGGAGGAACAAAGACAAGCTTTGCTCTTTATGGCAGAATAGAAGATGAGCACAGAATGCAAATGCGCATCACCTTTTTGGCTTGGTTGCAATATCACAGTGTCTCTCCTGTTTTGGGAGATGATAATATTTGTTCAATGAATACAGCATCAGTTGAAGCTCTTTTACAAAATACTTTCATATTGCAAATGGGGGATTCATCACCACCACAGGAATGTTTAAAACACATCTGTGGGTACAAATAGAACTGTTAAATCGATTTACTCTTTGTAATATATGCTGTTTGGCCATATTTAGCAAGTTAATAGAGACTGGATGTGGTCAGGGTCAGAGAAGACGCTAATCAGAGCTGACTGAAGTGGCCACAATTTCAGTTCTTATGCGTAAAGCCTGGTTGTTCAGTCTTCAGCTAAAAACCACATACATTCAGGCCTGGGCTTCCTTGTGTGAATGGCAAATAGCTGGGAATATACTGACACTCTGGCTTTGTCTCCTCAGGTGAGAAACCTGAATCTTTTCAGTGTAATCCACACATTAATTCAGTCTGTGTAAATAATCTCTCAGTCTCTACACAGTACCTGTATTGAGCTAATCATTGGACCATATTGATTTCTTTTTGGATTCTTGGATTTTGATGAACTTATGAAAAACAAGCATGAAGCATGGAGTCTTTCTCAGGATTTCACCAAGGACGTGGCAGAATTCTTCTCCACCATGAAATCTGCAGTGTTTATGGTCCCCCAATTCTCCTCCTGTAGAGACACCTGCCTATGTGTGCATGTGCTGTATGTATTTATTCATTAAGCAAATTGCATACCTTGCTAAAAGCAAAGACAATCTCTAACAAACACTATTTATGGAACCCCTTTTCACACTGTAGAATGAACCAGTCATTTAAACACACAGTTTCAGTTGTTAACATAAAGAAGATGCTTTCTCCTGGTGACCCATCTGTTCTGACAGCCCTTTCCTTCTCTTCCTCTTTTCAGATTACATCGGGTTTTTGTCTAGCAGATTCTGAAAAGTTTCAACCTCTTTTTCAGTTCTTTAGATTAAAACCTAGTCTTGGTCATCAGTAGGGGTGTTTGAGTAGTTAGGGCACACTGGGTGGCTGAGTGATACTATAGATAGGTTGAAGCAGATCCCCTGAACCACCTGAGACTTGCTTGTGGTGGCAGATTTTTAATATGGGACATCAAATCAGGTACTTTCTTAAAAATGGTCCCTATAAATTCTTTTCTTCTCAGTGCATGAGTTATAGTTTCAATTTCTAAGGATGTGCCTAAAAATGTGCCTCTCTTACTTCGTTTTAGACTCTTCCTTGTAGGAATGTATGCAGGAACGGGGGGAGCATGTTCCAATTTTCCAGCAGAGCTGTGGGTACGTGTGCTGGTTTGTGTGGGATCTGCAGAGCTGCTCTGCTCTTGCACTGGGTGCCCGTATGCTCCCTGTAACTCGTCTGTTCTCACTCTCCCACCCCCAGCTGTCACACAGACACACACATATGTGTGTGCGCAGCTATGACTGTCTCTTCCCTGGAGCAAAACTTAGTTTTGTACTCAGTAGGCAAAATGGCTACAGTTTCACCACACCACTGTCCTTTGCAGCTGCTGTAGCAATGCTCTCCAGTTCTGTCTAATATTTTTATTGGTTAATCAATTGACACATACTGTTTTCATTGCAGTGACATGTAAATAGTAAATATTCACATTAGGCAAAAGCTATACAGTAAATCATGCAATAACTGTTGTTTTAAAATGCTATTAGTTTTTAATCTGTGTGATGTTCAATATGTATTAAGGATGCCCTAAGAATAAAAGAAGTAAAACAAATAGCAATTTACTCATTTAAGTATGGTAGAAATTCATGTCTTACCTGCTGTAAGAAGAAACAAAAATTCAGTATTCCAGCAGAAGTATCGAAAAACTGTAAAAATTGCTTGACCATTTTCTTGTCAAAATTAGCTCTAAAATCATAGGCATTTGCAATCTTCCTTGTAATTCATTAATGCTGCAGTTTCTGGTGTTCCAGTGCTCTCGTGTGCGGAAAGGATCTGCGTCAAATAGTTGGATGCCCAGCCTGCTTGAAAAAAATCCTATTGATTAAGGTCTAATAATACATCCCATTCAGAGATTCTTCATTTGGGCAATTTTGTGAATGCAGCAGAACATGCAATACCAATATGTCCTTCACCACCTTTTGTAAGAAATAATTTGTTCCAATTTTTTACTTTTTTTTTTCCATGCACAGTTTAAGTGCTTGTTACAGCAAAACTTCTTCACTTTCCTACCTTAGACAATATATTTAATGAACTTTATCTGCATTGCCCTGTTAAGGGCAAGGAGCTAGGAACTACCTCTAAATAGGCTAGAGCTTTTATGGAAATGAAAGCACCAAAGAGTTGCTTCATCATGGGAAATCACTGCCAAATGTCGTGTGAGCTCTTGCTCTCCTGGCAGACACAATGTAGAGAAACATTTTCATTTTTAGCATCTTGACATTCAACTTTTTGACTTCTAATGCTTTACCACTTTTTAGCATATGAATATTTTCCATTAAAATGTGTTGTTATGAATTTGCTTATATTGAAATAACAGTTGATATAATTTGGAGATATAGATAATTAGAAACTTAGATCATTCTGTACTGAAACACTCTAATAAGATAAATGAAAACCTGCATTTTATTTTTAGCGCAGTATAATATTTAATAAGCTAAAGCTTAAAATCTGATGAATTGGCAATGATTTTGTGATTTGATATTCAGAAAGAGTGTGTCCTGAATACCAAATTAGTGAAAGTTGCTGTGGAATATCATTGCTACATTTTTTACTTTGACCTTGAGAACTGAGTTGGTTTAGTGTTTTTACACTGCTAACCTTGAAACACAGTAATTGGAAAAACAGTGCTGAAGGTTAGCAGTGCTTTTTCTTGAGTTATCATAGGGGAATGGTTTGAAGTTTATGGGGGTGGAGAGAAATTGTCTTCAAGACCTTCAAATAGCCTTAAAGTTTTGGTGATGACAGCACTTTAACTTATCGTTACCCTAAAAGTGTCCTTCTGTGCTAGTGAAGCCTTACATAGCTAAAAGAAAAAGTAACTGCAGAAAGGGGTTTAAGTATGCCCAGGAAGCTGCTGACAAATCTTTTCTGAAGCTGCAGAAATATAGCCTCCTGCACTGGGGATGTGAGCCCTCACAAAATATCCTTGGTGCAGCCCTGTTTTGTAGGTCAGGTGAATAGCTATGGGTAGAGATCATACTTGCCATGTCAAGTAAATGCTCATGAGCCCAAGTCTCATCCCCCTCTTTGCTGGTTGCTAGCAGGCAGCCAATGCACCAGTACAGATGAAGGGTAGGTGAAGAAAGATGCTTTGCATAGGGAGGGTTTTGTCTGGAATAAACAGAGGCATAAGACAGAAACAACAGGCTTGTGTTTTCATTTTTTTCTTTACTGAATGGATAGTTACACTGTAAACTGCATATTCATTACTTGCACTGGAAAAAAATTCTGACATATTTCAGGAGCATTAGATAGTGATCACTTGCATTTTAAGGGAGCAGAAGAAAGTGTAAGCAACTTCTGCTTAGGGTCATCTGAAAATATAATTAATTTTATTAAAAATTTAACAGAAACCTAGGGTTTTAGTTGGGATTTTAGACTTTGTCTTTCCCCTACCCCCCCCCCCCCCTTGCCCCTCACTGTGGTCTCCATGTTTCTGATTTCCTCCAATGCATGTGTTAAAATTCAAGGCATCTATAAGGCACATGTCCTCCTGACCTAGTGCTGTAGTTATGATGATGCATAAAATAAATCATTGCAATTATGGAGGCAGTCTCAAGCACTTAGTAACTCATGCAATTGCTCCTTGAAACATGACTGCACTGAAGAAAGGATCATTAGTTATTTCCCGGGCGTACTTGGATATTGTAACCCTCTCCACAGGGTTCTATTAGGGAGTTAAGACCCGGTCATCTGTCCATACATCTCATTTTATGTTTCTGTTACTCAAAGGCTCTGTGATAGATGGTGAATTCCAGACTGTGTGTCTTCTTCACCCTCAGCATCTCCTTATCTATCAAAGTTCAGGTCAAATAGTAAATGACCAACCACGTGGGAAGGAAGAACCTAACAATGACAAAGTAAACAGGTTTAAGAAGTAATTTCTGGAAGGACTTAGGAGAGAAGGTGGATTTATGAGATTTATGACATAAAAATAATTTCCTGAGCAGGCATAAAGAAGTTGGTGAGATGAGATCTCACATTATACATGAAAAGGATGTAGCTGTAGAAAGCTATATAAACTGTTTGAAGCTATGATGGTCAGGAAGGAATCAAAGCTGGAAATGGGGGAAGGGAAGACAGGATCAGAGATATGTGAGAGTTTCAGTATTCCTTGTGTGGCATAAAAGGTGTTGGCAGTGTCTGAGTAGTCTGTAGTATGCAGTCTGAGAGTAATGGGATGTGATGAGAGAAGAAGAATGGGATCAGAAGATCCCATTGTCAGCAGAAAATTGCAGCCTGTGGTGAAGCCTTTGTTGGCTGAAGAAATCACTGTGCATACAGTATGATATCAGAAGCTGATAAGTGGCATCATGGAGTGTCCCTCTCTCCCTAATGGTAACACCAGCTTGCTCAGGAGGAGGTACTTCAAGGAATGAGAAGGGAGTGACCCAAGGGAGATTGTTTGGGAACCTGGTGTCAATGCTGCTCCTCATGGTGAATTTAGCTGAAGAGAGAAGGAGCCTTATGTAGGCATGATAGTGGCTGAAGAAGAGCTAGAGAAAGGCAGCAGGGAAGTACAGTGAAAGCCCAGTGGCTGATGGATGGTCTGTCAGTAGAGCAGCATGGTTTGAGGGGTTGTTCTGAAGAGAGCTGTCCCCTACCACGTGGAGAAAGAAAGGCTATGTCAGGCAGAGCTGGTATGTTAGCTGCTGATAATATCAGAGCCCAGCAAAACATGCAGCAGCCTGGCTAAGGGTAGATCAGATGTCCTCGTTTTGGAGGCGGCAACATCCCTCAGAAGGGTGGAGCAGATGGCTGGAGGCAGCAACAGCTCCAGCTCCAGCTTGATGTGCTCCTGCACGTCTGGCAGCCTCCATGCTGGCAGCAAGGCTTTTCCTTCCAGGGCTGCTGTGAATGGTCTTCTGGTGCAGGGGCTACAACACCATTTGACATACCCTGTCATTGTAAGGTTTCGTGGTCTTGATTGAGGTAAATCCCAGCAAAACATTCAATATTTGATCCTCTTTTTCCAGTATTTCTTCCTATTCTAATGACAGAGCTAGTTAAATCCCCCCACACAAAAATAACATTGGATTACTTCTGCCAACTTTTTGCAGAAGAGACAGTGAAATCTGGACTGTGCCACAGTTCTGCATGTGTTCCTCCTCAGAGGAACCATTCCCTGCGGAGGAGGTCACACAAGGAGGCAGATGAGTGTTTACTCGAGATGCCTTGCATCTCATTGCAGATACAATGTGATTTACTAGTTGCCATGGTAACAGTGCTTTTTTCATTCCATAACTTGAATAAATGTTGAGGTTGCCCTTGGTATAACTAACTTAGCTCCCTTCTAAAGCTGAGCACGATTTTATTATCTAAGGAAAGCAGAGAGGAGACTCCCTACTGAAATAAATTTACAGCATGTAAACATGCAACAAGCAGGTACATGATTCCATCAGGCACAAAATAAGGAATAAATTAATATATATGATTATCTAAAATTATAAAATATAAAGAAATATAAAATGTTGCTTCATAATGTGGTGTCATACATTTTTCTGTAATTTGTATTGTTTGTGACACTTTGGTTTTCTTCAATACATGAAAACTTATTTAATAATTTTATGGCTATTTCTTTATATAGGTATGCAAAAAAGCACTTTTCTTCTTTTTTCTTGTTGTAATCCTGCAATGAAATTCCTTTATTTCTTGGGTGCTATAACCTCCAGTTCTGAATTAATTATTGCTGGCAAGAGTTGATTGTTAACCTGCTCTTTCCCACCTCCCTTATTCTTTCATGTTTTCCTTTTGTTAATTGTGGACAACAAATATTATACCAAAACAAATGGGTCCTTTAATTTGCTCCCGTGCATGTAACATTAGAAAAAAGCATTCTAGATAGAAGCAGCCTGATTTTTCTCATTTCTATAGTTACTATTGGCATCAGTGAATATTTTATCCTGCATAATAAATGCAGAATCACATCTCCTGCTATTAGGTGGAAGGAGTGAGTTTTATTTTTCATTCTAACTCCTTTTCCTTTTTTTTTTTTTTGGCAGCTTTATTGCATGCTCTACAGATTTCTGTCTACTTAGGATCTGTTATCAAGTCTGTGAGCGACTAGTGGCTTATCTATGTTTGAATGATTTAGATTCATGAATTAATTAACAAGAAAAGAACCATTAGAAAGCATTAGTGAAAAGGCTGGTGATTTCAGGCTATTTTGGAGAGAATTAGAACTGTCATCCAAACCCAAGGAAATTGTAGCCATTGTGATTCATGCTTTCCTCAAAAGAAATCACTGTATTATGTCTAACTTAGTTGAAAACAACCACCAAACCACAGGATATAAATTCTATTTTGTGATGACTGTTATTGGTCTAGCAGTTAAATAAATTGTTTTGATTTTAAACATTAGCTTTGGATTGTTTTTTTTTTTTTTTCCCTACTCTTTTACTCAGTGCTTTTTCACACTTGCATTTAAATGTCAGTGCATTTGAGAGAGTTTGGTTCGGGAGTTCTTGAGAATGAGCTTGAGCTTTATATAGTATTCTCAGTTTTAGAGAACCCTTTTCTTAAGCCTTTTATGAGGTCAGATCCAGCTCCTGACCTTTGCTGAGTACTCTTTTTAGAAAAATTATCTGCATCCTTCTTTGAGAACAACACTTCAACAAGGAGATATATGCCTTACAGTGATAAATGTAATAAGCAGCAATAGGCAAGTTTTAACCTTCCTAGTTTGCAATTGTGGCTTATAATGGGAATAGTATACAAATTTTATTTTATTTTATTTTTATTGGAATGATGGCATTGGCAGCCTTGAGAAGTATCATAGATATAAGTCAAGAGACAAAGTTTTCTCTCAGAGACAGTAAGGGGGTAAGCGAATTTATAAAAATAATATTTTGCTACACACCCAATATGAATTGGAGTGAAAGACAAAGAAAGGCATCATCAGTCTTGTCTGCTTGACTTAGAAGTTGTATGTGTTCAGAACTGGTAATTAGAGCAATATAAGGCTAACAGTGTCATATATTTGCTGCCATCTCTCTTCCGTTCCTTCAGAAGACCTTATTTATCACTGCTTCCATTATAAGGGTTGTAAGGCCTTTGTACACATGTCCTTACCAAGGTGAATATTATTCTACATTAATAAATTAAATCTACTAACATTAGTCAGCTGTGTTCTGTGGTTCTCATTCTTGAGTGAAAGCTGTATGGGGGCTGCCAGAGAAGTCAAATTCCAGCCCTGTTAGATGTTAATCAAGTTGTTACCTATTTCCTCTCATATGCCAGTAATTTCTAGAACTTCACCCATCTGATGTTAGGATTATTCTGTCAAGTATAATTTCTGTACATCTACACATTTATATACATATATCCACATTTTTCTTTCCTTAAACCATATGGTAATAATAGTATGTGTCATCAGTCCTAGGGTATCCAGGTTAAATCTGCAGTCCTCCTTGAAGCCTTGGCACTCCTCCTCCCTTCCTGGCTGAAACATAAGTCCTGCAGTTTTTATATCATTTCCTTCATGCTCTTCACTGCAGCTAAGGCTTGAACCACTGCCACTAACATCACTGAAGATACTGTTCCAGTGTCTTCCAGAGAGCTGGGGGATTGAACTGTTACATCTACATACTTCTATTCTATTCTATTCTATTCTATTCTATTCTATTCTATTCTATTCTATTCTATTCTATTCTATTCTATTCTATTCTATTCTATTCTATTCTATTCTATTCTATTCTATTCTATTCTATTCTATTCTATTCTATTCTATTCTATTCTATTCTCAAAAGGAGGTACTTGCATCTGGTCCTTGAGTTTTTGTCCTGAAGGAAACTTTACATTTTGGGGAAGTAAACAGTTATGATGCGGGTGAAAATAAGAGAGCTGCAAAACTCTCTTGAGGCAGAAATACAAATTGAATTTTCCTGACACTTGCCTTGGGACCTGGACCTGCAGGCCTGTTGAGCTCCTGTGTGGCAGGGGATGCAGAAGCCCTGCCAGCCTGGGGTGGGCAGTATGTGCAGGCAGTGGGGGAAGCCTGGCTGGCTACTTTCTCTTCAAACTGACATGCTCTGGCACAGTTTCAGTTGTACTGAATTCATATTTTTTCAGTGAAAAGAAAAAGTTTCATTGGGAAATTTGCAACCAGCTCCATACCCCACCACATTAATTTCAGGGCCACTGGAGGGTATTGTTGGCATCTGCCCTTTTTGTTCTAGTCATGTTAATTTGCCCTGGTGTGGTGCAGGTTTTTCTACAGATACAGAAGATCTAAGCCTCCAATTCTTCTGTATACTGACATTTTTTCAAGTACATGCTGTCCTGCCAGCTGTGAGAGAATGAGATAATATTAATACCATCATCCCATCTTCTGTCTTGCTTCACTCCCTTCCCCTTTCTTTTTTCCCCTCTGTTTTCGTACAGTTGCAGAGAAAAGGTCTTCTCAGTTGTCCTTGCCAAGGTGGTAGCTCTCTGTCAGGCTGTCAGATTTACCCACTAATAGCTATGAAGAGTCTGCTCCAAGGAAGGGAAAACTGAAATGCATAAGCTTCAGTTGCTGTGAGAAGACATTTCTCATTAACCAACAAAGAGGTGTGGAGTGTTGAGGTTATGATAGCATTACTTTGGTGGTTGTGACACCAGTAATGATTTTCTTCATATTATGTTAGAAAGTGTGCCCTTTTTCCTGTGTTAGAGGTTCCTTCCTTTCATTAAAGTCCAATCCTTAAAGTGTTCTCACCTTAAATATATTTAGAGGAAATTGGGGGCTAGTCAGGGGTACAAACAATTTGGTCTCTGTTTAGGACACTTCTTGCATATCCAAACAGTGTATCTGCAACTGTACTGCAGCTCAGCACCACTGAAGTGTGCCACAGAGAAATGTACACCAGGATTCCTGTTTTCAGTCATGGATTTTATGCTTCTGTTATTTTCCAAAGAATATTAAGGGTTTTTTTTCTTTTTAACTGTGTACCCTCTTGCAGTTGAACTTCATCTTAAAGCTCTTTTCCAACAAAAACATTTCTATGATTCTATGAAAATCTTAATGAGGTTCCTCTTTTTTCACTTCTTTTGCTTTTCTTTAACTACACAAACTTATTTCATATTTTCAAGTGGCCTGCACAAGGAACCCCCTCACCCTGCTTGTAGTTGGACCACTGCTTGAGAACACCATACAAGTGAGTTTTTGGGTTTTTTTTCCCCTAGGACCTGGCTGCAGCCCTTCAGCTCACATAAGGACTCGCATTTAGCACTGCCCTATTCCCCTGAGCGGTTGCTTTCTTCTTAGTAATAGAGAAAGCAGAAATAATCCTACTCTCAGCAGTTTTGGGATTACAGGCAAAAATTGTGTTCCTTGATGTATGACTGTGTAGGGATATTAATCTTTTCCCTGATGCCTGTTGTCTGTCATCTCTTGTCTTACCAGCACTGTCCTTTTGACCCCTCTACAAGGATAACTTGTTATTAACGTTGCCTTTGCTGCCGATGCTCAGTATGCAGATGACAGCACAACAGTTTTTCTAAAAGGGCTTGTTCTGTGCATTATTACACACAGTATTCACAACTGGCTTCAGCAACAAAGGATTTTTATTATTTTTTTTTCCCCTGTGTTGTGGCTTGTGCCCATTTTATCACCATTTGTGTAGCTGATAAATTCAGAGGATGTTGTGCTAAGTCGAATGTTGTTGTTGTGCATCTGTCAGGCTGATAGCTCAGTGTGAGACCACTAGGAAGTTTTGGTACAATGCCTGGGTGTTTTTTACTGAAGGTAGGTTGTGATTGAAAATTCAGAGTGTTTTACAGATTGGTCAGAAGTCACTGAAAGCCAAAACAAAATCGCTGTGTGAGGCATTTTAATGTCAATTTCTACCAGTATACCGTGATTAGCCCACATTTATTAAAGGATTTAACAACTGCAGGGGAAAACAAAAATATTAGAGTACAGAGAACTGAGGGAAAGATCATAGCATCACAAAAATAATAAAATGCAATATGTATATCCTATAAGCTGTATTTTGTAGTGAAATGAAATAGCACAGCCTTAGGTAACTTTTTTTTTATGCTTAAGAATTGCCATATGACAAACTTCTGTTGATAGTCCTGCAGCCCTTTAAGGTAATTTTTCCCTTGATATTTGGAAAAAGCAGTGATCTTGCAACTTCAAAACAAGCAGTCCCATTGAAAACGTTTCATGTTTTGGTATTTTAAATTGAGGTAGAGTAATAACTATTTTTTTATTTTCATCTTTCTGAAATAGAGAGAGGGTAACCACTGCAGAAAAAATACTGGTCTCCTCCTTACATAGGGGTTGAGCTGTACTGGTGACTTTGAAAGCTTTTCCCCCGTGGTAGTTGAAAGTGAATCAAACATCTCAATGCAGATTTTGATCTCTCTTGAAACTCTGTGAAATGCAGTAACATATTCTGAGATGGATTATCCACAGAGATCAGAGATATTGTCATCTGCCCTCACATTAATTGTGATCTGTCCACTTCCATTTTTTTCTCAAATGAAGGGGAATAGCCTGTGAAGAATAGAGTAATTTTTGTACATGTTTGTACTTTCGTGACTTTAGACCTAATTTTTCAGTTGCCACAATAACAGGTCCCAGGGAGAAACATAGGGAAGTGTAAGAAGGTGATCATCCTTAGTCTTGATAGAAATTGTATGACAGTGTATCTTAGATCCGTTAATAGACTATGTTTTGTTGTCTTTCTTTTTTTTCCCCTTTCCCATTCTTTTATGCTTGCAATATAAATGTGCCTATATTTTATAGCCAGGACTCACCTCATTGTCTATTATTAGCACTAACAAATGTCTCATGCTGTAAGACTTCATTTTCCATTGCTTCCAGGAGTTTTTGCATATTTTCTGTTTATTCTGAAAGGTGTCTGCCTCAGCCTATGTAATTCTATATGAAAAATGCAGTCAACATTGTTCAGAAGCAGCTAAGAGTGAAGTTAGGGGTAAATCCTGTTTTGCTATATTAAAAAAAAAATTGGCAGCAGTTCTCTGAAAAGCTCTTATGCCCTTATTATTCTGAGGTGGGATCTGAAATTCCTTTGTGGTTTTTTTGCCATCTTCATAAATATTTGCCCAAATATGACCTGAGTTGGAGGCCAAAAAATGCAGTTTGTACAAGCTCTGTGAAGAGTTTCTAGAGCTCTGGAGGTTAATATTTGAAGGCTCTGAAAGCTCCAAGCATGCTTCAGCCTGAGCTGTGAAGGGTTTTCTGTACAGCTGCAGCTCCTGGCTGTTACAACCAGAATGTGCCTGTAGGATGTAATGAGCCAGGATGGAGATTTAGCTCTGTCACTTTTGGTGTGTCCAACCTCAGGGGGCAGGTTTGGGGACCTCAGTGCCACTCTGCAAAGGCCTTTTGTCTTAGCTTGGACCCAGTCTCCAAGTCTCAACATATGCTGAACAAGGAAGAGTTGTAGGGATGGAGCAGGACAGAGTGAAAAAACCCAGTATTTTATTCAAAGGAACTACATTAGATAATGCAAAGATTACCTGTCAATGTCTCTCAGTTTTTTGACTTGACTTTTCTGTCTTTTTCATGTTCTTGTAATTCTTCTTTTGCATGGATATTATATACCAGAGATATTATAACACCCAAGCAAAAAGACATCTTCCCAGCAAAACAATCAGTCTTTGGAAATGAGGATCTTGTTACTTTGTGGCTTTTGTCAGGCTCTGTCACCAGTTTGAGAACTTTCCCTGCATGGGCAGTCAAAGCTTCTCTGCACTTGTTCTTCTGACCCCACTTCCTGGCTCTGCTCTTGTGTTTCACACTGTTTGGATATGTTCCTGTGTGCACAGGGAAGTTCCTTAATTTCATTGAGGGCAGCAGTCTCCTCTTCAGAACACAAACAGCCCTGGGAATCCTCTGTGTTCGCCTTTTCCCGTACCTCTCAAGGGCATGACCTGGCACCAGCATCAAAAGACATAGAGGCAGACGTGATTGGCATTATCTGATTGTGTTGAGTCAGTTTTACCAAATTATGCTAGGAAAACAAAATGTTCCTGCCCTCCATAACTTCTAGAAGAGGCAATTTCTTTGTCATTTAATGTGATTCTTGAGCAGATAATCTGTGTAAAGTTTACTGTGTTGCATGTTGCCCAAGGAAGATTCTCCTTGCCTTTGCTTAGTTGTTTGGCAGCAGGAAAATCTGCCTGTGCAGTGGATTTTCCATGCTCTATTAAGTTTATAGATGCCTTATAGGTTATCTTTTAGTTCCTTCATGACTTTTTTACCCACTGAAACTGGCAGTGTGTGAATCTGTCTGGCTCTGGTATTGGCTGGGGTAGCTCTGGGTCTGACTCCTTTTTAACAAAAGCAGGTGAGGAGATGTTGGCCAAAAGTTTTGTCATTGGGAAATGCATAGTTTGCATTGCTGGTTAGGGATGTGCCAGCATAACAGGCACTTCAGTAATGGGTAACATAGATACAGAAATTAATCTTTGCACAGTTGTCCTGTCCTGGAGAAATTATGTGAACATGGATTTTCTTTTCAGTGAAGCAGGCTTCTGAATATACTGTTGCAGAGCATAATGTTTTTTTTTTCTCTTAGAAAGCTGGTGGAAAGCAGAGCAGTTTTTAAATGCTATTTCTAGCAGTGGAGGTTTCTCACAGGAAGAGAGGAGTCAGTGCATTCTGGGTGTTGGATTCTTTTTTAATTAATTAAAAGGCCAAACTCAGGAATGCAAAGAACACAGAAATATCCCTGATACCAAAGTTACCAGTTGCTTTGGCCAGAGATTGAGTTTTTCCCTGCCTATTGCAAACAATCCAGAAACCTAATGGCTTCCATAAGGAAGCCGGCCCACTGTGGCTGTTTTCAACAATGTCATCCATAGGTTCCTTCTGCTTCCTTCTTCCTCTGTGCTAATTCAGGGGGTCATATTCCTGCTCATGCAAAGTGTAACTCACAAGTTGAGGCCTGTTAAGCAATGACTTCCAGCTGTTTCATTCCTGTAAGCATATAAATATTTATACCACCCCAGGGTTCCTTTCATGCTGAAAATAAAGGTAGCACTTGTCTGCTGTTAAAATATATTACCCAGGAGATAAATGGCTTACCTCAGTATTAGGAAGATGGATGAGAGGAGTGGAAAATTGGCTATAATATTGGTTGGAAGATCCACTGAGTCCAGAGAACCTTGCTGTTTACTTGAAACTCCTGCTGGGAACTGACATCGAGGTTGATAGTGCTGTGTTTAGCTATCAGGAGATGATTAATTAAAAGCTGTAATAAATGTGAAATATAGTGGCTGACAGATGCAGAGCCAGCTAAATTTCCTTGTGATGGGTAATGTGCACCATGGATTGATTATAACATGCTAACAGGATGTGAATGGTGCTTTTGAAGGTACAGATGAGACAGGGAGAGTGCACATAAGGCCACATGTAAAGTGAGATGGGAGTGTACCTCTGTGGCATTTGGGTGCTCTACCCCTTTCTGTCCCACCTCAAATCCAAATGCATTCTGATGGAGGCTGCTGGGAGTAATTTCCTACCCACTGCCTGGAGCAAAGTAAATATCAGATAGGCAGTGTGGGGGGCTCAAATCCAGCTGCCAGTGCAGCGTCACCCAAGTGAACTGGGGTGCTGTGGTGGCCTCTCTGCCCTGATCCATAAAACGAGAGCTGGTGATGCTGTGCCTCTGTTGCCCTGCATGGCCGGCACAGGCTGCAAGGGCTGTGTGAAGGTCTGGCAAACTGCTGGAAGGCTTCCTTGTTAATTGGAGGCGTGATGAGAACATCTCTTGAGTCAGTCTGCTGGCTCTCAGGGATTCGGCCAGGGCGCTGCCTTGCCCTTCAGTACACGCTGCTGTCACTTGGGGGCCCCTCGCATCCTCCTCATCAGTCACTGGCTGTAGACGGAGCATGCTGAGAGCAGCTCGGTTTTCTTCCAGCAAGAACTATTTCACGGACCATTCCAGGTTCTGGTAAATGAAGCGTGCCTTGATGTCATTTCAGAGTAATATCTGTATTGAAATCGGAACTTGTGAAAATACGTAGGACTTGCCTATGTGCTTTGCTTTGTTCAGGTTAATTGTTGTGGCTTGTTGTATGATTAAAGGGCCTGACTGGACACAAAAATATGTCATGTATAAGTGGAGGTTTAATGAAATAGTAATTCTTCCCTAAAGTGAGATTGTGTTTGATATAAGATAGCAAAATAAAGAAATTCTCTATTCTTCTCTTTTTTGGGGGGGAAATATTTATTATAGGTAATGAAAATCCAACTTGAACCCAATTTGCCTTAGTTTTGCCCAATTTTTGATAAAATAGATTGATTTTTCTCTTCCTAGAAATTGCTGAAATTGGCAAGAACAAGAGGAAGAGCCTTATGAAAATCTTACCATTGGGGCACTTTATGCTGTAAATTTGGAAACACCTACACCACAGGTTTTTTGAAAATATCTCTGCCTAGTCAGATGCTGAAGGGGAAACACTGTCTTCCACACCAACCATTGTTAATGTCCTTTCATTATGAAAGAGCTTTCACCCTCCCAGTGCTCCCTGTTGAGTTGCTGCCAGCTGCTCATGTATGTAATGTATATGGGTGTGCTTAAAATCCATTCCCATCTATGAGGAAATAGATGGCTTGTACAAATACAGCACCATACATCACATACATTCTCCATATGTGCTGCAGTTTGGAATGTCAGTGAGCACAGGGAAATGAGGATCCGGGCTATTTTAGAGGATGGAAATGCCAGAGAAGGGACAGAGAAATGGAGCGATTTGTTTGTTTGGATAAATCTCCCTTTTGCTGAATTGCTTTAATGCTGTGCCTGATCTTCCTCTCCTTCTCTTTTGCTGCTTCTTTCATTGCAGTTTTTCAAATATGTAGGCAACAAAAAACCACGGCCAGTGAAATGGAAGATTACAATTATGCATCAGTATTCCTGTAACGTGGCTGCTCAATAATGTCTCCTGGGAGTGTTACAATGAATATCTGACATTAATTGGCTCAGTACCTGTATGTCAGACCTTGCAGAAATTTAATAGATCAATTCTACATGTTCTTTACTGATAAAGAAAACTTCTTCAGGGCAGGGGCTGCATCTTTGGGCGCGCCTGTACCACAGTGACAACGAGAAGTATCAGTCCAATTCACTGGGTCTCAGAATAAAAAATTAAATAATAGAAAGAGGAATCACAAAGTGGTTTCTCTCCCTTGTTTTGCCAGGGTAGCTCTGTTCCTTAACATTTTTTAACCCATTTGAAGTCTGTTAACTGCTGGATACTGTACACTTCATGCACAAATGCTGTTTTCTCTTCTTTGAGTACCAACATGTATAGCCTTCATACGCGTGTTTGACATACTGAACAATATAACTAAACCAGGTCAGAATTAGAGGAACAGCACCTACTGGGATGTACTTGCATTGAAACAGCTGCCTCTTTTGTGTCGCGCACTCTGCGGTGACTGAGCGTGCCAGGAGGATCTGGCAGGGGGCTGCGCGCCGCTCTCCGGCAGCCGCCGCGTTTCAAAGCGCCCTGCTCAGTCAGCAGCCAGCGCTCGGCTCCCGCTCTGCTCCGTCAGCTGCCTCGGGCTGCGCCGGGCATGAGGGCTGCGTGTGCGCTAATGGATCATGGCTCACCTCCCGTCCGTTTCAGGGGGAAAGTCGCCGTACAAACCGCAGCTTAGCCAAAATTCACGCACACGGCCGTCACTGGGCTGAACTTCTGTGGGGGTGTTTGTTTCCCAAGTTAAAAAGTTGTTGAAAAGAAAGGAGAGCCGTACGCCGAGTATTTTAGGAGATGCTCAGAGGTACACATGACATGCCTGCCCCACTGTTTGTATTGCCTTTACTGAAGTACAGCAGAGAAGGTTTACAGAAGGTGTATTCTGCCTCTCTATTACTGGCACGCTCGGGAGCACCTGCCGCTTTCAGACTATTGTTACCTGTCCCCTGCTTTGTTCGACTGTCTGGGAATTAAACAAACCATCACCTTGGGGACACGGAAACCCGCATATTCAAAGCGCGCTCCCACCGGCTTCTGCGAATTAAAATCCAACACAGGGAGCCCAGTGCCTCTCACAAAGGGACCCCGGGGTGCAAAGAGCCCCCTCCCCAGTCTAAGCCCCCGGGCGGCGGGATGGCAGCCCCAGCCGCGACCCCGGCGGGCACTGACCGCGCTCTCTCTGTCCCTCTCTCTCTCCCTGCCTCTGAAGGTGGACGATGGAGGCGGCGGCGAGCGGGCGCGGGAGGCGGCCGGCGCGGCGCTGGTGCTGCGGAAGGTGTGGTCACGCAGCCCGGCCCCCGAGCGGCGCGGGAGGTAAGGCTTCCGCGGCTCCGGGCGTGCGGGGCTGGGCCGGCCGGGCCGGGCTCGGCGGCGGCGGCGGGCGGGGCGGCGGCCCGCGGCCCCGGCAGGGCGATGGCCCCCGCGGGGGGAGCTTAGGGCCCGGCGGCGGCGCGCAGGGAGCGGGGCGCCATGGGCAGCGGCAGGGTGCGGGTGCCCGAGGCGCTGGCGGGCCGCGGCGGGGAGCGGCCGCTGCCCACCTTCGACGTGCCTTACTTCAAGTACATCGACGAGGAGGACGAGGAGGATGAGTGGAGCAGCCGCTCGCAGTCCTCCACCGAGGATGACTCCGGGGACTCTCTGCTTTCCGACAGATACGTGGTGGTGTCGGGGACGCCGGAGAAGATTTTGGAGCATCTCCTCAGCGACCTGCACCTGGAAGCCGCCCAGGACAAAGAGACGGGTAAGGAGCGAGCCTGGCGGAGGGGCGGCGGCGGCCGGGGATGGGGGAGAGGTGCCGGTGCCGGCAGAGCGGCGCGGGGATCGCTCCCGGGCACCCCGGCCGAAAGCCGCTGGCAGCCTGGCGATGCGGGAGGAATCCCCGGGCGGTGGCGGAGCAGCGCCGGCCCCGGGGCAGGAGCGCCGGCGGCAGCGGAGCCGCTCGGCAGCAACTTGAACCGGTTCACCTTCGGCTGCGGCTGCCGCCGGGGCAGCGCAGGCTGCGGCGGGCTTTGTACAGCACCGTGTCCCTGCCGGCAGGGCTGCCATCCCTCGTAGCCCGCAGCTGCTCCTGTATCCATCCGGATGCTTGCAGTGCACCTCACCTCCCTGCCAGCTATCTGTTTTGCCACCACCCCGGTACTTTGGCACGTCTGTTTCATTAAAACGGCTTATAAATTTCCTCATAGCCCGGGGCACACCGTATCGCCCAGTGCTCTGCTTGTTTGTCTTCAACCAGAGATATTTCATTCCAGCCTAGAGCAATTTTATCTGAGTCGGGCTACTTGACATGCATGCAGTTTAATTTCCAGCTGGATCTCTTGGATATATGCACAGCTTGCTGTCACCAAGAGCTCATGGAGTAGTTTATCAGAAGTGACTGTAACCTGCCATTCATAGATGCTTTTAATGGAAGCAGCCAGGGCAGTGAGACTTTTGGAGGTCCTGAATACTGAAGAGGAGGGTAGGAGGCTGTCAATGGCACTATGTATTTAGTCATCCCCAAAAGGGTTAAAATGCATACTCCTGATGCCTGTATATATCTTTCTCTACAAATGAGATTACTGAGAATAAACACACGTTAATCCTTTTAAATGTCTGAAAATATAAATAACATCCGTGATTCCCAAAGGAATGTTTCAGAACAAGTCATTAGTTTAATGTGGGACAATAGGCATATTCCTAGTGCCGATGTGTCAGTGCCCCAAAGAAACACATAGTGTCTGCCAGTGATATTATTACAATGTTTCGAGTGCTGCTTTTGTCTGCCTAGACATTAATATTTAGTGCAGAGAGAGGCTGTGATTGTTTTCCTTCCACAGATGCACAGGCTAGTTATGGGTGTAATTTACTTGAACCAGCTCATTGGCAGTGTAGTGAGGATCCTTCCTTGGCCTTTTAAGGTCAAATATTGGAATGGAATAAGTTTTCTCATTAATGTTTATCACACAAAGATTGGGCAACAACAGCTGCCAGTCTTTATAGTCTGCTTCACCTTATTTTATAAGCTCACAATCTTGCTGGAAAACAATTATACTTTCAGTAGTGATATGCATTATATTTTGGTGTTTGTAAAAGCAAAGCACTCCTTATGTAAAGCGTTAGATGCTGTATACATCCTCCCATGTACTACCTTTTTTTTTATCTCTTTACTCTCCCTCACATCCCTGAGAGGCTGTTCCTAAGCCTGGTCTTTTTGTTGTACAGAGAGGCTAGTAAACTGTCCTCAAAGCAAATGTTAAACCATTACTTGCTTGGTTGTTAGCAGATGGTAAAGTATTTAAAGGTTGATTAGCTTCCCCTCACCTCTGCCTTATCCTAGCTCCTTTGGAAAGAAACAATTAAGCTCTGCCCTGTAGCTGGGGTTAACTGGATCCCAGGGGCAGAACAAAGTAGCTGTGCCTTTGGTTTTTTGCCATCACAAAGATGTGTGCTAAACTTGCCCAGCAGCCCTACACTCTCTCGAGGATAGTTCCTCAGATACCATTTTCTTCTGACTTTATCAATGTGATAATACAGAACTTCATCAAAATGTAAGACTTTAGGAGTGTTGTTTCCCAATGGTTTATGAGGGGGATGCCCTGTAATGGTTTCAGCAGCTTTTTTTGCAGACTCAGTTGCCTTTGGCATGAGGAAGTATGGGATATGGCATGAGGAAGTATGGGATGTTGTTTGTGCATATGTACAGCTTTGTGTGTGTACCTGAAGGCATCCTTCTGCCCTTTGGGTACTTGGATTTGCTGGGTTTTGTATTTTTTTCTAGTGCCAATCTGGCCCATCTCAGAGCCCTGCAGGCTTGTGTTTTAGCAGGCATAGCTTCACAGAACATAAAAGGACAATGTTGTACCCAGCTGCTGCTCCTGCTGTCTGTCTGCCAACTCCAGGATGACTTCTGTGGCCTTTTGCTTTCCCTGCAGCCCCCAATACAGTTTCCTT
Source organism: Melospiza georgiana (assembly GCF_028018845.1). Lineage (NCBI taxonomy): Eukaryota > Metazoa > Chordata > Aves > Passeriformes > Passerellidae > Melospiza > Melospiza georgiana. The sequence goes on along the minus strand of NC_080430.1, from coordinate 32,330,547 downwards.
ATTTGTGTCTGTAAAAAACAAGAGAAAGGGCTGTTCTTACATTAGAAGGTGCACAGGGGGCTGTTGTTCTGTTCGACCCTTTGCACTGCTTCCCAAGGAGGGATGCTCTGCATGTTTTCATTCCCACCCTTTGGATACCAAATCATATCTGCAGCCCTCTGTGGTTGTTAACAGAAAAATCCACTGTCCTGGGGCTGGTGTGGTCATGGAACACTGCCTTTTCCAAACACTGCCTTTTCCAAAGACTGACATGGCTGGACGGTGTGCCATGGATTGCTCCCAGCCAGCCTCCATTTCCTAGCCCAAGTCGGCAGACACTGCTTGCACCTGAGAGCCTAAAGCAAGTTTTGGGGCTGGTCTGGAAAAAATTTTACTGGTGTCCAGCCCGGTCTCCAGGGCTTCCTTCAGCTGCTGCTCAACCTGCAGCAAGACACCTTAAGCACTCAGCTTAATAAACAGGTGGGGACCCAACCTGAAGAGTTATCCCAGTGTCTGTGCCATAACAGAGCACTGTTATAGCAGCTGAGGACACCTGAAGAGGACACTGCAGTCTGCAAAGCTAGACTAGTCTATTGCCCTGGTGACTTCCATAGGCAGGATGTCTGGAAAGCCTGGGCTTTGCAAGACTCTTTAGGCTTAGCTTACTTAGTAATTGTTTCATGACTGAGGGATTTTTGAGGTGACTGTGTCCAGGAGTGTATGCAAGTTCTTGGAATATCTTTAATTTGTGCTTGCCAGCCTTCCATCTCAAAGAGAGGAAGTTTTCATCTTGCTGAGGTACTAAAACCTGTAAAGTACCAACCCCCAAGACGACTGTTCTTCTTTCCTGCCATGGGATGGATGGAAATTTTAAATTTCTGTAAAAAACAAATTTTCTGAGTCATCTCTAAGGTGGTTGGAATCACTGGGGAATGTCTGCTGAGTGTGCATTTTAGAGTGCAATTTGAGGTTTTAAGAACTGCATAGAGAGATACACTCCAAATATGTCAGTATCTAGGTAGAAGATGCAAAACTCCTGGGCTAATCCTCATCAAGGGTGGGGATTAAAACAAGTAATCTTCAAGAGGCCAAATCTTACCATCTCAGAATCCCTAATCCCTCCCCATTGACTACACCATTTATTTAGAATCATTGTTATTTTATGTAAAATCTTTATTTCTTGGATGTTAGCAGTATTTCCTTCTCTAGATATTATCCTGATGTCATTTTTGGAGTTTCCTGTAGCTGGTCTCTCTTCAAACATACTGTCTTGCTTTGTGGTGGTTATGTTCAACATCTGGCAGCCTCTGGAATGATGTAATGATCATCACATCAGTGCTGCTGCTCCAGGCCTGCCTGGATCTCTCAGACCATTTCCTTCAGTCCATTGGGTCACCTCTCTCAGGCAGCTTAAGCAGAACATTGCTGAAGTAGAACAAAATCTCGCCCACTGCATCTGCTGACACCACCATGTCTTCTACCTCCCTACTACAGGATTCATTTCAGGGAATGAACAGAGAAGAAATTAGTTTGTGGAGGTCTTTGAGAGCAAGAGGCAGAGGAAAAGGGTGATCTGGAGAAAGGAAATAAACGTGGGATGGTATGACTGGCACAACATGGTGGTGTTGGTATTAACTGATGTGTCTTTGTAGTGGACTGGCTGAGGGGGACTGTGACAAGGGGGAGGCTTGACAGTTTTGTTAGGCTCTTGCAGATGTTGGGATGGCAAATTATGCAGGGCCTGGAGAGAGATTAAAAGGACAGAAAAAGAGGACAAATCCTCATGATATAGCTAAAGGAGAGGCAGAAAAGTGTAAGTATGGTCTGGATTTCTTTGGAGTAGGAAAAGAAAGGAGTAATGACCTTTGTATCTTGCTATATCACCTTATCTGGGACTGTGCAGGATCCTTGGATTAGTGGGAACTCTCCCCTGTCATACGGAAGCAATTTTACCTTTAGGATTTTAACATACCACCTTGGAGGGGCCTTCGGACTATGTCTATTTGTCCTAGAAGTCCTGTGTCGTGAGAGTTACTTTTGTTTAACACATTCTGTTTCTGCACTGCGCCAATGGCACTGCTGTGCTGTTGGGCAGTGGCACCCTCTGTGGTGTATGTGACCTTGGAGGAGAATCTCTCTTGCATGAACTGACTGTAGTCAGCTGCTAAATGAAGTTGTGAAAAAGGGACACAGCTCTGCCTTTTCTAGATTGTCTTTTGTTTACTATTCCAAGAAAAAAAGGTCTGGTTGCTTTTTGATAATTTTTTCCTAGTTATGAAGGATTTATTAGGGTTTTTTGCTCAGTGTGCTTTTCACTGATGATTAAAAGGTGTTGAAAAATGTACTCCTGTGACTGCCCCTCAGTCAGTGCAAGTGTATCTGATGCATGTGGACTGATGTCAACAAGAATAAACACTTGCCCAACACTTTGTGATCCTACCTTCCAGGTTTTAGGATGGAGAGAATAAATGCCTGCTAACCCTTCCTCTTAACAGTCCTTCATAATGTAATGTTGTCACTCATAATTTTAAGGGATTTTGTAAACTCTTCCCTGAAGTTTTAGGAAGATTTGGTAAAATAAGTGGGCTCAGTGCATATTACTGCCATGCTCATGGGAGGGGAATAAGATTTTAGCTGAGCACATCAATGTAAGAATAACAGAAAAGCTAAAAAATACTAATATATGTCAGTGTTCAATATGAGAGAACCTGGGGAGGCTCTTGCAGGGGACCATTGCTTTATGCTGTGTGAGTCTAAGCTATCTCTAAATTAGACTGTCAGTAGAAGTAGGTTTAGAATAAATCAATAAAATGAATAGTAGCAAATCACCAGGATCAGATGTTACTCCCTGCAGACTTCTAAAGGAACTCTGATATGAAATTGCTGAACTCCTAACAGTGGTGTGTAATCTATCATATAAAGCAGCTTGAGTGGCAGAGGAAGGTGGAAAATGTGATACCAATTAAAAGAAATGGTTCTATTTGGGGAACATCTAAGTAATAAGGTTGTCATTTTATCAATACATTATTCTAGCATAAACTGGTGCTGGAGTTGAAGGAAGCAGTTCAGCTTTTTTCAGCCAGTCTTGCCACTGGTGCCTCTGTGCTTCTGCAGTATGCAATGTGATTCTGTAGCAGACCCAAAGCTGGTCCTAGTTGATCCTAACCTAGGAAATACTAAATTATTAATAAGTTTTAAGATCCACTTGATCTGTCAGTGACACAAAATTTGCTCCCCTGACACAGAGAGAGGGTGGCAGGGAGTGAGAGGTGTGCGGATGAGGACAGTGGGAGAGAAGGACTGGTGTCTTTAGCAGCTGGAGTTGATTGCAGGAGTGTGATTAGATGCAAAATTTCAGCATGAAGTTATGAATTTGTGTTGGGAAATGGGGTGTCAGTACAGTAGATGCAGAAGAAAAAAATGCATACAGAAACTTACTGAGAAGGAGGAAATGTGGCAATTATTTTTTGCAGATCTCTCAGATCTTGTGTATCCTGTAGGGCCGTTAAATGTTTGAAAGAGCATCAGGATATATATGATCTGGTGTGCCTGTATCGTGTTCATATTTTCAAAATGTTTTTGATAAAGTCCCTTGCCAAAAATCCTGAAAGAAATTTAAAGATCATTTTGATCAGGAAGGAGATGCTTTTCAGGACTGATAATTACTTGAGAGAGAAGATGAAAGGTAGGAGTAAATTGTCTGTGTTTAAAATGGAGTGAATTCTCCATTGAAGACTGGGTGCTGCTGAGTGTGGGATAAAATCTGAGGTAACAGTATGTGCTCCTATTATTAAATGGTTGATAAATAAAGCCATCGTTTCACCTTTGGTGGCCATGCAAGATGTTCTTGTACACCCTTTTATCCTCTCATCTGGCTGCCTGTTTGAGTTCTTGTGCTATGTCAGGAAGCTGATCCAACTCAAAATTAGTCTCATGAAAGTAGTAAGAATGGGGCAGTGTAGAACTGGGAAAATAAGTTGGGAGCAGGCCCCTCGAACCAGCCCTATGGCTGCTGAAAGATGAAAGGAATAAAATCTGTGACTGCAGGATAAAATTGCAGATGGAATCCAAGTTTGAAAAATGCAAAGTAATGTGTTTTTCTACCATGAAGAAGAGGAAATTCTCATTATACATATTCAGCAGGGTGCTGACTTGACTATTATCATGTAGAAAATAGGTCTGTGGAGGTAGTGTGGATAGTTCTTGGCAATTTTTGATCAGCTCTGGTCAAAAAGGCAAGTAATATTTAGGCTAATTGGGAAAAAAAGCCAAGCAAGAGCTGTAGTTATACCACTGTGTAACTGTGAAATATGGAATGTATAATATGATTCCTTCTCCCCCAGCTCAAGTTGAAAATGAAGTAAAGGGCAGCAAGGGTGATTAGAATTACAGATTACATACATCTAAGAAAAAATAGTCTAGGTCACGTCATTGTAGGAAGGCAACTTTTGGTAAAAGAGATTTATGGTGATCTACAAGACTGACTGTTGTGTGGGGAAGGTGAGATGTAAAGATCGTTCATTGTTTCTCATAATGAGGCAAGTGTTTTGTAACACAGTGAATTTGGTTTATAACTAATAAAGAGAAGTGTTTTTCTGGTATAATGTACAGCTAAACGGTGGAATTTGTTGTTGTGAGTATTCTGTGGAAGCCAAAATTTGGGAAGGTTTAAACACAAACTAGGCAAAATCCTGGCAAAAACTCTATCACTGCAGTGATACCAATACGACTTACCATTTGGAAAGTCTACTCTGCCTGTTGCTGGAAGATGGGAGGTTGTGTCTGAGGAAAATAACTCTGTATTAATCTTTTTTTGAATTCATTTTTGTTCTGTTGGGCATCCTCTGTCAAAGACCTGGTTGTTTTTATGGGGATCCTTGCTCTGACCCAGAGTACTGCTTGCAGCATGTTGCAGTTTGGAAAGAATTAATCAGAATCTAAGATTATAGTAAGATAGGTGGGACAACTGAGTGAGTTGTTGTTTCAGATGGCAGCACAGTGGCAGCAGCATTTTCTGCTAAATGGCATGGTGGAACCTGAGGCTGGGACAAGAGAAGCTGGAGCTCTGGGTAGCATGAAATTGGGACCAAGGCTGCCAGCAGTGACACTGGCTTCTCAAAGGGAAGGTCTGACATTCTCTAACTGTACTTTGCCATGCTAGCCCACCTTGCTTCTACACTTGGCTTGACCTTGTGCCAAGTAGATTTATGTAACTTAATAGGAAATATTTTTTTCCCCCTTTGATAGGATTATTTTCTGTCACAGTAGTGAGCTGAATCAGCTTGCAGAGGGAGCACCATGTCTGGGATTCACCACAGACAGACTGTGTCACATGCTGCAGTGCCAGAGATAATGGGAAATGCCAATGAGGGGAATATGTCTAAGATGCTCTCTAGTGTCAGGAGCTCAGACAGTTTTTTCTGAGAAAAAACAGAGCCTGAAAAGGGTTTATTTGCACTTGGGCACTAAAACTTGTTTGGGCAAACTTTGGAAAGGCCGAGTCTGGGAATGCTGCTCCTGAATTGTCCCACCGTTGTATCCAATGACTGGGAAACTAGAATCAGCATGGGGAATGATAAACACTCTTATGCATGATCAGGACTCTCTTTGTAGATACAAATGGTATTTTTTTCAGTTCATCATTGCAAATACATTTATGCTGTGAGTACATTTAGCAAGTTGGACCCTTTGAGGGAGAGAAAGTGACTGAGGTAGCCATCAAAAATCCACAGTTTTTCATGTGTGTAGGAATTTCGGTGTGCCCAGGAGCACCAAAGCACTTTGTGCACTGCAGGCACCTAAATACGTTATTTTTGTACTCAATGCAAGAATACCTGGTAGAGCCCCAAGTGTTTAATGTTCTGTGTTTGAGTCAAATTTGCAGAAGAAAAACCTACCATTCTATATGACAGCCAATTGGACCATAGTATTGTCAGTTTCTCAGTTTTTTCCCTGTAATTCAGTGATTCATTATTGCCAGTTGTTGCCTTTTGCTATGTGAGAAAGTGATAAGGAGCTGTCATGAAAGCCTAGTGTGAAACCATTTATTATGAAGATGTGCATTGTAGACAATATCAGGGTTTTTGATGAACTTAGTTGTTTAAGCAGAAAGGAATTGGGAAGTGTAGGTCTAGCAGGAGAATATTTTTTAGGGGTAAAAGTAATTTTCTTTTGACCGTGGGAAAGGCTTCTAAGTCAGAAAAGGCAGAAAATGTTCATTTGTTGTACTGCAAAATAAGCTTGGGGGATAGAAACATTTTGATGAGGTACCTGGAAGATAAGATGTTATGACACTGGGAATTTGGTAAGGTTGTTGGAAATGTAACCCTGAAGACATAATCTGTTATTTGTAACATCCCTTTTGCTCTCATAACATTGGAAGTCTAAGTACTGTAACTATCAAATCAATGGAGAAAGTATTTCAGACACATGAAATTATATATTGTCATATATATATGTATAAATAACCAGATGCATTAAGTAGCTGAGATCATAAAGATATATGTTTGTATATTTCAAAAGCATTTCTGTAGAACTTTTTCCAGAATGATCCTTTTGATAATTCCTAATTGTCTGGTGGTGCTAAGCCAAGAAGTGCATGGAAGGCATAAAAAATTATTGGAGAATTTTATAAAAATTCTTGTATTTTAGTGGTAAAAAGAATAGCAGATGTTGCTTCTTAGGTTCTGTCTTAGTCTGAATCCTTTTCTAATCACTTGAGTGTGGCTGGTCAGTGTCAAATGTAGCAGAAATAACTTGTGTTCCCAGGTCAGAAGGTTTGGACTGAGGGCCACGAAGTTGAAGGGGCAAACTGAGTCTCTGCGCAGGGGTCATGCCAAAGAAATGTCTCTCATCAAGAGGCCTTTCATCTTAGATGTATGCCAAGCACTTAGGTTGATTCCCTGTCTGGCTCAAATGTTCCACAGGAGGTTAGGTCAGTTCCACAGCTGCAGGTTTGGAGATGAAGCAGACCAGGTACTTTCTGTAGCAAATAATATCATACTGCCTCTAGTGAGCCATATGAACACCAAAACAAGTCAACAGCAGCTGAGTGAAAAATCATAGCCAAATTCTGAAATGAACCTGAACTGTGGTAGCTCTTGCTCACCTCTGTCTACTGGAGATCCATTCCTCTGTAGAAGTTTCATCAAACCACCAAGAATGTGAAGGGAGAGGATAACCTCTACTGCAGAGGTGACACAGCTTTCTAGGTCTTCTCAGCCCCCAGATACAGCCCTGCTTCATAGTTTCCCAGAACATGGCTCACTGAAGCTGACTATAAAACATATACAACTATCTAAAAAGTGCTGTTTCTAGTAGATGAAAAGTGGGACCTGATTTTTAAGAGAGTAGCGTAAGAGGAATAGCAACAGATGGTGTGTGGGCTGGCAGGTCAGTTAGCTGTGAGAGTAGGAACTGGAGCTGTAAAACTGAAATATCAATGTTGCTGCTTCTTGTAAAGTTTCTACACATCCTGTTCCTGCAGCGGGAGCCGCAGAGCACCTTGTCCTTCTGGAACCCCAAACATGGGGCCATTCACCACAGGTCCCCCATTTATTGTTCTCACTGCTTAGTGTAGTAGTCTTTTTGTTCCTTCTTAAGGCTTTTTACTATCAAACCCCGATCTGCAAGCAGTTGAAAAACTGGGCACTGTCATCCAGGTACTCTTCTTTGGTCACACCAAGATCCCCCAGCTGCTGACCTACACAAATGACTCTGATGTTGCTATTAGCACTTACTGTGATGGTTGTGGAGCTGGAACCTTGTTCTCAGGATACAGCAAAGCATCCTTTCCTGAAAGCAAGATCTGTAACAACATAAAGCTCAGAGATGGTGCTCTGAAATCCAGATTTTTAAATTTATTTTTCTTTTATTGAAAAAGGCTTTTATGGAATGGGGGAATTTTTATGTAAGAATGCTGAAAAGATAAAACTGTATATTGACGTGCTTGCTGTATTGCTGAGTCCAAGAATACAGTTCCCATGCTGTCTTTGGAGTTTGAATTCCAGTGCTTTGGAGTTTGAGTTTCCAGTGCTCCAAGTTGCTATAAGACAATGATTTTCTTGTGAGATGAACGTTTTCTGAGGAATATAAAGAGCTCCTTCATTCCCCGCCCACAGGGTGGAAGGATGGATTCACTGCAGACCTGTGCTTTGAGGTTGTGTATTAAGAATCTGAAAGAAATCTGTTCTTCAAAGCGGCTTTTTTCCCTCTTGTGAACTAAATTTACTCTCATGCTGTTAATTCCTCCTTCCCCCGCAATCCTTCTTAACATGCCCTGAGTTCAAACAGTTTCACAGTACTATGGAGGTAGAAGCCTTGGTCTTTTTGTGAGCAAGAGTGGGACTGGTTTTGCCTATAGCCAAACTGCAATGATTGTTACTTTACTAGGCTCCCTGTCACGCTCCCTGTTACTGCTGTTAGGTGATGCTTGGTTGTGCAGTGCACTGATGCAGTCCTTTTCTTTCCCACTTTACTGCTTTCTGTAAATCCCTGGGCTCAGAGGTCACCCAGGGAGATTAAGAACAAAAAGGCACAACCCAAGACCTATTTGTGAACCATTAATTGGTATAGATTTCTGCCTATTTCCCAATGGGCTTTTTGTGGGCTCTTAAGACCTCCCTTAATAGCTGAGAACCCTGGGCTGCATTACTGCCTCTGCTTGCTGTGTAGCTGAATAAACACAATTGCTTGGGAGAGTGTGGGGCCTTGGCAAGCTGGTGCCAGCACACTCTGTGTTAGCAGGTGCAGCAGAGCCAGGCTCTGCCCTGCCCTGACAGTGGCTGCTGCCCTCTCTAGAATGTTCAAGGGGAAGGCAGGAAAAAGAGCAGATGAGACAGCAGCTGTTAAAGCCCAAATTTGCTGTGTGCTGGGAGAGGTTGGCAGGGTGTTTGTGATGTTTTGCTTGTGGTGGTTTGTGATGTTTTGCTAGGGTTTGATTTTAGTGGGCAAGGGAGAATATTGGCTGTTGGATGTAGAAATAGATGGTTGTAGTAGGAATACTTTTGTGAGAGAGGAGGGGCATGTCTAAAAAGGAGATAATGGAGCAGAATGCATTGAGTATAAATTCAGAAGATCTGTGCTTTAACTGCAGTTGGTAAGCTCATAATGCAGGCTTTAAATTGCTGTTGCTTTTTTTAGAGGGAAAGGTTTGATCCAGTTTGGTATTACTTGGGGTGTATAACATCTTTCATGAGAGTCTATGTAGGCATTGGAGACAGTTCTGCTTGTTTTTTTAGACTGAATTTTGATGCTTTCAAAGATTGAAATAGGAGTAGAATTACAGCACTTTGACAGCCAAAGGTTTTTCATGAGATGTCAGTTACCCTCATGGAGTATAGCTGGCACTGACAGAAAGAGCTTTTCAGAATAGCATCAGTTACTGCAATAAAATACATTACTTGTCCCATCTTCTAGACAAGGTGAAAAATATTGATGTGAGCTGTAGCTGTGGCAGCAGCTTACACCGCTATCTTCCAAGCCAGGCTGAGATCATGAGATGACCTTGTCTTAGTTCAGAAAAGCTTGTGAAATCCTTCTAAAACCAAGATCATACTCCCTCTCTGATGTGAAAATATGATGGCTACAAGGACACTGAGTGCAAAACATTTTGGGGTGAGAGTTTGGGGAAAATAGATGAATGTAAAAAAAGTGGCCGCATTGATGAGTCTAATTTTGATGGAAGCTAATCATAAAATACTTTGGTTTTCTTGTGATGGCAGTTGGCATGAATTGTGATTTTATTCCTTTGCTTGAACTTGAGTTTTGATGGAGATACAAATTGCCAGAATGAGAGATGTAATCATGGAGAAATCATGCTGTCTGACTTGGGACTGCTGGAAGCTTTTATACCTCACATTTTATTGCTTTTCAGTTTCATTCCTTTTCTTTTTCCTTTTTCTACACTCTACATCCTCCTCCTGCCATTATCCCTCCTCCTCTCACTGCCCACAACGCTCTGCCAATTCCACAAGCAGCCTTTCTTTAACCCTCTTCACATCCATTTCTTGGAATTTAGGGCTAGTTGACCTCTCTCTAGGAACCACTGCAGTTAAAACCAGAAGGCCAGTCTCGGTTTTGTTCTTTCCCAGCCGTGAATTCAGAGCCCCAGCATCAATGCAATAAAGAAACCCTTGTTGGATTTCATTCCCTGCCCCATAGGAGCCTTATCCATGAGATTTTGTTTGTTGATACTGTTGGTAACATCATGGGGGATGCACAGCCACAAGCTGGAAGCAAACAAACGACAGTGAAAAACAACCACAAACAAATAGCATTTGTCAGATCCCCGTTGTCAAAGGGTTTTCATTCAAAGCCTTAAAGCAGCAGTGGCCATGTACCATTGCCCCAAAGTGTGAAAACCACCATGAATAGGCAAATGCAAACATTTTGCTTATAAGCTACATCTCCTCTTACTGTCTGTAGATGTTATCTGTGTCTGTAGAGTTTAACCCTGTAACAGACAGGTGGAAAATTTCCATCCTGGTACCTGCCATCAAGCAGTGGCAGGGAGGCTGCAGCAGGATGATTTAGCAATTCAGCACACACATGCATCCCACCTTCTGGCAGGCACAATGCCTCCTCACCTCTGCTTCAGCTCGGCAGGCACTGAACCAAGAGGCTGCATGGGGGCAGCCAGGTGGTTCTCAGGATGGACAGACAGGTGCAGACCTGTGGCCTGCTGTGAGGAGGCAGCCCTGGACATGCTGCAGGCTCCTTGCTGTCCTCTCCCCTGGATGTCCCTGGAGCAGGGCAGGGAAGCAAAGGGACACTGTCTATTCCCTCCTGGCTCTCCTCGTGCACTGTAGGGCTCCTTGTGAATGCCTTGGAGGCTCCATCAGTGCTGGGGCTGCTGATGGCACAGAGCCCTTCCCCAGGGCAGTGTGGCACCCTGGAGAGCCACTGCCATCGTGGGACCTCTGAGGTTTGCTGTGGGCAAAGCACACAAGGACATTTTGGGATGTGATCAGCTGGGAAAGCTGGGTGTGTTGGACAAGTGAAGTCTAAAGCTGTAAGGCAGGGGGAGGTCTCTGCCAGCTGAAACTGGGCTTCTCCCATTGCCAAGAAGACATTTTCCTGAGGTGTATGTTATATCAGTGGCTTGAGGGAAATTTTGTTACAGTCTCCAGCATGATGGCCCATCTCTCCAGGCAAATATATCATGGCCTGCTTGTGCAGCTTATGTAAATACTTTGAACAGGTTTTTTTCTTTGATGTGTGAGTACAGATCATGTTATTATTAATGAGGCTCTAACCTCCCTTCTGTGGTGAGGGTTTTGACATGCAAATGGGCCACAGGACATTTGATGTTACATCATAGTTTAATGGATAGGAAATTTGTTCAGGGAGCTAAGGATAGTAAGATGTAATTTGGGAAGTTACAGCTATGTTCTTGATTACAAAGAACAATAAATATTTGATAACAGTTTTCTAAAAGCATTTGGAAAACAAGAAAATACCATCTGCTTTACAAGAAACTGCTGTACTGGGTTTTCTTGACAAATGGAGAGGATTCAGATGTTCCTGGATCTTATGGTTATGTGTGTCTGGGATGGAGAAGTTTACAGCAAAGGGTAGGAGCAGGTGCCCAAAGTGCTGCTATTTGTAGTGTTTGGAAGAAAGCTCCTCTTCTGCTCCTCTGTGACTTAGGAGAGTCCTGGGTATGCATCAGCAGAGAGACCAGGAAAGTCTGTCATTGACCATACACAAACTCCACTGAGGTGAATGTCAGAGTTTTGTGTCCCCTTACTGCAGGGAATGTCAGCTCTGTACAATCAAGCTCCTAATGGAACAAAAAAAATTCAAATGGGAAGCCAATGCACCACTTCCCCTGCTAATCTGTGAATCCAGAGGTTCACAGCATTTGGCTTGACTATTCATGATCTATTTACCTTTTAAAATTCAGACATAGGCATGTGTGTGCTGATTTATTCCTCCTTGTAATTGGATACAGTCATTAAACGAGCTTGCATATTATAGTTCATTGTCCTTCTGGGATGTGGGCTACTGTTTCTTCAGAACAGCAGCTCCTAATGGAATTAATTCCAGCTCCTGTCTGTTTACTGTAATCGGTGATGTGTTTCTAAAAACTGATATGGAAAATCACTTTTAAATATATGTTCTTATATATGAAGTATTCGTCTAGCTGAAGGGTAGTATATAATCCTCAGAGTCTTCCTTTAAGATGCTTTGCTACCTTCTCTGACAGGCTCTTTAGGAACAATAAATAAATGCTCACTATTTTGTAACCTGAAAGAGGCTGTAGGAAGTGTTACACCTAGCAGAAGTGTTTACCAGGCTGCAGCCATGGCAAAGCGATTGCAGTCTCAGGCTGTCATCATATAACTGATGATTTCCCATGGGCTAAGCAGTGGTGATATAGAAAGCATACTGCTTCTTAGTAAGAAAAACTAATTTTTTATAATTGCCTTGAATGACTAATTGAATAAGCAAATCAGTTTAATAAAAATAAACCCAAGAAATTATGCTATTAGCTTATTTAATTTGAAGAGGGTCTGAAAAACTGATAGGCAAAGGCATTTTGCAGTGGGATCACCATCTGACTCACATTTGATGGTGTAGGCCAGCAGCATTGGTGGTGTCTGCATGGGACAGTGGGTTTTTTGTAGTAAGCCTTGGCTGGTACCTGCCCCCTCTCCTGAGCCCATTTCTGCCTCCTTTTCTCTACACACTGGCACAATAAAGCACGTTTTATGAAGCCTGTGCTGGCACTTACAGCCTAAGAGAGCCATAGAAATGAAAGATGGCAGCAAGCATTAGTCACAGCCAGGTGCTGTAGTGGTGAAACACGGTCACAGAGCAGATGATCCAAGAGGCACCGTTTAATACAGTGGCTTATCTGTTATTGCAGTTCTTGATTTTCACCTTTGTCCTTAACATTGCATCAGATTTGTGTATGCTTGTGCAGAAAGATGGGGTTTACCTGGCAGCCAAGGAGATTCTCTGTGCACTGTGAAGACCAGGAGATAGCTGGGTGTCTTGATGAAGGGCCAAAAATGGAACATTTTCAGTAAAATACAGAATGCATCTCCTGCATTAGATGCTTTCCAGTGTGTGCATGAAAAACACAGTATGTCATAAGACTTGGAAAAGAAAGGGACAAAGGAAGAAAGCTGGACTATACCAGTCCAAAGTTATGCCTATCTGAGAACTGTGTTTTGCATCTGTTTCTTTTTTTTTGTGTGTGACTGAATCAATAAATAGCACTGAAAATCTGAAATAATGGCAAAAGCGAGTAGAAACCTTTAGAAAATTACCCCACTGTGCTTTCATCTATAATTGCTTTGTATTTTCCCTGTAGTTAACTGAAATAAGCAAGGACATCTAATAAAATACCCTGAGTAATTACAATTGAACCAAGGATCTAATGCTGAACTCCCAATGAATGTAAATACTTTGGAAATTCTCAAAATAAGGGTCTTGTATCTTAAAAATGTAGCACTGAGATGCTCTGTGTTGCAAGCAGCCAGATTGCACACACAGTTCAGCTGCCACAGGAAAATACACCCATGCAAGTGTTTTAATACTTACAAGCAGCTGAACTCTGGATAATATCTGTTCCTCGTGTCTTACCCTTGTATGATCTTTAAGCAGTGCAAGCAGCTCTGAAATCACCTTTGTGGTTGCTTTCATTCAGCTGTCAGCATGGGTTTGTACTGACAAACACAATTGTTTGAAGTTTTCAGATGTTCTTAATACATATGCAGACTATGTGCAAGGCACTTTTTTATTGCTGTCTTCCATTAAGTTGTAATAATAATGAGCATAAAAGCTGTCTTTAATTACATGTTAACCTGTCACTGGAATGATTTGGGTGTCTCAGTGTAGCAAGCACAATTTCAGGGCATAATTTAAGGACCTATATCTTATAAATAAATCTACACTTAGTGTAGCAATGTATTTTAACACCACCATCGTGAAACTCATCAGATTTTCTTGGCACCCATTCACCACCTGGGGAAGCAAAGTGCAGCTGCCTTATGAGTGCTCTGGTGCCCATTGTTCTGGTTTTCTACTGTGAAGCTGTGCTTCACTGCCCTGGGGAATGGGGAGGAAGACAGGTGTGGAAATGCAAGATGCAAGGATGGTCCTGTTTGGTTTTTTGGGTTCTCTTGGATGTCACGTCCCTTGTGCCACCCCCCTCCACTGTGCATCGTAGGTGTGTTGTTAAATATTGAATAAGCTATTTCTGAGCTATCTGAGAATTGTTTGCCCATCAGCCTGAAGCATTGTACACCCTGGGCAAAATGCTGGAGGAGGCATCCTTCACCACAGCAGTGACGCTGCAGTATGCCAGCGTCTGTCTGGGTCTCCTGGGGGGTTTGCAAGATGTTTTCCTCCCTTCTCTCTGCCCTCTCCCCAGCAGAGCCTGTAACACGTCTCTGTCAGGCACCTTTGCTGGGCCTTTTGCTTCCATAAGTCAGAAGATGTTAAGTGAGTCTCTGCTTTTGAGGTTACATGACAGTGGGCCACAGCTGTGTATGCAAGACCCCAGCCTAGTGTGCGTCACCTGATACACCAAAAATATCCCACCACTTGGCCTTTCCTGTGCTGGAAGAAATGTGTGGTCTGCTCATTAGACTACTGCATGCTCTACCCATCTTGTATAGTGATTTGGACCAAATTAAACAGATGAAAATGCCATAGTTCCCTTTGTAGGCAATTCTGTCAAATCTGCAGGAGCCAGGAGCGATTTGCCAGTGGAGGCTTTGTGGTGCTAGGCTTCCCTGAAGAGATGCTGTGATGTTTGCTGCACATGCTCCAGTGCCACATGTTGGGGAGTTTGCACTGCTTAGCATATTTATGATAATTTGGCTCCCAGGGGCAAACAAGATACTCCTTATACCTCCTTCCTTGGGCTGAAGCACAAAGAAATTTCCCCTTGCTGCTTTGTAGGGGGGGAAATAATAGATCAAAGCTTCTTGCTAAACACTTTTAAAAATACACAGTGTGGATCTGTACATTTCTGTTCCCCCAAGGGACCCAGGGAAGGCAGCTAGCAGCAGGTGATGGGAAAATGCTGCATGCTGAAGTCTAGGCATTGTACCTGACCTGCAGAGCTTTCGTGGAGCACTGCTGTGAGTAATGTGACCTGTCCTTTATCCATGCCATGTACCAGCATGGAATGTATTCTGGCCACTATACTGGAGTTGTCATAATCTGCTGGACTGGATGTTGTTCAAGTGGATTTGGAAGTAACGCCTTTTGGGGCTAATAGTCTCAACTTGAAAATAATGCCAATTAAGGGTTTTTTAATATATATATCCAAATATATATGTAATTTTGGGTTGTAAACAGAGAATTTGGGCTCATGTTCTCAGAAATGTCACTGAGAAGCAGGCTGTTTCAAAGCATCTCAATGATCTAGAAATTAGGAACTTGGAAGCATTTTTTGAAGATGTGAAGATTTTAATGCTTATATACAATAATAGATTTGAAGATTGCCATTTCTTAGGAGTAGATTTTCCAATTCAGCAATGACAAAGACATGCTGAACTTGAAACTTTGTTATTCTTCAATATCATATAAGTGCTGGACAGCAAAGATAAAAAGAATAAAGATTAGGTGCATCTTCCTTTGTATTATCTTTCTGAAAGCTGAATGTCTGATTTTCAAGTTCCCTTTAGACTGGAATGTGTGCTGGACTCATAGACCAGACAAAAGGCTCAAGTAGCCTTTAGGTACCTTAGAGCATCCAGTTGGTAGGGCCAGGCTTCCAGGGGCAGAGGGGAGAGAGGGTGCACTGTGCACCCAGGCAACAAAAAATCCTGTCCTGCTGGCACCACTGAGGCAGTGACAGCTCTCAGTGGCACCTGGAACTTGTGTCATTGAGGGGTCTGAGCTGGAGACATTGCATCTCCTTGGCTGCCTGAGGAGGAGGGTGATGGCACTGGTGCAAAGAAGTTCCTGTGCAAGACAGAAGCAGAAAAGTAGAACTCTGCCTTGTACTTGCTCATACAACTTTCAGTGAGCCACACCAGTGCCTGGGGTGCCTGGCAATGTGCAAGCTGGAGGTGCACACCCAGGAGGGCTCATCACAGCAGGCTGTGCTCAGCAGCTGGTCTGCAGGCAGAAATATGAAAGGGAACTATTAAATCTTTCATCCTCTGTCCTGCTGCTCCAGGCAATCCTGGCCTGGGTGGCTTATTATAATCAATCGATGGAAAGAGAGGATGAGTTTTTCTCCTCAAGTACTTTGGGAGATGCCTGATGTGAACAAGGAGTGTCTGCCTTCTGCTTGTGTGAGGATTTCTCGTTTCACATGTGCATTAGAATACCTCCCTTTACTGTCAAGTTTCACTGCATGGAAAGCTTCAGTGTTTTAGTTGCAGCAGTCAAAGGCACTTTTTAAACAAAAAGTATCAATAGCTTAGAGTGGCTGCTATAGGCAACATTTCTAATGCTTCAAAATGTGTAAGGCATAGAGGATTTGTCCAATAATTTCAAGTAACCCTGACCATTATAGCTGCACATGAATCACCAGGGCTCCCTCCCACCTGGGGAAAAAAGAGAGCTTCAGATTTCTATGTGGAAAAATTAGTGTCTCATTAAAGCTGGACAAGTTTGACATTTGCTCTCTGCCTGTGGTTTCAGGGCTTTTTGTCTCTCCAACAAAATAAGAAGCTCCTCTAATACATGTGATAGCAGCAACTGGAATGCAACTTTAGGAGCATCTTTGACCTTACCAGACACAATGTGTTTGATTCATTCTGCAGATGTTAAAATACTGCCAGAAATTTCTGGGAGATGACCTTAGAAATGATTCCTAGTTCTGACTTTTGTCCTCTAATAAAAAATGTGGTTGTACAAGTTAAATATCTTGCCCTTATGTATTTTAGTTTTCTAACCTAATGTCAGAAATAAATGTCTTGCTCTTTATTCCTTTGTGCATTGATTTCCCAGTGCCTTGGTGGTTAGGTGACATAACTACTATAATTGTTTTAATACATTAGCAGCAAATTATATATCGATGTTCTTTTTTTTCATTGACCTTTCTTTCACAACATCATTTTCTTTTTTGTTTGCCTCATGCTGTGTCCATGGTGGCATAGCACTATTAGAGGATTCGATTTTGAATTAAGGGCTAATCCTGCAAGGTCCTGAGCACTGTTGCCATCTGCTGAATGCAAGGGAGGTCTGGGACCTCTCAGACTGAGCAGTATCTTGCTAGATCAGATAGCAATTTGCATTTACTGTTTGTGCTCAGAGACATCCCGACATTTTTAGTAAATTGCTGTGGAATTACAGATTACTGAGGAACTTCTACCTTTGAAAAGAGTTGCTGCCACCAAATCGTTTTTCCGTTTCTGCAGAACAAGCAATTTTGTGATTACAGCTCGGCTCTCAAATGCAGGACCTGTGTTTGCATTGCTGAAAGGTTTCAGAGCATTGCATAGTATTATATGAATTAAACCACACAGAAAATCTACATGTAGCATTGCCTTCCTTGAGGTGTGTTATATTTTTTCTCATTTTGCAGAAGGGAGGAAGAGGTGTGACGGGAGTTTATCAAGGTGTTGAGCTTTCAGCACTGAGAGGCTGAAAAACTTGACAATGCTTTGCTTAGCCCTCATTTTGTTTAATTTGAACTAAGTGACTGATTATTTAAGATAGAAAAAACTGTTTATTCCCTATAGAATAGTAAGTAATCAGCATCCATTTTACTCAGGCACAGGGCTCATCAGTCTGTTTGCCCAGCTGTAACCCCATCTCATAGGGCTGCTTTTCTTGGTGGCTGTGAGAGATGCATGTTGTAACTGTTTCTGATCAGCATGGTGTTGCTAACCCCATCAGTGAATATTTTCTTTCTAAAAAAATATTTCCAATATGAGCTATGAGGTCAAAAGGTGCATTAGTGTTATTGATCACAGCTTTTCAGTCATAGCAGGATAAAAATTCCAAAGGATTCAGCTGGTCTAGCAGTTGTCTCTTTATTCCCAAATATATTCTGGGGAATGAGCCTCACAAAATGTTAGAGAAAAGTGTCTGGTCCTGCGAGGTAGAGATGATGCACTGAATGTAAATGAGAGCAGAGTTGTTGATGATTATTTCATTTGTAATTCTGGCTAATACTGGTAAGTGTATTAACATAAGGGGATGTCAGAAGCTGACCATATGGTCATCTTATCATCTTTGCCATAGTCACAAATCAGAAATGGCATGGCTAAAGGGTTTTAGAATTTGTTCTGTGGTGTCTAAAATACTTTTTTTTTCTCATCTTCTTTGTATTTCTCAAAAATATCTCCCTCCCCAAACAACAAAGAGGTTTCATTATCACACAAAAGTCCCTCAAATTTTGCATTGATGTTTGAAAAATGTGTGTGTAGCCCTACTTCTATTTCATGCTGCTGGAGTTCCTACATGCTGACAACCAATATATTATACTAAAGTTCTTACATGATGAGGATGAGGAAGATATTATAACTTCTTTTTTTTTGTTACATTTCTGAAAGATAAGTTGAGCAGGAAGGAAGACACTTAGCAATTTCCTCTGCTTGGAAAGCAGAAAGTTCAGAGTGTTATATTTTTAATTCAGTGCATGGTTTTCATTCTCTGAGTTTAATTCTCTCCTATGCATAGTGACAACCACAGCTGCTCTGTAGCATGACTAAGGCTTGCCACTACAGTGGCAGGAGTAGTTTTCACCTATGAGTTACTGAGTTACAGTGGCTTGTTCATTCAGGCTTTTTTTTTTTTTCCTTTTTTTTTTTTTTTGTTGTTGGTGTTTGGTTTCTCCTTCAATCTCCATACAGGTTTCGCCTCCACCAGCAAATCCTTGGAGAAAGCTGAATCACTGCTTTGCATAAAGTGGAAAAGGGCTTGCATTCCAGTGCTTTATCTATATTTTCTTATAATCCGATTTAGTGTGGAATACAAGCCTGAAAAGCCCTTAAATCTTTCTGTAATTCTTGCACAACCATTCACAATAGATTTGTACAGTGCAGTCTAAGAGATTTGGCTTCAGAATGGTGATAAGTTTAAAAAAAAAAACAACCCCCCCAAAAAAAAACCCCCCAGATTACTTGTTTTTCTTTGCAGTTTAACAGATTTCACTGTCAGCACCCTCTCCCCAACTAACAGTACATGACATTTACAATCTGCAGAGAAAGCAATATAGAGTCTATATGCTTATACTCCTCTGAGTAGAGGAATTTGCCTCTTGTAAACCATGCAATTATAAAGAAGAAAAACCTCAATGCATTGGATGGTTTAAATCCTGTTATTGCCTTGTTTTTCATAGCTCTATTTTTTTCATAGTATTTAAATAAGTATATAATGGAAAGGATAGAACATGGAAAAGGAATGTTACAGAGAGTGGAAAGAACAGAGTCTGAAAAGTTGTTCTGTAAAGTCTGATATGAAAAAGAGAATGGTTCTTGTCATCTCAGCAGTCTGTATGTCACTGAAAGTGGGAGGACTTGTTTGGCATATTTTTCTGGTTTTGTTTGTTTTTTCTTTTCTTTTTTTTTATGGTAGCCATTGAGAAGTAAGAAACCAAAATCTATTCAGGATGTAGTAGTGTGATCCGAAAACCAGGACAAACTGGAATTTGTCATCAAGTTATCTCTTCTTGTGGGTATAAAGGGATTAATGACTCAGGCATTAGGAATAATTATATCTGGCTTAGCTGGACAGTTTGTCTAACATTAGCAGAAGGGCAATAGGTGTATTCTAAATGCAGTCTGAGCTATTGGACATGTCTGTAATGTAGATGTATATGCACTGTTGGTTTAGCTGTGGTGTTCCAAAGATGCTGGTTAATGCATGTGCAGGCTAGTAAATAATATGTGAACATATAGATTGCTAGGTGGGTAGTTAGAGATGTGTAGCTATCTGTAACCCCTGAATGTTTTCATACTTTTCCTTCTTTGCTCATTCTATGAGACAGCTTTTTTAATATTTGCTTTTCAGAGTTGTCCCCAAATATATCTAGTTTAATCAAATGAATTTAACTTTTACTCAGTGTAACAAAGGCATTTCCTTTAGATTGTCTCTTTGAATATTTATGTTGCAAGTATTTAAAATGAGACTGCTCCACTGATGCCTCACACAAACTGCAGTAGTTTAAGAAAATGCTCCAGTTTGAGAAGAGGGTACAGATGCTGGATGTGGCAACAGCAAGATGTGTACTGCCTGTCTGATTTGTTAAATATGTGTCACAGATGATTTTTCTTTACAGATGTGTATTAATTTCTGTCCTAAGCCTTAGTAACTGATAGCCTGCATAGAGAACAGTGTGGAGAAAGGAGAAAAGGAACGATTGGAAAATCATATTTGGTGTGCAAACCCATTCTTTCCTCCTGTCATTGGTAATTGTACCATCACCTTGAGCTGGTATTTGTAGAGCTGTCTTCTCAGAGAGAAAGGGTTTCTCCTGTTAGAGAGGTAGGTGGGCACACAGAAAGCAGCAGAGAATCCTGACTGGTTTTTCAGTAGGTGGGAATACGTGATGTGTTCATCTAAATATTTTATCGTTTCCTGTCTCTGGGACCCTAGGTCCCCCTTCCCCTGCGTGACAGCCATTGTTGCTGTTGGCTGTCATCACCCTGTACACACAATACAGTCTCATGCAGATGTGCTGCTGGCTCCTTCAGGAACCAGAGAAAGCAGATGTTCCCTGGGTGTTTCACACGGGTGAGAGTGTGTCTAAACTGCTCTTTCTAACCTCAGCCACCCTGAATGTGTCTTGCAGAGGGGCTTGCCCATCACAGAGGAATGGGAGGAGCAGTGCTAACTGTTCCTGGTAGAACTGTGTCCATGCTTTATTTCACTTGGGAGGAGGAGGGAGCTCATAGCCTGGGAGAAACTGTCTCAGCAGAAGCTGGTGCAAATTGATTATTTAATAACAAACAAGCACAGTGCCTGCTTTTTTATTATTTTTATGCCTATGGAACTCACACAGAAGTGGTGTGGTGAGATTACTGCCTAAAGCTGCCCCCAAAGAGCTGCAAGAACAGGAGGCCTTGGGACTCACGCTGTTTCTGTTGCATGTCTTAATGAAGCTTTAAAATGCTTGAAATTGTCTTTGAAATGAAATATTCCATAGCTGCAATTTAACTCCAGATTTTTTAATAGTTGCTTAGCCAAATAAAAGAAAATTGTGGGGAACAAAGAAGAGTTAGGTTGATGACTAGAAGAAAAAGTTTAAATAAAAAATTCATGGAGAGAAAAAAATATAGCATCATAGGCTTTTGCACTAAGATTTCCCTTCCAAAGTCTTTTCTCTTCCAACTATTACTGTGAATTTTACTCTCCCTGTTTGCTACAAACATTAGAAAAACTTTTTCTGTAGGAATGATAAGAAAAATTGTCACAAATTTAGGCAGAAACTGGAACACTGAGTAAAATTTTAAAAGGGGTATGCATTTCACTGCCATTCTGAGTGCGGGTATGGTGAACTCTAAATTATTAATGAATTGAGGAATTGCCTTTTGTAACTCTTAAATCAAATGTGACTAAACAGAAAAATCTCAGAAAGACTTTTGTTCACAATTGTCAGCCCGACTTGTACAGCCACAGCTCTTCCTCATTCAAATTTACTGCTCTAGTGGCCTTTAGTAACAGAATGAATAATATGCTGTGAATAAATCCTCTCATGGTTACCCTTTCTCTCCATTTGTAGATTAAGACCAACAAATCATTATTTGTGGACACATATTAATGTCCAAAAGTGTCTGACAAATGTGCAGTTGTTTGTTTTGAGCAAATTATTTTTGAAGTGTCAGTACACCCTCAGGTTTTGTGTTCCTGCTATGACATGAAAAAATATTCTGGAATGAGTTTAAATTACAGGGCATTTAGGAAGAATATAGAGAAGATAGTTACAGTGAACAGTAGACTTCAGGGAAAGACCTACATGCTAGTTCAGGTATTTTAAAATATGAATATTATTGTTAAGTCTTTAGGTGATGTGTGGTAATAGATATTTAATCTTGCAAAAGCACTTTCATTGCTTACTTGTTAAAGTAATTTAACGGATGAGTGGTGCTATTAATGGACCACATGTATAATCCAGACTTTTTTTGTTCGAAACATTCCTCTAGGGTTTAAATTTCTAAACATATTTAGAGGCAATTTGAAGAAATTTAGCCTATACACAAGCTATAGTAAACATAATTTATTAACTTTTCTTCTGCTTTTAGAGGATAAAAGAAATCACTATGTATACATATGTGCAACTTTAAATGGGCTGAGTGATATACCTTGTTTTGATGGGGTTGTTAGAAACCAGACTGTGAATGGAAGGATGTGGAGATGAACAGAGGGCTTAAAACTAATTGTAAGTTATCTGAGCAAACATACAGTTCCAGATTTTCCATCACTTTTTGGTTTGTTGTGTTGTTTTGGGTTTTTTTGAGAGAGAGAATTGCATTAATAATGTCTATAACATAGTTCTTGCAAGAAAAGAAGACAAAAGAGCAAGAAACTTACATTATAGTAAAAACAGTCTTTCTTTCCACCCCAACACTTTGGGATGATGGAAGAATTGACATCTGGAAAGCAGATTATCAGGTTATAACAATAAACATAAAAGTCTTTGCTAAACACCAGTTATTATGATAAAGTCACACTCTTTTGAACAATTAGAGAAGTTCTTTGATAATATTGAGGTTTTGCTTCAACAAGGAGTTAATTTATTTTCCGAACATGTGGCTATGTTTTGCTGAAACTCGGATATCACCTACACAGGGTTGGAAATTAGGGAAATAATCTGGTGTAAACATCTCTTTGACTTTGTGAGGATCACTGCACAGTCACATAGTTCAAGAAAGAGCTTAAATGTGTTTGTTGACTCCAAGTTCAGCTGTTTCCAAATAAATGTTTGTGAAACCCCCAACTTTAATAGCCTCATTGTACCATCCAAAAGACGTGCAAGAGAATGAATAGATGACCTTTCAGATAGAGAACAAGCTGTTCACCATGTCTTTTCATTTACTGGGACAAAATACTCTTTTTCTGCAGAGATAATACTTTCCACCATTTTTAACAATGTTGGGTAGAATAACGAGTTTAATTGTTTTGCTTCTGAGTGCAAGGGGTTTAACCTGTGCCTCCTTAGATCAGGACTCTTTCTAAACCAGTACTGTTAAGTGCATTAAGTGAGATAGACTTATTTTAATTCTTTTTAAAAGAGACTGGAGGTATTTTGGATCCTAGACTCGCAGGGTGGGATGTCATTAGCTATCCATCCATGTTTATCCACGTGACATCTGTCTTTGAATGATACATGGATGAATTCTTATTGCCATTGTGCACCGCAGCTATGGGATCAATAATTTACTGATAAGGTCCAAAGCAGCTGTAAAGGAAATTGGTCTAAATCATTTTGAAGTTGCAGTCTTGCTGTGGAAAGCTGCAGGGAAGCTCTCAGTTGCACACTTGTACAAAAGCACTAGCTTGGACTGGAACAGATCACAAATGGGGAGAAAATCAGGATATGGAAATCAAGGCTCAGCCTTGTCTTTCTCATGTGAGGGGTGGTTGGCCCTTAGTGTTTGCAGTTGTAAATCCACCACTTAAATCACAACTTAGTATAATGCTGACTAATACCAGCTGGTTATACTGGTAAAATATTTTTGCTCTACAGTATAACTGAAATCACTTTTTATTCAGCCTGTCCATGTTACTGTTCTTATCTGAAAAAAACAGAGTTGTTCTCTTGTTAAAGGAAACACAATGTGTTTGCTGAAATTTAAAAAAATACAGTCAAAAGGAATCCCTCAAAAGTTGTGGGAAATCTTACAATTTGGAAAAAAAACCAACAAAAAACACAAACAACAACAAAAAAAAAACAAAAAACAAAAAACAAGCAAGCAAACAAACAAAAAACCACCAAAAAAACCACCAGAGGAAGAAACAGAAACTTTTTTTTTGTGGTTACCAAGACCAATTACATTGTCTATTTGCAGTAAAGACTTCGTTGTGTGAACCAAATACTCTAGATCATGCATCGTGCATGAGTAGTTAAAATTAGAATCAAATTTTTT
Source organism: Melospiza georgiana (assembly GCF_028018845.1). Lineage (NCBI taxonomy): Eukaryota > Metazoa > Chordata > Aves > Passeriformes > Passerellidae > Melospiza > Melospiza georgiana. The sequence goes on along the minus strand of NC_080430.1, from coordinate 32,306,560 downwards.
TGCAAATTTTGTAATAATTTCATTTGGAAGGGAGCTGTGAAACCGTTGGATCCAACCTGTGCTGGAAGCAGATTCGGTTAAACCAGGATGCTCAGAGCTTTGCACAGGCAAGCCCTGAATGTAGTGATGTTGGACACTACAGGTAACCTGTCAAGGCTGGCCTCTCCACAGGAGGGAAAAATAAGTATCTTAATCTAGACAAATTTTCTTTTGTTGCCATCTCTGATGGTTGTCCCATATAATTTTGTAGCAAATCTCCAGGAAAAGTCTGGCTCGGTCTTATCTCCATTCTGCCGCTGGGGTTTTGAAGACACTATGAGATTACCTTGAGCCCTGTCACCCAAGATCAAACCTAGTGCTTTCACCTCAGTGATGTGTGCTGTAAAGGTTTGGAAAAATCCTAAAAAGAGTGTGACATGGGAATAAGGAATGAAAAAGTTACACTGAAATCCTAAACTGTCTGGCTCTCCCGACAACCTGAGGTGCTAATAGCTTCAGTGCGTAGCGTTGGTCTGTTAGCAAGTACCTTCAGCCTGGTCTTGTAACACTGATAGAAACCAGGAGGAGAAAAAACCTTCATTGATACAATTGAACAAACCTTAGAGAAAATTCTCAGCACTCACAGTGATTGCCCACAAGACTAACCGAACATCCATCTAAACATTTGAGTATATTTATTTTGTGGTTCTCAACTACTGTGCATAGATGTTAATCACAGTTCATGGCAATCCTAGTTTTTTTCTCTTATTACCAAAAGCTATTCTTGTGAATTTACAGAACAAGCTAATGTGTGGAAGGCTGCTTTGTGTGCAGCTGAGGTAACCAGGATGGCAGTGTTTGTTATAAGGACTCTTTCTTACTGGTTCCTGAACTATGATGAATTATTTTGTGCATAATTGTTCCTGTTGGTGCTTTGGGAGCGGAGGATGTATTTGTTAAGTAAAGGAACTGATCTCTGTAGTGGCAACACATTGTTAACTTTTTGAAACTTAAACCTTTATGTATTCTGTATTCTTTTGGAGTGTTTTTTAAGGGCGGGGGTCCTGTTCCTGCCATGCACAGTAACAGGAGTAGATACTTTGTTCCTGCTCTTGCTAATGTATTGTACCTTGGGCTTTTTTTTTGTCTTCCTCTGCAGAAACTCTCCTGGATGATTTCCTTCTCACATACACGGTTTTCATGACGACTGATGACTTGTGCCAGGCCCTTCTGAGGCAATATCCTTTTACTGAAAGTTATATTCAAGGGGGTCACACATTTACTCATAGTTTTATCTAATGGTGAGCCTTATATCAAAGCTACATGCTTGGTTTTGAGACAAATGCCTAACTCATAGCAACAATGCAATTTTATGTCAGCTTTTTTTGAAGATAAATAAACTTTTATAATGGTGACATGGTAGAATTTAAATAGGGGTTAAAACCTCCCCAGGTTATGTTAATCCATAGAATACCTACATGTGCATAATACATTACAGAATATGCAAAGAGAAAAAGTAAAGAATTTTACAGTCTCTGCTCCTTTTATCGTCTAATACAGGATATAAATCTTAGCTCATTTTGAGATAGAAGAATTGTTTTCCTGTATTTCTAATGACTTGCATAAGCTACTAAGCTATTGATCAATGTTTGAATAAACTTGTGACTATAAAATGAACCTTTTGTTCATTCGTTTGTTTGCTTGTTTTTTTAAAATCTTTTCCCCATCTTTAAATTTTGTGCTGAAACCATCAGTTTTTTCCCTTACAAGACAAAGAACCATGAAGAGACAGGAACAGTGTATACAGTGGTTATCATTGGACATTTGGTGCTTCTACCTTATGAATAGAGAGAAATGGTAGAAATAGTATTTTGCTTTTTTTAAAATTTTGACAGAGTCACTTCTGCAGGTAGTATAATTTGTACAGACAAAAAGAAACTGACTTCCTTTGTCTGATTTTTGTGTTCTTGTTATGCTTTGCCCTTCTTCCCACAGACATTCACATTGGCATCGGTGTACAGGGCAAAAGTTCATTCTCAGTTCTGCAGAAAATATATGACTGAGCATTGTATAATTCCTTTTGAATTGATTTTACTTTTATAGACTCACCTCTCTAATCTGTAAGGGGGAAAAAAATCCTCTTGGCACAGAGGATGAATTGAAATTCCTATTACTGAGAATTCATTCCCAAAAGTTATGAAACTCCTAAAGCTCCAGACAGGATAAAATATTTAAAACTGAGCAATGCTATCAAAAAAACCCTTTCTTTAGCAAATGAGATTATTGCAAACTCTTTGCCAGCAGTTAATTTTAAAGTTTCTTTGAGTTCTTATTATATGTTCCTTAACCTACTGCACCTATTGTGCTAAGAACCACCAAGGGAAAGAAGATGACTCTGATGTGTCCTGTAGGAAAAGAAAAGTCTTGCATTTGGTGTCTCAATGGACTTCTCTCTACAAAGACTGGTTACATGAAGATGAGCATTTAAAACAATTTTTAAAGGTATTGAAACAATTTCTGTGATGCATTTCATTACTGCTTAATTACATACTGTGTCTAAAAAGCCCCAACAGGAAAATCTGTAAAACATATTTTTTCATACTTAGATCTTTTCCATTAAATCTATAATATAAAATGATTTACATATATCTTCTTTAAATGTCTTAAATATAGTCAGTTTGAACAGAAATCCTGTATAGTCAATAGAGTCAACATTAAAAGCATTACTTTAACATATGAAGCTTCTGGAACTCCTGTGGTCACTAGAAATTGGGAAAAGTTGGGAAGGTAAGAAATAAAACTACAAAGATGTGGACATTCCTTGGACACACCAGTCATGTCTGTAAGAATAGGGTCTGCAGTCAGTATCCAGAGGATCGTGGACATTGGGAGTTTTGAGGTGATGTAAGAGATGCTACTTGGATTGAGGAGTGAAATCCTATTCCATGGTGTTTGCTGGGTAGACATGGAGAGCAGCATAGCTTTATGTATTTTTGAGAAATAAAATTTTGTTCCTTACTTGTTAGCTAAGTTCTTCTCATATCTCTGTATGAGTTCCAACAGCTCTTACTAATTAATTAATTAAGCCCTTGTTAAGTTGAAAATAGCACTGTTGTTGAGAACCTGAAATCAATCTGGTTACTGATTCTTTTTTTTCAGTATGTATTTTTTTCCCTGCTGGTTGAAAGGTGAGGGTATTTTAGGAAACTTTTCAGTATCTTACACTTTTACTGATGAGGTTCTTTGTCTGCGACTGGAGATCTTCTTAAAGGTCTTTTATCTCTTCAGTCACTTGCTCAAGACTAAGGCAATGTGGAGAAAATGTTGAGATTCCTTTTTTTTTTTGTTTGTTTTGTTTTTTAAGTAGGACACACTGCATATGGAAGGAGAGACCTTAGGATTTTTGCTTTTTGGTACTAGGTGTGTATTGCTGTACTGGAAAGGGGACATAATTTCAGGCATCAGTTATGTCACACTGAGCTGCACCTGGATGCAGGGCTTTCTGGCCATGGAGGTGTGTGACTGTGCACTGTCTCACAATTCCTCTTCTGGAAGCTTGTGTGTAGTATAAACAGCAATAATGTTAATGATGGTTGTAGTTACACGTGCAAAACCAACATACAGGGTCACAGGCTAAAATCATTCATGCAGAAATCTTTGAATGTGGAGGCCAAAGCAAACCTGGTGACTCAGCTCACGCATGTGGTCCTTGTTTCTTAGAAAGGAAAGGGAAGGAGCTATGTGCAGATGCAGAAAAACTGTAGAGAAAATATTTCCTAGAATTTCAGTCATGACAATGTCTTCCCCCAAAATTAAAATTAAGGTTTATTTATGTGTTAGTTTACAGCTAGGAATAGTTGTGGGAATTAGTGGGAGATATCAACTCAGTTTAAAATGAATGCAAATGTGAGGAAAGGTAAAGTAGAATATCTGCCATTTTAAATGTCTTAATCTGATGAGCCTATTTGTTATCATATTGGATAAGTGATGATGGTGTAGTATGCTGTTGTGCTTCAGAATGTGTTATGATGACATAACCAGGTTTTATGTAATAGCCACAAGTGGTGTTTTAAATTTTCCTGTTTATAGACAAAATAGTACAAGAATTTTGCCCTGTTGCTTGGTACACAGTACTAAGTAAGAGTGTTTTTGCAAAGAATATTGAATATTGAACAGTCTGTAAATTTAAACAGGAACATTCTCTCCTTACATGTTTTGCATAAACATAATGGTAAAACTTGTTTTAGTAGGATAGCGCCTGAATTGACTTAGACTACTGATGTGATGCCTTAATGTTTGAGTTGTCAGGTGTGTTAAGGCACTGCTTTGTTTTGTAGACAATATACAGAAATGTGTTAGATGATGTGTATGAGTATCCCATTCTTGAGAAGGACCTGAAAGAATTCCAGAAGATACTTGGGATGCATCGCCGTCAGTAAGTATTGATTGTGTCAATGATCAAGTCTTCTTTTATTCAGAGTGTAATTTATTTTTGTTGCTATCTTTCTGTAATTCAGTGAAGTGGTGAGAGGCATATTCAGTTTTACAAATCATCTTTTCTTAAAACTAAGGCTAGATTATTCCATTTTTTCTGATGTTTGTTGGGCAGTGTTTGTGACTCAACATTCACTCCCATCAATTTCACTTGGGATTACTTATAGACGGAGCAGAGTTTGTGAAGAAGCTGGCAAAAATTCCCTCAGAAGTTGCAGTCAGTGACTTCAGATGGTACCTTCATTCTCTCTGCAGTACTGAGAAGCAAATCACTTGGAATAGTCATCTCTGAGTTATTATTTTACTATTAAATATGACATCTATTAAAAATATTTAAGTGGCATGTTTTTCCAACAAATGGAGGTTGTTTCCGTGGTTTGGCTATTGGAGAAGTGGGAGGAGCAGTGCACTTGAGGATGACTCTGACTGCTGTGACTACTCCAGCAGCTCATGAGCTGGCAGCGTTGCTTTTCACTACATCGATTATGCAAGTCAAAGGAAAGTTCTCTGGCTGAGCCCAATGCCTTTAGTTTTTCCTGAAGAACTTCTGGGGCCTTTCTGCAGTGATCATTTACTGTTAAAAACTTGCTGATGTTGTAAAGTTTGTTATAGCTACAACTTCCTTTTCCTAAGCTTTGGCTGGAAAGAATAATTGTGATTTTCCTTTTTGTTTCAGCACTGTAGATGAGTATTCACCTCATCGAAAGGTAATGCCAACTTGATTGTTGTTGATGGCTAGTTAACTTACCATCTCACTTTTTTTCCCCCTCTGCCCACTTCTCTCTCTTTTCTTGGCTTCTTAACTGAATGTGGCTGGTGACCAAAAACATGACAGGACACATCAGTGAGGTTAGACCTGCAAAGCTGCTTAAGGAACATTTTTTTTTCCTTTGAGTGCATCCTGGATATCAGCAGTGTGAGCTAAGCTGCAGTGGTTGTGACAGTATTAGCATGTTAACAAGATGCTTTGAGATGTCAAAATTCAGGAGAGGCCTGGGAGGGTGTCCCCACAGAGCTAGAGGGATGTAAGCTGGGCAAACCAGGCTGAACAAAGACATTGACGTGGATGTCACGTAAACAGAGCAAAGGGTGCATTTGTTGTGACAGGGACAGACAAAAAGAGAGGAACATGATTCTGTCTGTCTGACTGGAGGGAGAAGTTGCAGCCAGAGAAAAGTTGGGGTACAAACTGCTCAGAGGTGAATTGCTGTGTTTGTCAGTTTTACTGGGCTGAAGGTGAAGTGTGTAATAAGCTTAAAATGTTCCTGCAAAAATGTGGAAGGCAGAACATGAGATTGTAGTGAAATTGCTAAATAGGCTGATTGCTACATGGGAAATGTATATAAGAAGTGTGTAAGAAATGGGCTCTGAACGTGAATACAGAAAACCTTGAATTGTGCAGGCTGCTTAGCCTTGGCATGTCCTGCTTCCTCCAAAATCCCCACCTTGGCCATTATTTAGTAAGGCAACTCCCAGTTTACTGCTCCAAGAAAGGGTGGGTGTACTTCCTATGCAGAAACCTTTTGGCCAGACATATGGGTTAAATGCTGGATTCCATGAATTACTGCTTTGTAAACAGCAGGGATGCAAAAAATCACTGATTTTTTTTCCCCTTTGTTTCTTTTCCACTCCTTCACAGAATAAAACCTTTTTCCCCCAGTTCAGTGTAAAGGAGAACTGGCTGCAGCACAGAGGAACTGTGAATGAAACAGAAGAAAGTGAGTATAAATGAAAGAATGGAGAGAAACCTCAAGAGCTATACAATTGTTTCCAAAAGACTTCAATGCAAATATTCTTTAGCTGACATATAGCTTTTGAACAAGACCTTAGGGACACAAAAGAAGAAATATTTGACAAGTTTTCCTTCTTCCTCCTGGTTGGTAGGGCTCAGCAGTGCCATGATATTTCAAGGGGGTTTTTTCCCTGTCCAGTTCCTCCAGCACCCCTGTCACAGTCCTGTGTATGTCCCAGGTGTGCTGGCAGCCCATCCACCAGCCATTAGTTCTGCTCCAGTTCATGCTCTTGGTCTCTTGACCTATATCTTGGCTGTGAAAGGTGAATGAACAAGCCTGTCACATGTAATGGGCCAGGATCTGCCAGCTCTGTGAACATGCCTTAGCTCCTTCTCTGCTCAAAAACATCTCTGTGTGGAGTGTGAGGTGCCACTTCACTTTAATGCCAGCCATTTCCAAAGGCAATTCCCTGCCTCACCATTGGTACTGTAAGGCAGTGAGGCTGCCACCCTCCTGCAATGCCTGAGCCAGGAAGGAGGCAGAGAGGAGAACACTGTGTACACAAGCAGGGAAGGGCAGAAGGACCTCCTACCTGGCTCTTTGACAGTAGATCTTCATTTCTTACTGGGAACAAAACTCCAGAAGTTCACTTGAAGTCAGTGTATTTTTAGTGCTCATTTGTGACAGAATAAAAACTGAGCTTGTTCTACGCCAAGTCAAAAGACTTGCACAATGTGTGCTGCTGATAGATAATCCTCTTTTTGTGCTTCAAATGTAGGGGGTTTTGAGGTTTATGATACCAAGGCTTCTTCTAAAAATGTTATTTGTGGATGTGAACCCCCACACTCATTATGTTTTTGAAGCTGGACCCAGCTTGTGGGTGACTGGAAAGGAAAGGGTGCTGGTGCAAGGGAGGGGACAGACTGTGTGACTGTGGTAGGACAGCCACCAGGACAGGACCCAGCAAGGCCAGTCCTGACTGAGTTAAATTGCTTTTGTCTCACTGCTTGAGAGCAGAAGCCGTGGATTATGATGGGATTGAAGGAATGAAATAGCCAGAGTGAAGTTGGGGAAGGGAGAGACAGATGCAGAGGATGGACATCTAACATGTGTGGTGGATTGCTGTCTGGCTGATGGTGCTTGTGGAGGATGGGTCTGTCCAGCTGCACCGTGCCACTTGACCAGAGGTGTTTTATCCTCGGTTGCAATCATTACCATGGCAGCTTGCAGCCCATGGCTACTTCCTCCCTCTGGCATTCCCTCCTTCTGACAGAGGAGCAGCACAGGCTCCTGGAAGAGATGATGTGGTCCATCCCAAGAGATACCATAGATAGAACGTTGGAAGGGTGTGAGGGGGAGAATCACTATGGTGGTTGTGCATGAGCATCTGACCTGTGGGTTGATTTAGTTCAGTTAAAAGAAGGATAAGTCAATAGCCCATTTATAACATGACATCACTGTCATTGTCCCTTTGCAAATGACCAAGAGGACATTTCAAACAAAGTCAGTGTAAGCAAGGTGTGTCAGTTTGCATATGGAGTCCAAATATTCCTATCAGATTTTTTAAAATTTATTTTTCTACCTTGTAATTTCAAATGCAGTTGGATGTCTCCATCTTCATGATGTGTATCTATTCTGATAAAATATTCTGCCATAGAATGAGCATCTCATTTATTCTCTGTCAACAGAGACAGGTTAAAAAGGAATTATAAAATCAAATGGCTTTTTTTCCCCAATACTCAATGCTAAGTTCCTCCTTCATTCTCATATTCATTTTTTCTTTACTACAACAGGAAAAAACCCTTTTCTCAAGGATTGAGTTCTTAACTGCTTCTGGCATAGTCTTCACTAATGAAAGTGCCCTGAAGCCATGAAGATCTGTAGGACAAGCAAAGAGCTATTGCTACATACATCTGTCAATAAAGATAATAAAAAAAAATATAACAGTTCCTGAGAAAAAAAGTTGTCCTGTGTTGGCATGGTAGCAGCCTGTCTAGAATAAGAAGTGCTAGAGGAGAAGGAAATTGAAAGTTTAATTGAGCACTGAAGTGAGTGTGAAACTAAGAGCTGTGACGATTCTGATTAGCATATGTAATTTTCAAAATATTTATGCAAGTCTGCAGCTCAGTTTCTTCCACTTAAGTGTGGCAGCCATATTTCAAAGAACTAGCTAGGGCAAACTCTGCAAAAGATGTAAACCTAAAATTCTGGCAGGCAGAAAGAGTGTACATCCCTTTTTGTAGCAGAAAAAAGTAATCGCTGAGCTGACCACAACATTCCCAGAGCTGAACCAACTCATGGACCTCCGTGGAAGTAGGGAGCCCAGGGAGTTTCTCCAAACCATTCCCATTTATATGTGCTGCTTGTGATTCAAGAAATGAGTTGTCAGAACTGATTGTATGGCAGTTTGGGCAGTCTCTGCTGGTGCTGAAATACTCTGGCAAGTTGTTTAGATGTCTAGACAGATAAAATATCAGGAGTGGTTGAAAACCTGGGAGCAATGTTCTTGCAAAGCTTCCTGTTCCAGGTAGAAATGGAGGTCCAAAATAATTTCTGCAGCAGACATGAAGTATACTGATTTATCTGAACCTAAAATGAAGGGAGAAAAAATGGCAACCGCTGAGTTTCACAGAAGATAGGCAGTGAAGGAAGTTGTCTGTGACAAATCCTCAGGGTAGGAGATCTTAAATAGATATTGCTGTGGGAGTCTATGTTTCCATTTGCCTGCCTCTCTCATTTTTCAGGGAGAGGAAGTGGGGAGGGGAAAAATGGTGATGTTTCTGCTTAGTTTCATGTCCTTTGTGTCAGGGTGCAGTGACTGCCCTTCCAGCAGCAGCCAGCCAGCTGAGGCATTGCTGTGGTGCAGTCTGCAAGTTTGTTCTTTGCTCTGTTCAGGTATCTCTGCCTACAGCTGAGCATGTCTTTGTTCCTTTGTGCAGTTTTCTGCCGTGTGTATATAACAGAGCACTCCTATGTCAGTGTGAAAGCTCAAGTGTCAACTTCAGCTCAGGAGATTCTGAAGATCGTGGCAGAAAAGATCCAGTACCCGGAGGAGGAGTTGGTGCTGGTGGCAGTCTCGTTCTCTGGTGGTGAGTAACTTCCCTTCATCTGACTACTCACCTTTTATTGCATCAGGTAAGGGAGGGCTGGCATTTTCTGATGCAAGGATGCAACTGTTCCTCTGTGGGCCCACAGCTGGGGGACCAGGGGAACAATGAGGAGCTGCTTCCCAGAGACTTGTTTCCATGGCAACAGCTCTTTCTTGGGTACTGTGGGATGTAGCATCTCCTGCCTGGGAAGGGAGTGTAAAGAACTCTCAGTCTTCAGCAGAATTGCAAGGTTTTATTTCTTTTTCACAGATGAATCTCCTATTTTGGAATTTAAATTAATTTTGAAGGCAATGAGGCATGGTTTGCCTTGAAAATGGAGACGGGAATAGCAAATGCTATATGCATGGCTGTTTCCTCATTTATGGCATAGGTAACAAATATTCTTGAGCTGAAAGGAGGAAGACATGTATTTGCACAATTAAGATACTGGAAGCAATCTCAGCAATATTTTGTAAGCAGCAACTGACATCTTTTGCCTATTGTTTTGGTGTTAGTCATTAAATAGAAGGTCTTATTGTCTTTTTTAAGAAAGACTATAGTGATTGTGGAGTGTTACTAGAGACCAGCCAAAGTCCCAAGATCTTCTTTGATCTTTGGCAGGTCTCAAGCTCCTTGGTCAGATTGTTTTGATCATTGTAGTGTTTTTTGGAAGCAATTTAACTAAGTGCATAGAACCGTGAGCTGGATCTACAAAAGGACTAAGAGTGTAGAATATCTTGGCAGTATTCTCAGATAACATTAGTTGGTGTTGACCCCCTAAGACAAAGGATGGGTCTTTTAATTACAGCACTCATTGCTACTACTTTGTCAGTCTAGTTAAATGAAATCCACACAAGTGCTGGCTTGTTCTGTTTGTATCTTTGATTCAGAACTGGAAGGTCACTTTTTTCCCGCCCATGTGAAGCTCAATTAAATAAACCTATTTTTGAGTGCACTGATGTGTGTGTCAGGGAGATGGTGCCCTGCTCTGATTGCTGAGACCCTGGGCACAGAGCAGCCATTGGGAGCATCACACATGAGTGTCATGGCCATCCAGGCTATATCACTTTCAGGCATATGCTTTTTACCCTTGTGTGTGCCCAAACTCACCTTCAGGGCATTTCACAGCACTGAGAAATCACTCTGCTGCTGTTGTTTTTCAGGTCTTTCTCTCCTGTTCAAGAGCAGGTCAAGTTTTGTTCTGATAGCAATAAATCTGGTCCTAACTGCCTGCTTAGCTAAAGAAAACCAACCATTCATAAATAATGAAGCACACTATATTGGTTCCCAGGAAAGCCACAAAATGGAAGTGGTTGCCACTTGGTTTTCAATGAGAGACAGTAAATAAAATGCAGGTATAGTAGGAAAGCCATTTGTACCTGATCTTTATAACCCCTAAAATGTTATTTAGTTACATTTCCTGAGTAAATTTGAAATACAACAATATCAGTGTCTTTCTTCTTATGCATCCTGTATTGCAAGTAATAAACACCAACCTGCTCTGCTTTTTTTTTCTGCTTTGTGTTTTTGCTGTTTGTGTGACTTAGAACTCTTGTCTTTCATCCACTTGGAGGGCAGCAGTATGAGCATTGGAGAACCTGTTTTTATTGTAGTCCAATAATGGATAAGCAAGGTCTTCATTCAAAATTATCTTGAAAAAACATAATTATAGTTCAGCTAATGTATTTGTGCATCAGTGGATAAGTGAGCATGGATAAAAGGGAAAACTGTCTGAAATTATATTTGGCTCTCAGATTTCTCCTGGTTCTACTCCTCATGGGCAATGCAGAGTCCAGGGTAGCTGTCAGTGTTCTTGGTGTAGTTTTGGGTCTACCATGTATCTGGTCTCCAGAGGATTACTTGGAGCCCTCAGGAAGTGACAGTTTTTGCAAGGCAGTTTTTAAGCTGTATTTGAAGTTTTGCTTAATTTCCCCCCCCACCTTACTCTAGTTCGTTAAGGATTCCACAGAGCTGAACCAGCTCAACTCTGGACTGGAGAAAAAAAAAAGTCCCTTCTGTTTGCTACCAGTGTCCTGCTCTTTTACTCAGCTATTTCCCAAATTGTTTGCTCTAAGTCTAGAAGAATTACTATAAATACTGTGTTACAAAGGACTATGCAGCTCTTCTCCATGGGGTGAATTTCATGGTGATGGGATCCTTTAAACTTCTTTTCCTGCTCACTGGCTGTGGCTACTGATTTAATCTCCACCCCTGGTTTTGTCTCCAGTGACACAGAACAGCTCAGTCTCTGGAGGCTGAGACACTCTGCTCTTACAAAATTCACTACATTTATACTAGATACACTGGGCTGAAATTAAATGCTCTTTAAGGCATTGGAGGCTAGACCAGATGATTTCAAGGTTTCTTTCTGTTCTATGTGAAATGCAGTTTGAAAGCAGAAGCAGGAAGCTTCTGTGCTCTAGTCCATCAGAGCTATCTTGCCTTTATCATGCCTGAGCAGGGTGGAGATGATTGGTCCCTACAGAGACTGAATTTGATGCTTAGTTGCCTTCTAAGAGGTTGATGTGGCTTCACAAATACAATTGTACCTTTATTTCTCATATACAGCTTTTACTCCTGTTCTGAACCTTCTGGTTTTTTGCTGTTTTTACAGAAAAACACGCGCTACAACCAAATGATTTGGCCATCTCAAAATCTTTGGAGTCATCCAGTCGTATGTTTGTGTACCGAAAAGATCTGACTGATTCTTTGGTAAGGATTGGTATTGTATATTTCCCATTTTTTGTTTGTCTTACTCTAAATCAAAACCTTAGTATTCCTCTCAGAGGGCTTTTGCAATGCAGAATTTATTTTTTGCTTCCCTAGTAAAGCTTACTGAGCTGCTCTATTTCTTAAAAAAAAAAAAATCTTTCATTAACAGCAGTTATTTGACTGAACAGTAATGGAATTTGTTCATCAATTTTAAATAAACCAAAGCTTCTGTGCAGCTTAAATCTTGCAATCTACATCAGCCTGGGGAAGCTGACCTGTGTTTGTACCAGAATGGATGGGATGAGGATTATTCAGGGCTCTTGTGACTCTTTCCTCCCCGCCCTGCCTTGCGCCTCTGTGGCACTTTGGCTGGTACATAATCATTCAAAGTGGTGAACAAATTCCCTGGAATTACTGCATGTGGAAATAGATGTTTTGTGAGATCCACAAGACCCATCAGTGTCACCCCTGTGTTGTGGCAGCTGGTGTGTAGCACTGGGGGTGTGTCCTCCTTTCTTTCTGTCTGTCTATCTCTCCATCCTCTTGCTGTCGCTGGGAAGGTCAGCAGATGGAGAGGCAGCAGATCTCTCTCATCCTTCCTTCCCTCTGTCTTCAGGATTGCAACCTCCCTCCCTCCATGCTTTCCCAAAACCTCAGTGAGGCAGGCACAGTCAGGCACTTTGGTGTTCCAGCAGTTTTCTGCTAATTATGCAGATGTTTCCAGAAGGAGTAGGGGCTGTATCACAGCTGACTTGTGCATGTTGTCAGTACCTCCTCTAGGATCTGTGCATTCATCCTCGGGATGAGAAATGCCTATTTACATTTTGTGGGATCAATGTGCCCTGAAGAGCTGACATGCCACTATCATTGTAATCTGTCATCCCCATTATTTCTGGCTTTTGAGTCATCTCTAAAAATGTGAATATTAAGGGAAGGTTTCCAGTGTAGACAGGTGATAGCCAATCTAGTTTCATTAGTTACATAATAAGGATTGCAAAACTTGCTGTTGCTGTCTGAAATATAGCACCAAAGTAATGGCTTAACTGGTAAGAATAATCTTCCATTTTGGCAGATGGTTCATGTGCCAAGTTTCAGACTGATGAGGTTAAAAAAGTCAGGAGAAATGCAAAACTTGAAAATTCCAGCTAGTAATTGAAATGTCAAATTACCCTGAATGCCAGCAATACCACAGCACTCCACAGTAATATACTAAGTAACTTTTATGGATCAGAACTCACAGCATTTTACTCTTTGTTGATTACATTTGGGGTAGATTAATCATAAAATATATGGACTTTTGTTATTTGTAAAAGTGGACTAGAGGGCAAGTTATGTGCATTTATTCTTAATCCAATATGGTTTTAGAATGATTCTTTTATATCAGAAAATTTACTGGTGTCTTAATTTAGATTTTATTTTCATTATGCTCTCTGCTTAGCCAGTGTTTTATATTCAAGGTTGAGAGAGAGAAGAAGAGAGGGAGAAAGCCTGACTCTCCAAAGCAAATCATTGATGCTATTGACCCATTTCCCATTTCAAGCTATTTATTAAAGAGGTTATAGTTCCTTCATTTTGATTAGTGGGGAAAAAAGCCCTCAGAGTGCACTTAGAGAAGATTACCTACTCAGCTCTGTTTGGTACCTTAGTCCAGTAACTGTTTCATTGCAGAACCTTTGGCATTTCTTGAGGAATTTGTTTTGCTCTTGTCTGTTCATTTAGAGCCCATTTTCTGAAAATGAGGAATTGCAGCAAAGATCTGTGAGGATTTTGGGAATTAACACCTGGGATCTTGCCTTAGAACTAACAAACTTTGACTGGAGCCTCTTCAATGCAATTCATGAGGTAAGAAGCACCACATCCACTTCCAGGTATATTACTGTCATGCAGCACTGCATCACTGTGGTGGATTTTGGAGCATTGGTACTCCTGGCTGCTTGCTTCACTGTCATGACAACATGATTTGGCAGCTCTCAGTCATGGTCACAGGTCCAAGAGCTACTTTTCAGTCCTTGAGACTGAAAAGAATGGTCAGAGGTTTGTAACTTTTCTGTGTTTGGGCATCTCATATGTTCCCTGTATACCTGATGTGTTCTATTGAGATTTGCCTCAGAAGAGTAGAAGACCATGATTATGTTCTAAAAACTTTCTCTGTGAATGTGTTACATATGCAAAATGTCCTATGCACTTGATAATGTTTCAGTAAATATGGGACTCCACAAATAGTTGTTTTTCATATCACTTTAGCAGCAAAAGAATTCACAGCTTCAGCAATTCAGATGGACACATCACTGTCCCTGTTCTTGTTAGGCTGCAGTGAGATGAAGAATACTGGGCAAGCTTTATTAAATGAGATAATGGTGCACTTCAGGGCCCATTGGGTTGTTTCAATGACTTTGATGGGTTCTGGTTTGGTTTGCTGAGTAAAACACACAGTTAACAGTAGAAAAGCTCTCTTAAAAATATCATTTACTGACAAGCATGTTGGCTTTCTGAGAAAATGAATGTAAAATTGCCTTGCTGTTCACCAGATGCTTTCCTTTTCTTTCATTTTGGGTTTTTTATTCAGTTTAGGCACTTTAAATTTGAAACTGGCCATGTTTGGGTTTTGTTTTGTTTTTTTTGGGTTTTTTTGTTTTGTTTTGTTTTTTTTTTTTTTTGTTTGTTTGTTTGTTTTTTTTGGTTTTTTTTTTTTTTTTTTTTTACAGAAATCAAACCCACACCTCTATTGATTAAAAATTGGCTAATACAGAAACAAGTTTGAATAGAAATTTTTCAGGTTTGATATGGTTGATTTTTCATACTGGAACAGAAGTGATGAAATACAGAAATAAGTTGTTTATGTCTTGTACCTGGCTATAGCCAGAAATGGAACCTTGGGAATTCTAACAAGAAGAGCATATATTGCAGGATTTCCAGTCCACCTGCCTTCTGTAATAAATCTCTAGATTTTGCTAAGCCAAACCTGAACCATTTGTGATTTGCTCATGGATAATGAAAAAATAACCATTTGTGACCAAACCTTGTTTCAAAAACATAGTTTTAAATAATTTCATTTATATTTAAATTGTTTCTATATCCCTACTGATGTTGTCAATGTCTTCCAGCAAGAGCTGATATACTTCACGTTCAGCAGACAGGGCAGTGCTGAAAACACTGAGAATCTCAGTCTTCTGCTTCAAAGATGCAACGAGGTCCAGCTTTGGGTCGCCACCGAGATACTCCTCTGTAGCCAGCTCTGCAAACGTGTGCAGCTTGTGAAAAAGTTCATCAAGATTGCTGCCCAGTAAGTTGCTGGTGTTGCAACAGAAATCCTTGAGTTCACATGGTTTGTTTGGCAAGAAGTAGGTAGAGAGGCAAGGAAGGAAAACTAATTCATCATCCTGTGTTTTGATAGTGTAGTTAGCATTCCTGAATAAAACAGTCCATAGATAACAACAGCAGAGCCTGCTCGAAACTAGGCATGGTGGAGTGTGTGCTGCTCAAATCTCCCTTGGGCAGCTTAGCTGCTGTGCCTGCAGTGCCAGCTGCAACATCCCTGATGGTGCAGAGATAGCTCCTTCTGAGCTGAGATAACCTGAGGACTGTATGACAGAACTATTTTGGCAGAAAAACAGTCACTCACAACTAGATAGAGAAACCAAAACATTCTGTTATAAACTTGAAAGTCCTACCGCTAGAGAGGAACCTAACTGCGATAAGCTGTTGCCCCCTGTAATTCTCTCTGGAGTACTCTTTTATTTATTGGAGTGGTAGGCTTTTTCATATGTTAGATTTGACAGTCTGCTCTTTCACTGTTTCTGGGTAGTACTGGCATTTATTCTATGTCTTGCAGTAGCATACAAATATATACTATACACAGAGCCTTCTTTTCTCTGTAATCACTCTTTGTCTTAGTAACCAAGGAAAAGGAAATGGAGAAATTTAAATATATGCAATCATCCTTCTCACCTCTCTCTCCACTTGTTGGTCTTCTGCAATATTTGAATATGCATGGTTGTGGAAAATGTATAAATTGTTCCCTTCATCAACTGGGCTGATTTAATTTGCAAGGCACTTACAGAGGACTCTTCTCTGGTGAAGCACTGCCTTTAGAGAAATTAATTCTTCTAATCTAATCTAGTGTAACTCATAAATGTGATCCGATTTAGTTTGCAAGTTGTGTGGTATCCAGTAATATGTTCATTTCTCGCCCTACCAATGATCAAAAAATGGTTGGTTCCATGCGGCTTGCTTGCACCATTGTAGCATTAATTTGCATCCCAGGAAAAATTTTGTGTCAGTCCTACATGAATAAGAATATATTTGCTACCAGACTAAAGTGTTGCTCTATTTTTATGGATCCTATTCTGTTAAGTGAAAAGCCAAAGTTATGGAGACCAAATACAATTGTCAGTAAACAGTAGACAGGCTCTCCCCGTGTATTGCAGAAGCACCCACCACTGGAGAATGTAGGTGATAAAATAAGAGAATGTGTAGTTTTCACAGGATTTTTTTGTCATAAAAACTGCTTTCTAAATGAACACCCCTTCTCATCAGTTCTGGAAGAGTTGATGAGAGAGGAACAATTAGGGTGGAAGGATGGTGTGCTAAACACATCATGAGACAAACCAAGCAGCCCTCCTGCTGGAGGTTCTGTTTATGACTAAGGCAGAGAGGGAGGGAACTATGGACAGCTCTGGCTGCTCCCTCTTCTCTGCTCACTGGTTCAGCCAGGAATCTTTGTCTGGTCAGGAAACCACCAGGGCTAAGATTTCATGTTCATCATCTGTGTGCTTTGCTGTTGAGGAACGCATTTTACACAAGTGTGTCAATACATAAAAGGGAGACAGAGTGTTTGGAAAACAGATCCATTTGCTTCTTTTGATGAGTAGTCTAAAAGAGAAGACAAGTGGTTCAATAAACAAAATTAATTAGCATGTTTTTAGAAAAAAAAAACATCCTGGGGAGTTAAAGAAACAAGTCAACGTAAGGTTAGAACAAAAAGATTACAAGAGCAGCCTTGTTGCTCCCCAGGCAAGCAGCAGCTGGCTGTGAGAGAGATCCCTTCTCTGCACAGCTGGCTGTCAGGAGTTGGTGCACCCAGCAGACAGTTCATACAGGCTGCATTGGACACCTTCCTTGGTTTGAAATTAGTTGCCTTTGGGAGCTGCCTGGCTTTCATGATAAAGAGAATCTAAGCAACAAAGTTAGGATTAACTCAAAGACAGCTGAAGTGAAGTGAGAAATACACTGTCTCAAGATAGTACACAGTGATAAGGGCAGGCTTTATAAAACTTGGAACAACTTCTGGCCATTTTCCAGGCTAAGGCCTTGGCATGTACGGATGATAAATCCCTGTGAAGCCAGTGGAACTTTAAATTGTCTTAAAAGAGTATTTGCACTCTCACACACAAATGCACCCATATATTTGTATGGTCTCCAAAAATCTGCATGACACAGGGCAATATTTTTTTTTTAAAAGGACTCAGTATTTCAGGATTTCAAGTTTTCTAATGAACTAGAAATAAGCATGGTCTGATTGTATACAGTAAAATGTCAAAAAATAGAGGAATTGAGCAAACTGGGACCTGTACTGGAACCAGTACTAGCTACAACTGCTTTATAGGCATATGTAAATTGAACACTAACCAGATTTTCAGACAATAAAAATGATGAGGGATTGCAAATGCACTGGAGGATAGATAGGAAAAAAAAAGAATTATCTAAGGAGTCTAGTGGCATGTGCAAACAACAGTAGGATAAGATTTAATTTAGATAGATGCGAAGTAATTCAGCTACAGAATGCTAATACTGAGCTGAAGAAATAAATGCATGATTGTAAAGAACAGCACTGTGACAGAGGTCCTTGGGTGATAAAAGATGACAAATTAAAAGAAAGGACAAAATGTGATGCTGTTCCAAATAAATAATTTGCTGTTTGTTTTATGCTTGCATAAGAACGTAGAACAGTAATTATATTTCTTCTTCCCTCCCTGCTGTCTCACTACATGAGAAAGTAGTGAAGGAAATAAGAGTTAAATATGAGTTGAAATAAATTACAAAGAAATCAATGAACGATAATAACAATATGGAAAAGCAAATTGCAGGCCACAACTACAAAGAGAAATTGGAGGAACCTACCTATGTTGTACAATTTACAGAAAAGATGAAAAAGAAGATGAAAATATTTATTATACAACAGAATAGAGGTCAAGGAGTTATTCTGTATGGTAAAGGACAGCTGGGAGTAACTTGAACATTGAAAAGGGAAAATTACTTTTGACAGCAAAGGGAAAAAAATTAACCTGCCAACAACAGGGTTGATGAGACAGTAGAACATTTTCTAAAAAACTTCTCAGAGACCCCATCGCCTAGACTGCAGGTGGTTATGAGAGGACATTTAATGAGTTCATTATGTGGAAGATGATTGTATGTTAGTGCTGAGGGTTGAAGTGAGACTCAGTAACCTAGGATACGTGTGCATTCCATTTCTTGCTGATTCTGAGTACAAAAAAATCATATTTTCATTCCTCAGCTGTAAAGCCCAAAGAAATCTGAATTCATTCTTTGCAATTGTTATGGGTCTCAACACTGCATCTGTCAGCCGGCTGTCTCAGACCTGGGAGGTAAGACCCATCTTTATATCTTTCAGACACTGTCAAAACCATTTTGCACAAATGCTGTATACTGGTGAATTACCTTTTCTTTCTGATTAATATTTTTTCATGCTGAAATCAAACATGGAGGAAATGTTGGTGGAGAAAATTCTTTGTGACCTGAAACCTTAGATACGCTGGTATTAAAAAAAAAACCAAACACTTAAATGTGTCCTTCCAGAGTTTTAAATAAGAACAAAGCATGGAGATCTTATCCCCTTAAAACAAAATAAATTATTCTAGGATTTTAAGTAGATGTCGGAACAGAAAGTCTTACAAAGGTGGCTCCAAACAAGCAATACCTTATTCTGGAATAATTTAATTAAAAAGACAAAACAACAAAGTAGAAATAAACCTTCTTTAGTTGTCTTTCATCAGGTTTTTTTTGCAGCTGCTCATCTTGAACAACAAAGTTAGGAAATGAGCCATGAATAAGGAGCATATTGGGGAACAGAGATTATTTGCTTGAAAAGCTACTGGTTGCTACAGAGTATGAATGTGTTTAAAGGAGGGTCCCCCTGGGATCTGTATTTCTGTTGTGATTTTTTTGATTCCATCCAAATGGCATCCATGTTGAGTTACAGTATCTGCAAGTTTACTGTATCTGCTGATGACCCAAATACTGGGGAAGGATAAATTGAGCCGGGTGGGTTGAAGCCTTATCCCTCCTTCATGCCCTTAACACCACAGGTGGGCAGGACTCCAAAAATACCAATCTGTAATACAGTGACAGAGAAGGGCTGTGATCTCCTGCCTTGGAGATACGTTTGAGCACCAACAGCTGGGACCAGAGGGCCACTAGAGACTGACAAACCTGTCTGACACTGTCCAGAGCAAAGTCTGCCCCCCCAGCTAGAACCACACATATGGAAACATGACTTGTATGTCTGAGGCTTTGACACACACAGAAACAAGGACAGTGACTGTTTACAGGGACTCAGATATGCAAGGAAGAGCTGACTTAAATAAGAGATAAAAGTTTTAGAAAAACTACATACATGAGGACAGTGATACAGGACCCTTGCCTCTGATATCTCTGAAACACCTCTCTGGGGAGCACTTGCCTTGGCCTCCTGCTAAGTTGCCTTCATTCCATTTCTCTGGGCTCTGGTAGGAGAGTGGAAGAGACCAAGTATGGTCTGAAAGGCAGTGATGCAGATCTCTCCTGCACAGAGCCATGCAGAACTCTGCTCTGTGCTGAGGCCTCTGGAGATCATGCACTGCCCCTGGACTTCTCTCAGGAAGAGCAGAATGTGTTGCTTGTCAGAACAAAGAATGCCTCTGCATATGTACCACTGTAAATATGTCACGTTTTTGTGTGTAAAATATTTATCAAGTCACATCCTTTCTTTTTTTTATTTGTAAAACTTCATTGCACTGGAAGTTTCAAAAGCAGAAGGTTATTTGCATTAGTAATGTGACTTCTAGAAAGTAGAGCAATGTTTTTAAATTAATTATAATTACTTACACATGTAAATGAAACAACCTAAATTTAAGCAGCCATTTAGACTAAATCATATTGGCTCTGCACTTGATTTCTTGAACAAGTAGTATGCTCCCAAGTATATTCTACTTTTTTTTCCTACAGTATCCAGTGTTTTAATGAGCCTCGCTTTCCTCGATTTAAGATAGAAAACAAAATGCAATTGCAGTTCCATGTTCAATCATTTTAGCATTTTAATTGTACACATCCATTTAATCTAATTGTTCTAAATCTCTTTTCTCTTGGTAATGTCACTGTGGCTGTCAGGATCTAAGGACAAAGACAAGACAGGATTTGTACTAAGAGGGGATCTGTTTTACTAGACTAACTATTATGGCTGGAAAAAATAGACAGGCTTTAAGGTCCACACACCATCCTTCAAGTTTGAAATACCAGCATGAAAATTTAAATTGCAAACAATTGCTTTGAGTGTAGTAATGTGAATCCATTAAAGCATTTTAGAGACAAAGAAAGTGGATGTTTGTGGAGTAGAGCAGGTATTGACATGAGGGGCAAGACAGTAGTTTGTGCCTGGGCTCCCTTAGAAAGTCTTTTATGCACCTCTCTGTGGGATTAGGAGCAGATACCAGAGACAGAGTAATCGTTTCATTAAGGAAATGTCTCACTTTGGCACCAGTATGTGCCAGTGTTAACCCTGATCAGCACTGGCATGATGTACAAAGCAGCACTGAGTGTGAGACCTGTCAATTTCTAGAACCCATGTTCTGGGGCAAGATTGATTACAAGAAATTATTTAACATGAATGTGATCAGTTTCTGAATTCTCAGTTACTGCATCTAGCTTGATATGGATGTTTAGTCATGGAAGCTGGAGAAGAAAGTAAAACTAGCTGCTAACAAGCAGTTTCCATGCTAGAAGGATGCAGGTCCCCAGGATGAGGCTGCAGGGCCCAGTTCCTTGCTGGCCTTGCCCAGAACATGGTCTGTAATGAGGGCCCTGGGAGCTGAGGCGCTGGGGTTGAGTGCCTGTTGGTGCTTTCAGCAGCAGGCATTTCACCCAGAGCAGTCTCATGGAAAAGAAAATGCCTCAGCATTTTTCTGCCTAAATCAAATTCTCTCTTTTTTTTTTTTTTTTCTTTCCCTCTCCGTTTTCCAACACTTCAGAAAATTCCTGGGAAGTTCAAGAAACTTTTCACTGAACTTGAAAGCTTGACGGTAAGTATGATGTTGGCAGCAGAAGAACATTGCTAGATTTACCTGCCTTCCTTCTTCCTAATTTGTTTGGAGTCTGCCTGTTATTGTCTGGAGTTGGACTTGTCATGTCAGATCTGTGATTTGCTGAAGGCCACGTGGCTCTCCAGAGCTCCAGGGTGGTCTGCAAACATGAAAAGGAGAGAGGCTCTGTGCCTGACAGAGGGAGGAAGGGCAGAGAGAGGCAAATGCAGTTTCACCAGCATCAATTTGGGAGCTGTTCCTTTTCCCTGGTACCTAATCAACCTTTATCTGAAGCAATATGCTGCAGATCAGGAGAAAAAGAGACCAGCTCAAGTTTTAAAAAAACAAATGTCGAAATCTGAGGCTGAAGGGTCTTTGTCAGCATTATCAAAGCAGAATAAACAAATGTTTCCTCTGGCTGTCACGGAAGTGGGTGCATGGTAAGATCACTGCCTGGCACGGGGAACAGGAGATGCAGCCTTTACCAGCTGTCATGCTTCTGTACTTGGAGTTCATTATAAATGAATGTGTTTTAAAGATTCTGTGTGAGCTGGTGTTTACATTGGAAATTGAGATGACTTTTTGAACTGCCTACACAATGCCACAGAAACATGCTACCTAATTTTCTTTGAAAGTCTCCAGCATGCTCCATGGATCTTAAAGCAGTTTTTGTTGGTATTTTTTGTTGCTGTTTGGTGATGTTTGTTTTGGTTTTTTTAAAGAAGTTAATCAGCAATACATTGGGGGATACATTTTCTGCTATATAGTAAGGGATTTTGCTAATAGAAATTTGTGGGGAAATTAAAGAGCAGTTCAAGTGAATCTATTCTGCACTTTCCTCTCAATTTAGCACTGCTTCATCTAGAGGAACATAATTGCTTTTGTTCCTTTCACTGTTTACGTTCCTGTTCAGTTTAGCATGTCAGCTGGCTTAGAAAACCTTCAGCTACCTTGCATCCCAAAGAAACCTTTTATATCTAAATCATGTTCAGATCATAAGCCTGTAATGGATTTAGAATTGCTCTTTTTATAGCCTATTGATTTTTCTGTCTATTACTCAAATGGTTTTGTAGGATCCTTCTCTGAATCACAAAGCTTACAGAGATGCATTCAAGAAAATGAAATCTCCGAAAATCCCCTTCATGCCCTTACTTCTGAAAGGTAATGTAAAAGCTTGGCTGCTCTTCACTGTTGTTAATTAAAACAAGTGATTTTAACCACCTTCTGTAAGGTGATTTTTTCTTTGGATGCTCTTAAGATGAGTATGTGACAGATATAGTGGTATTGACAAGGCAGCACTTGGTCTGGATAATAAACTCCCTTTCAAGACAGTGGGAAGATCCCAATTTTCACATGGGTTTTAAAACTTCATGGTGTCCTGTCAAGTGTGGATAGAGCTGTGTGCTTTTGCTTTGGCCACATCCCCTTCAGTTGGGAAGTGTGACCCTGCAGGCCCCTGAGCCAGTGGCCATGGTCATTCTGCTGCTCTGAGGTGCCTGCTGGGAGATGCCTCCCTCCTAGAGGAGGGGATTTCCAAGTCTCTTATAGGTCTGAAAGAGATAAATAAAATCTTACTATCTAAAATAATTTTTTTTTTAAGTCTTAAAATAAAGTACAACTACTTGCTAATGCAATGAGCTGGGCAACTAATTAAGTGGCATGTATTTAAAATATTCCATTGTCTTGGAGTCATTAATTATTAATTGCCTAGTCTTTGAACATGGCAAATTCACTTGTTTATTCCTGTGTTCTGAAAGTGTTCTCTTTAGGCTGTTTATTCCAACCTGCTGCTGTGAAATGTTTGAAGGCAGTTCTCCAGATCAGTTGGTGACAGTTTGGGGGCCACCAGACACTTCCCCTCTTTGCACACATCAAAGGAGTTTGCAATAATTCAGATGGATACAATTATCAAGGCTTCAAAATCAAAATTTTCAAAGTGTTCTGGAGTACCTCTTGCCTGCAAACAAAAGCAGCAGACACAAGTCACTTGTAGCAATGATGTTTGCACAGCATTACAATTTGGTGTGTAAGAACATGCACCTAGACAGCATTTGTATCTTTAACTTGAATTGGAGATAGCAAGCAGACTTTGAAATTAATGCAGTAATGTCCTTCAGTACAGTGGTCCATAAGGAGATACTGCCAAGGTTGTTAATTCCCAGAATATTGCACAATGCAATGGAATTTATTCCATATCAAGCATATTTGTATTAAGGTCATTTCCAAGACCAGTAGAATAGGAATGGGTAACATAGAAATCATTAATAACGTGGCAAATTGGTGTATTTCATCACAATAGGAACAAAAGTAGTTTCAATTAAAAAAAAAAGAAAAATCTTAAATTATGAAAAATAACTTGAGAGTGTCCTTTTAAAAGTTAATTAAATTTAAATGCAGAGCTCTCACAGCACACAGACACAGCTTTTGAGAATCAGGCAGATTTTTCAAATATGTAATAAAATACTGTGATATACCCTTATAACCTAGTTCAGATGCAATTTTCTGCTCCACTGAATTTATCTAGACTCTTAGTTGTTGGCTGCAAAGCAAATTTCTGTTCCTTCTGCCCTCAGAGATACACATATTGCTGTCAATGACTTAAAAAGCTGTGTGAAAATTTCTGCTTCCAGTATAGGTTTTTCATTAGAAGTGATGGACAGTTTTTAACTGCACTGGTACAGACACAAGCACTGCCTGTGTCCTGAAGTCGTGTCCTTTCTGTGTCCCTTTCCCTGGGTGCCCCAAGCAGCCCAGCAGAGGAGGTGCAGAGGGTCCCTCCTTTCCCTCTGCTTTGTGGGATGCAGCCCGGGGCTAGGGGAGGTGCTGCTGGAGGTTTTGGCAGCATGTACTGTGATTTCTGCATGTCCGGGCTGGCATCCTGTCTGTCCCAGCCCAACCCTAGGGGCGCAGGGGCTCTCCATCGCCCCCCAGGAGAGTCCCAGCCCCGGGTTTCCAGCAGCATTTGAAGCCGTTTAGCATTTCAATTCCAAGCAATTACAAAATGCCCCTCAGGCACAGAGTGAGCCTTTGATATCCAAGGAAATAAATCAGCTTGGCTGCTTTGAGAGAAGGTGAAGGTAGAGGTGGATGGGGGGCCGGGTGTGACAAAGCTTCTCTGCAGGTTTCCTCTCCTGAAATCCCCCATAACCGTGGGGTCCGTGTGGGTATCACAGGGAGTACTAGAGGTGAGGACATGCTGAGGGCACAGTTTGGCTGCTGGGCTGGAGGCTGACACCTCTGCTGGGAGGGACTCTTGTCCCATTCACTGTGTGCTGTTCTCCCGCTGGCATCCACGGCTGGCACTGTTCAGGAGTAATGCTATTGGAGTGCCATCTCATTCCTCCAGCGTTTTCTGCTCATGGATCTCCTGGGTACCCTCCCCTGCAGGAGAGCTGGTCAGGGCTGTGGTGCTCCTGCCTGTGCTGTCAGTAACCTGCAGGGTGCACTATTGAAGTCAGAGCCTCCACTTCCTCAGGGAATCTATTCATATTCTTAGTACTTTATGTCCAAGATAGGTCTCACTTCTGACCTTATACGCATTAGAAAAACTGGCCTTGAGCTACTGTTTTAATTGTATCCTAACTTGGCAACGTTTATTTTGCTTGATATTCCCTCCCCCCAGTTCATTATACCGTGTTCAGTTCTCTTCCTGGGGCCAAATACAGACCTTTTCCTCTGACCTTTTTGTTGCCTTTGCAAATTCCCTCCAACAACACTACATAAAAGCGTTTTTCCCCAGGCATGATGCTTATTTCAAGGCTTTGTACTTTGTACTTTGGTGTCTTGTGATTAACCTCTCTGGCTGTCCGCTGCTGGGGACTTGTCTTTGGGGAGGACTTTACAGTCCTTTGTCCCACAGAGGGAGATGAAGGGGTGTCAGAGCCATCTCTAGAACCTGGTGGTTCTGCCCCCGTGGGGCTCTGGGCTCAGGGACAGACCTGTCCCAGCCTGGGCCATGCAAGGCCATCCCTCTGGGTGCCCTCCCCTGCTCCCAGCCATCTTCTGTATATTATACATCCCAGAAGTAGCACAGATCAGGTTTAATAAGAAATCCTTGCCCCCACTTAAAAATACTCTTCTTCTTAACAATGTGTAAATATCGTTGTTATCTAATAATCTCTGCATGTCATCATTAGGCCAGGCTTTTGTTTCACTGTTACAAGATATTGTCTCAATCCTTAATGGGATACTTACCTTTTTTTTTCTTTCTTTTTGTTGCTGTTTAGTAATTTTATTTATTTGCATTAAAAAAGAGGTTGTGAATAGTAATTGCTTTTCCTTTTTTCTCCCCAGATGTAACATTCATCCATGAAGGAAATAAAACGTTTCTGGATAACCTTGTTAATTTTGAAAAGCTGGTAAGCTAATTTTATCCTTCCTGTTTTTCAAAACATTTATGTTCTCTTCTTCCCTTTGCTTTCCTTATCTTGTAAGGTTTTCTTCTGGCCGAACCACGAGGAAATAATCAGGGGTAGAAAAGAGCAAGCAGGATGAAACAGACAAGTCTCTTTCCCCTGCTCTTTTCCTCTGCTTCTCTCTCTTCTCCTTTTCTCCTCTACTTCTGTGTAAAATGGCTGAACCATTAATGGCCATCATCACTGCTACACAGTCCACTCTTCATTTATACCCAGTGAGATCAATTCCTTTGCATCACCTGGTGGGCTGCTTCATATTAGTAAAATTCTCCTGCTTCAGCTTTCTCTGAATTATGTTTCCTTTTTGTTTTTCCCCTCAGTTTTCTCTAGTTTATCACCTGCAAGTGGTATTGTAATTTTAGGGATCTTAAATGAAAGTTAAACTTTTTGATCTATGTTAAATGAGGAAGAAAATAATGTCTGAAGTACAAATTAAACTGACTGTAAATATCACTAGTGTAGTTTTTATGCATAAGGGCATTTGATGATTTATTTTTGGCCACATTCACTCTAGGCATCATATGGCATCTACTCTGGCATGGAATTACTGAGAGAGGTTTGAGTTGCCTAATTTGTGTTGGTTTTTGGTGGTTTGTTTGGTTTTTGTTGTTGCTTTGTGGTTGGTTGGTTTTGTTCAGTTTGGGGGTTTTCTCTGGTAACATTTTCATGAACTTGGTCTGTTCAACCTAGAGAAGAGCTCATCATAGTCTAGAGCTTCCTCCTGAGGGGAAGAGGAGGGGCAGGCACTGATCCCTTCTCTGTGGTGACCAGGACAGAACTCGAGGAATGGCCTGAAGTTGTGTCAGGGGAGGTTTAGGTTGGATATCAGGAAAAGGTTCTTCACCCAGAGAGTGTTTGGGCACTGGAATGGGCTCCCACATGGAAGTGGTCATGGCACAAGCCTGACAGAGTTCAAGAAGAGTTTGGACAATGCTCTCAGGCACGTGATGGGATTCATGGGCATGGTGCTGTGCAGGGCCAGGAACTGGACTCAATGATCCTTGCGGATTCCTTCCAGCTCAGCTTAGTCTGTGCTTCTATGGCACTAAAAGCCAAAGTCTATATATCTGAACAGTGGTGGAGTAGAGAAGCTTGGAATTTTTTTTTTCTTGGCCTATAGTATTTGACCAAGAAACCAAAATGTTCTTTGCAATTGTCCAGGTGTGCCATGGAACTCTTATTGCAGATGGCTCTGGTTGGTGAATTGTGCCCAACTATTTTCTCCATGTGTTTACACTTGGTTGGGAATGAACACACAACCATGGAATTATTAATGAACCTGATGTTGAACATATTTTCACATTCTATCATAATATAGGTTGTCTTTCAACTTGTAAGCAGATGTAGGCTCTGACTTTTGAACCTGAGCTCCTTTTTTTCATGTTTCTATTTGATTTCTGTACCTTTTCTTGTTGCAGAGTTTACAAGAATACTAATTTGCATTTAATGAAAGGTTTTCTTGTTCCAAGTCCATTAACTGTTTGACCTTTAGGTGTTTTCATAAAACTCATTAGCATGTTCTTCTTCATTGCCTCTTGGAAGTACATCCAATTAACATGTAAATTAAACTAGCCCTTGATGCACCATAATTGTTATTAAAATCCTTCCACTGGCCCATATATTTATTTAGTGAATATGTAGAATCTAATTCTTGTCCAGCCTTAGCAGGCTGTGTTTGTTTGTTTGTTTGTTTGTTTGTTTGTTGTGTAATCGTGTATATGTTTAATGCATGCTGGGCTTCCTGGGGTAAGAATCCCTTTCCTTTCTGTCTCCATTGTGTTTCCAGAGGCAGTGGGAGCTGTGCTAATTGACTTCAGTGAGCCAGGATCTCACCTTTTCCATTCAAATGGATAATGGGCATTTTAAATGGCAAGGGGGGAGAGACTGAGGTGATGGCTGTGGGGTGAGAGTTGTTCTGATTGACACTTCCTCCAAATTGTCATTCAGATCACGCTCTCAGAAACATGCTGTCTCATGCAGCCCTGTGCATATGAATGCAGGCAATAGTGCAAGCTTAGGAAGTGGGGGCTTAGGAGAGATTTAAATATCAGTGTAGTGGAAACTCGGGCTGCACACTGGTATTGCCCTGGCTCAGTTGGATTGAGTCAGTGGCCATGAACTCACAGGATGCAGTACGCATGATCACCTATTCATCAGTCGTGTTTCTTTTCTAATTGTAAGGGCTTTGTCCTGAAGAACAATGTCCTCCTCGGTGCTCTGTACTGAAGTGCTGAGCACTTTCTGGCCTTAGCTGAGAAAAATTAGGATTGACATTGACTCCTGCTCGATTTGGATCAAGCCACTGAACCTCACCTGCAAATTTGCTGTTGCAGAAAAAGAAGAAAGGAATTATTCTACCATAGCAGATTACTGCTTTGGGGAAGGAACTTACTGTCATAAATGACTAGAATTTCCACTTATGAATTTCAAAGCAAAGATGGTTTCTTGTGTCTCCGTTTGGATTACTATTTTGAAATATTTCATTTCTACATTAAACATCCCACCTGAAGGAGGACTTGTCAGTCTGAACCATTATTTTTTCCAACTGTATTAGTTTCTTTTATTAAAGATCCTTCTCCCTACAATCCCTGCTTCTTTTATATTCTTAGATCTCAGCAATCCTACCATGACTGGATTTTATTTGACATGAAATTATAGCAGTGGATACAAAGTTAACTCAAAATGTAAAGAAGGAAATTTGCCAAGAGAAGGAAAAGAAGTGATCTGTTGTTTCAGGAATGTTACCTAGCTTTAGCAAAGGTGAAGGGGTTGCAGTGGTTTATTTAATTGCATTTTGTGTAAAATCTAGTCTATTATAATGTTAGATCAATATTTAGTATTATACTTACTTCTTCAACTAAATCTGAAGGAATAAATGAAAATATAGCCTTACATGGTCACATCTCAAGGAATTTCCGTGGTATTTTCTTAGCTGTTTCACTAAAATGTGGCTTCTTCAGGTTTTTCTCTCCAGCCTTCAGCTATGTCTTAGCAATGACATGTCTTAGCCACACTCCAGCAAACTCTATTACAGGTCAATGGCCATTACCCTTTTCGATAACACCTGCTTACCCAGAGCCTTCAGCTGTAAGGACTGTGTATGTGCAGCTGTGGGTTAACCCACCCCCCCAAATATCTGTGCAACCCCAAGCCCGAGGCTCTGCTGTCCTCAGTGAAAAAAGTGCTAATGATCCCGGGCGGCTGAAAAGCCACAGAAATGTGTGTTACTTATCACACTAACAAGTATTCAAGCACCTGTTTAAGCAGACAGGAGATAGCATTTGCTTTGCAGATACATTGGCTGTAATGCTTCTGCATTACTTTTGGATCCCAGAGAATTGAAACCAGAGAGAAATTCATAATTAGAATACCAAGGGCAGAGGATCTGCAATTCTGCTTTAAATGTTGCACTAAGAGGTTCTTCCCTCACCAGAGCATCACCTACAGAAGCCAGTCCTGGGACGAACCCTCACAGTGACTGACTTCAAAGGAGAGACAGTAAAGAGTTACAGTGTATGGGATGGGTGGGTTTTTCTGACTTGTAAAATCCAAATGCAGAGAGTGTTGGCTGGGAAACATCACAGCAGCAGCACTGGTGGAAGTTTCAGTACTGCCAGTACTCACATTATTGATCGTGAAATCTAGATCGTCTCATTAGAACTTCATTATAATCAGTGCAAGGACATCAGCACAAGAGATTGTGTAATTTCATGGCAAATGAAGCACAGCGGGTAACAAGAAAAATTATTTTGATTTACTGATGAAAGAAATATGAAGTTTCCATTAAATGTGCTCTCATGATAAGCTTTTCTGTGGAGGAGCCTTGTAAGCCACTCCCAGGATGTTGAGAGATGAGCTTTTCTGCATCAGTCTGGTCTTAAACATACTCTGCTCAAGACAATTAATGCTTTCCACCTCTAATAATTTTTGAGGGACATGTAAAATGAGCATCAGCTGTTTGCATGAGCTTTCAGATCATTCCTGCTAACTGCAATTTGCTTCTTTTATTTACTAGATTTGGTGAGGAATTGCCTCAGAAACAGTAAAATTTTTAAAAAGTAATGGCTTAAGAACTTTGTGGGTAGTATCCTGTAAAAATAAGCTCCCTCTACCGATTTGTAGTGAATAATCCCAATTTTTGTATAAATTGATGACCAGAGCCTGAATGAGAAACCGAATTTAAACCTTTTGTTTCCTCTGCTTAATGTAAGTGAACATCCAATATCCCTGTAAGCACTATCTTTTGTTAAAGCAGCATACCTACAGGACAGTTTTACCTGGTACCTACCTGTGGAGCTGCCAGGGTGTTTGCTCTGCAGCATTTGGGCTGTGGGCTCTTTTATTTTGTGCTGGTCAGGCTGAGAGAACTGCCTGGCTGAGAGTGATGCCTGAGTGTGGTGGCATTACACAAGTGAACACTAAGGGGTGCAGTCTGTGCCACAG
The DNA here is from genome assembly GCF_028018845.1 of Melospiza georgiana. Lineage (NCBI taxonomy): Eukaryota > Metazoa > Chordata > Aves > Passeriformes > Passerellidae > Melospiza > Melospiza georgiana. Next base: position 32,276,402 of record NC_080430.1, on the reverse strand, counting down.
AGAGGCTTACAGTCCAATTATACAGATGTGGAGGCAGGAGGAGAGGCTGCAGACTTCACAGTACCTTAGATAATGCACTAAAGCTGGGGTTGACCACCAAAGCACTCACCCAGTCCACAGGCCTTCCTTGCTGTAGGTTTTCAGTTTAATAAAAGTTGCTGTAAGAAAAATGAGCAATTGTTTGTTTATTTTTCATTACCACTTTCCATAGGTTCCTAGGGAGTTGTTCTCATTTAATCTGTGTGATATCAATAAGACATCCTGACTAACCCTGTTTCATCAAATGTTATCACTAAGATACCAAAGAGCAAAGATTCTCCTGCTGTCTTCATTTTCTACCTTACCACAGTTGCTTTTTTCTGTTCAGTGTAGGGCAAGGAGATTTTTCAGGCTTTTTTGATGACAGAATCTCTCCTAGGTCTTTGCACTGATGTTTATTGTTTTGTCTTTGCAGCACATGATTGCAGATACTGTTCGGTCATTGAGACATTGCAGAAATAACCAATTTGGTGAGTAGACAAAATTTCCTATTTCTTTTGCCTTTGTACATCCTTGAGGGTTTGTTGAGCTTTTGGTTTGGTGTTTTTTCCCCGTTTTCTTTCCAGTTGCTCAGGTTTACTACAGAATGTGGTCAAAACCTATTTAACCAATGGTCAAGAGAAGGCATCATTTTTGGAAGATCAACACAGCAAAACCCACAGTTTTAGCTTTAGTTTACAAAATGTTTCTAGGAACGGCTTCCAAATTTTAGCAAATTACTTTCCTGCAAACATTGCCATCTCTTCCAAAGCCTGTGTAAGATCTGTGCCAGCTGCACTCAGCAATGGAGGCCCCTGGTGTAGGCTGCTGTTTCTGCCTTTCCCAGCTATCAAGGAGTTAGCTCAGTCTCCTGCCAGTCCCAGTGTTTTGGTAAGGAATTCACAGCTGCCTTGGCTTCCAGCAGCTAAAGGATGGTACTCATCCCCACAGCTTCTCACTCAGCTCTTCACCAAGAGCAATTTTGTGTTTGTCTGGGCTTCTCAAGGACGTTTCACAAAACTCTACAAGTCTTGAAGGTATGAGGATCCAGTGGGTTTTGTGAAAGTGGTTGAGTAGGAAGAAATGAGGGGCTTGTTTCCTCTTCTAGGGGAAGCTGCAAATATAGCTGTGCCTGCTTTAGACACTGGAGGATCAATGCTGGAGGCAAGGACTGTGAGTGCCTCAGCTGCACAGAGGACTTTTTTTGTTGCTTTTTTAAAAATATTTTTTTTGTTGTTCTTTCTGCCTTATTAGCCACTAGAGAATCCAACCCTGAGGGACCATGCCAGAAAACTTCAGCTCTCTTTGTTCTGCTGCTTAGAGGAGAAACCTTGCTTTTCTCCTTCTCAGTGTTCTTATTCTCTGCAGAGATGTTAAATACAGGAAGGGGACAGAAGAACTACTTTAGGAAGCAGTTAGTTTTTAAGCCAAACCCACTAAATATGTCATTTATTGAGGCCACTAAAACCTCTTTTTCAAAGAGAAGTTCAGAACTGTGCTGCAGCCTTGGGGAAAATAGAGTTGAATAATAACTTTTTTCCACTGACTTTTCAGCAGCTGTCAGCATTGACTCCAACAAAAAGAACAATAATCATAATTTTAATTATAAATACAGATACCTTGGAGAATAATAGGTACTTTTAAGAGTTCTGTTAAACATTTGCTCTATAGAATTACTACATGTCTATACAGTATTACCTTTATACAATGACTGCTCAGTATCATGGTTCTTCAGTAATTTTTCTAAAAAGAGATATATAAAATATATAGATATAAATGTATGTAAATGTATGTAAGAGACAAAGCAGGGGAGAAGGAGCAAGATGTGCCTTCTTTTAATTCAGATATAGAAGGAAATATTGATTAATCCAAACCATGCCTCTGTAAATTAAAAGGTCTCCTGTTTGGCATTATGAAAAGTAACATTGTTTCCTTTCAGTGATGTGAGGGCTTTTTGCATTTTCCCTGCCCATCTTTCATCTTGTTTTTGCCTTTTTTATTTTTCCAAGTGATTTTGTAAGTCTTGCAGCATAAATCCAAGGTTAATACCTGAGATTTATCATATAAACTGGTAGTTTGAAGTAGGCAATTGTTATTTTATTTTAGCACAGACTTGATTTATTGTGAAGCTGGCATTTAAAAAGCAGCTTATACAGACATCCCTGTAGGCACTTTTTTTTCCCTAAAATTCGTTTAGGCATGAAATGAATTCACTGAATATTTATTGAGACTTTATGGACAGTTTCCTTTTCTAGTGGGCTTATTTTGCACTCAGGAATGTGAATCTTTCTACTGCATCAATTCCCAGATTGGCCTAAGAGCAGCAGGCATCTCACTCTAGGAAGAAATTCAAACAAAACTAAGCAAGGAATATTATTATTGTTTATGAACTGTATCATGTATATTAAGCTTGCTGGCCAAATTGTTTCTGGATTAGAAACTGGTTAGATTCCAAGTAAAACAGAAATGCCTGTTTAAAGCAAATAACATTTATATCCTAAATCCTGAAAACAAATAATAGCATTTCCAAAGTGAAGAAGAACAGCTTGAAAAAACAACATAATTCAAGCTTTTGTTATTCGAGGTGTTAATGAGAAATACAAATGTTTTTCACTATGAGCAGCACAGCTGCTGGGATCCTGTTCCCTCAGAACAGAAAGATCAGCTCTGTAGCCTGACAGAAATTTATCACATTATCCTGTTCTCTCCAACACTGCTCAAGTGAGATGGCTGCTCTGCAAGAGCTCTTTAGGGCAGCTGCCCAGGAGCCCCATCAGCAGCCACAGGCAGAGCTGGCTGCATTCACATCCCGTGTTACACACACAGCACCACAGAGAGGACTTCAGAAACAAGGGGTTGGTGACTCCTGGAAACTTGCTCATACAGCTGGAGAGTGTGGAGAAAAGGATGATAATGAAACAAAGGAGAGGGAAGAAGTATATGAGTTAAGCTGATTGGTTCAGGGAATTTTGAAGTTGGTGGTTTTTTTTTCATTTTATGGTAATATTGAGGACGTGGACATGAACGGAGCTTTCCAGCTTTGCTCATCTGCCAGAAGTCAGCAATGTTGCTTTCTCTGCCTGTCTTGAAGGATCTTGGGCTTGGCTTTATTTTATGTGTCTCTGCTGGTACCAGCCATGCTGGATGGTTTCACAGGGAGGTCCCACAAGCCCATTTTGAGGATAAAGCTTGTACCAGAAAACAGCTGCTATTCAGGCCACCCTTCAGACTGTCTGTTACACAGCTAATTCCTCTTGCTGCATAAACTCCCATGAAATGGCAGCATGACTTTTGTCTCTGTTACAAGATCAGAAATCAAAAGCCTAACAGATCAAAACACAGAGGCCTGTCAGAGCAGCTTTGAAGAGGTTTCATATCCATCTGCTGTGCTGTCACCTTTCACTGGCTCTGAAGAAAATCATCCAGGGCCTGCTGTCTTGTGGACTGGGTTAAAAATTTTAAAGAGTTGCAGGCTGGGATACCCACCCCTGCTCAAGGTCCCATTGTGCTGCCAGAGCAGCACAAAGGAACCCTTGAAGCACCCTTACAGGGGATGGACTGCCTGTACTGCCAGTAGAATTAAATCTTCCTCTTGGTAAGAGTCAGCTTCTTGTCATCCTCATGTCCCCCTCCTTTATGCATGCTGGCTGCCCAGAATTGCCTTTTTTTTTTCTTCTCTCCTGTTCTCTATCTAGCTGTTACCTCATTCATTGCACTTGAGCAGCAAGTCCTTTGGGTTACTGGCTGTCTTTCCTTTGGCTGTCTAGCACCCGGCAAGTGGCACAGCAGTGACTTTGTGACAGAGGACAGAGGAGCAGCAGGCAAGGCGCAGCTTTCTGATCCATCCCCTTTCTCCTGTCTTGCAGGCAATGAAGTTCCTTCGAAAGAGCACCACGAGCTGAAGCCATACGTCCACCACCTGCATGTCATCGACAACCAGCAAGCTCTGTTTGAGCTCTCTCACAGGATAGAGCCGCGAGCGTGAGCGTGCACAGCTTCATGTAACCTTGTAACTGCAGCACTTTGAATTAAGTGAATGTTTCTGCCAAGCATGTTGCTTCCCTATAGGAGAACGGTTTACTGAGTTTTATCAGTAGCTCACACAACGTGCGCAGGAAAATCAGGCAAGAGCCAGCAAAGGAGCTGCTCGCAGGATTGCAGGGCAAGCTTGGTGCCATTCCCGCTGCTCCCTGGGACCTGAGGCAGCAGAGCAGTGTCCTTTGAGCTCAGCAGCTTGGTTTCTGTGAAAATATTGTTTGGTCCTGTGTAGCTTTCAATGCAGATTCTGCCAGTATTAGAAGGAAAGGAATCATCGTGTCACAGCAGCAAAACATTTCAGCGAGCAACATGCCGCAAGGGGGTTGATTCCCAGTTCACCACAGTATGTACCTCACTAATTCAAGGCTGCCAAAGTATTGTTGCCAAAAATAATGTGCAATCTGTGCAGCTCCCATGAGCCCACTGGAGCATAGCATTTGATATGTGTGAGCAACCTGGAGCAGGAATCTAACAAGGCAGTGCAACCAGATGAAACTCAAGAATGTGTTGCGATGTGGAGGTCAGCAGTAAGCAGTTCACTCTGTTATGGCTCCTGTAAAAATATGCTTTCTAAAACACACTGTAGGAGCCAATCCACTTCTGTTGCAATTTATGGAAACACTTGTTTGTATACTGAAAACATATTATTTTCTTCCTTTTCAGTTATCTCAGATTTAGCACTGGCTCCTGCAGTTAATGTGTTATAAATTATTATAGCAGGAACTTTGTTTTCTGCTTGGATTACAGCTTTTTTTGTATCTATTCACAGGCAAATGCCTAGATCCATCTACATTTCTAATTCCCCCCATTGGAAATACCATTTCAGGAAGTAAAATTTCACCTAACTTGCACATGCTTTTAGTTTGTAAAGATCAGAAAGGTGCCCCTTACAGGGTACCAGTGCAATTACCTGCAGACACACCAGGCTCTCAGCATCAGAGTGCCTTAACTGCTTTTGTCCCTTTCACAGCCCTCCCCATGACAATTCTCATGTAGGTAAAAGTACTGCATCTGGGCCTGTGCTGAGGCAGCATTTCTAAAGTAATGTCTACAGCTGACCTGCATCTCAAGCATCACCATCACCTGGTTTCCAGTGCTAAGGAGCAGCCCTGAGATGATCCAGTGAATCCCACAGGAACGTGCAGAGGGTGCTCCTTGGCATGTCTTTGTGCACTGACTCACAGTGCCAGTGAAGGTCTCTTTACAGAGCAGGGAGGACACATTGCATTGCTTGCCCATCTCTGTTGTATGTCTTCCACATGAGGAAGACTTCCAAGAAAATGCTCCTTTACTAAAATGTGGGAATACTGAAGTAGCATGCTCTTCCTAATTGTGTTATCTCTGGTTTAAAGTGATTTTAAAAAAAAAGCAGCTTTAACAAGTAGTCTGTGGGGGAATCTGTAGAATGCATTCAGTTTTCCCATCTGTGAAATATTGTATAGATCTATTGTAAAGGAAACAGATGTTTCAGAAATGTATTTGCTTGTACTTTGTTATTATCAAATACTATATGATTTTTTTTTAAGAAAAAAGAAATTTCTTTTTACCCAGTAAAAAGAAAAAAAAAATAAACTCTTGCTGGCCATGGAGTAAAAATTTCCTATGTTCTTCTGTAGATGTGACTGCACATATTGTAAATAACTTTTTTGTGCAAACAGACCAAAACTGTTCAAATGAAGATACTAGCTGTGGTGGGCTCCTTTTTGCAGTGTAAGAACAAAAACCAGATACAATTTGCTGCTTGTGTTTCTGCAGTTCTTCCTAGGGCTACAGCACTTAGAATTCCCAACATAGCTGCATTACCTGGATGCTTTCCTGGGTTTTGAGCTCCCTCTTGTGAATTTTTTTTTACTGTGGCATTATTTTTAGGAACCTGTATGTAGACCAGCCTGCATGCTTCAGCTTGTGAGGTGTAACACTCTAGTCCACAAAGTTGTTCTGGAAATCTGTGGGAGAGGGAGCATTCAGAGGTATTCAGGGTGAGAAGGTGGGGCTGTTTCTCAGTTCACTGCATTTGGCTCTGTGATACTTTTGGTGGCTACTGTGGGTGAAGCAGCAGCTGAGTTGGAGAAGAATAAAAGACAAGAAAATGAAAGAAGGAAAGAAAAAAAAAAAAAATTAAAAAAAAAAAGAAAGATGACTCTGTGCTGAGGGTCTGATTGGAAAGCCTGATAGACTTACCTGGAACTCTCCTCATTCTGCCAACTCAAAATGAAGTAAAGGGATGGGTTAACTCATCCCAATAGGCTTTGAGCCAGCTGAGGTGTTGGCTTTCTGCACATCTGTAATTTCACACTAAATCAGGTGTTGTCTATCACTTGCAGCTGGCATAAAATCAGTCTGAAGGCACACAGCTAGCATTTACCTTGTTATCTCTGCAGTGACTAATTAAACAACTTGTCACAGCTTTGCAAACTAGTTTTTGTAATGCCCTGTATACCTCAGATTCAAGTTTCAGGTGTGAGGATCCAACATGGCTGCATCAATTAAGTGTTGAGAATTGGGCCTTAGGACTGTTACTATAAAGGAAAAGTAAATAGCCCAAACTTGTGGCTAATATGTCTAATTAAAAAAAGGCCCTTCTATGTCTTCATTCCACTGGTGAAGTATTGCAGAGCTTTGCTGCAGACTGGCAAGCAGTTTGAAGATGTGGAAGTTAGGAGGAGAACTAGAAGTAGACCCTGTATTAGGGAAGGGCAGCACTATACAGCCTCTCCCAGGGTCCAGCACTGGTGATATTGTGTGATTTTTTTAACATCCTTCAATAGTGCAATTAGGTTATGTGGTATAAAATCTATAAATCTTGTAAATTCCATTTATCGCAATCACATCTGGGGTTAAATACTCTGCACACTTTTTTTTTTTTTTCATACCTAAGAGGAGTAATTAGATAGAACAAGGGAAAGAGCTGTGTCACTTTGTACCTCTTTGAAGTGGGATTTTGTTGCAACAAATTTAGATGTTTCTCTAACACAGCTTTTTGGTTCCAACATCATCTTGAATAGCAATAAATTTCATTTGCATAGCAGTGGCAAAAGAAAGGGTGTTATCAGAAATAAGACCTGTTCTGCTGTAAAAATTTCAAAGGAAGATGTAAATACTAAACATTTAAGCAGAGTAATATTTATTTGCATAGCCTATTTATTGTCATCTTATACACTGTTAAAGACTGGGATGAAGTCAATGAGCTGAGTAAGAACACCTGCCTGTTCCCTCTTGAGTGCCATAACGGTGTCAGCTTGCATTAAAAGTAATAAAACAGAAACCCCCAAATCAAGGTATTTACCTAACTTCTCAGGGACTACAGCTAGTAGTTATCCACCATCAAGAGACCTGGTATGTATGAAATAATCTGATTTACCAGAATCAATGTTGCCAATGTTTTCCTTTGAATATTTCATGCTTGTTTGCCTCTGTACATATTATTGTGTCGTGTATTTATGAGCGCTAGTAAGCAATAATTTATATGTTAAAATGGCCAAGCAATACAAGGTTAAAACTTGTAGAAGCAACTGTTATGTTTATCTTGCATTTTCCAGTGTTTTTTAATATTGCTTTTCAAAATATAAAAACTACCTTAATGAAGTCTGAGCTCTGTGCCTTTATGCCTACCACACATGCTTATTGTTCCAATGTGAAATATTTTACTTCCAGTCCTCCAGTTCCACAGACCCTCACTGCATTTGTGAGATGGATGCAGGCTCACACAGAGGCTCAGGAGCCTGACCTCTTTCAGAGCTGCTCATCTGTCTCTGGTCAGTGGGACTTGCTGGTACCAACGTTTCAAAAGCAGGAATGATAATGGGGCCTCAGCTGTGCCCTGTCATCACAGCTCAGCCAAGGAGGGGCCTCGAGCCACCATGAGAAGTCCCTGTGGGAGAGGGGAGGAGTAAATCCATCTTCATATCCTCTGGAGTCTGCTTATTGGCACTTGATCCTCTTACTGAGGACAGCAAATGCTTTCCCCTGTCATCAGTCATCCCTGATGCTGCTGTTCCCTCTCCTTCCTCTGGGCTGCTCTGCAGCAGGAAGGCAGAGCTCAGCATGGGCTGCAAGGGCACTGTAAAGCAGCTGAGGCTTGCCCTGTCCTTCTTTCCTTTCCACTTGCAAACCCCAGGAACCAGCAAGCCAAGCCTGGATATTTCAGACAGAAATAATACTTGGTACTTACAACATGATGGCTGTTCAGAGTGCTTTACAAATAGGCAGTACTTAATTAATTAATACTTACTACTTAAGTCTCTGAGTGTCTGCATCTCAAGCAGTCTTAAGCCTGACCTTGAAAGTGTTAGTGCCACTGTTAATATACAGATAGGTTGAATTCTAACCTTAATATTTAAAATAAGCCTGAATTGTTGACACTAATCCATAATGATTAAAGGTTTAAAGATACATTACAGACAGACATACTTTTCCAGATCCAATTGCACAATCTGAAGAATTTATGGTCTCAGCGGTTTATCGCTGTCCCTCCATTGGTATCACTGCTCTCCATGGTGTAGCCCAGAAGACTGGGAGAGAACCTGCAGACCTGTTGCAGTAATTAGGCCACACGTGGCTGCATGCCAGCACCTAAATTTGCAGGAAGGGCTCTCCTTCGCTCCACTGCCCTTGCTGGGAGACTTTCACAAGAAGAGTGATGATATCTTTTAGATGATTTGCAAATGGCAGGGTGTGGAGCTGAGGGCAGCTGCCTCACAGCTCCAGTTGTGCTAGAAGAGCCATGAGAAGAGGCTGCTGGGCTGCAGATATGTCTCTTGGGACCATCTTGCTAAATTGTTCAAATAAGAGCTCTTCTATCTCTCTCCAACAAAAAGAGCTTGACTGGTGAAGGCCTGCAATTTAAGCTGCTCAAGGGGCTCTGTGAATTTTAACTGAAGTAATCAGAGGGGTCTGTGAAGAGCCATTCCCAAAGGAGCTGTGTGAGCCCAGAGGCAGCAGGTGGGGGCAGTTTGCTGGGGGCCAGCACAGCCCTTCGTGCAGAGCAGCACTGACCTGCATGGGGACTGTTGCTCTACCCCAGGTAGGGATGATTTCCTCTCCTCAGGAAGAAAAACAATGCTCCCAAAACCAAACCCCCCAAATATTTGCGGCATTTCACATCCCAGCAGACTTTCATGCTACCCAGAGCCTCTGCCCTGGAGTCCTGCTGTCTGCTGCTATGGGATGGCAACTGAGATGTAACAGCAAAACTCAGTGAAGGTAAGTCTTCCACCCCTACAATGGCCACCATTTCACACTGGAGACTTGTGGGAGGGCACCTTACACTCATGGGTACAGTAATACTGTGAAGTACTTGCAGTTGTATCAGAGTTCAAAGAATTGAGCAGTGTCGTTAAAGTCAGGAGGACTGAGGAGGCCTGCAAGGATGGGCCAAACAAACAGTTGTTGAAAGGGATGTGTTCTCCTGCATTCCCTCTTGTCTGGAAGCTGGCCAGTTGATGGCCCTGAGATTGACTCAGTTGGTTAGAGCATGGTGCTAACAATGTTCAGGCTGTGGGTTTGAGTCCAGTAGAGGCCAATCATCTAAGAGTTAAATTTTGATCAACCTTCTGGGTCCCTTCTAACTCAGAATATTCTGTGATTTCATAAGACCCCTGTTAACACCCTTGAGCAGCATCTGCCACAGAACCTTTAAAAGTATGACAGTGCTACAGTCTGCATACTTTTAATTTTCACTGCCCATTGCAGTGGTAAGCAGTTGCTGCTGGTGGTCTCCCCAGGAGGTTTGTACTACCACTTACTTGCAGAGATGCAAATCCATGCATTCAGGGAACTGTCTGGACTTCAACATGGCTTTTTCATCTGTTTCTCATGCCAGGGAGAGAAAGTGGCATTGGCAGGAAAATCCACAAACGCCAGAGATTTATGTCCAAAAAGGAGACAGAGGAGTCCTGCAACTTTATTCAAATAAAGGGAGAGAGTCCAGTGAGGCACACGCCCATGAGGTTTTCTCTCTCGGGGTTTTGGAGGGTACAGTCTCCTTTTATCCCAAATTCCCCACTGCACGTTGCCTTGCTCCTTTCCCCGCTGGCTGAGGTACCAGGAAGGTACAGCCTTCTTGAACCTCCTACCATGTATCCTCCCTTGAATCTATTATTTTACCCCTAAGCTCAGAAACGCAGCCTTGTGCAGACCCTTGATTGTTTCAGGAACCAAGCTGTCTGGGCTCTGCAACAAACCTGCTGCCCAAAGTTAGTAGCGACATTAAGACCCTTTTCAAAGACATTAACATCCACACCTTCACCCCTCAAACTGTTTGTAAAGACATTACCTTTCCTATCAGCATGATCTGGAAAGCCCTGAACAGTGCTGCTGACCTTTTCCAGGTTTGATTTCTCCAGGGGAAATCTCAGGGTAGAGGCAATCCTCCCCATTAAGAGAAACACAACCATTCTAGAGAAACTAGGCAGCCAAAACCAAGGGAAAAATTCATTTTAGGGTTAGGAAAGAGAAGAGCCATTTGGGAGGTCACCCAAATGCAGCAGATGAGAAGGAAGCTCTTCGTTTTTTATTCTCTGTATGGGTCTGATTGATTGCTCTGGGATTTTTGGCTGGTGAAGTTGTTACTTTGCAGGGAGAGGTGGATAGTGCTGGGTTTGCTTGTAAGCAGAGCTGATTCCTAATAAAAGGTGTTTTGTGGGCTGCCTTTAGTGCTTTTTACTGTCCTAGTACCAGTAGCTCCTATGGCTAAGGTTTCACCTTTCACCTCCGTGGTAAGGAGTCAGAGTAGACCTGGGGATGCTAAGGAATAGTGAATCAACATAGTTGAGAATAAAATTTGATTGGAAAACCAAACTTTACCCTGAAAATGTGATTCAGTTGTATAAGTTTATAGAAATGCATGAGCAAGACATGAAGATGCCTTTAAGCAGAATCAGCTAAACCACACTTAAGGACAGAAACTGGGCTGGGCAGCCTGCCTTGAGTAGATAGGTCTTAAAAATGTTTTTTGCAAGGAGATGGGCTATAAATTTCTTGGCCTTTCAAATATGTTTTCTTGCAGAAAGTTGTCAGGGCTTTTAAAACTTGCAGCATTTTGTTCTGCTCTCCTGCTGTTGCTAACACCAGTTGAAGTCCTTTTCTGTCTGCAGCAGCGAAAGAGTGACTGCTAGTGCTTGAGATAAGGTTATAAAGAAAAACAAAAGGAAAGGGAAAGTCTTGCCACTGTACCAGCTGAGTGTGGGGCTGCCTTTCTAGGAAATGAGTGAGATGAGAGTGCTACTTAGCAGGGAAAAATGGCACGGGCAGAACTTGTCTGTTTGACCTAAGTGGTGAAGTGTCCCTTGAGAGAAGGACTGCCAGCCCTGACAGATGGCTTGAAAGCAAAGAGCTGGGGATTGCTGGAAGGGAATTTACTAGCAAATGTAAACAGGGGTGTTCCAGACCTAGAAATGAAAAAGGAATGTGAGCATCAAGCCCCAGATCAAGCGCCTCCTTGGTAAGTTATGGAGGCTCCTGACAAATATTTGTGAGAGCTCTCTGGAATGCTAGTCAGAGGTTTTGCTGCTTCATGAGCAATGAAGTTGTTACTGAGGTCACTGGGCTTGCCCCCATCAAGTGTGGCTGTTGGTGGGGGTGACTGTGGAACACTCCAGTGTCTGCTGAGAAATCCAGCTCAGCAGCTCCAGGTGACAATTCTTAGGCCATAAAGCCTTCAAAAGTTTGAAGTCTTCAAGTTATGTGAAGCAGCTTAGAAAAACTTTAATCAAAACAGCTGCTGTCATAAGTCTGTGTCCCTGTCATTCAGAAAGACTGTGTGAAATCAAGTTGAACTTCTATTGATTTCCACCGGGTTTTAAAAACCCAGGATACCCCAATGTCTGCTGTCAGACTGAGTCTCTGGCTACACTACAAAACAGAATATGGTCTCTCAATGCAATCTGAAATACTTTAAAGCAGCAAATAACCCTGAGCTGCTTTATCTGCTACTGATGCTGGGCTTCATACAAGGCCAATCCCTCTTATCACAGTGCAGTGCCAGAAGAGGACCAGGCAGAGCTGCTGGGTGTTTGGTGCCCTGTCACACTCACAGGGAATGAAAATTGTTGTGGCTGACCCCAGCTGCCAGCACTGAATTTGGCTCAAGGCTACAGCTACATGCTCCAGCTTCAGGGCACATTGTTGGTTGGAGGTCACTTTTTAACCCAAATAAGTGATGATGTGATAGTAGGAGCTAGAAGAGGGGCATAAGACAGGGTGAACAAGTCCAGCACAGCAGAGGTAGAACAGGGGAGTACTGTTAAGGGAAAATAACATGCAAATCTGAAGAAAACTTGCACATGTCTGAAATTCATTTGCTGCTCGTTTGCTGCTTAGTTGATGAAGTTTACCTAATTTTAAGTGATGTAATTAACTTTGCTTTTAAATTCGAGTTTCTGCTGAAGAGTATAAAGTAGTTTAGTCAATCAAATTTAATTCTGTGCATTTTGCAAACTTGATTGATTGCTCAGAGCAATTTATATGACGCCAGGGAACCTGGTCCAGCTTTGTACACATGCAAACGAGGAAAGACTTCAGCTAAATGTTAAGGTTTTCAGAGGACATTGAGAAATAGTAGTACAATGAAGGTTGGTACAATTTCCCAGAAATAAGCAGACAAGAAACTACTGGAGCCACATGTTACTGTAAGGCAGACAGGGTTCTTATTGGGGGCATCTCTGAAAGGAGTACATCAGCATCCTGACCAAGCAAAGAATTTGGTTGACTTGTGGTTGGCTGGTGTCAGCCAGAACAAACTTTTCCTGCAGTTAACCTGCTTTGAACAGTATCTTCCTTTTCAAAAACTCAGAATACCATTGACATCTAGTGGTGAAATCCTGTGCCCAGAGAGTCAGTTTATTGCATCAAAACTGCTGGCGTGACCTTGAGGGACTGCAGGACAATGCAAAGTGAGAGGCTCCTCTGTCATCTCCGTGGTCCACTGACCCCATTTTATTAGATTTGTTGACTCAGATTCCCATTTAAGTGGACTGATGGGATTATCTGTTCAGCTTTTTTTGTTCATGTTCTGTCCTGGGTTTAACTTTCAGGCTTTATGATGAGAGTGCACATTCACTTAGGAGAGATGCTAATGGCAGTAAAGACTGCTGCCTTCTCATCTGTCAGTAGTCCCTGGAGTCAGCATCTCATCCAAAGCTGTTGGCTGTAGTGAGAATGTGAGAAGTAGCTACTCACTTTTCATAGTTTAGGAGGGTTTACTAAACCTTATCAAAAATACAACAGAAGACTGAATAAAAAAAAACAGGTTACAGGTACAGGGAGCAAAAGATTTTCCCTGCCATGTGCTCAGCCCCCTCACAACGGAGGTTTTCCCTTTTTAACCCTTTAACCCCTCACAAAGCTCTGTCCATCAACCCCTTCTTCACTGTCCAGTGGTGGAGATCTCTTCCTCAAATCCTGATTGGAGGTCAGATGTCACCATAGTGACAAGCTGACTCTCCCAGATATCCCAACCCCACCTGTCCCTAGATAAACACGTGAGGGGGTAAAACATAGCTATAAATCTATAAAACTTAACCTATATACATGATATTTGTCTGTTAATTGTGAGAGTCAATCATCACATTACTCATCTATCACAAGAGCATTTGGTCTGGGGCAGCTTCTCCAAACATGCTGCAAAGTTGTCTGAGTGTGTTTGGCAAAAGCAAGCAAATCCTGCTGGGTTAATGGCGTGAGGCTGAATCCACTGTTTAGCCAAAGGATGGATTTTGCAAGCTCAAGGAGGGGTTTTTCTGAAGGCACTGTCGTACAAGTGCTCCTGGCAGGCTGGGGCTAGAGTGTGGCTCTGTTCTCTGTCTCAGTGGTACCCCCAAGGAGCACAGCTGCAGCTGCCACTTGGTGCCATAGGGAAGCTGCAAACAGATAACACAGGAACATTTTGTTGTCATACACAAGGCAAGCCTCCCCTGCATAGTAAACCTCAAATTTCAGCTACATGGGTATTTGTGCTTTACCCTACCATTGATGCAGCTCACTGGGGGTTTCCCCAGACTTGCTGTGATACTGCAGCTGTGGTCACAGTGACAGCCTGGGGTCCATCACAGGACTGCTGACACTTGCTCTTTTGTGGACTGGGGAAGAAGAGTGCTCCTGGACAGCAGCAAGCAGTACTGTCAATAGGACTTATTCATTTAGGGCCACTCGGAGGGCTTTGAAGGCAAACAGAAAATGCTCAGCAGTTTAAGGCACCAGGAGACAGAGAGGAGTTGCTGTTTTAAGGAGAAGAAACTTCAGAGAGGCAGAGAGCCGTGGCCCAGGTCAAATGGCACTGGAACACCACCCAGATTGAGCCTCACCCATCCTTGGGCGCTTCCAAACCATTGGTGCTTCCCCTGCAGCTGCTCCCTAAACCAGAGCCAGGGAAGGTGAAAGAGGCAAGGGCCTGATGGAGACAACTGGAAGATGAAGGGTGGCAGGGCACAGCCTCCTCCTGGGTGGCTGCCCCAGCCTCTCTGTCTCCAGAGAAATGCTCAGTTTTCTGCTTGGTGTTGTTTACGCTCTCTATTCTGTGGACTTCGAGGCATTCACTACTTTGTTTTGAGGGAATCAGTGTGACTTGGAAAACCCCCCTCTTCTTTAGCAGGGAGCCCATCCCAGATGGTGAACTTTCTACAGCTGCTTCTCCTCTGCCTTGTCTGCCCCCTGTGCTGGCTGACTGGCTAGATGAGCCTGCTCTGGGGAAATGAGGTGGTTTTATGGGTAGACAAGGCGACTTGCATGGAGATAGAGGATGCACTCCACAGCTGCAAGCATGGAGGAGGCATTTTGGAAGCTGAGGAAAGGTGCTGCACCTTTCTTAGACTCCTTGGAGCCACCTGCTTCAGCAGACACAGACCCTCCTCTTCCTGGGGCTGTTCCCACTGTGGGGCCTCCTCACTGGCCACAGGTAGGCACATTTCCAGTCTGATCCTTTGCATCTTCCTCAATGGCTTGCCACTGACAGTGGTTTATTCCCTGGGTTCTCTTATTTTGCCAAAATACCAACCAGCTCTTAATAATTTGGGCTCTAGTAGCATTTAGTTTATTTGGTTTAGTTTCTTCTATTAATCACTTAATTGAAAGAAGGGGTCTACTTTTTTTTTCTTAGTTTGTAGAATCTCAGGCTGAATGCCAACAAATCAATACTATGGCCAAAAAACCAGGTAACTTGACCTAGAAAATTGTGTCCTGTCTTGTGCACAGGGCTGCACCATCAGTTGATTGACAGATTAGGGAACTATGCCACTAAATTTTTCTTTTGAGCTGTGTTCTCCTTTCATACCAGCAGTCACTTCTGGAGTCATAGAAAGTACTTGTGAGAGAAGGAACTTACAAGTGATACAATTGAGGGGGAAAAACTGGTTTTAACCTAGTTTCCAAAGAAAAATGACAATTTTGTCCTTTTTTTTGCCCTTTCTTATCCCTTATAGATTTCTAGGTACTTGAGACATATTTGACCAAACCTGAAGAGTTAGAAAAGGTTCAGAAATAAATATACGTCTGTGAGGGAACTCCAAAGGCAGCTGGAAGAGATGAGGGGAGGTTAAACAGGAGGTTGCAGCACAGCTCCTCATCCCTGTGGTGCTCTGTGGCCAGCAGGAAGCCAACTCTTCCCTGATTCCTGTCAGTTCTTGCCCAGTGGGAATTTTGCTGGTCACAGGAATCAATGTGTGGGCACATTTGAGCAAGGCACCATTGGTGAACCTTGCTTTTCAGCCCTGGAGGTTTAGTGTCTAGCAAGGCACTGATCCAGGGCCATAATCTAGTTCCTGCTTTTACCACTCTGGGCAAGTCTTCTGATGTTCTTTTGGTTCCCATCATTGTCCTGTCCTCCAGCTTTTTTTTCCCCATACCTGCCCTTTTGTACCCCCTGCAAAGAGGACGAAGTGTCTCAGGCAGGAGAGAGACCATTTGTGAGCTCTGTACATGACAATAATATCCAAATGTTCCTGCTACCCCATTCGCAACTGATCACTACCAGTAAAACAGCAATATTTAAAAAATATATTTAATGGGAAGCAGGAGCAACTTTTTTAAATCCTCACCCACAATATGGAGAAGAGAGCAGTTCAGGGCAACATAAACTGAATATCTGTCTTATTTCCATCTTAAATATTTTATGGTTGAAAGACTATGTTTGACTATCTTACAGCATCTTTTCTGAAGCTCACTTAAGGAGTGTAAGCAAAATGCTTTAGGAAAAAGGAGCTGTGGTGATCCTAAATGTTGTTTGGCCAAGTAAGACAATTTGAATATGTCATAATGGCACCAACCCGAGGCAGAAAGCTGATAATAGTACAAGTGTACTTTATAACAAAGACATATTGGCTTGTCTTTTAATCTACAAAGAGGTGTTTCTATGGAGCAAAGATCAAGTTTCCTGTCTTGATTTCAAATATATAACATGCAAGTGATCTTAAGCAATATAAACTGAAGCTTCTGTAGTGGTTGTTTTAGGGTTTTTAATTTGTTTGTTGTTGTTTATTACTTTGTTCTGTTTGGTTGGGTGTTTTTATTTTGGGGTGGTTAGGGGATTTTTTTTTTAATAAAAAGGAACAAAAAGGCAGGGAATATCCCATCTCGGCTCAGTGCTGGTGAGTGAAAGAGGAGTCTCACAATGCCATCTAGGGGCTCCTTTGCTTGAGAGAGGACTACCTATGTTTAAATCCCACTAGCTGGGAGCTGGCAATGCATTTTAACTGCTCTGACCTGGGCAAGAGCAGTTCCAGACATTGATGATGTCTGTTCCAAACGTTGATGATATCTGTTCCAAACATTGATGATATCTGTTCAGCCCCTCTCACATGGGAGAGAGCCTTACAGTATTATAAAGATACTCTGTGATAAGTTTTTGGCACTTATGCCAAATCTGTGGGAGACGTCAGGTAAATCCTGCATTTGAAAACCACATGGATCAGTATTCACTATTTCAAAAATCTGGCTGCAGACAAGGACAAACTAATTTTAGTTCTGGCAGGGAACTGAATGAGACTTTTCTTTACTCAGTAGCAGAGTCTTGAGTGACCCATTTCTCTTCAGCAAAGATGGTTTTGACCTTGCTCTGCTCTTGCTTCTGTGGCATGGCTTCACATTTGTTTTGCTGAAAGCCTGTTTGGAGTGAGAAATCCTTTGTGGTTGAGGTAACTGTCTATGGCAGGATTTGATTTGGGAAAATAGCATCATCATAGCAGCTCAATTGAAGCAAAAGTGCTGGAGCAAAAGTACCAGACACAGCCACAGCAGTGCTAGTAGCAGGGATGATGCAGGTTATGGTGGTTAAGCTGCAAGTGTGTAACATCACAGTAAGGCACGGGCATTTGGCATCCAGGGTCATTCCTCAGCACCCACAGCAAAAGCTATTTTAGGCTTTTTTTTATTTTTATCCATCAGTGACTTCCTCTGCTTTAATTCTGTGGGTAAGATGTCAGGCAGCCTTCAGAAAGGCACAATCCTTGGGGCATTTGTGATAACCTGTGTGACACTGCTGAATAGGTGCAACCAGCAGGTTCCTCATGGCTGGGACCATGTTTGGTCCTGGGAGCTTCTGTATTCCCAGTGTTGTGTCAAACATTACCAAGCACAGGAATGTTGGGCATGGCAAAAGAGTGCAGGTAACATTCTATAACCACTGTCACACCCTCTCCAACCTGCTTTTTATTGACACTTGGTTAAAACAGAGATTTTCCTTTATTACCAGTGATTTAAAGTTAGATTCTGTGAGATTACACATACACACACTTGATTAATCCTCCTTGAAATGGAGGACTAGCCTGTGATATTTGCCTATACGTATAGTTAAATTCTCTTTCAGGAAATATTTAACCTTTAGCTTAATATGGGATAGACTGTAGCTGAAAGAAAATGAGAAAGAATTAATGTTCTGCAGTGACTTGCAGCATCCTGGACACTAGAGAGAAATTTGTTAAATGGAACAGCACAACAATGACACCTTCTGTAAAACTCTAGAAATGTCAAGTCTTACTGCTTGTGCTTCTTCCCTCGGAAATTCCTAACCTATACCTGGCAGAGGGCTGAAATAGGCATCTCTAGAGAGGAGTCCTTTCCCTAGCCAGCTGTGCACATGCATCCCAGGCTGTCATGTCTCAAGCCATGAAAACCATTTGGCAATCCTGTTCCTTGTTTGTTTAGGGTTTTTTTCCTGTCCAAAAGAATGCTTGCCCAAATGAGTGAGAAATTGAATTCCTTACCTGAATAAGTCGTCAAGATCATGGCAGCATGAATGAGGGGCTCAGCCCAAGGTTATTAGTACCTCTAAGCCACATATTAAAGGTATTCCACTGCATTGTATTTCCTAAATGAATTTGTTAAAAGGAGAGAGCACAAGAGGGAGCCAGACTCTGCATCCTGCTAAAGGCTCTTGGCTTGGGAAGCAGTAAGGGGAGCCTGGGAATTGGTCCTGTGCTCCAAGCTTTGTCCATATTTGTTCAGTGGCTCTTCTACTAGGTCCTGTGGACACCAGGTCAGACTTCCAGGACTCCCCAGCCCCAGGAGATGCCCAAGGACTTGGACCACAAAGTCAAATCTCATATCTTTCCCTCTGACATCAAAGGAAGTGGAAGAGCATCCCATTCAGGCCAGGGAGGATGTAAAGAGGTGTAAGATATGGTTTTGCTCTCCTTTCCAGGGAGGAGGAAACACAGCACAAACCTCCTGTTTCATCTCTCCAGCCACGGCATTCTCATGCTGCAGGTGCTGGTGAGGAGCCCTGGCACTGCTGGAGCAGGTTTATTCTCTCTCTGACAGGGGCACAGCTGCTCTGGGGGATGTGAGGGGCAGTGGCACTTGCTGTCCAGCAGGGAGCCTGAATGTGGGACACGGGGGTCAGGAACCTGACCCTCAGCCTCCTGTCAGCACGTGTGGTCAGCACCCACACTGCTGGGGAGATCCCTCCCCAGTGTCTGCAGCTGACAGCCAGCACTGACTTTGGAAACAAGCTCTAACTTCAAAGCATCTGGGACTTTTACTGGCTCTGATTTTAGCTGGAAATCACTCTTTTAGGGTATGACAGAGTTGGGAGCTGAATTTCTGCCCCCTGAACCCCAGATCAGGGTCTTCACTAGAGATCAGCCCTCCAGTTGCCACATATATCCTAAATTCTCTGTGCTTCTACTTCCTCTAGAGGCATCATGCAAAATCTTTATCCACCATTTTGCTGGGTTACTGAAAATGGCATGGAGCTCTGTTTAATCTCTGTTTAAGCTTGGAAAATCATCCAGATTCCTTCCCATTTGGGGCAGTAATTATCAGATATCATGATGTTAACCCAAGGTTTCAATGTTGGAACAGATACCCACAGGATGTTACAGACTGAGCACACACCAGGATACAGCACAGGGTGCAATGGGGATATGGCCTGTACAACTCAGTGAACACAACCTGTACCATGCAGTTCTTCCAGCACACAGGCATCAGAGTGTCAGGGACAGCTCTGCTCTAGTAACACCATTTCTTCTATGTGAAACTTGTCAAAAGATTTAGATTAGAACCCTTAATACTTCTTGCAAGTCAGTAAGTGCTTCCTTATTTTTAAGAGAGCAAAACTAAGAACCTGGGCTCTGCTCCATATAATATATCCTCAGGAATTATTTTTTTCCCTGTGTAATTCTACTGACTACAGCAGTGCTAGTTCAGATAATTTTTTCAGATAATACTCCTGCAAGTGACAGACTGCACAATTAAAATGTAGATTACTTCACAATTTTATTCATATGTATTGGAATGCTGAAGGCTTTGCACCATTGTGCCCCAGGTAAACAGGTGTCCCCTTGCACATTAGCTGGGTTTTACCTCTGTTTCAGTGATCTGCACCCCCTTGACTGTATCTGGTATGATAATAATTCAGCTGAAAGAAAAATGAGAAGAAAGCATTGTTTGAATGGTATTTTTCATGTTAATCTATTAGATGCAGTGTCAGGAGTATCAGGAGCAAGTTACTGCTGTGGCTACTGCCTGAAATTTTATATGGTGTTAGCTTTGAGCACCAACCCGTATAAATTTGTGTAGGTGGGTTAGGTGTTTGTTGATCAAGTCTCTGTTGGCATCAGTGACACATTTGCGTTTCAGTGCCTTTTGGATTTCATGCTTTCACTGCTGAAATTTAGTTTTTGAAGCTCAAGACTCTTCCCAGCAGCCCACACCTTGTTGGTCCATCCGCTCCTCCAAGGTTACTCGCCATCCTTGAGCCAGAAATGACACAAATTCACTTGAAGGCTGGTTTGCAGAAGAGTGTTTAATATGAAAAATCCTCTCTTTTAGAGACAGATTTGACACATTCTACTTGATTGGCTAACTAACAAAAACATCTTTCTCACAAACAGTCCTTGAGAAAAATAGAAAAACAGAGTAGGGAAACACCACCTGCAGGTTGTTTGTACTAACAAGTACCATAGTTTTATTACAACTCCCTAAAACGTCTCACAAGTCCACTGTGAGAAAAGGAAGCCCGTTTTCTTGCTTTCTGACCTGGCTGTTGCATGCACAGTTACTGGTCTCCCACAGGGGGTTGTGGATGCCCAGCCAGCCCTAAGGACAGGCAGGGCCCTGGGCAGCAGGTCCCACGTCTGTTTGGCACCTTCTGTTCATTTTGTTTTGGTGCAGCGGTGGCCTTGGTTGAGAAGCATTGACAATGTTTGCATGCCAGCTTGCTGGCAAGGATGACATCCCATTTGGGGTTAGCAATGCCTATAACATTCTGAATTTTGCTGGAGATGTGTTGTATTTACATCTGTGTTTACATCTAGGCATGAATATGTCCCTCTCCTATCTGGCACACACACAGGCACTCGCACATCTCTCCCAGAGGGAGGGGGAGCTGTTCAGAGCAGCCCAGCTGGGAGGGTGCTGGGGCCTTTGTTGGTGCTCCACAGGGTGCCTCATCCCTCAGCAGGGGTGGGCATCCACTCAGCCACACAAACACAGAGCACTGTGTCACCCAAAAAAGAGCATTAATTAAAGGGTGTCAGGAGAGGAGAAAAGGAAAGGGTATTTTTGTGGGGAGGAGGAAAGCAAGGACAATATATTTTCTTTAAAGAGCAGAAAATAAGGAGAAATATTGCTGTCATCTCTAAATTTTGCAGAGAATTTCCCTTCTGGTGTTGCATATCAAACCTTCTGCCCATTTCCATGCAATTTGGCAGGACAATGTTTGCAGACAGCACTGGAATTTGAACCGCTTCTTTTGGTTTATTTTCTGTACTTGATACAGCACAAACCCTGCTATGTGCTTTCAGATCCAACCTGCTGCTCTCTAAAAATGTCACACACCAGCAGTAGGGAAATTCTGCAGTATTTAGGTAAAATTATGTCTGTTTTCAGTAGAAGTGATGAATGCCAAATATAATGCCAAACCCATATAAATGTGCTATATATATATATATATATATGTATATACATCTTTAGGAGAAAAAAAATAATCAAACTAAACAAGTGCTTTCTTTTTGTGAAAGGCCAGGAACTGCACAGCACAGCAAGTTTGCTGAAGACTACTGTCAATTCTATAAATTAGATTATCTACTAGTAAATCAGAAAGTCAAAACTACTGGGATTAATGACACCTCTGAACAGTGGCAAATACAAGTGCTTGCTGCACAAAATTACTTAATTGGGGCTGTGCTTATCTCATCCAAGCAATGGGAGAAAAATACATGGATGCCCTTCCCCTGCCTTTGGGGAAGGAGGGCAGCAGTGAAAGTTTGTTTTCCTCTTACAGGTTATTCTTTTCCGTCCCCATCTTTGTGGTGATGTCTCTCACACCTCCCTGAAGCAGCAGGTTTTTGCAAAGTGATTTCAAGATGTTCTGTGGGAGTGCAGCAGGATCACAACCAGTTCTGCATTTTTTAAAAAAACTTTTCAGATTAGTTTCTTGTTCCTGCTTCCAAGACTTTCATTTTAACAAAATGCCTGCAGTGCTGACTGCTGGAGTTACAGCTGGGCAGCAGAGCTGCCTTTTGCCTGCAGTTTCTGCACGAGGACATGGTTTTCTTAATATACATGGCTGCAAATGCCAGTGATGCCAATAAGGCTAAAGTTAGTTTTACATTAGCAAAATTCAATTTTTTAAGTAAATTTCACTTCTTTCCATTTCTCCTCAGACCACCATTATAGAACCACTGAGTTGCTGAATACTAATTTCTTTGTTAAACGCTGTTCTGTGAACAGTGAAATTAATGAAAGCTGGTTTTCAGTTAATTAAATTGGCAATTTCCATGTTAATTTCTCTATCTTCAATCCTTTCATGTCCACTACAACAGAGACTGTATCTTTCCCCCACATTCCATTTTACTCTCAACCTCCCTCTCCTCCTTCCTTGGCCCTGATTCTCCCCATGCCAGCTTTCCCCAGGGCTCAGCACCCTCAGATCATCAGGTTATGCCCTTCATGGCTCATCCCTAGGTGGGCACAGGTTGTCTGGTTTGACTCTGGCTAGGAAAAGCCCAATGGAAAATGGGCAGATTTCACTCAACAGATTTTCAGGGAAAGAGGGAAGATGATAACCTGGGACAGTTCCTTCTCTCCAGCTGCAACTTTTCAGAAAATGTATGATAAATCTATTTCATAAATATATATATGTATAGATTTCAAATTTAATTGTAGTTGGCTGTAGAACTCCAGAGATAAAACTGGGGAATTGAGCAGTAGCTGAAAGTTTCAATTGCATCAGTCTTCCATTTTTAGAAAACTAGGCTAAAATGGCTTGGGAAACCTGAGCCCCACAGATACCTGGGCACAAGAAGAGAATTTTGAGATCTGCTGGTGTCATAATGACTCAATAAAATAGATGAGTAAGCTGGGAGGGGTTGCCAATATAAGACATTGGTAACAAGGAAAACTTAAGGGAAACAGGTTTCCTGAAAAAAGCCTGATGGGAGTGTAAAGTAGCATCATAAGGAATGGGAGAAGAACTCAGTCTACATTCATCTGTCCAGAAATGCACATCTTTTTTACATGCATTTGGAGTTGTGTTTAAGATTGAAATGACCCCACACACACTTTAAATTTTAGTACTTTCCCAATAGTAGTACAAACCAGGGGGCAGTTTCTAGGCAAGATAATAAATACACATGTATTTGCAAATTAATTTTTATAAATTTCTAAAAGTTTTTGGAGCTTTTTAAATTTCATGTAGTCCTGTGCAAGGAAACTGAATTGATAAAACTCCACATAACCTTCAGGGAAGTCGGGGTAGTAAGTCTGAAGAATGGAAGGCTCTGGGGAGGCTTTATAGAAGTTTTTCATTACCCATAGGTAATGAAAGGTGGAGAGGGATTTTTTACAAGGGCATGGAGTGATCATACAAGGGATAATGGCTTCAAACTGAAACAGGGAAGGTTTGGATAAGATATTAGGAAGAAGTTCTCCACTGTGAGGGTGGAGAACTGACACAGATTGCTCAGAGAAGTTGTGTGTGGCCCATCCCTGGCAATGTTCAAAGCCAGGCTGGATGGAGTTTTGAGCAGCCTAGGGGTTTGGAACTAGGCAATCGTTATAAGGTCCCTTCCAGCCCAAACAATTCTAGAATTCTATGATTCTGTATGTGTATTTGGGGAGCTGTATTTTTCTCCTCAAATGGCAGCCCTGATGAAAGCATTTTGCTGGGGTATGGCATTGAACATTTTGTTGGAGTTTGAAAATTCGACAGTGAGACACCTGGCACAGCAAGAGAGTGGAAAGATTATGTGAGCTGCACATCAAACAGGGACAAGGTCTTCCTGGCATTTATGTCTGTGCTAAAATATTTCTGCTTTCCTCTTTTGTTTTCTCCCCTGTGAAGTACTTGAGCTCAGGGGACCTTCCTTGGTTGGGAATTTGGGTCATGATGGCTGGCTGAGGTGAGTTCAAACAAAAATCTGGGCTTTTTGAGCTCTGGGAATAAAAATGTGCAGCATTTCTGTATCTTTTTGGTGATAGAGCCGCAAGGTATGAGCAGAGCAGAATTCATGGTGGGACAAGTAAAAAAATGAAGATGGGGCTGTGTTGGATATTGACAGACACATGAAGTGCCACTTGCCTTGAAACCCGTTTCCTTTGCAGGAACACAGGCTGTTTCCTATGCAGCCTCTGATCAAATTGGGCAATCAGGTAAAAATAAATTATGTTTTCATCTTTGTTTCCACTGACAATTTGAGGGCATTTTTGTAAAATCCTTCTTAGCTGTGCTTACAAGTCCCATCTCTAAAGATTTTGGGGAAGACACCTTTTCATCCAGCAATTTTTTGGCTGTCTGGAGGAAGCACATGCCCTGTTCAACATTCCCTGTGACCACACTCTGAGGAGGATGTCCTCTGTGTTAATGGGCTAATTTTCATCCTTGAACCTTCAGACACATATTGACAGCACACACTGAGAGGAGAATCAAATAACCTGTTACTTCTTCTCTTATCTGTTTACCGGATTAGTGCTGTAATAACTCTGACAAACTGTACCATAGCAGCTCTGCATTCAAAGACTCCTAAAAACCTCCGTGGGGACTGAAAGGTTTCATAAGAGTTAGAAACAAGCAATATGACATTCCCAGTCCCAGGTGTACTCTGATTTGTTCCTTTTACAATCTTCTTGCTCATGACCTCAGTTTTGTACAGCACACTCCAGGGATGCTTGTACAAAACCAGCCATAAGTAAAGACAGCTGTATATTTCATTAAAGTAGATGAAAGGGCTGAAGGTGTAATGCCAAATGGACAGGAGCAGTGGGACTGAAAAGCTAAAAGTTTTTCTACTAAAGCAGCAATTTATCACTTGCTTACACAACTTGATGTAAGTAGGGCTTTTGCCAAAAATATTTCTTTAAATCCTAAAACCCCCAAATGTTTCATATTATATGTGTTTGGAAGTAATAAAAACATGCAAAAGAGTGTAGCAGACCTCTTTATGCACTTAATTATGTAGCTAATGCAAGTTTCCTTAATTTTCAAATCTCATCTGCATAGATACAGAGATCACAGAACAATTTTGAGGCTTGTTCTTTAACCAAGGGAAATAATAACTACAAAGGGAATAATTAAACCACAAAAAGTATTTACAAATAAGATAGCATCTGACAGAAAGCCATGGGGGGCATCTTCTATTGTAATTCTTCTTTTTAATGGTGGTATTTAAAAGAAAATAGAGAAAGAAACAAAAGTCAACTAGGAAATATCTGAGTATTGATTTTTAGTTTGAAATGCTGGTTTTAAAGGTTTTAAAAGTTATTTTTACTTCGTGTTGCCCTATTTTATCACTTTCTATTCTATAAAAGATTCAAAAGGTTCTTCAGAGATGTGTAAAAGGTACATCATTGTGTCCTACAACTTGCAATCTGTTCTAGATAGCAATAAATAAGTAGATAAACATATATGCAGATAAGCACTAAATTATATTGAATGGTATGTGGCCATCTATGAAATCCCACATTTGTTGCAATTGGGATATTCATGCCTTACTTTTCTCTGAAGAAAAAGGATCTGAATGAGACATCCTGTGTCAAAAGCTTCTGGGCCTGATAAAGAAAAAATGTGTTAGAAACAGGCAATGGGTATTATTCCTCCCTCTTGCAATGACTTCAACAATGAACAGCAACTCTGGGAAAACAAACAAACAAAAACCGTAAGCAACCATTAGAGAAATGTTTGACTCCTGAAAGGCATCTTTATAAACTGTAGCACTAGGTATATACCATGTGGAAACTGTACAACTAGAGTGACATCAATACATAGAATCAAGGCAGAACCCCCCTGTCTTTAGCTCACATGGGGTCTTCTGAGGTCATAGAGGGTGGTTGCCTAAACAGCCCTTTAAAGCAGAGTAAGTTTTTGCAGATATTTGTCAAATTGTTTTAAGATTCATTAGTGGTCCAAATCTCATTACAGCATTGCAAATTTTAGTTTTTCCAACGGCAAAATCCATACCCTAAATATGCTGAGCTTGCATTTCCAGCTTTTAGATCTTACTATTTCTTTGCTACTTTGTTGCTACAGGATATTGAACATATTCATGAGAGAGAAATCCATGTCTGATTGTTAAATGCATAAAAACATGAGGCACTAAAAAATCCCTGAACTGAAAATGGGTTTGGGGCAGGACACTATAGAGAGAAGTATAAATTTGCTCTGTCCTCATAACCTCTCTTCCAGATGTCCATGTCTGGTAGTTTTGGAGAGGTGATATTTGTCTGAACTGATGTTTGTTTTGATCTGTTCTGGCTGTTCTTACAGCTCTCCTATAGAGATTTACACAGCTTATTAAGTAACACCTTAGGTTTTTATCTGCTCTGTGAATATCTAGATTGTGCTCTATGGCAGGTTTGACTGCAGGGCACTTGTTTGATCATTTAATCAACATGGATCTTAAATTGTAAAAGAGTTGTAGGTGTCAGTAAGAATAGAAAATCTAACTTCTCTACAGTTCTGTGACAGCTCTTTCTTGGAATTTGGACAGGTCACATTAGTCTTTTGCCAATGGTAGTATGCTGTGGAGATATCTACATTTCCACTGTCCACCAGGACTCCAAGGTTGTACTGTAAGTTAGTGTTTTGCTGGGCCATATCCCTATTCATAAAGACATGCTGCAGGTTTAATTTCCAGATTTATAAATACAAATGTGTATATTCCTTGCTTGTCCCTGTTCCACAAACCACCCAGGTGCTCTGTCTCCATGAGCTCAACTTTGCACTCTAGTTTGTCTCAGAAGGATGCTGTGGAAGGTGGTCATCCACTGTGAAGTGCAAAAACTGCCACCTGCTCCCCCCGTGTGTTTTCACTGTTGGAGGATGAATCTGTGAGCACTCCTCCTCCTCAGCCTCTGAACTGCCAGTGACTCAGAAACCCACAAAGCTGCTTTGACAAAGAAGGTCAAAAGGGGGTACCCTCTGACTGTTCGATCCTCATTAAGAATTTCCTTTGCATTCTAATTATGCAAATATTTCCACAATGTTTCAGAAATACCTGCGGAGTGACATATATGCTGGAAGATGAATGAGTCCTGTTCTTTCTTATCTAGGCTCCTGTCAATGGTACATGAACAACTAAAGAAATTAATCTCGTGTCTTCTCATTAGCTATGATTGTAACCCCTCCAAGACTTGATTTGGGTTAAGTAAATGTATCTATATTCTACCTTTTACCATGCTCTTGTGTTTTCATGGTTTATTTGCCTTTAAAAAATAGATTGGTTTGAGTTATTTTTATTCTTGGGGTTTCTTCAGCTCTGAAAAGTAGTTTTGAGTAAAGGATGGGAGGACCATACTTAGGACAGACAGGTCTTCATGTTCATGCTGAAGAAGTTAATATATAAAGCTCAAAATTATTTTTTGTTACCTTCTTGGTGAGATATGGACGGTATTGTAACTCTGAACTAGCATATAACCACACCAAAGAAACCCAGCTCATCTAGACACTTAGGAAATGGTTTTAGCTACTTAGGGCCTTAATTTATTATTAGCAAAATTTTAATGATAGCAGATGGCATTATTTGTGTACATTCGGCCTCACTGGGGTTAATTTTTATATCTTTTTTTTAAATGTAAGTGTTAAATACATTCAGTATTAAATATTTTAATGGTGCCGTTGCTGAAAAAAGTATCTCATTAAAATCAATGAAAAGCATTTTGGGCACAGAGAAAAAAAATATGTAAGTTCTACTTTTGCATATGTATGTCTTCCCACTATAGCTATCAGAGATAATTTTGCTTAGATCTGCATCAAATATGCATCTTTGGGGAACTTTTAGTTAAAGAGCTGTGTATTCTGTCTTGACAAGCACTGGGTATATTATGTATGTTTTGGGTTTGGTAATCCAGTAGTCATTCCTGTGATCCATACAAACAAAGTACCCAAACCAATAAGGTAACTAAACCTTCAATTACTGTAATGTATGTACAGAGCATTTCTCCTCCTCCCTACTTCCCTTCGCCCAAACCATCCCTCGTTCCCCTGGGCATCATCTGGTTGCTAAAGCATTGAATCCATCACAGTGCACTTAAACGGCTGCGGGAAATTTGTTTTACAAGGCTGGTTTTAACTGAACTACCTGCTGTGCACCACATTGCTACTGTTTGTGAAATGAATGATGGGAAAAGCAAGTCTGTGATTTCATTTGTTCAGACCGATTAGTCACACGTTGCATATGGTATCATTTGCTTGTCACTTAATGACTGACCAGCCTGCCTGAATCATTAGTGCGGCAGCGCAATGAAAGGAAGACATAAACATAATGATGAGCTCAAGGAAGTGGAGTGCTGTTTTACCTAAAAGAAATGGTGCGCAGAAATCCAGCACAGCTGCAGGTGCTCCGACGACAATGTGGGAAGCAGTTAGCTTCCAATTTAGCAGAAAATTAAGAGCGAAAAAACTGTTATTTGTGAGAGAAGATACTCATGGCAAGCAATCATCCATGCTCTATACCCACAAGATGAGCATTCAGCTGTCTTTGTCGTGACTTAAAACAATTGGTATCTTGGGCAGCATTCAACACCAGATTGGTGCTTATTATCTGCAGTTTATTCTTTCTTGGGATATTTTGTAAAACCCCCCCCTTTATTTTATGGTTAATTTGCTTGCTTGAATGTAAAGCCATTTAAGCTGAAAAATCTGGATTGGGGTTCATCATTGTGCCAGTGCTCTGAGCTGTGTGATGCAACATAATTGGCAATTTTAAAATTCATAATCCATTTTGTTTCATGCATACACACACGCACACACGCGCACACACACACACACACACACACACACACATCCCCTGCCATCCCCTCTCTGCAAACCAGTAAAAAAGCATGATTAGAGCATGTGGATTCCTTCAGCAAAATATGAGGAATCAACAAGAGGCAAGTTTTTATAAAGTTAAATAATGGATTTCTACTAGTCAGGAGAATATGATCCCCAAAGGAGAAGTATGGAAGTATTAATGGATGTGAAATATCCTCATTCTTAGCAAGGGAAGGCTTCTGCCAGGATTAGCAGAACTTCACATTGCACAAAAATACTGGAAAATCTGAAATTTTTATGTATGTCATTTTTAATGATGTTGGTAGCAGGCTACTGAGAAAACATTGTAGGGTGGGAGGAACTGGAACTTGGAATTCAAAAGGAAAATGCAATAATTTCTTAAATGCATGGCTGTTTATACCAATGCACATTGCTATTTGTTCAGAAGAACTTAAAATTTACTTTTTCTAATTGATGATGAAAGGCAAACCGGGAAAATTCAGGCTCTGACTACTTCTATAAAAGCACTTTGTTTTTCTCTCCTGTTTTATGTCTTGTCTTTGTTCCTGGAAAAGCTTTCACTTCTCTGGAGTTTCTTACAGGCCTTGGAAGCCAAGGGATTTTCTATGTCTCACCCACTTACCATAACGTATGGTGCTGGCAGGGTTGATTATTTTTTTAAGGTTTATTGCTTCAAGAGTAACTTGAGTTACATCAAATTCTGTCTTGCCTGAGATTGTGATTTTAGTACTTCCTTGTGCTCCATTTTTGTTTTCACCAGCTGGCCACAGCCAACACTCAGCTCCACTCTATTTCCCTCTGGCTAATGGCCAGCTACCTTGCCTGCCAACTCTGCTTGCGATCCGCTGGTTCCTCTCCACCCATTTCCAACACTCTTGTCAGTTTGCATCCTCTACTTCATTAAGCATATCCTCTGGTTTTTCAGAAATGAAGGATTCTTTATGATGCTGGGATAGAAATGTTCTGAGTTCACAAACCCCAGAGTGCCAGAGCTGCAGGATTTGCCATGTTGCACCTACACGGCAGGAGATGAGGCTGAACTGTTCTAGCAGGACTCTATTCACCCTAAAGTGAAAACCTTTCTATCTGAGGAAGTTAATTTCATCAGCAATTGATAATGGCATTATCAACTTTGAGTGAAAAATTTTTGCTGGGTATTGTGTTGCCCTTGTTTGAAGACTTAAAGTATTTCTCTGTTCTATTTGGTTCAAATTCACCACATGCTCTGAATTGCTCTGTTTTCTGGCAATCCACCAGTGTGTTCTCCAATGGGAAGATGCTGCAGCCTTAAGCCAAGTGACTTCATGTGAAACATGGCTACAGTCACTAGTTCATAGAAACACAGAATCATGGCATTAGCTGAGTTGGAAAGGACCCACAAGGATCATTAAGACCAGCTCCTGGCCCTGCACAGCACCATCCCCAAGAGTCACACTGTGTGCTTGAGAGCATTGTCCAAACACTTCTTGAACTCTGTCAAGTTGGTGCTGTGACCACTTCCCTGGGAAGTGTGTTCTATTGCCCAGCCTCCTTCTGGGTGAAAAACCTTTTCCTGATATCCAGCCTAAACCTCCCCTGACACACCTTTGGGCCATTCCTTGTTGCTGGTCACCACAGAGAAGAGATCAGCATCTGCCCCCCTCTCCCCTCACAAGGAAGTTGTAACTGCAGTGAGGTCTCCCCTCAGTCTCCTCTTCTCCAGGCTGATCAGCCCAAGCATCCTCAGCTGCTCCTCACACAGCTTCCCCTCAAGGCCTTTCACCATCCTCACTGCCCTCCTTGGGTACTCTCTAAGAATTTTCTTACATTGTGGGCCCAAAACTGCCCCCAGCACTCGAGGTGAGGCTGCCCCAGCTCAGAGCAGAATGGACAATCCCCTCCCTTGCCCAGCTGGGGATTCTGTGTCTCATGCACCCCAGGACAGGGTTGGCCCTCTGGCTGCCAGGGCACTGCTGAGTCAGATTCAGCTTGCCATTGCCCAGGACCCCCAGGTCCCTTTCCACGGCACTGCTCTCCAGCTTCTCATTCCCCAGTCTATACACACATGCAGGGTTGCCCCATCCCAGGTGCAGAATCCAGCATTTCCCTTGTTGAACTTCATGTGGTTGGGGATTGCCCAGGCCTCTCACTTGTTGAGGTCTCTCTGCCCATGTGCTTATGATTGGTTTGATCTCCAAATGGCAGTGGAGCAGCATCTCACCAGAACAGCGATGATTGAGACAAGAAAAGTTCAGCTATTCAAATTTAATGAAGAATTTACAATAGTGTAGAAAATCTGTCTTTGAGACAAGCATTCATAAGTACTGCAAGGTGAACTCTGTGAAGTCTGGGTAACTGAACAGTTGTTTAACCCAAATGTTAAAATTGTGGAAGTTATAAAATATTTAATAGATGTTGGCTCATACTGAGTTTGTGAGTTCCATGCATTCAGATGGTGAAGTGCAGTCTGTGCATCCTAATTGATGGCAACAGCCTCACATTGACAGCTGCCTATGGATAATGACTCATATTTAAGAAATGTGTTCATAGTTGATTTATTTACTCATTGAAATGAGACTATCTTTTGCTTTATTTTTTTTTTTTAACAGTTTATTTAAAAAAGTAAAGCACAAGAAACATTGGAGAATTTAGAGAGTATCATTAAAATCCTCATGACAGAACTGTCTGGCTTGCTCCATCACTTATTCTGGTCACCAAAATTCATGCAAGAATCAAGCAAAGCTACCTGCAAACCTCCCCCTAGGGGGACAAAAAAAGGAGGTGGGGTGTAAAGAAGTCATGGAGAAAAAGAAAGTTCAAGGAAAACTATTTTTATATTTTTGTTTCAAAATTTATTTGCACGTAAATCTGAATTTAATTCAAAGTAAGTCAGTGCACCATCCCCATCTTCCAAGTCTAATGGTATTAAATGCTCAACAAATTTCAAAATATTTCTGTTTAACTTCTTTTTACTTTTCTAACCAAGGAACAACGAATGACATTATTTTCCCCTAACACCAAGTAGAAGCAAAATAGCTTCAGACCAACTTTAAGTATATAACATTTCACTCCATATTCCATCCCCCTCTTGCACATACACAAGTAAAACCACTGTGTACCTTCAGAACCTTGTTTTTCTTTTATTTATTCGATTTCAGAAACAAAAAAGTCATATGGAGATTAACACTATGAGCCAGCATGGGGACCAAACAAAAACTAGAAAAAAGCAATTATGCTGCTGCTGCTGGCATTCCTGTACAATGCTCAAATTGCAAGGCTGTCAGTGCTTCCTGCCATATTTTGATTTTTTATAAGCCACTTTTGCCTTCAGCTAAAAGCATTCGAGTATTTTGCAGCTATTCCATATTCTGTACTCTTGTAATTCAAATATTTTTTTAAAAATGAGGTATTTTAATAAACCTCTTGACCATTTAAAGTACTATACAATATGAAATCATTACAGACATTATTTCTATATCCAGCAAAATTTTATAGCTACATGGATATATCCTACTGTAGGTAACTCAGGGAGTCCACCAGGCACTGGATGAATGTCAGCATCACCGAAGCTATTCCCTCCACAACTCCATAAGATTGCCCAGAGAAATTGTGGAGGCTCCATTCCTGTCAGAGTTCAAGGCCAGGCTGGATGGGGCTCTGAGTAACCTGGTCTGGTGGAAGGTGTCCTTGCCCATGTCAGGGGCGTGGAACAAATGATCCTTAAGGTCTCTCCCAAGCCAAACCGTTCTATGATTCTGTGATAACATAAGAAAGTCCTGAAGAATTGTGCAGTCTGGTCAGTAGAGAACTTGCATGGCACAAACTGTTTGTGATCAAGGTATTAGGAGGCAACTGAGTGCTCTTGGAGCCCAGATGTCCATCCAGTACTGTCCAGAGGACCCAAGTAGTCATCAAGGTCATAGTGACCATTAATTGTGTCTCTTATTAGCTCAGGAAGTTAAAGAAAGAACAAGAAAAAGCTGGGAGATGACAAAGGGTTGTCTAGCAGAGTGTGGTTGTCCATCCATATGGCTGGAACCAAAACAGGAAGAAATACCAAATTTGTCTGGGACGCTGGAATACTCTTTCAGATACCTGAAGGAAGTTCTCTGAATCTGATAAAACACATCATTGATGTTCCTCCTTTGACCACATCAGTGTAGACGTCACAGCCGCTCACTCATTTATTTTGTGAATCCAGTCTTTCTTTTCTTTTAGGAGCACAGATGGAATTTTTGTGAAGAGCCAAAAGGAACGTTTACAGTCAAGTGAATTTTTGGTTTAAGTGAGAAGAAAATAAAAAGTTTGATCCAAGCAAAGGTAATCTATTTTAACAGTCCAAATCCTGCATTTTTTCAGCTGAATTAGTTTCCCTTTCTTCTCTCTACAATGTCCCCAGGATTTCCCCTACACATCCACCATGGGGAAAACTAAATTGGCATAGTGGCAGAAAAGGAAGGATGGCAATCCCCTCGTGCTACAGAGTGAGAGCATCCACAGCCTCCTCTGCAGCCAGTCTCTCCATTTTCACAGGCACAGTTTCAGGGAAGGAATTGAGAGGAAAAAGTTGCTTTTGCTGTGGCAATGAAAAGTCAAGCAAGTCTCCAGGAAAGAATAGTAGTTCCAAGAGGGGATTTTCCAACAGAGTAAATTGTTTGTGGGAGTCCCAAGGTTTCATTGTAATTGGCCCCAAGGCAGCAGTCTTCCTGGTGGATTGCTGTTGTGAGTCAGCCTAGCAGGAAAGCAAGCCTTGCAAGGAGGTAAGCAGTCATTAAACTCCTTAACTCTCACTCACAATTCAGAACTATTCTGATTTAACAAGACTTTCTTCTGTAGCTGTCTAAATTCTCACCTTTAAGAGTTTATTGAAAAAAAATGTTCCTCCCTCCTCCTCCTCACTAAGATCATTTTAAAGTAACAAAATATCAGAGAAAAAAGCCTTTATTCTGCTGTCATATGGCTGGCTTGTGCAGTGCCAATACTGATATTGACTCAGAAAGCACATTATACAGTGTTGCTAAAATATTTGAAATTACGTGGATTATGTAAATTTTGTTAGTGAAAAATTCAGTGTAAATTTTGGCTTTCTCTCTGTTTTTAACTTTCATGTCAGATGCCAAAGTGGAAGAAGAAAAGCAAATTAACTAATCTCTTACATGAAATTGATTTACCTTACCTCCTTGTTACATACAGTTATAGCTATAATTACATATCTATCCCTTATAACCATATTGTTTATCTATTGGTGAGTCTGTCTGTCTATCTATCTGTCATGTACTTATATACCTACCACTACACCACCTCTCTGGTGGAGCTCTGCAAAAATCAGTGCTGTTTCAGCTTGCTGTCAACAGGCAGCCTGCGTGGCTTACTATGGAAAAACAAATCTGACAGTAATTACATGAAAGAAACAATGTGCAACAACTCTCTCCTTACGCAGAGACTTTGGTTACAAAAACATATACAGCAGAAATATAAAGAATGAGACATGACTGATGACTTAAATCACTGGAAAGTGAGTTTTCCTCCATTTGACTAGATGGAAACACCTGAAAATTGCACTGAACTGAAAGAAGAATTAGTAAAGATGCTAAAACTTCTGAGGACAGGAAAGGGAGAAAATGCCTGTGAAGTAATAGTGCAAGTGACAATTTGAAATTGATATTGTTACATCAAACACGATATGTCTTGTAACAGATGGCTTGCCAACTATATTTGATGTGAATGTAGGGTTAATTACAGTATTTGAAAAAGCATTTGGACACCCATTTTTGGTATTTCAATATGATGAGCATCAGCAAACACCAAGGATGAAAATAATTGACCAAAGCTTGAAGAAATGCGAAAATTGCAACAAAACCAGTAAGCTTCAATATCTCATGTGCACTGAGCAATCGAAATTTCCAAATATGTTGGAAATAATCAATTTATTCTGACTGGTGAAGCATAACAATACATAGCTATTTAGCTACTTGTGGGCAGCTTAATTTGTCATCTAGTTTTTGGAGAAGGAGAGTTTGCACTTGACCTCCAAAGACCAGAATAATTCACAACTGACTCATGGCAAAGGCTTGTGACCTAATGGTTTTGTTTATTTTGGTTTGCATTTGAAACATTCTGAATTTCTTGAGGAAATATGAATTTCTGGGTACTTTTCTATACCCAACTTCATTTAAGAATCACAGAGTTTTTCAGGACAGTGTTATCATTAAAGAAA
Organism: Melospiza georgiana; assembly: GCF_028018845.1. NCBI lineage: Eukaryota > Metazoa > Chordata > Aves > Passeriformes > Passerellidae > Melospiza > Melospiza georgiana. Next base: position 32,241,450 of record NC_080430.1, on the reverse strand, counting down.
ATTAAATCAAAATATAGTAGATTCTTTAACTCAGCTTTTGCAATTTATTTATTTTTGAAAGCAAATACTCTATTTTATTGCAAATCTAAACATAATTGATTAAAAAAATTTCCAAGCTCCTTTCTACTGAACACCTACAAGATATAGATATCTTCAATTTTAAGTCAAATTCAGTTTGGCAAACAAAATTGTCAAATTCAGTAAATAAAAATGAAGGATCTGTGAACTGGGTTTCTTTCTGGGAATTCTTAAATTTGAAGATACAGCAGTTAATAGGGTCAATCTTGCAAATAGAATTCAGGGCCCAAAACCACTTGACTACTTGCTTAAAGACAACAAGGTGCTATAACTACATATTCCAGTATTTGTATAGTAACATATCCATGAGTTCTTTTCACCTATGCAGTATATGAAATTTGACACCAGAAACTTCTGCAATTGAAATGTGTGCTCCACATGCTGCACTGAAAACAAGTCAAGACCAAATGAACAATTGCATTGCTTCTTACAGTGATGTGAAATGGAAAAATATTCTCTCCTGGGGGTATTATTGGTTTCACAACATCTCTGCATGAGTGCACAAACTGCAAAAGTGAAGCAGTTGCCATCTGTCAGGAACAAAACCAGTTACACCAGTAGCATCTGTAGGTGAACCTGCACTCCGAAGAGACACGCTGAGCCCTGATGTGGGGTTCAGAAATGTACCAGTGCCATATGTTCTCCTGCCAGCTGCTGCCCCTGTTGGCCAGGCCAGGCTCTCCTCCCAGTTGGTTGGTGGCTGGCTCCAGCCCATTGCCCAGCTCTCACCCAGCAGTCATGAGGGAGAAAGACCTTTCAACTGAAGTTCACCAAAGTCCCCTGAAGGGACTTCCATCTCAGGAAGGATTTCCAGATCCCACAGTGCAGCAGAGGAAGCCAGGATGCTGCACAGAGCAGACATGGGGAAGTCAATGCCAATTCACCTACACTATACAGCTGAGCACAGTAATTACAGACATGGTGTGCAGCATGCTTGTTTATTTGCTGCTTTATATCACACACTGTGTAATAGCCTGCAGGAATTCATTCTGCCCCTAATTCAGTCTTAATTAAAATTATGCCTTTATCTGGGAAAAAAAGCCAAAAAAGTTGAGAAGGGTGGGTGGAATAAATGAGTAACAGAGTACATTAAGCCATTGCCTCAACTAGTATCAAGCTCCCTTGTGCATCTAAAACTTTTGAATGGCAGTGAGAGAAAATTGAATTTAGTAGGATGTAGTGAGTGCCCTGTAAAATCTATGTATTGGATAAGTGGGCCCTAGTTATTCTAAATGAGCTACAGCTGTGAAGTCCTTAGTTGGGCAGCAGCTGTGGCTCGTGAAGATAACTGGGATAAAAAGGGGTGGGTCGAGAGCCCTGGTGGAGTCCCTGTGAAACAATGAGGAACTGCACTACAGAGAACAGTGACATGGTAGAAAACCAGCTAGAAGGTAAGGACTTTAGGAATATAATAACAACAGTATGGGACTCTAGAAATATGAAATACAACAAGTGGTGACCCCAATGTGATGCAGCCCAAGAGCTGTGGATGGCCATTGAGCCAGGACTGTGGGAAAGGCAGCCAAGAGCTGCAGAAGAACATAGCTATTGAATCAAGGAGCTCTGGCAGCCAGGAGCTGTGAGAAATATGGCCTTTGAGCAAGAAGCTGTGTGTGTGTTGTACGAGGCCTTTGAGTCTTGGGATAAAACATGTATTGTAAAGGAAATGTATATGTTGTACTTGAATATCTCTATTGTATTTGAATATATCTGTTAGTAATAGAAAAAGGGGGAAATGTAGTGAGTGCCCTGTAAAATCTATGTATTGGATAAGTGGGCCCTAGTTATTCTAAATGAGCTACAGCTGTGAAGTCCTTAACTGGGCAGCAGCTGTAGCTCGTGAAGATAACTGGGATAAAAACGGGTGGGTTGAGAGCCCTGGTGGAGCCCCTGTGAAACCATGAGGAACTGCACTACAGAGAACAGCGACATGGTAGAAAACCAGCTAGAAGGTATGGACTTTAGGAATATAATAACAACAGTATGGGACTCTAAAAATATAAAATACAATAAGATAACAACAGTAGGAGTTTGCTCTGGCTATAATGTTGAATCAGTCTGACTCTCAGCTTAATTAAGTAAAGCTTGTGACAACAGAGCATGGGTGGGCAAAGGTGTGAGTGCATGGACCTCTTGGTGTCTTATGACCAAGTCTCACTCCAAACAATTGGCTATTTCTTACATCTTAAGGATGTTACTACTAATCTTTCAGATCATACAGAAAATGGATTTACAGAAAAAAATCAGGCAGTGAAGAAGAATTCACAGACATTAAACATACCTGCTAATCTCTTCCTGGTAGGTGGCAATGAATAAATCAAGTGAGGCAGCCCAGATTTGGACTGACAAGATGCAGCAATCTCAAATGTCCTATTATTCATGGCACTGAAGTCAACCAAGGCTTTATCTTGGATAGAGTTTTGGTTCTTAAATGACAAAATACATCCAAATTATATGATTGCTTAGAAAGTAAAATAAGATATGTATTTTATAGCCCCATTTTTCCCACATTAGGGGAAAAATACCTAGTACATGATCAAGCAAATATTTTTATATCATTGGTGGTGCAGCATAGGCTACTTTGCATCTGAGCAGTGGTTTTGTTTCCATGCAAGGAAATAGAGGAAGCCAACACTTATTTAACTTGGTGGGCAATGACAAAAAGACACTTGGCTAGATTTTTTTTTTCCTGGAAAAGTAAGTGAATATAAAATCTTTTTTATCCTGAAATCTCTACTTTATTTGGTCTGTAGTTCCAGGTAGAAGAAAGTGTTGTATTATGGAAAGAGCATTGTGCCCTGCACTCTGCTCTGCAGTTCTTGGGACAACAGTTGTAGTCCCAGTTGTATCTATGGGACAGAGCATCTTTGCTGTGACTGGTGGGCATGGGTACACATGGCTTTGTGACTCCAGCTGGTGCTGGGGACAGGGGCAGCACTGGCCAGCCAGCTAATTCTTACATAAAGCAAGACATCTTTGAAAATCTCTATCTCCAAGTACTTTGCTTTTCCAGTGATCTTTATCTTATTTCCTTTCTGTCACTGTTTTTTTTTTCCCCATTAACAGTGGCAAATAACCTGTCATTATGTTTTGAGGCCATTAAAGCATTTTCAGCAGTACTAGGTAAATCTACCTATGATCAGTGACTTTAATGACTAGAAAAATGGTTTCTAGGGAAACGTCTGTTCAAAGGAGAGAAAAATAACATGCAGCTCATTAGAAAGGTTCGCAGCGTACCTGCAGAAGGTGAGGTGCATTTCCCTTACCAACTTCCTCCACCTGGGGGTAAGAGGAAGCCTTTCCAAAGGCTGTGCATGGTTTGAGAGTCTAACCCCCCAGAGAGTCATGCTTCATGATGGATGTTTAAAGAGGTGCCATTATGAACATAATCCTCAATACAAGTCTTTTCAACAATTATGAAATAGAGAGAAAAACAGATAGTACATGTACCCCATTTACAAAAAATTTTACAGCGGGTTCAATAACTAAATCCAGACTTTATTAGTTCCTATTTGGAAGGGTAAGCATCTTTGCAAAGCAATAGGACAACATTTTTCCCTCCTGCTTCCTTCTCAGGTTACTCACCACCCTTTTCTCCAGTCAAATAGCTTTCACTGTGTATCACTGTGTCACCAAGGGAAGGCAACAGGACTCTGCCAAAACTCTGCTGGCTAAAAGTAAGCAGAGCATTTTCTTCCATCTGCAATCAATTCTTTGTAGCAGTGATGTAGCCTGTATGTGGGGCAAATAAATATACAGCCCCTGTAACATCTCCTCCTGTCCACATGGTACCAACAGCCTTCCTTGGGAGCTCTTACTACCAAGTGGAAACAATAGATGAGGATGGACTTGTGGCTGAGAAAGTGGGGTCTACCAACAAGCAGAGGTCTGTCCCTAGCAATGCCATTATTTTTCACAAGTTCTAGTTCAAGAGCTCAGCTGAGCAGGACAGGAATTGCAGCAAATCCTGGGCTTCAGCACAAGGCTCTCCCCAGACCTGCCTCATCAGCAATGGAGAGGCAGCCTCCCCAGGCAGAAGCATGATCATAACACCTCCTGGCTTCTGGATTTGAATATCAAGGAGACCTTCAGCCATGTGAACAGTGATGCTGCAGGGCAGGCCCAGGCCCAGCAGGCCTGGAAAAGGGCAGAGCTTGAACCCACTGAAAGCCACAAGGGCTGCAGTTTGCCAGAAGGTGGCAGAAATCAATGACCACAAGTCAGTGACCCACAGCATGTACTCCCACCCCATCCCAGAATGCTGAAAGCCCTGGGATTCTTCAGCCAAGTTTAGATGGCTGAGTTAAGGATTGCTAAGCAATCCCCACTCTAGCTTGAGAGAGATTAAATTATGTTCCTCACTTTATTTGAATGTATTTAATGTTTATTTCTATATGTGCATGAGTACTTAATTTGGCATAATTATTGAGATGAATTGCAGCTAACATTACAAGAAAATTGTAACTTGTCATAAAACAAGTGGGCCATATTATAACAGAGCTGCTACCACACAGAAATACTCGGCTACAATAGCTTAATAACACAAATAAATCCACACTCCCCAACATCATACTTCTTTGGGGAGCTGATTAATTATTAGGAAGTAAAATGGCTAACAAAATAGCATATATAAAAATATCTTCTCACATGAATAAGATTGTAAATTTTAACTCTATTTCATGACAGCAAGTGTAAGCAAGAATTACACACAATGCAATGAGCTGAATGAATTAATATGCCTAGGGTTTTTGTTGCTAGAAATAGTTTGCTCTGTATTATAATCAGTCATTGTAACTGATCTCAGCTGCAATTTAGCTTTCTTCTCGCAGTTTATAGGTGGTAGACAAACGTTTGTGCCAAAGAGGCCTTCCAACAGTGTTCATCTTTGTAGCCTTTCCTACATTTGTGAGGCCTGACCTTCAGCATGCAGGTCCTTTCAATACATTAGAAAGATAGAGTTGCTGCTTTCACCTCTTGTCCTTTTCTGCCTGCTGCAACCCGGTCCTTGCTGTCCTTAGCCCCTATGGTCCTCCACAGTTTAGCCACCCAGGTACATCCTTCTCATAAAGTTAAGAAACCAAGAATGTTGAAGACAGAGGCAAAGAATGTGTTAAGCATCTCTGAATTGTTCATGGCCATGTTTGTGATGTGACCCTCCTCATCCTGTACTGGTATATTTACGTTGCCTATTGACATCAGTATATTTGAAAAAAATCATTTTATTGTCCTGCACAGTTCTGTCCAGCTTCAATCCCAGTTGAGCTTTGGCCATATGAATTTTCTCCCTACAATGGCAAACAGCATTTCTGTATTTTTTTCATGTCAACTACCTTGCTTCCTGTGGGCATACACCTTCCTTTCTTACCTTTTTCCAAGAGAAGATTCCTGTTCAGTCAAGCCAGCCTTTTGTCTCACCTGCTTGACTTCTGACATTTGGGAATTGTTTGCTCCTGTGCCCTTAGGAGGTAATGTTTAAAAATTGACCAGCACTGATGGTCCCCAGCACCCCCAGGGGAACTTATTAACTCCCTGAGCAGCCTGAAGTCAGCTCTCCTCATGTCCAGAGTTGAGGGTTTGCTGGCACTTTTCCTCTTATCAACAGAGATTTTAAACTTCATCTCTTCCTGACTCTGAATACAAGTTTTGTCATCAAATGTTAAAAAAATATTTCTCAGCTACCAAAAATCATGTACTTGGCTTAAAAGGCATGAATTTAGAAACAAAGTATCTTTTGAGCTCTTGTATTTTCTTTCTGCTTGAAAAATGTGTGTTTAATTTACTCACAGCTTCAATCTTTTCTATGCAGAAAGGAGGGCAAAGGTTTACTTTTTTTGTTTAAATAAATATTTTGCAGTGCAGTAACATTAAGCTATTGTGATACCACATGAAGCAGTTTTCTGTTGTGGAGTAAACTCTGAAATCCCCACAAAGACAACACACAAAGTAATGGAACATGCAGAAGTAATGTATTATAACTTTGCTGTCGCCACTACAACTGTAGGCATACTGCTACTTTTGATTTTTGTTCTTTTGTGGGCTCATTTTCACCATCAGTGAGAGGGTCAAGCGCACCAAAACTCTGCTTTTTTTCCAGAACACTTATGAAGTTTCCCACACTTTTACCAGAAAAATGGTTGCATGATATAGAGCAGCTACCCAAATTTGCCACCCCAGGCTTTACTGCTGGGTGCTGCTCTCTGTCTACTCTCTGTTTACCATGGCTGTGCCTCTGAACTCTCTGCAGACAGGGCTGCCATGGACTCATTAGAACTGGACATTTGTCCAAGCTGTGAAGGATGCCAGTGCTCTGCTTTGGCACTCTATTGCATGGGCATCTGGTCCTAGTGCTGCTAAGTGGCTGATTTCAACAAGCCAGTCATGTGTCTCCACATCACTCATTTATTCCAGGAGTGGAGAAGGATAAAAAAAGCATTTTATGACAGAAAAATACTATTATGGGAAACACAGTCTCCTCATTCAGATGCCCTTGTGTTAATGTATGAGAGCCAGCAATGCTATTAAAAAGATATTTTAAATTAGCTACATTTTATTTCCTGCACCTCCAATGTCAGCTTTTTTGTCTCTATATATGCAGCCAAAGTCACTGGAAATCCCATTTTATGGATGCATTTCCACCTTCATTCTGTTACTGCCTGAAAAATACATCTGAACTCAATGTCACCTTTATGTTGTGGACGTAGATACAAGCTTAATGCTGTGTGAATCAATCTTCTAACAGGTTTAAGGAAATGGCTGCTTTGGCTGACTGTTACTCCCACAACTTGTGACCTTGCTGTCCCAGCTAGCCTGGGGACACAGAGATGCCCAGTAGAGTAGGACTTGTCCCAAAGTGTTTTCAGGTTTAATAGACAAGGCAGGGGGGTAGTAACATGGACCCTGTTTTCAATCTCAGGGCTGATTTCCATCAGGCAAAACTGGAGCTTAAACCACACCTCCTACTTCTAAGACTGGATCCCTGATTTTGTACTATCATACTAATGAGATCTCTAAAATTATCAGTCCGTTGTTGACAGGAAGAAAAACACATAGTGTCATAAAAGATCAACTCCACCAGTCCTAGTGGGGATTTGATGCTTCCAAGGCAAGCCAAAAGAGACACGAAACAACAACCCAGCTTAGGCAATACACATTGATAAGGATTTCTTCTATATTTAGCCTTTTAGAATCTGAGAATTACTTCATCATGCATTTTATCCTCATGTAATGAGAAAGAAAGGAATCACAGATGACATCAAGATGAATTTGACTTCTTCTGTATTTAATTTTTTAAATTTTGTTTTACTTTTTATTTATTTGTATTCTTTTACTTATACATTTTTGGGCCCACTGGATATTCAGGTACTCACACTGAAACAAAATATTAGTGTATTAAAAGTCTTGCATTGTAAAACAAAGCTTCACTGATGCTTGTTTTCAAAACAGGGCTGACCTTTTTGACAGCAAGTAAACAGTGATAATTCAGCAAATTGAAACCAGATGACCCCATGGAAAAACACAGTCCTTCATGAATTAGGATAGTTCCTCTAGAGTACACAGCACTACACTGGCTACAGCAACAGATCCCAAAATATAGAGAGCCCTCTGCTACATTTTTCCTACATGAGAAAAAAAATTAAGAAAAGGCACTTCAAAAAATAGGTGATCCTCAAGGCAGACAACTCAGTGATGCTGCCAGCTTGGCTGGAGCAGTGAATCAATCCATGTGAAATGTTGCCCTAACACAAAGGACTGCCAGCACCCCTTTGCCAACATCCTAAGTGCCTCTGCATCCTGCTGTTCTGAAGGGCTCTGCCCAAGCCAAATTCAAGGTCATGGAGGTTTCAAACTTCATAGAAATGTCCTTGAGTAAGGGATTAATGGATCTTTGTAAGAACCTGCAAAACACAGACTTTGGGTACTTGCATGGGCTGAAGCATCATGAAATTCACTGCTCCCATGTCTCAGATAACTCATGCTAAAAGAAATTGATTATACTTTCTGGAGCATTGGTGGACTTAAAGAACTTCAGATGGGAATTCAAGTAAAATAAGGTACAATTGTATGGTACAATCTGCTCTGTACCATCAGTCATAAAAAAGAATGTAAGTTAAATCCAGGCAACTGCACTGTGAGAACATCCAAATAAAATATTTTGGTCATATTCTCTGAGAGAAAAGGATATAAAATCACCTTCTGCTAAAGCAGCAGCAGTAGCTTTGGTTATAATAAGGGACACAGAACTGTTTTAAGCTCAAAGAAAATTTGTGGTAATGTGATGTGATTTGAGGAGAATATACCATACCTATAAACTAGGTAAGCTTTTGCCAGAAAGATCCTGGTAAAAATCAACAACTCATTTTTAATGCAAGAACACTGGTGTATACACATAACTATAGCAGGTGAGGTGAGGTAACCATGAATGTCCACAGCTTTTCTGGTGCAAGGAGAGAAGTTTCACATGCCAGTATTCCCATGCAAGCAAACAGTTTTGGTAATACAAGAGTATGTGCAAGCCAGTCATGAACTAATGATTTTGTTGGACAAAACCAAACCCCAAACCTTTAGCTGGCCTTTTGCCTCTGGCTCTCTACACTACTGTTTGCTCCCTGCCATTACCCTGAGCTGCCTTTCCCTTGTATCACAGCCCTGCTATGCATCAAAAAGATGAGCTGATCACCCTTCACTGAGTTTTCATAGCCCCAGGTGTCTGTCAGACATGCTCTGGCTGCAGCTGAGCAGGGTAAAGAGGCCTGAGCTTAAGAAAAAAAGCCCAGGAGTCCTTTGAAGCCCTCTGCTCTCAGAAGTTGTTCAACTGAAACAGGATGTCTGGTCTCAGAGCATGCCAGCAGTACTGATTGCTGTCTGGTTTTCAAAGCTTACTCTAAAACTGTGCTGAGATGCTGAGCCAAAGACAGGAGAAGACTCTGTCCCCAGTAATGAAGAGCTAAATGGCAGAAAAGTGAGAGATATGCTTTCCATGGTGAGGAGAGAAGGATTAAAGAAAAATTCTACCCTGATTTTAAAAATGCTTCTGACTCCAAATGATTTTTATTCATGCTAACTAATGCATGCCTGACCTACACTTTTTATTCTTTTTAGCTGACAATAGCTTACTCATGGGTGCAGAAATGCTTATGATAACTTTAGGGAAATCCAGCCTAGGTCCAACCAGACCCATCAGCCTATGTCTGAAACTGCTATGCAAATGCCATGGTGCTACTGCTGAAGCCAGTAGTCACCTGCAGCTGTGTGGCATCAAGCCCAAGGTAAGAAGCTTTGGCAGTGCCTGAGCCTGGCAGGGCAGCTCAGTGTAGACTCAGCACCAGCTGGGCTGAAGCCACATGTCTGTCACCAATCTGTCACCGCTCTTCAGTCCTGCTTCTGAGAATGGCCTTTAGCCTGGGGTCAGTGCAGGGGGTATGCACCTCAGCAGGTCCTGGGTTGCTGCTCATGCTGTGCCTCCTGAGCTAAAAAGCATGAGCTGTGTAGGAAAGGATGAGGGCGTCACCCAAGCTGCCACCCTTTCCCAGAGAGGTAGCAGCATCTATACCCAAGCAAGCTGACATGCTGCTCTCTGGGATGCTTAGACTGATTCCTGATTAGCACCAATCCTCCTACCATTCTTTTTCCTCCTTCTGCTTATTGGCTGCTCAAATAACTGAGTCTTTGCTGAAGCCAGGTTTGAAAAGTTAGTGCCAACCTGGTTTTGCTTTGAGCATCAATGAACAAATGTATAATGTAATTACTTAAGACTGGCTGGGTGCCATTAGTCACACACAGCAGCATGATTCTCTGGCACCCTGCAGAACTGGCACTGGTGACTGGAAAAAATAATAAAGACATTTATATTTTTATTAAGGAAAGATCAGCTGAATAACATCCTGGTGATATAATAAAATGCCTTGACTTTCAGAGAAATTCAGAAAGGTCTAGACTCAAAAAAGAGTTAAAGCACATTTGCATTCAGCAACTGCAATGATACTGAAGCAAGGAAACAGAAGCCGTCTAGACCTTTATCATATGTTTTTTTCTCTCCCTGTCCTTTTTCAATATTTCTTCCTTGCTTGTCCCAGATGCTACCTGCAGCAAGAGTGTAGTATTCCTGGTTTTCCTTTGGTCACTTACAGTGCTGAATTCTTCATTACATTCCAATATCTAATGCAGTATATGACACACAAAGCACAAAGCTAAGGACTGTTCTGAGCCATGGTAATCTAACTGAAAGTATTCAGAGCATTCTGGATCAGGTTTTTAAAAAATTCTCATTTGAGGTAAAATCAGTTCAAAAAACCACTCCAAGGCTTTTATTGGAGTGGAATGAAGTGTAGTCTCAAATGAGCTACAACTACCCTCAGCAGAGTCAAGAGTCAGATTTATGAAACCCTCATCACAAAGAATCCCCTGGGTTTTCCAAGGCTGAAGGGTTGGGACTTCAGCTGCTGCTTTCCCCAAGCAGGGCACTACTTGCATCTGGACCTGTGTTAGCTGTTGGTTACCTCACCTCTCCCTTACGAGGGAAGAGAGGGATGGTGACACTGGTGGGTTCCACTTTATGCCACTGAAACTTTATCTTTTCCCCAAAGTGTGTGGGTGTGTGTGGGTGTGAGCTTCTCTGGCACCTCTGCCCAAGGAGATGCATCCTGCATTTCACTTTCTTCCTAAAGGCCCCAGTCTTGGTACACACCTTGGATTCAGAGATCCTATGGTTTTGGCAGTGTGTGGGCTGGGGCATCACCTCCCTGAATCCATTATTCTTCTTGACAAGGTGGCTGTAAGGCATGTAGTGAGAAAAAAGGTCAGGCTGAGGGAATGAAATGCAGGGAAAGCAGGGAATGGTAACCAACAAGCTTTGTATTTTTGTTATGTTGCACAGCTGTTCTCTTTGTCTTCCTAATGCTGTTGAACTTTTTAAACTGAAAATTCTTTAATAAGCAGAACTTATTTTCATTCTCTGTGTGTAAAGGGGATTCATATAATATCTAAATAGCATGTATGATAGAGGAACATGAAGAGTCTTTAAGAGTGTACAGTCTTCCCTGCCTTGATATTATCCACATCTATGTAAAACAGGATGATCTCCATTCCTTGTCTTAAACTGTAGATTTTTCTACACATTTTGTTCCAGCATTCACCTTAGACTTCCCTGCATTTGCATGTACAAACATTTTGCAGATTACAAAATGACAACTTCCAGTTTTTAAAATCTTTCATGGGAAATAAAAGTTCCCTATGCTGTCTATCAGTGCAAAAGCTCTATGCCTTGGACCTCAAAAAATAAAATAATTCTTGATATTTAAAATCTGAAAAGTGAATGAGGAAAATCTAATTCAGGACAGATAGGAAGAAAGGGTTAATTGACATGAAGACCAGCACAATCCCGATCATATTGATTGCAGTAAGGTTTTCATTAGCAAACAATTAGCAACACCCACACTAAATAAAAGGAATTTCTAAACAACAGGTAGTAATAACAAAATACATTCCTTAGCTGAAAGTCCTTAGAAGGTAGAGAAAGATTATCCATAAAGAGAGGATTAGTAAAAAGAGAAACCCCTGATGTAGCAAAGGGAGCCTCAGCAGGCCAGCTGCCTAGATTGAGGTAATAATCCCACCTTTTCTTCAGAGAAATAATAAGAGTAAAAAGAAAGATCAGAACAAATAAAAGAACCCCTTTGCCTGATACAGTGTGCTATGGATAAATGCATGTGCCTTTTAAACAATCATTTCTAACAGGGAAACAAAGAAGAAACAGCAGTAGGGTTCGGTAATATTTAAAGAGACCCAGGAACTGATAATGCCACTTTTATACCTGTGTAACTCCACTGGCTTCTTGTTTTATATCAATCTAAGTAGGAGGAGAATCGGACGCACACAGTACAGTACAGAGTGCTACAGGACAAATTGTTGTTCACTGTTGTTCTTCTGACTGCTGGGGGGCAAACAGAATGAGCTAATTGGTCTCTTCAGAGGTTTCTGGTTGTTTTTGTTTTTCTGGGTTTTTTGTTGTTTTCTTATTTTTTTTTTTTTTCTTTAGGAATGTTTTAGATCCCGGTTATTTTCTTGCCTTAGTATTAATCATTGCTCCGTCTGGCTAGTGCAGGAAGAGCAGAGTGAAAGTTTGCCTAGTCTGAGCACCCCGGGAAGGTTTCCCATCCCTTCTGGGCAGCATTGCAGTGGCAGCAGGTAACGGAGAGGAGGAAAAGCGGTTCAGGGGCCAGAGTCCAGGTACACGGGACTGTTCTGTCGGTCCCACTGTGATGGTTCAGCCAGGATTCCAGAGTGATGAATTAGGCTCCAGCGGTTCGCTCTCCTCTCAGCTTCACAGGGCCCGTTCAGGCAAAGCGCAGGGAGCTGCACCCGCACGCCACAGAGGGGTCCCGATCCGTGTGCCTTTCACCTGGGCACCTCGGATCCCAGGCTTCCCCATGGAAATTCCAGTGAAGATTCGGGCCGGGTTCTCACCCCTAGGCTGACATTTGCCCTGTGCCCCGGGCGGGCCGTGGCCGGGCCCCCCGCAGGCCGGTCCCGCAGGCCGGGCACTGTGGCGGCGGGGACATGGCGGCGCCCGCGTCGCTCTCCGACCGCCTCCGTCAGGTGGCGCCATTGCCGCGGCCCCGGCCCGGCCCGGGCGGCCTCCGCTGAGGGCGGGGGAGCCGCCGTCTGCCTTGTCTCGTCCCTGCTCCCGGGACGCTTTGTGCAGGTGTGTGTAAGGACATAAGCGATGAAGCATAAACCAGCCGCAGCAACCAAGAAATGGATGAGGGCACCTTTATTTAGGTGTATCGGAGAGGAAGGGTTTATAGGGAAAAGTAGTTTGGATTTGTGCCGCGTGGCCTTGACCTGGAAGAGCAGGTTTGCATCTGACATAGGTCACTTGAAAAAGTGTGAGGAGGATTATCTCCAGCTCTATGATATCTTCCAGATAACCCCCAGCTCTATCTGCTGCCGGTGTCAGCTTTCCGTAGTGTCCTCCATCCATCCCGTGGTGGTGTCCGAGGGAGGCAGCAGCAGCTCAGCTGTCCCTGCCTGCTTGTGGCTGTCCCGCTGCTGGAGCTGCCATCCCTCAGCCACTGCCACACAGCCTGGGTGTGATTCTGCCAAGGCCGGGGCACAGCCATCCCCTCGCCTCTGGTGACTCTCAGGAGCTGTAAGGAGCTGTAGCTACTGCTTTGCCTCATCTGTGGGGAAACAACTCCTGGGCCAAAAGTGGGAAATGCAGAGCCACCAACAAAGCCTCTCAAAGCGCTCACCTGCATGCCAGTGCTGCACTGCACATTGTGGCTTCTGCTTGTAATGCTAACTCTGCACAAGCATGTGGTTGGATTTAGGAAAACATCTGCCAGATTTCTTCAGTTTCTACCACACTGAAATTGCTGGAGATTCTGAGTTTTAAATGCTTTCACAGCTCTAGTTTACAGTGAGGGACTAAATTAACAAAACAAAAGGTGCTAGTCAGGAAAAGTCACCTAGATGCACTTAGTCAATCCCGTGACATGCAGAACTGGAAAACTATGCTCTAGGAATGGGCACTTACTGACAATGAAGTCAAAAGAGGTCCCTGTCCTACCACAGAGCTTTGGCCATGGCTCAAAAGAATGTACTGCACAGCCATCAACCTCCATAGCCCCCCTAAGGGGGCTGTGGTAGTGATGCTGTGTTTCAGTACTTTTTGCACACCTAGTGAACCACAAACTTGGCATGCCAAAAAGAGCCCAGGTCTGGGGCCAGCCTGAGATGCTCACCAAAATCTCCTGCAGGTAAAGTGTCTTTTTACACCCCCATTCAAATGCATGGAAGGAGAGGGCATGAGCAACTCCACCCTCGACAAAAGCTTATGCACAAGGCAAAATCTCCTGGAGATTTCCTCCCACTCTGCTCCCTCCTGTGGTTCCTCCTGGAGGAGGGGGCAACGAGGCCCATTATTTATTTAACATCAGATTGCTCAAAAAAAGGTTTGAGCTGACTGTATAAAGAAAAGTAGGTTTCATTACCTATAGTGCTTCACATTTCAGAGGAGCTTGTATTGTTACACAGTTTGAATTGTTTGACAATATAATTATTATTATTAGTCCATAGTGTACACTAACAGGTCTGGCGGTGAAAGGCTGTAGATTAATGCACAGTAACTATGTTTCTCTGGAGGGGGTTAAACAAAACTGTAACTAGGGTCAAAGCTATGCCTTTGCCTCCATCTGCTAGAAACCCGGCATAGTTGCTTAAATTTTAATTACAAATTAATAAAACAAAGATATGGTACATTTTGCACTGGAGAGCTAAATGCTAATTTTGCAGCTAATCATGAAATATCTAATATTGGAAGGCTTTAATGTTAAAGGTTACTGTAGTTTGCCTTTGAATATATACCTGATAAGAGCCTTGAATTGGAACTGAACTAATAATCAATAAAGAATGGCTTAGCCCAGTGAACTAATTTTTACACCTTCTCTCTTTCCACAGGTTCAGATAATTTCCTGACAAGGGCTGTTAAACCAATATTTTTTTCTTAGTAAAGACTGACAAGTTTTTGGAGCTCTTCTATAGCCACACTAGTTTCTGGGAAGAAGAGATAAGCCCTTTCCTATTTGCCAAACAATGATGGCAAACAAAGCAGCATTCTACAGGAAGCAAAAGGCTTTTTAAAAAAATGTAGTTTATTGGCTTGGCTGAAGGTTGCCTGCTAGACTGAACAAGCAAATACATTTTATTCATATTTCTCTATAAGTCATGTTTCAGTACAAAGTACAGGCGTTAAGGTGCAGGTACAGGACTGGTTTCAGGGTGACTGGTCTGTTTTTTTCACAGTAAAACATTTGTGTGGTTAATAGTGCTGGAGATACAGCATGCTAATGAGTGCCCTGAAGGTATTCTTCCTACCTGGCCTCCAGTCAGGGAAGCAGCTTACCAAGTGTTTAACTCTTGAGATGCAAAACAACTGATGGCTGTGACTGCAATGCACCATCCTTTCTTCTGGGTCTCAAAAACGTATAAAACATCACTATTCCTGGAAATAAATTGTACTCTTCAACAAACTAGTGAAACTCAGTGAGAAATGTGCAGGAGGAGGATAGTGGCTAGAATATAGGAACTCAAGAGACAGTGAGTCAGACAGACTCTTGAAAGATCTCTGTCAAAATACTTGTGAAACTTCACTTTTGGCAACACATGGCTGTTTAGGCCAATTGAGATCTTAACTCCTAGTCTGTTCAACATCCTGCTACAAATAATCTTTTGCTTCATTTGTCAGGTGCACACACACAGCCCAGTTCCTCTGCTCTGGCAGAGCTGGAACTCATGCTACTTCAGACTGTGCCAAACATCTTGGGCTGCCATGATATTCTTTGCCATTTTAGACCACCTTGTGCCCTCCCTGCTCAACACGTTTTGCTGTAAAAAAGTAGCAGGTTTAGTTATAGTAGAACCTTAGCTCTGCAAAGGCCAGAGTGAAAATGTATGCTGTAGTGATGTTGCTCTAGCACCCAGGTTATCCTGAAGAAATCTTCCTTTCTCACAGGCTGTCCCATGAGCACTGACAACCTCAAATCACAGTTTTGCTGATGCCAAGGCATTTTGAGGAGATACAGGGCTTCTGCTATGGCTGTCAGCACACAAGTCACCTTGTCTTTGCTGGGATGTGAGAACATTTCTCACAGAGTCCTACCTTCCCAGTCCAGCTGTTACATTTCAGATGGTGGAAGGAGAATTGCTGCCAAGAACCCATGAGAGAAGGGAAAGGGGCACCGGGCTGATGAGTTACTGCAGGAAAGAAGGTGATCAGTGGAGAGGAAGGTAAAAACAGTCAGCCACCACTTCCTTCACATTTTGCCAAGGGAGAGAGTTAGCGTCCTGCCAGGTGTGCAAAGAAAGCAAGCCAATCTGGAATCAGACCAAAACTGCACAAGGAAGGAAGAGTAAGGCAGAGAGTTAGTGCTCATGCAAACCTGTCCCTACGCTTGTATTCTCTATGTGGCTACAGGGAAGTGGTCTTTATTTGTGTCCCTGCCTGTTTCCAAGGGAGGTAGCATTTGAGAATAAATATTTAAGGGCAGCCAAGACTTTGAGTTCCACAAAGGCATTTAAGTATTTATTCCTCAGCCTGGGTCCTTGCTTTCTTGGAGCAGCGTAGGTACAGAGCCTGTCCTGGAGATCAGCCAAGCCAGGCATTACCACCCTTTTTGTGGCATGCTTCCCCATGGAAAAATTTCAGGCTCTCATTGCTGTTTGCTGTGGCATGTGAACAAAGGGTTTGTCTGCTCTTCTGAGGGTTTTAGTGGATTTGGTGACTGATTTGCCACTTTGTAACAGGAGCTTCCCGAAAGAAATCCAAGCGCAGCGATCCATCTCTCCAAGTTCTGTCATTTAAACTGGATATATGGCTTTTAACAGTGTTGCCAGTTGCCCTGAGGCCTCATTTTGTGAAGTTCTGTTTAAACATGTAGGAGGTTTTTCACCATCAGGCAAAGCTCTGTAACTAACCTGAAATATGTAATGAACATACCATCCACCAAAGGTACATAACTGTTCTCTTCAGGTTTTTGCTGGTGCTTTAACCTCTCTCAAACTCTGTTTGGACTTCCAGTCCATCCCTCTCTATACTAGATTCCACCAGTACAGCTGCCTTATGAATTGCTCAGAAATACAATCAGTTTAAAGTGTGTGCATACAGGGTAGTGATTACTGAGGACAGCTGAGCATTATTAATGTTGCAAAAGGATAGGCAGGATCAAAAGGCTTCTCCTGTTCTGACCAACCAGCCTTTGTTCCTATAGAGGGCAACTTCAGGAGCATAACAGAGGTCATGACCTGTCCTGAACCTGCAAATCTTGCAGATTGCAGCATGTCTTCTGGAGAAGGGGATGTGTTCTTTTTGAAAACTGGGTGACAGCTGCTTAGCAGGAGCCACAAGGAAGGAAGGAGGCTAGAACATGGAAAGGGAGTCCTAGGACTGAGATTTTATCCCTCAGGAGTATGCAGAAGATTCTGTATGTTAGTGGGAAATATGGTCTTTCCCTTACCAATTCTTTTGAGCTCTACTTTTGGTAAGGGTAGGCAGAGGTGTGTGCAATTCACTTAATTACTACCCTGGCTTCCTTGGAAACATGGAGCAAGCTTTATTTATAATGAATTCACTCCTGCAACAACAACAGCAACAGAAAAAAAAGGGGATCTATCTTAACAAATGACAGAAAGACCTTAAATATAGTGTACTTTCCTAATTGTATGGTAGCATAAACCTAACTCTCTCTAATAGATATGCCCATAAGTCTTTGGAGTAATAGATTACCTTTATTAAAGGTTGGGTCTGATCTGGAGAGTCCTTGTACTGATACAATGGAGAGGATAGTTCTAGTTATCAATACCAAAACATAAAAGGAAAGAAGAGGGGCTATTCCTACACTAGACTCTATTTTTACATTCTTGACTTCCTTGAGCCACAGTGCAACACAACTGACTAGGAAAATGTTTTTACAACAGAGATAATTACAGGGAGTTCAGTTTTGTGCTTTGTAAGACCAGGTGGAGAATTCTAACGTGCTCCAGTGCTCCATTGTTTTGGTCAAAGAATGCACACACTAATTTTTCAGTAAGATTCTGCCTGACAGTAAAGTCAGCAGCATGAACAGCAGCTGTGTCTCAGGTTAAGTACCTAAGGCTCAAGACTGAAAGAAAGTCAGATGCAGCATGATAGACTCATCATATGATTCCCTTTGGGCCATATAGCCTCTCCTTGCCCCAAAAAGGAAATCGTGGTGGTTTGGGAGCACAGATGTAATCAGGACATCTCCTGAAACTCTGACTCTTCTGAGATTTCACACTTAGTGAGTGTTGCATCCACACATTCCCCGGGAATCTGGAACTGATAAGTAACTGATAATTCCAGAAACTGATAAGTTGCCCTATAGGCTTTTGCAAGGGATTGAGCTTAATGAACTCATTACTGATAGTACCTTTTAAAACTTAATCCTAAAACACTGTCAGGATCACAAAGAACTTTGATATGTTTATAAAATAACTTTTTTATTTCACTTTAAATAGATTTGAAGCAATCATTGGAAGCATCAACAGCCCTGTGAACTGGATTTAAACTGCATTTAAATTAATTTGCATAATAGACAATATTTTCCAAGTTTTCTGTAGTAGAATATAAATTCCCTTGACTTGTACAACTTTTAAATGCAAAGGATAAAATTCTCTAGCATGCTTCTGGGAGGCAGGCAGTCCTTCTCATGAAAGCTGTGGGGTTCTGAAACTATTCTAGGAAGACAATATTGAAAATCCTTTTATGGTAGAGTTCATTCAGCATATTACAAGGAGTATGACACAGTTGACTATAAAACAGGGAACAGAACACCTACTTCCCAAACACTGCATTTCTGATGAAATACAATATTTCTTGATAATTTCTCCCATCCATTGTGAGAGGGGTTATCTGGTCCTTTAGAAGATGAAGGACAGATAAAGCCCAGGAGGAAAAGTTAATTCAAATAAGCTAACTCCACTGGGGCAATGTGCAGCTCCGTA
The DNA here is from genome assembly GCF_028018845.1 of Melospiza georgiana. Classification (NCBI taxonomy): domain Eukaryota; kingdom Metazoa; phylum Chordata; class Aves; order Passeriformes; family Passerellidae; genus Melospiza; species Melospiza georgiana. The sequence continues at coordinate 32,222,853 of NC_080430.1, read as the reverse complement.
TTTGCAGTTTGTGCTCCAGCCAGTGACAAAACATAGACAGATCCAACACAGGCAGTCCTGTCCACTAGCCACTGAGCACTGGCACAAGTCTCATTCTCTCCAGACATAAGGCAAAAAGATGGTGGCAAATACTTTTTCAGGGGTGTGCCTCCAGATAGCTCTTCCTGAGGAAGGGTGTACTTGCTGAGCTGGAGACCTTGGCAACACTCCTTGTTAATGGGAGACCCCATCACACCACAGTCACACACTGCACCCTCAGCCAGACACAGGATGCCTGGTAATGACCTTACATATTTTGCAGAAGTATGTGGGACTTATGGAGGAGGAGGTTGTTTTGGCACACACAGCTGGAAAGGGGAAGAAGTAAAAGATGCCTGGACAGATTGCTACAGGTCCTTGGCTATTCAGTTTGGAAGTGAAGCCACATCTGGCTGAAGGTTTTATGATGCCCTCAGCAGGTGGTGGTGATGGCAGATTATCATTTTGCAATAATGGATAATTCTGTCCAATCTATAAGACAAAAAGGGGAAAGTGTTAGTGATACTGGTTTCTTCTAGACCAATGCCAGCAGGCTGTGAGTGCACCTTGAGATGTTAGACAATGTCCAGAAGAACTGGAGAAACAAGGCTGTTGCCACAAGACTGGGCTACGAGGAGACGGTGCTTCAGTGTAAGTATCACTTTGTGTTCTGTGTAAATTAATTCATAAGCTTTTTGAGGAGTGGGGGGAGGGCAGAAGTCCTTAATATTAAGGATAGCCATCTTATTCTCAGATGCTAGAACTGAATTTGAGATAAAAATAAAACAATTTTTTTAAGAGACTATCTCTCACACACAGAGGCATTTGTCAAGGCATAGCCCAGCTACCAGAAAATAAAGCACAGGCAAATGGGCAAGAGCAAATGCAAAACCTAAATCATCTGAGACCTGAGACAGTAGAGTGCCATGGCTGTCAGTAGGCTGTCCCCTTTTCTCCTGCTGGCAGGGGAGCTGGGGGTCCTGGGAACCTTTTGTCTCAGTCACCCTTTCTGGGACAGGGCAGCACAGCCTCTACTGTGAGTTTCTGGCTGGTGGTCACAGCAAGGCAGAATAGTCCAGTTTAATAGCTGTGGAAAGAAGTAAGACACATAATTTGGCTGGAAGAACCCAGCTGGCACAATACTGTAGGTCACAGAAAGGCAAATCCTGACACATTTACCTCATAGTGCTCTGTGCTTTGTCTTCACATCCTCTACTGTTGTGGCTCCACACATGAATGATACACCTGTCCATGATGTTATTTAATGTGCAGTGCCATTAATAATAGTACATTACTGCTTGCAAACTTTACATATTTTTCCTGTGTGAACTCTCAGGTGAAAGAAAGGGGTAGATTACAGAATAGAGACACAGCTCCCTTCACCTGAAATTGAAACTATGTAGACAGCAAGTAATTCTTCCTTTCTCCTTTCAGTACTATTTTTATATAGAAACTATATTTTCAGTACTGGAATAGAGATGGAGTATTCACAGTCAAACCCATACAGCAAGTGACACCTTATGTGGTGCTGAAATACACTGTTTGCTGCTAAGAGGTGTGTCTAATACAGGTTGAAGCTGCTGGGTGCACTAGCCAGATTCTGGGCATGCTATGCAAAAGAAGTCATTAAGCCTTTTATAGATTAAATGAGCTAACACAATAGAGGCCACCTGCCAAAGTGTTTGCCACATGAAACACCAGTGCTAAAATTATCTTAGAGGGAAAAGAGAAGGGTTTCCCAGGAGTTTGAACACAGGACTCTAGTGGTTTCATGGGCAGGAGGCAGTGAGGACACATGGCCTGAATGCAAGCTAAAAGAAAGTGAACTCTGGATAAAGAAATAGATGGGAAATATGAAGAAGAACCCTGCAGAATCAAATAGTCTGGTTTATCTTTTTCCTGTTTTATTGCAGAAAAGGATGTTTAAATGCATTCTAAATAAACTGCATTGAACCGAAGAAATACATAGCCCACTATTTTAATTTTCAGCTTCTAAATGATACAAGCTGTATTTTCCTGTGCTTTCAACTCACATTTTGAACCATGCAGGTGATTTCTAAGGGAGATCCAGAAGTCCAGGAGAAAAACCCATTGAGTCAGGATGTAATTGAGTAGAAGAAATTCTTACATAAGGTGATAGCAATACTTGCAAAACTCAATACTGATTAATGCTGACTCAATATATTGAGTCAGTACTCAAATACAGACTAATATATTTGAAATTGAAACTGAACTTTGCAAAGGCAATGAAAATAGCAGCAATAAAGCAATAAAGAATGACCTTTCATGTAAAAGAATAGCTTTGATGCAAAGACTTTGTTGGGTATGAGAAATCAGAGCAGATTGCTCTCCCAGCCTCTGATGCCAGAGTGAATTGGCAATTGGACAATTTTTTGAGGAATTTTATGCTAGGCAAACTTTGGTGAACCTGGAATTTCTTAATGATGGTGATCTTCAGCAGGATATATGGAACTGACAAATAGGCATCAGAAAGAAATTAAAAGGATGACAAAGGAGAAAAAATTGGGAAGTGAATAACTAGAGAATGTGGTTTAAATGGGGTTTTGTCATATGTTCCTAGCCTTTTTTTAAACCACAGAAAGCAAGAGGAGAAAGGTCAGATAATCGTAGCTCACAGGATACAAAAAACCCCATTTCCTCTGAAGGAAAAATCCAAAGCTCATTTCTCTGAAACAATAAGACTCATTTATCCCACGTGAATGGCTGGGAATGCAGGGGAGAGCAGGGCATTTCCCATGTCCAACTGAAATGTTCCAGCCCTGCTGACGCTGCAGAATTGATCCAAGGAGGAATTAGCAACAACTGACACAGCCCCTTCACTGGCAGTTTGGAAGCAGCCATCCATCAGAGAGGGCTGAAATACAACTAAGAATTAATGAAAACATGTGACAGACATCTCCAATAATCAATGAAGAATTTTAGGATGAATTAGCCAAGGACATGTCTGTTCACCTGGACCTATGATTTTCAGGATTATATCAAGAAAAGTATGTCAAAGTTCTCATCAATTTGGAATCTGAAGTTTTTGCTGCAGTATAGTAATGGAAAGAAAAACACATGGGAGGAAGCCTGAAGCTGATGTTCATCTACCTTGTGAGTATAGCTGACTGTCAAATAAGTGAATGGAAAGGGGGAGTGGACTCTAATCCTGCTTCATCTACTTTGTGAATGGCTGGAAACAAAATATTGTTTTGCAGTATGAAACAACAAAATTAAATTTTCAGCAATGCAAGCTTTATTGGCAAACTTCCCCCGCCCTTTTGCAGGAATTTTAAGTGAATGCTGGAAGAGCATGGGGAAGGCTCTCTTAGACAGCATTCAGGTGACTACTGCAAAAGAATAACGTGTGGCTTCCTTTTCAGTTGGTAGTGTAAGATCACCCAAGCCCTCAGCTTCACCCACAAGCCAATTTGTTGCAACAATCACCATGTTAGGAAAGGTTTTGAGATGACTGGGTGGAAATCAAGGTAGCAGGAACATTTGTGCTTTTGTTGTTCTGTCAGATACCACCCACAACCCACTGTTGGAGCACAAAACTTCACCACCAACACAAGTCCTCCATGCCAGCTTTTGAAAATATTCTGCAAATTGACCTTAGGCAGTTTGAAAAAACAGTTGTTTTTGTATATAAGTTAAAGTATGTTTCTGGGTTTTGTTAACAGAATACATAATATTATTGGGTTCAAGTTAAGGCAATTCTCTGGCTCTACCTTTTTGCAGACATCTTTGAGAGGAGTGTTTTGTCCTGAACACCATTCATGGTAGCAATTGTGTGTACATTCATACAGCTGTTAGAAACTAACCCAGAAAGTATCAAAGCACCAGAAATAGTGATGGAAGATGCCAATGAGTTAATAGTCAGGGACACAGCCCCTGGACAAGCGTGACCACAAGTAAATCTTAGATTTGTTGTTCTATTCTATACCTTCTACGATGGTGATTTGCCCTGCACAGCAGAACAGATCTTGGCCTTTCTTTTTCACTTACTAGAGGATTTGCAGAGCAGGAAAAGAAGATTACAATTCCTCTCAGCAGAAAGTAATCCTTTTAAGTTAGGTATGTCAGCATTCATTGAGAAGTGTGGGAAAGTGCATGCTACTTAAAATGCTTGACAGGTCCCAGAGAAGCGTGGTGGCAGCAAGATGGGAGTAAAGCCCTCAGTTGTGATTACAATGGCCTCCAAATTAGAGACTGTTAGAAGGAGCAGTCAAAGCAGAGTTCAGGAGCAAGGATTCATTTTGGTGTTCATCCAGCTTGGTTAATTCACAGCGGTAAAGTCCAAAATTATAAACTGGAGTGGTATTTTTAATTTGAAACTTGAAATTTGTTTCACGGGAAACAAATTTTCTGTTCAGATGGCTACTTTAGAGAGGTGGTGGTGGTGTCCTGTAATTTTACAGTGCATCATATTGTTACTAAGTATCACATAAACTCATGGATCTGCTATACCTGACACATACTTTGAGTAGCTCATAATTCCTTCAGGACACATTTGTTCTGTTTGGAAATTTTAGTCTGATTATAATAGTCACACTGAGCCCAGGACAGAACTCATTGTTATGAGTTTCATTTGTATAGTTTTGAGTCCAAAGAGTTGTACTGAGACATTATCAGCAATGCTCTCATGAGATGATAAGCAAGGTCAGAAACTATTCTGGATCCAGTTATTGCAAAATAATTCAGGCTTAATATGTAAGGCTGAAGTTGAAGAGTACCAGGAATTCAGCTAAATCTCGTCTGAGCAAATGATGAGATCCTACTGACAAGGCAATAAAACAACAACTGTTGTGGGTTAGAAAAAAGAACTTTGAAATAATATGACAAGAGGTAAAGCAAATGGACAGGAATTCAGTGATGGAAAATCCACACTGAGAAGTATTTGAGCTACAGCCACAGAAAAATTAAACTAACAAAATCTTAAAGATCCCCCACACTTCTAATAAGGCAACATAAAGAACAATGACTGACAAGAAGGGCTTGAAATGCTGAGAAGGAGAATGATTATGAAAGTACAAAATGAAATGGAAAGTTAGGGGGGAAAAAAAGAGAAACAAAGCCAAAGCAACAAATTGCTTTGATATCAGATATCAGATATCAGACAGTTCATAATGTATTTGTAACAGCGTAATAGCTGCACATCTCTGTTGTAAGAGAATTCAATTTTATTCACTCTAATTTAGCACAGGACAGTCAACACAGCCATTTCAAATCTGTTGTTCGCATTCCAAGATAGCATCTTGACAGCTTTTAACAAACGGAAATGCTTCAAAATGTAGACTGTTGGGGACAAGGGAAAGAACCAAGCCCAGGATCACATAATATACAAGCTTTTCAGGAATGTATTGCACAAGAGATCTTTATTCTTCTGTATTTTAAGAAGTCTGCATTTCAATTTTGCTGATATTATACATAATTCCCACATTTTGTCTTCTACTGAATTCCCTCCTCCCCACCTCATGCTCAAAGCTTCTTATTTCTGCACCCTGAGTGACAACTGCAGGTGCCTCAATAGTGGATATTGCAATGCAAACCAGTGTTTAAATGGCCTGCTTTGGCTAAATGCTTCTTTGTTTGCATGTAACGACTTCCCTCACATTCTCTCTTAACAAATACCTTCCATATGGTTGGAATATAACGGCTTGTAAGTACTTAAATGGGTAGTCTGCCATGTGTTACACTGAGGATCAGATGCAATGGTAGGTGGAGAGGCTCTTCCCCTCAGAGAGAGGGGAAGAACTCATCTCATCTGTCCTTCACTTTCAAAAAAAAAAAAGTAACTTTCCTCTAACTTTTATTTTATGACAATATTTACAGTGGAGAGTTTAAAATACCTAGTCAGACCTGGGAACTCTGATATCAGAGTAGGCACACTGCACTGGGCATTTTGAAGCGCTCCCCTAAATGAAAAAATACATATTGCTTTTACATCTCTGTCATCCAGAAGGTACTGAAATAGTCAAAACAATCTGAATTTATTTTTAGCATGACAATTCACAATTGTGTTTGAAGGTAAGCTACAGAGTAACACACTTGGTTCTTCTGATTTGCTTTTATCAATTCAAACACTATAAAAGTAGTTATTACGGGTTTATTTCAGCCAGATTACATGTGCAAGTCAATTTCTTGCTGTTCTATTTCAGCTATCCAGACTAGAGGGCTTGTGGAAGACACCAGACAGAAATCTGGGTGTGAAACATACCCTGAGACCTTATACAGAGATCCCCAGTTCAGACATAGTCATCAATTACTCTTCTGTTTTCTCAAATCCCATAAGGAGGATGGCAAAGGCACACTTTTATTTTACAGTACTGCAAACACTGAGGTACTTCACTGCTGATTCCAAGAGAGATCTTTCCCTCTGAGCCACCTACAAGTCCATCCTTTTGAGATGGATGATGAACAGTTGGCACAGGGCCAGTGGGACAGATTTCCGCCCCACCCATCAGAAAACTTTGGGAGCACCTCTCTGCTCAAAGGGTAGCTTTTCTCACTGAATTACTGGGTAATCACAACACAAAGTACCTAATCTAGTAACAATCCCCTTGATTAAAAAGGGACACATAAAACGTTGCTAATTTCTTAATAAAAATTAAACCTCTTAATTGAGGAATACAGGTTATTCAGAGGAAACTAGAAAAAAATATTTTGCCTGGTTTTGTGTTCATCTTTCTACTAGCTGCATGGTGGAAAATATGATTAAATGGGAACTTGTGTCGAGGAAAAATGCTTTAAAATTTGATATATTCCCTTTTTTTCCAATTACATTTTTCTGATTAGATTTATTTTCCTGCATTCGTGATATTTTGAAATTTGAACTGTTGACTTGCTGTTTCAAGGAACCAGTTCTGCTTCCCATCCCTTTCACAGTGAAGTTAAGGCTCTTGACTTGGGAAGCTGGGGAATGCATTAAAGTCTGCCTGTGCTTGGCACTGGTGAAGTCACACCTCTAGTCCTGTTTTCAGTTTTGGGCTCCTCACTACAAGAAAGACATTGAGGTGCTGGAGAGTGTCCAGAGAAGGGCAGTTGAGCTGGTGAAGGGTCTAGTGAAGGTCCTGGAGCACAAGTCTGATGAGGAGAGCCTGAGGGAGCTGGTGTTGTTTATCCTGGAGAAAAGATGGTACAAGGGGACACTTTATTATTCTCTACAACTGCCTGAAAGGATACAGGGGTCGGTCTCTTCTCCAAAGGAACAAGCGATAGGAAAGAGGAAATGGCCTGAGATTCTGCCAGGGAAGGTTTCTTCACTTAAAGGGTGGTCAGGCATTGGAACAGGCTATCCAGAGAAGTGGTGGAATCACATCCCTCAAAGTGCTCAGAAATCATATCGATGTGGCACTTCGGGACTTGGCTTAGTGGTGAACTTGCAGTGCTGAACTAATGATTGGACTTTACTATTTTGATTCGAAAGTGGCATCATTCCCCCTCCGCCCCTCCCATTTTTTTTTCCCGAGGTTTCAAGAGGCTTACACTTCCCGCCTGTATTGCGTAAATAAACATTTTAAGTTACTTGGAGGATGAAAGCCTATTTCCTTCCAAAGCCTACCCCTTTCAGACGAACAGCTGCCGCCCAGCGAAAAGCGTGCAGGAAAGATTGGACGATGCTGGGTGCCCAGGGCATCCGCAGCAGCATCCCAACAGCGCTGGTCCTTCCCGGGGCAGGCCACGCGGGGTGCCCCGTCCCTCTGCCCGCTTTCCCGCCGCTGCCGGGCGGCTCCACCCCGCCACCGCCCCGCGCCCCTCCTCCCTGCCCCTTCCTCCTCCTCCTCATCCCGCGGCAGCGCGGGCGGCCATGGCGCGGCGCGGCCGGCGGCGGCGGCGGGGGGCAGCGGCGGCGGGGACCCGCGGCAAGGTGAGGCGGCCCGCGGGCTGGCGGAGCGGGGCCGGGCGCCGGGGGCAGGGAGCCGGCCCGCAGCTCTCCGCCTGCCCGGGGCAGCGGCGGCCTTTGTCCGCCGCCCGCGGCGTGAGGGGTCGGAGGAGCTGCCCGCCGGCGCCGGCCAGTGCCCGCCAGCGGCGGGGCGGCTCCCCCGGCCGCCCGCACCGCCCCCGGCGCGGCGCGCTGGCCGGGACACCGGGCGGCCCGCGGTCCCGCCGGGAGCCATCCACGTGGCGCGGCCGCTCCGCGGCTGTAAAAGGCCGGGAATGGGGTGCAAGCCGCCCCCGAGGGCGGCCCTGGGACAACTCAGCAGCGGCGTGGGGCAACTGCAGCTGTGCTGGGACTTGTGTAGGCTCTAGTAAAGGCTGGAGTGGATCACTGACAATTAATTAGTTGTGAGCCTGGGTATACCACATTAGAAATAGCCAATACATTTATTTCTTTTTAATTCTGGCCTTTTTTACTTCCTTTTTTTTTTCTTTTGGAAGGCCGCGATGCCAAGGCTGGCACATATTTGAGTCCCCTGAGAGTCATGCTTCCGTCCCCTGTGGTCTGGTCCAAGCCTGGGGGCGCATGCTTGGGTGCATCAGGCTGATTGTGTGGTTCGAATCTTGGGAGGTAGTATTGCTATAGAATCATAGAATACTTTAGATTAGAAAGGACCTCATCTAGTCAACCTCCTCGAAGGAGAGTTGCCATCTTAAACTAGTTCAGATTGCGCAGAGCCATCCAACCTGACCTTGAATGTTTTCAGGGGTGGAACATCTACCAGCTCTTTAAACAAGTTGTTGCAGTGTTACACCATTCTCCTTATATGTAATCTAAATTGACTCTCTTCAAGTCATGCTGAGCTTCCCAGCTGGTGGGAAGGAGCAAGAAGTTCAGCATCTCATTCAACTCTTGCTGATGCAAAGTTGGAGCTTTACAGGGGTTTCTGTGGAACTGAAGTGTAATACAGCCACTGGAATATTTATTAGAGCTCTGTCCTTGCAAAGACCTTCCACCTCTGTATGACCTCAGGCTCTCCGTTTGGCAGTATGAAGATAAGGGTGCTATAAAACAGTTTGGAATAACCCTGTTTGACAACACAGACACACATGGCACTCAATTCACTTCTCTGGTACTGTAACAACAAGACTCTTACTGTCTACTAGTTCCCTTTCTGGTACACAGCTAAACGCTGCACATCATGTTTCATTCAAGGCTCAGCAAAGGGCAGAAGTCTGTTCTTGGTGTTTTCCTGTTTCTCATGGGAGTTTATTTTTGTCTGAGCAAAACCTTCTGCTTGCTCTGCCTTGTTTTTGTGATACATTGGTGAGCAGTGAGTTCAGTCTTGGCAGGGCCAGAAGGATGTGGTGGTGAAGGTTTCTTTGCCTCTGAAGTCATAGACCGTCACTGCTGACGGGCAGATTGGCTTGTGAGTACCTGCTCCAATTTGAAAACAATTGCTGAAGATGTCAGCAGTACAAAACTGTTTTGAGTCACAAGACCTGTAGTTCCATTTCCTGTCCCAGGGTCTGATTTACCAGGTCCTGGCACAGCAGTTTCAGTACACAGAGCTTGTTTAAGGGGCACTGACTGTGACTGTTTGCACCCACAAGGCCTGAACTCAAATCCTAGACTTGAGCAGACCAGGCACAAAGTGAGGGTGCATTGCAGTATTGTACAAAAGATTTCCTTGAAATACCAGGGCTTGGACAGTAGTTAGGCATCACCATGGGATGCTCTTGAATTATTCATAATAAATTCAGAAATAGTTGTTACAACTGTTAGGATTGGTGTGTGATTAGATGGTACAAAGGAAGAAATAGTAGCAGTTTATAGTGTGGATTGTGTTCATATGCTGGCATGCTGATACTTACAGCACTACCAGCATTTTTGAAGAGTCGGAAATAGTTTCCAGGAAGGTACTGCCCATGGAAGGTGACATTTTAAATGATTTGCCATGTGATTATGGTACTTGGGCATTCCTTATTTTAGGATAAAGTAGCCTTATGGACATTCGCTTATTATCAGTCTAGATAAGGCAATACAGAGACCGTATTTGGCTGGCTGCTCTGAAAACAGCAGAATTTACCAAAATTTCCTGGAGCAGTAGGTTTACTGGTGTGAAAATTGACAGAACCTTTTGAGGGGGCACCCTCAAAGTCCCAGGAGTTGTTGCTGTGACAGATTAAAGGCTCAGGCATAATCCATCTTTACATTGGAATCAAATTATTCCTGCAAAGATCATAAAAGTGGGTGATGACTGCTCGTTTTATCAGTTGTTCCTTCTTTCAGAACACTCACTTGCCTTTCCATCTCCTGCTGCTTATGCCAGGAATACTCTTCGCTGTCCAGGGGATTTCAGCTTCTTGTGCTTTAATGATGTTGAGAAATCCTGGAGGTTATCTGCGATCTTCCTTGCCTTCCTAGGTTTTGTTGATGCCCACGAGTCTTGGGCTGATTGTGTGGGTGACAGTCTTTTTGACCATGCATCCAGTCTGTGTAATTCTTTTGCACTGCAGTTTGGGGCTTTATATCTCTGTGCTTTCCATGTCTTTCACACATTTGTATGATGCTTAAAATGAAGCTTTTAAAGTGCTGTTCGTCTTTGTGACTCCAATGGAAAAACCAGGATCTTGACTTCTGCATAGTTCTGGTTTATTGGTCTGGCACCTACTGACACTCTGGCTGGGCCCCTCTATTCTTTAGCTCTGCCCACAATTGTCAGCCTTGGAGTGCTTCCCTGTTCGGTTGCTCCTTTGAGGTTGTTCCTTTGAGGTACGAGCCAAATGCAGTGCTCTTGGGTGGTGTGTGCCTTAGGCTGGCTTCTGGACTGAACCTGGAGCAAGTCAAGAGCCTTTCCAGCATGTGCTGAAGGTGTGACTTTGCACAGGTTTGGTTTGTGAGTATCTGCTTGGAATTAAACTTTGATTATTTCACACTGACTGAGTTTGAATGTGACTGAACTTGTGTGTCCTCTGCTTTCAGTAGGAATGCCCATACATTGTGCTAAATTGAATTAAGAGAACACAGCCCAATTGATTTTTTCCCCATGCTAGGAGCAAAAATGGAGAACTACATCTAGCCCTGCTTTCTCATGCTGTAGGTTCTCCTGATGCATCACCATTGGAGAAGAATGTGCTAGTGTGACAATTGGCAGGGAAAGTGATCTGTGCAAATAAGTCTTTAAAAAATTAAACATGGCAGTCAGTGCTGTAGAGAGAACATGCTTCCCTCCAAATACACTGGTTTGCTTGCAGGCAAGTGTTCTCTCCTCACAGCCTACCAGGCAATTTGCATCTTTTCTGGCTTTGGTGTCAGGAAAGTTGCTTTTTCAATTGGAACATGAAAATTCTTCCTGTTGATGTGGATAGCAAAACAGCTCACCTCAGACTTTTCTTTTTTTCCTTGTCTAACAAGGTGAAATTTATGGGTAGAGTGCTTGGAAAAATATTCTTGGGACTGCTGGGGACCTTGGGTTCTTTACTTTTCAGTAGCTCATGTGACTGAAACAGTTTTGACAACCCTACCAGCCTGTGTCACCCTCTGCCCTTGGTGACAGACCTGCCAGCCTCCACAGGCACATACCAGCTGCTGGCCCCTGGTTCTGTGGGACTGGGATCTCCATGCAGCCCAACCCATCCCAGTATGCTCCTGGGTGTCCTGGTGGTATATTGTCTAATTTAGAGAAGGAAAACCTGAGAGATGTGAATGTCTTGAGTTTTGACTACTGCAGAAATGTAGGATTTGTTATTCTGGCAGTTGTTGGATTGTGTGCCGTCTGTAGCAGTGAAAGTTTGCTGATACTTTTGAATAGTACCTTGTCGGGGTTTTAAACAACTAAGTGTGTTTTATGTGCAAAAATAAATGAGTTCTATAGATATAAAACTTCCTACCAGAAATAAGACTGACTTTTTCAGCAGCTTTGAATTATTTCCAGCTTTCACTAGACTTTTGGTATTTAGCCTTTGTAACAGGTATATTTAAAAGAGAGTATTTCTCACACCTGCAGCATTTCAACAGTCCATTGTGGTCTGTTCATGTTGAAATATTTTCCCCGAGCAAGCTTGCAACATTCATCACATCTCTGCCTTCATGACTTTTTTAGGGATTTAGTGGTGTAAAGATCCTCTCCTGAGTGCCTGTGTTTTACTGATGTTTTAAATAGATTATTTTGACATTTCAGTTTAGACAAATATGTATTTTATTTCTTGGTGTGTAATAATTTGTTGACAAGAGTGGAAATCCTAGGCTCTGAAGCTAATTGTAAATCAGTTTCAGAATGTATTTTAATTGAAAGTTGAAGATGGGAATGTCTGTGGCTTCCAGGACTACACAATAAATGACAGTGGATGAGCCCATCATGACAGAGATGTTTGCTGTAAGCTTGTCTTTTATGTCAGTGGACTTTTCTTGGAAATAAATTTGGCTTACAATTTCAGGTGCAGAAATAGATTCTAATAATTCTGCTAATCAAGATTGACCATGAGACTTCCCTTTCTAAACTTCTGGAGTATGTCCACCTTGTCAGTTGTCTGTTATTAATGTAAGCCCTTCTGGTAAAACAGGGACTCATCAGTGACCAAATTGCGATTTTTCCTACCCAGGCTATGGAGAGCAAGTCACAAACTAAAAATCCTTGGAGCTCTACAGTGAGTTACTTAAATCAGTACCAGTACCACAGAATTTGGGAATGCAAAAAAATTAAGTTCCTACTGGGAAAGAATTTTTTTGTTGTTGTTCAAAATCAATAATTACAGCCTCATAAATGACTCCTCTGGTGCAGATGAAGAAGCAATACATGAACAAGAAGAAATCAGGCATACAGTAATTACAGCAGTGGCTAACTCAGCTGTAGATTAGCACAAGAACTAATGCAGTGGCTCCTGGAAGCAATTTATTCATAGCAGGGAGACTCTCAGCTCCTCGTATGTTCTTCCATTTAAATGCACAATCCTTCATTCTTAGCACTGCTCTGTACTGAGTAAATTCCACAACAACAGAAGTGGATTCTGGTTGTTCACTGTAGGAGGTAGGAGTGAGAGAATATCCAAAGGGGTTTTGATATGGACAGAATGACTTTAGAAACTGTACTTTGGATCATGCCATTATAGGCCTGAGAGGGTCAGTTTTTTCAGAGGTGAATTCTACTCTTGCTTCAGCAGCAGTAAGTTGGTTTTGCATCAGCCTACATCAGCTTTATAAGGTTAGAACTAGAATAAAATTGTTCACCCTTTACTCTAGCTTATTTCAGAGAGTGATGCTTTGGTGAAGGTACTGCTTGCTATTTTAATGGAACCTTTGCAGCTATATTACTTTTGGAGAATGAACCTTCTTTGGGTCACTTGCCTTGCCACAAGTAAACTTTGAAAAAAAAATCATCTTTATATGCCCTGTTTGAGCAACCTTAGTTTTCTGTGACAGTAAAAAAAGGGCAGTCTGCTCTTGGTTCTGAACCTCATCTCTGAGATGTACTGGTGGATATCCAGGGCTGGAAAACAGCTCTTTGAGATGAGGAATTGGCCTCTGACCAGGCAGTCATTGATTCATGTTCCTGAGAGTTAATGAGAGTGTGGCTTTAGCAAAGAGGAGAGAGGCTTGTTTCAGGTTGGAGTGGTGTGTGTGAGGTGTGTATGTGAGGGGATGTAGAGCACAAGTGTTTTGATGCTGGTGAGGAATGCAGACGCTTTTCTCCCAGAGCATTTGTGTGACTGGCAGAATAGTTTTACAGGTGATACTTGGATGTGTGAAAATGTGTTCTGAAACTTGGCAAAATGCCTTCTTCCTTGATTTTAAGGCTTGACTTATTCATCTCATCCTTATACAAACCAGATCCTAAAGCAGCCCACATGGGAACTCTCTGGAGGCTTTCTTACTGTCCTGGAACATGCAGAGCCTTATCCAAAGTGTTTGCTGTGAAGTGTATGGCCCAGTGGAATGGTTGGAAGTGGTGTTATGAGTCTCCTAGGCTGAGACTGAACTTCTTGAACGCTGAAGCTGTGACCTTGTTCACCTGAGGAAGGCTATGTGCCCTTGGCTGTGCTTCCCCCTCTCCTGGTGGGCTTCTAGCAAAGGAGAAATGTTCTTGGTTAGCACATTTTCACTCTCTTAAACAGTATCACAGGAGAAGCTTTGTGACAGTACTGACCAAGGAGAAGGAGTTGCATTGGTTTTGTTTTTGGAGTTAGCCAAGTGTCTGCTAAAATCCATAATGGTATTGTGAGATCTAAAGGTCAGGTTTCTTTGTACTCTAGCATTGTGTTATGTTTGAGGTTGTGTTCCTCACCTCTGAGACATCATTTCTCTGCAAGAGCTGGAGGGGTGGTGGGTTTCCCCATGGGTAAGGGTGCCCTTACAAAGATGAGACACCCATGTATTTTTAGGTCTCTGAAGTACTTTCCTGTGGAGCTGAACACCCTGTGTATTGCATCCCTTCCCAATCCCAGATCCTGAGTCTGTATTCAGGGATTAAAACAGTCTATACAGAATTTTCCTGGAGTTTAGCTAAATAAGGTGCAATTTACACATAGCATATTTTGTGCTACAGACTTGTGTTTGCATAGGAATATAAACATAAGTTGTATGGCTGCAAATTTGAGTTTTCCTGTTAAGTTGGTGTGTGTGACTCATGTTTTCTGTCTTGTCTTGAATCAGAAACAGGTACCCAAGGATGTGGCCAGCATTTTTAATACCCCCAGTGACAGTGAAGATTTTCCAGGATTCCAAGATGATGCTTCCGAAAAGAGCTTCTTGTCAGAGAACAACTGTGCTAGCTTTGATTCCCAGGAGTCTGGAAAAGAGGTAGGAACAGGTTGCCATAGTCCATTTATGCTCTTGGGATGCAGTAATACTCTGAGCCTGTGTCAAAACTGTGTGAATTATAACTCTCACCTTAACCTGTAATTTACAGTGCCCATATTAAACTTAAAAGTAAACTAACTTAGTATTTAGGGTTTAGTGGTTGCTTTTCAAAACTCCTTCATAATATAAAAATGTGTTTCATTGGAAGATGAGTTTAAGTGAAATAGGTAAGTGTAGCAAACAGGAAAAAGAGAATTACCATCCTGGAAAGATGTTGCTGGTTATTAGATGGGCATTTGTGAGTATGTGGACTTCAAAGTATTTCTTCCAGAAATATCTCTGCGCTGTCTCTGCATTAAAATTGTGTTTTAATAGTGGTAATCCAGAGAAAGCATCAGCTCCTGCTGCAGTAGTGCAGTCTGCTGGTTCTTTGCTCTCTTGATGAAGTGGCTTGGATTAGCAGAATGATTTGATATTTTTTCTTCTCTGGTAGCTGGAGATACCAGCTGAATTCTCAAGAAAAGATTAGAACTGATGTGCTGTCTTGGGTGGCAAAAAATTTAGTTTTTAGTCTTTTGGAAACATATAATTACATGCTTGATAGCCATGGGCTAATGTGTGATAAGACACCTTTGTCATTTGTGCTCTTGCAGAGGTCCCTCTGTTTCATTAATGAGATAATTGAATTATTTTTCTTTTATTTTCCTAGTTCATCAGGTCAGTGCCTGGTTAAGGACAAGGAAGATGATTAGTGTTAGCCAAAGAAAGAGACAGAATAAGGCTTGTTACAAATATGTACTGTTTCTCAGCCTTTATAGACAAGTGACCCCAGGAGAGTGCAGAAACCTTTTGGGAGTAGAGCTGCAGTCTGTGCTATGGAGAAAGATAGTGTCCAATGTGTAATTAAATTCTGGGCTCTAAGTTGGTTTGTAATCTTGTTGCTAGACAGCAGTACTGGCAGCTTCGGCAAACCAGGAGGTAGCTTGATCTTGCATTTGTGGTTTTGTGCGGAGTATCAAGGTCAGTGGGGAGCGGTATTGGTGGTGGAGGGAAAAGCTTGTTTGGGAGCTTCTGCTTTTCCTGCTTGGGGGCTGCAGACACCTGACTGTACTTTTCCCTCCCTTGATTTCCCAACTTGTGAAATAGAGTTTATGATAATGATCTGTTCTGCAAAACATTTTAAAATCCTCTGATGAAAAATGCTATGGAAGAGATAGATAGTTAGTTTAACATGCATTGCTGAGAATCCCAGTGAGACTTGTTCCAGATTTACAGCTTGCACTGCAACCTTCCTTATCATTCCTGTGTTTCCCTTGGGATGAGAATTATTTTAAATCTTGATCAGTATTGAATTTAATTTCTTTACCACTAAATGGTAGAATAAAAATACCCTGAGTTCCATCCAACTGCAGCATAATCTGCAGTCCTTGCA
Organism: Melospiza georgiana; assembly: GCF_028018845.1. NCBI lineage: Eukaryota > Metazoa > Chordata > Aves > Passeriformes > Passerellidae > Melospiza > Melospiza georgiana. The sequence goes on along the minus strand of NC_080430.1, from coordinate 32,206,723 downwards.
CATCAGGGCCCTGCATCAGGATGAGCATCATCCTGTGTTCATGATGCCAAACATCACAATTGTTGCAAAAGGTACTTGTGCAAGAAACAAAAGGGTTTTGATGCAAAGGACAAAGTGATGGGAAGTTCAGAAAAATTCAGTTCTTGAGAAAGGAGGCAAGGTAGCTGCCCTGCTGAGGTGGTAAATGGGCTATCGGTGCATCAGGTGTTTCCTTGGATGCTGAAGTGCAAATGAGTTAGCAAGTAGTGACCTCTGTGTGCCTGCTTTTCCTCAGGGCTTTCTGTAGTCCTGCTCTGATCATCTCTGCACTTCTGCCAGTTCTCACAATTTCTCCCACAATAGGTATCCCTGGTGTGTATTTTACCTGATGTAGACTGTTCTTCATAGATGAACAACATAGCTGTAGGTGTGTTATTTTTAGTTACTTTAGCTAACAAATAGCATATTTCCCCCATCAACCTTCATTGTGGAATTTCATAAAAACACAGAATACATAAAATCTTCAGTTTCCTCCAAGAAATGCAATTTAACTTTAAAGTAACTTCCCTATTGTGTTTGTTCCTTTCTCAAGCAGCTGCACTGCAGCTATCAACAAAAGAATAAAGTAATTTTCCTCAGAGAAAACTCATTACAATTACCCATAATAATTTGTAGATGTTTAAGTGTAAAGAAACAGCATATGCAGTGGCTCCCCCCTCCCGTTCCCCTCTAAGTTTTTCCACTCATCTATTGTATCTTTTTTTCACCAGATATTATCTTAAAATAAAGAAATGTGTAATTAAAGTCAGGGAGGGTAGGGAATTGAAAGGAAGAATAAAGATATTTAGCAAATGCATTGTATTAAAGGTAATTTTTGCTTCTTGTGTGGGAGGAAGAAGTAACAGAGGAAAATTGGGGAAATAAACTTATATGTTGCTGACTTTCAAGAGGCAGGTGTGATGTGAACATGGATTATATTCCTACCAGGAACAAGTCTCTCAAGAGATTAGCAGGAACAGGTTGATTAAATGGTTTTCTACTAGTTCTTGTTGGAAGTATGGAAATACACTTCTATTTAGTAAATGCCTTGTGTTTAATTGGCATGTAACGTACATACCATGAAGAGTGTTTTAATGAGGTCTTTTTACTTCCTGGTCTATAGGCTGAAACTGAGGAGCTGTCTACCCTAGAGCACATGGGAATGATAAAAAAACCAGTGAGTTGAGAAGGTGAAAGGTGGAGGGATATTGATCAGGCTGTTCAAAGCTGTGTTGGTACCAGTCAGTTCAGTGATGGTGTAACAGCACAAGGAGCAGACCCCATCTCTCATTTGTATTTTCTTCTTTTCAAGACCTGTTGAAGAAAATACATAAACCAGAAGAAAATACATAAAACAACATGATAATTTACATACAAGAAAACCGATAGTTTATTTTTATTGGATAGTAATGAAGAAGGGAAGAAGTGAAAGAGAAAGTTTCCCCCACAAGAAGTAGCTCAGTTAAAGCCCTGTCCTCAAAATGAAGAAGAAAAATCTTGCAGTTAAAACAACTCAATATTGAATCTGAATGTTGTCTTCTTGTTGTTTGTTTCTTAGACAGGCTTTGCCTGCAAAGTGCTTTCACAGGATGCTATTTAGTTGGCACTGCTTTGACCCACCAAACCTGTTTATTGTGGCAGTGTGTAATACTCTATGTCTGACTGCCTTTCCCAGCTCCTGAGTGGTGTTTTTGCAGGGGCTCCAGTTTCAGTCCAGATACCTCACCGAAGAGCTGCGGAGGATTTTCACTGAGGACACTGACTCTGAAACAGAAGTGTTTGAGGGCTTTGCTTCAAACGAGGTGCATGTGAGTAAGAAAGAAGTTCTGGTAAAGGCAGTCACACCTACATGTGAATGTACTTCTTTTTTTTCCTGTCTCTTCTGTGTAAACTTCATGTTCTTGTAGGAATTTTTCTGATACACTATGATGCTCTTTTTTCACACTGAAATAAAAAGTCTTGTCCTAAAAGAGGGAAAAAATGCTTTATTTAATGTAGCATCACATATTAGAAATGGGAACTACTTCCACTGCTTGTAGATTGTACTGGGCAAGATTGTTCCTCTGGAGACAGCCATGTCTGTATCCCAGACAACACTAATGTGTAGATGTTTTGTTAATCTCTGCACAGGCAGAAGTTGCATACTGTGAACTTGTAAAAAGATGTTAATTTAGGTGAATTTATGGTGATTCCTTTGGATGGAAAGAATGCTGCCTAGAACTAGGGATTTAAAAATTAATTCTCTTATGTCAGAGCCAATATTGTAACATGGGATTTTTCTTACCTGTAGACGGTGGAGTCGGACTTGAGTGATGAAGAACGCGATAATTTGTTGGGTAATGAGAAAGAAGAGGAGGAAGAGATGAAGAAGAAGGTTTCCCCCAAGAGAAGAAGCTTTGGCCTTCGTGTTGCTTTACAGTTTCCCACCAGGAAGTCGTCTGAGAAAAAAGTGCCTGAACAGGCTTTGTCTGATTTACCTCTAAAGGACAGTGAATCCCTCACGCCTCTTTCAAAAGAAATAAGCCTCAAGCGGTCGGACAAAGTAGAGGGCTCTGCTTCAGAGTCTGAAGAAGACATTAAAGAAACACAGGAGGAAAGTTCCAGTGCACTGCTTAAGAGAGCCATAAATATTAAAGAAAATAAAGCCATGGTAAGACTTAAGAGCCATGTTTTTTTTTCTCTGACATTTGCATGCAATTACTTAGCTTTAGCATACTTGAATTTTAGGGTCCCTGCTGGTGCTGTGCTGGAACTTTAGGAAAATCTTATGGTGACTTTTTCTACCTGGGAAAACCCTGGAGGACCCTCAGCGCTCAGACATTTACCCCTAAAATAATCTCAAGTAGGGACTGGCCTGGTCAAGTTTAAAACCAGAGTAGAACTAAGAATTTTTAATGTGAATATGAACAAAGTTATAAATTACCAAGTTTTGCAGCCTTCAGAACATGTCAGAAAACCAGCTGGTCCTTTCAGGTGGTTTATGGTGTCGTTTGCCCAATAGTGTTTCTACTTTTTGTTTGTGTGTGACAGATCTGCTGCAGTTACTGATTGGAAAGCCAGCTAAAAGCTGCTGAGGATGATAAATGTAATTTCTCAGCTGTGTGGGATGTGATTTTTACAATATTGCCTTACTATATAACTGCTGAACGTGTGTGTATGTGTGTGTAGGTGTGGAAAAGAGCAACTGATCATTTACTAATGCTTTTTCCTTTATTATCCAACATGCCACCAGCTCTCTTTAATTATCATGCTGCTATGTAATCCAAACTGATGTTAAATCTTTAGTAGCTCCTTCAGTTTTACTATGTTTCAGGGAAAGTTGCAGCTTCCAAGCAGTCTTGGGGCTCAAGCAATACCTCCTAGGAGCAGTACTGTAATGGCATTAAATAGCTCTTAATAAATGCCACACTGAAGTATTTACTGAGAAATACTGTATTCAGCTTTTAATATCTTGATGGCTGTGGCAATCTCAGAGAGCTAGCAGCTTGGCTCATCCCCACTACCAGTGGCTTTTCAGAAGTTAGCCTCATTCTGGAATTCCAGAACAGGTCAGTGCCTTTTTTGTACCTATCAGCCACTGCTTATGTGGAAATGTACTTCCAAGACATCTTGTGCACGGTGCAAGAAATCATCATCCTGCTGAAGTACTTCTGATGCTGTACATGACCAGAACATGCATGCATTGGGGGAACTGCAAGTGGGGCTTAGTTGCTCTCTAACTTGTAATGAGTGTGTACCCAGTGTCTGCACTGCTTAAGTGCAGAGCTGTCTGGCAAAGAGCACAGATGTGTCTGCAGTCAGTAAAAGCTCACTGGAAACCTCTTACTGTCTTCTGGCACCCCGTCTTTTTTTTCTCCCTGCTATCATATGAACTTAATTTCTTGTTATCAATCATTACCATGTTGTAATGTACTCCTTTGGTGCTGCTTTGATAAGACACTATGTAAATCTGACCAGTTTAATTCCCAGTAAGAATTAGTAGGAGCTATGAAGTTAGTATTGTTGGCAGAGTTTTTGCTCATGGCAAAAGAGTAAATAAACACCTTTTATGAGCCTCACTTTATTTAAGTGCTTTCATAAAGGTTCCTTGCACATGTTGAGCTGTAATTTGAAGTGCATGTGAGGAATGGATGGTAGTGGTGTTGCTTGTTTTGTAAGTTGCAGTGAGTTTTCAATGTGACATCACTTGATTCCAGCTTGCCCAGCTGCTGGCAGAACTGAATTCCATACCAGACCTGTTCCCAGTGAAAACGCCCTCCTCGACTCCTGCAGTAAGTTCCCAGTACTGGTTGGTGGTGACAGTAATTTTTGTTAGACTTTTGTTGGACTTAATGAGTTTCATTGGAAACTTTCAGCAAGTTTGTTCTGGTTTTCTTTGGGTTTGGTCACTTCATTTGTATAAATTTGCTATGGTTTGTAAAGTGCCAGAGATTACGTGAGGAAACAGAATTTTTTAAGATAATTTATGAAGAAAGACAAAGACCAAGATAAGATGCTACTTCATCCTTTTTGCTCCGGAAATACTATTTGAGATTTTGGACAAATGTCTGAATATGTGGGAATAAAGAAGAGTAGTTGCTTTGCTTTGGATTTAGATTCTGTTTATTTCTCTCTTGTAGACCTTTCTTCTAAAATCCACCCTTCCCAGTAGAACTGTGCTCATGAAGTTCAGCCATTCAACACAAACAGAAATTATACAGTAGTTATTTCAATTGACTTTTCTCAGCTTTAAGCAGCTGAGAAACTTTGCTTAGCAGCTTTCTCTGTAGAGTAACATTTTTCCATGTATATTATAAATTGAAAAGATTTGAAGAAACCTTGAAGGACTGTAGGACAAAGGACCATGTCTTTGGTGGATGTCCATGTAGGACTACTGTTGCATGAATTCAATCATGCAATAACTGGGAGGTGGGACAGTGTGAAGAGCGTATCTTGCACCTCCCAAGAATCTCCAAAATTATGAATCTTGAACTAAATGAAGCAGCTTCTTAATACCCTTTCAGTTAAAAAAGTTTAAAAGAAAATTAACGAGAATTCAGCTTGTTCCTCAAACTGTGTACTCCTCAATGTTCCTCGATTGTGTATTCAGATTGTGGGAAAATCAGAATATTTAGCTACCAAAGAGCAGTGAGACCTGGCTTCCACCCTAATATGCCATGTGTTAAATTTTGGTATAGTTCTGTGATGTTAATTGGAACAGAATTTGACGTTAAGGTGTGATTTTTAAAAGTAGCAAAAAAAATAGTCTGTAAGGGAGTATGTTTGGTGGTGGGGTTTGGCTTAACAAGTAAGGAGGAGGAGAACAGTAGATCTCTTCATGATAGTACAAGTGTGGTACAGATATTTTCAGGTTGTTTCTAGTGTTTAACACTACAAACATAACTGAAAAGACAGTTACTGGAATTTTCTTCTCTTTGTAGAAACAGAAGAAAACCCCAAGGAGGACATTCTCTGAAGGCCAGATAACACGCCGAATGAACCCAACCAGAACTGCTCGTCCACCAGAAAAGTTTGCCTTGGAAAAATTTACTGTGTCAGCTGTCAAATTTGCAGAACACATCTGTAGCTACAGACAACAAAACCTCTTGAAGAGACTCAGTGTGGTATTTGCCAGATTTTGATATCTCCAGTAGTTAGGAACTAGGAAACATTTAAATTGTTGGCCAGCACTTAGACCAGACATCACATACACAAAGTTATTGAAAATCTTTGAGATTAGCTACAGAAGAAGTTATTTCCAGGCCTTTCTGTCTCATCTTTCACCTGTTAAGTGGGCTCTATTTGTGACCAGGGTTACTCGGGCATAATAAGGCGGTTAACTTCTGGTCTGTTATTAATTCTTCATCTGAAAATTGCATGAGCCCGTAATGTACAAAACCTTGGAGTGGCAAGGCAGTGGGGTAGTGGAGGTGGCAAAGCAGATCTTCTCTGTTACCAGCTTCAGGAAAAAAAAAAGGCAAAAATCCTTCTCTGGAAATAGCAGAAGGAAGATGTGAGTTATATGGCTGAACTGAACAAATTAAGGGAATCTGCACCAGCAAACTGTTAATGTCCAGGCTAGTAATTGAAAAGTTGCAGATTTTAATATTTCCTATTTTTAAAAATATGATTTTTTTCCTCCTCTAGCCTATGGTGGTCCTTTGTCTTGCTTATATTTTTTTATAGCCCTTATGAGGAAGACCCTTTAAGTTTGAATCCTTAAAGGCTGGATCCCAGTTCTGCTTGTAGGAGCAAGTGCTGGGCATAGTTAAAGCATTATAGAGGGAACTTGGCTATTAGAGGAGGAGGAGTAGCACCAAATGAGAACCTGGGCTGGTAAATGACTGTTTTGGACAGAACAGAACCGATCTAGAGTGAAGGACAAATGAGGTTTTCAGAGACAGGTATGGGGAAGGCTAAGTAAGAATCTGATGAGATTTGTTCATGAATAGGGGTCAAAGAGAATAATTATTTAGAAGGAAAAAAACCATCTTAGTGGTGAGTGGAGTACTCTCTTCCAAATAACAGATTAATAAGAAAGGCCTGGGATTGGCAGGACTAACTTAAAACTTCAGTAGAGGTTTTTTGTTTTTTGCAGAACATTGGAGATTGTCATTGGAGAAAGCAACTAGAGAACATACAAGGAGATTAAAGGATGAAAGCATGGGAAGGCAGATGATCACAGTTCTTGATTTTGAGAGGGAAGAAATGGAGTATGAAGAGTTACAGTGGAGGAGGAGAGGCAATGCAAAGAAAAGTTAGCAGTAAAAACATGTCAAGGATTTGTGCAAATAGAAGTAGTAATAAAGGAAAGGAATTAAATAAAATTAATAAAAAGTGTAGTAGAGAAAAGATTATGGAAGGAGAGGGAGAGAAAGGGGCAGGGATGATTTGGAAACTATTCCCCGTTCTTCCAGTGGTGCATGAGCCTGTAGTTTGCCAGCTGAGGACTGCATACTCATTGAAGGAATTTGTCACCAAGTGTGGTGACAGATGCTTCATGAGATCAGACAAAAGGTATTGAGATGAGTTTGTTTAGCAGGGGGATTGTGGAGTTCGCAAAAGGAGGAGATCATCCAAGTACTCGTCTCATCGCCCGGTAGAAGACATAACTGAGGAGGACTTGGACAACATTGCAATCACTGTTAGAGACAAAATCTATGACAAAGTTCTTGTACGTGGTTGCCATATTTTTCAGTGTGTCTGTGCTTGAAATGAAAAGTCTCTCACTATTTCCCTGGTGTTTTCTAAAAGGTCTCCTTTCCTGAGGCTCTGGGGAGTTCAGCTCATCATTGTCGCACAAGTATAGCTTTGAAAGCTTTGCCAGACTTCTCTGGGCTTGGCTGTGGTGGTTGATACTCCCCACTGGCTTTTTACCCCTGAAAAGTGTTTCTGTGCCACAGAGCTATTAAGTCAAGTTTGCTATAGCTATTACTTGCCACTAGTAAGAGTATCCTTTTTGTCTCTCTTGCTAATAAAAATGTTGTGTTGTACCATTAAATAATAGTGATCCCTGCTGTTCTTTGTCTCTGGAAATGACATTTCTGTACAGGTTGTGTGGTGTCCAGTGTTCTTCATGGAAGTCCTCCTTCCTTGCTTTCACTGGATTGGGCTATTGGTTATCATAAAGATCATCTTACCATGTATGTCCGACTTCATGGTATTGGCAGGGATGAGTCACAAGATAATTTTGTCAGTACTTTTAGGTTTTTCCTAGATAGAAGAAAGGACCAGAACTATGATTATGAGGTTCATGTAATTTGAGACTTCTAATGCAACTGAAACTTGGCACTGTCTCTGTAAAATTCCTAGCATCTTCGTATGATTTATCATCGTAACAGAACTTCCTCTTCATTGTTTAATTTGACCTTGGTTTGAAGTTTGTGCTTATTATTATTAGGAAAGCTCTTCAATGGGCATTTAAGATGTCCTTCATGCAAATGTTTTTCTCTTCCATTCCACGTTTAGGGTAGTACTTGCCACCAGTGTCGACAGAAGACAACTGATACAAAGACAATCTGTCGCAAGCAGGGCTGTGGAGGGGTCAGGGGGCAGTTCTGTGGGCCCTGTCTTCGAAATCGATATGGTGAAGATGTGAAATCAGCTCTGCTTGATCCAGTAAGTGTCATTTTTGAACCTGGAATGAAAGTTTAATGAATACAGCTTTGTTACTAATCTGTGATGTTAAGAATACACTCATGGTAATGGGGTTCAAACCTTTTTGCCAAGAGCAGATCTGTAGTACTAACTAATAGCCATGATGTGCTAGCCCAATGTGGCAGTGGCTGGTCTATTAGCACCTGTGCTTTTATGTGCAGCTGCTGGGCAGCTTGGGGGTACCTGACTTCATGTACCAGCTGGTTAATTCAGTCCCAGGAATTGTCCTGTACCAGCAGGCAGAGTGAGGCAAAGGAACTTGTTACAGTGGGTACCCATCTCTTTCTAGGGAGTTGACCACAGTCAGCCTAGCATGGAATGAGTGTTAGGCATTTCAGATGACTTCAGTCTATTTAAAAGTCAATACTGAACACATCAGAGAACTTGAGACTTCAGAGTAAGAAATAGTCAAGCACTTAATAATTTCGTTAATCCTGCAGAATTTGGAAAACGTTAATAAGGTTGATTGGCTGGCTGACAGAGGCTTGTAAAACCTTGCCCTGAACAATCACGTGGTGTGGAAGCCATACTCACATTTTTCTGAGCAGCAAGAAATCCAGTATAACATTTTTCATAACTTACTTTTCCCCCTCTCCCACACTCACACCCCTGCAGGCCTGGATCTGTCCTCCTTGTCGCGGGGTGTGCAACTGCAGCTACTGCCGCCGGCGGGATGGGCGCTGTGCCACCGGCATGCTCATCCACCTGGCCAAGTTCTATGGCTACAACAATGTCAAGGAGTACCTTGAAAGGTGAGAGCTCTGCCCTCTGGTTGTTCTTTTTTAAACTGTTACAGCCCTTTAAATAACATTTGACTTCTTGTGCCCTGGGGCAAATCTTGCACCTATGCAAAAGAAGTTTCTTGGATTTAAAATTTTTTCCTTGGCTGAAAGCAGCTTATTTGAAGTGATGTATATTGTCTGTGTAAACAGCTAATTTGATTAAAAAATTGAAAGGCTTCTGCCTGTTTTGAAATCCCTGTTGGTTGGCTGAAGTGTATAGAAGTGCTGTTTTGGAAGTTATCATCTTCAGCAATGGAATTTTTTTGGGGAAGGTGACTTTCCTAGAAAGCACTAACACTCTTTTCTCATATCTTCTAGTTTACAAAAACAACTGACGGATGACAATTGAGAGCACTGAACTCAAGCCGTGCCTGAAACTGGTTAATATGTTAACAGTTTGACTTCAGAAGTTTATTATTATGTTTTACATAAAATAGAATTGTAGTATATAGCATATTCATTTCTTTATTGGAAACTTGTTGATTGATATGGTCTTATGCAAAAGATCTCTCAGGAAAATGTTTTGGTAGAGAAATCTACATGCACAGACCTATATGTTAAGTGAAATGGCACTCTTGAACCATGAGTGGTTAATTTTTAATAGAGCTACACAACCACAGGATGGAGAGCTTGGTCAAAATGAGCAATATTTTTATTTTTATAATTGTGCAAGTTTGCAGAAAGGGTGTTTAACAACTACCTTCAAAGCACCCCATCTTCAAAGAAACAAAACACCCTTGTCTACCAACTTGACCATAAAGATCTATTATTCCAGATCTGCTTTCTGAACCTGTTTCACCACCTGTAGTTTATAGACCTTGTCCTTGCAAAGAAGGAAAAGATACTTTAATCTGAATGCCATTATGTTCCAGCCAAAGGTGATGCAATCAACAAATGTGAGGATGGTTTTTGAAAGTTTTATTCCAAAGTGCAATTATTCACCAAAACATGAAAGTAGAAGAATGTTTAAAAAGAATTTAAAAATATCCCGGTAAAAAAATCCAACAAAACTTCTCACCAGCAGTTTTTGTGTAAGGTACCTGCTGCCTGAAGCATCTACCACCTGTTGTAACTGGTCTATATCAGAGTTCAGGAATAAATTTTTTTTACTTACAGTTCATGCTTAGATATTTTTTCATTTGTACAACCAGACTTTCAAACAACTTCATTTAAATGCCAGATATTTGTATTGCATGTTAAAGTATGTTAAAATTTTGTAATATACACATTTCTTTTTATGTAGAGAGAATAAAGACTGATCTAAAGAAGAGTATTTTGTGATTCAAGCTACACCCTCTCCCATTTACTTTCCTATAGCAAGTGTAATGGTGCTTGGAGATCAATAATCATTATGTGGAGAAACACATGAGCACAACATTGATGGGTGAGGAAATAACAACATAGACCACATAAGGGTTACATTTAAGATTGTGTTTTTGTGAGACAAAAACACAATCCTTAATGTGACACTTATGCTCTAGCTTTTGCTCTAGCTGACTGTGAAAAATCTCTCTTTTTACTATCAGGAAGACTGAGAAAGTGGCATGTTTTATTGAAAGCTTAGTATGAAACTGACAGGAGTGAAGCTATTCCTGCCGGAACCCATTTACCTGACTTCTCAATTTTCAGCTTGAAAGTCAAAACACAAGTTGTCCTCCTGCTTTTGCTTTTATAAGCTGGACATTCATAAACATTCTTGTTTTCCCTTTGATCCACTGGAATAGCCTTTCAAAAAATATCTGGCATTGCTGAAGTCAGCTCCTGAACCATGTTTCTGCTCCTGGCCCCACAGTCCTGTGTGGTGCCCACAGTAATAGTAGCACCCACTTTACATGATGTTCTGTAGTGCACGACCAGAATCGTTTGTGTTTAAACAGTTGCTAAATAGTTAAGGCTACATTTGGACATACAGATGTAGTGTAGACTACATTTGGTTGATTTAGATTTAGATTTTGTTGGCCTGCTCTGCATGCTCTCTTTGTTCGAATGCAGAGATGAGTCCATAGCATCTGTCTGGACTGTACTTGTGGATTCGTTAACATGCCCTTTTACTAAAAGCAGAGACTTTAGTGATAAAGAAATTTTATACATGTAAACACCAACACAAGCCCAAACTGCACACTCAAGGCCATTCAAATGACAACCTTGCTATTGCTCCATTCCTCTACCCTAACTTCCCTCTTGGGGTTTACCTGCTGTAGTAGCAACTCCTTTCCAAAGGAGTGGCTTTCTTTTTATTATATTCAAGTCTGGTGAAGAACATGATGTTTCTCTGATTGCCACTGGGAGTCACTCACCTTTCTGTAATGAGCTGTAGCTTTGTTCACAGCTTTTCTTAGTTAAAACTAAAATCTCATGTTGACAGTAGGCCTGAATTGTTGTTCCTGAACTTAATGCTTCAGTCTCAGGAAGATAAAGATTCAAAAGAACAAAATACGGTGTTTATCATGTGAAGGTTGTTAAAAGAGGAGTTGCAGCTCAAAAGGTGAACATGGTTTCCATTCAGGGACAGCCTACAACCCTACTACAGCTATTGCAATAACTGATTGCTTAAAAGTCCAGATGAAAAAAAAAACCTTAATTCTTACACTTTGCCCACCTAATTAAACCTCATGCTAATCACAGAATCACTGAGTATTCTGAGTTGGAAGGGACCCACAATACAGGTGTTCTCAAGTACTTCCCTTTGTTCTTGGTATGTCTCCCCAAAAGCTTTTTAAGCATTATGACCCAGCAAATAAAACATTCATAATTCTTTATATCTCTTTATTTAGAATTGGCAACTTATAGTCAAGGTAAGAGAAAAAAAAAACAGGATAGAGATGATTTTTGTGGGGTTTTATGTTTGTTTGTGGGTTTGGGGGTTTTGTTGGTAGGTTGGTTGATGTTTTTTTTTTGTGTGTGGGTTAGGTTGTGGTTTTTTTTTTTTTTTTTTCTTTAATTGCAGTTATGTAGGTTACTTGATCCAGGTTGCTAGCATGTGCTAGCTACTACCCTATTCTGCACCTCTAAGGGTTGCAAAAAATATATAGAAGTTCATTTTTGTGAAATTTATAGTTTCTGGAATAGTCTTTAAACTTCTGAACCTCAGTTGGATTAGAGCTGCTGCTTTACTACAATGCAGGCCTTGTTCAGACATACTTAACAGTTATTTAAGCACAGGAAGTATATTTAATGATTAGAACACCAAGCTGGTATGAAATTTAAAGCCACAGTGACAAATGCCAGCAATCTAGCGCCATGCCTAAGCTTCTTGGTGCTGCTCATAGGGTCACAATGCTTTAGTGCAACTCCTGATGCAACTTCACTGCCTAATAGAGTCCCTGAACTAGGAGATCAAGCAATTTAAGTTCATTTCTTACCTTGCACAGAAGGCATACAGATACAGGCTCCTTTTCTTGCTGGGTGGTCATACTCCTCCTTGGTCTTTTGGTTACATCTGCAATTGAGCACACCTTATCCAAAGGCCAGTTGTTTCTGCTCTGCATTGCAGCTTTAAAAAAAAATAAGTGCTTTCAGTAATTCTATATTCAGACAGTAATTCTAATGTCAGAACTGTCAGCCTCTTGGACCATCATGCTCAAGCCTGAGACTGTGTGGGGTCAGCCCTTTTCCAGAGAATTATGGTAGCCCAGCCAGTGTCCTGTGAGGAGCTCCTGGCCACATTTCTGCTAGCCAAGTGAAGCATTTAGCTCAGTGCCATTGGGGTCTATGCAGAATTTGAGCTACACTGTTACCAAGCGCTCCTGTGGTGTTCAGAATAAATGCAAACATACATTTACAGATTCACAGAATATTCTAAGGGAAGGGACCAACAAGAATCATTGAGTCCAACTCCTAAATGAATGATACATATGGAGATTGAACCCACAAACCCTGGTGTTACTAGCACCGTGCTCTAACCAACTCAGCTAATGTTCTGTGATTGTGACAGGAAATGAGATTACTGCTTTATTCACTACACTGGTGAAAGTTTTCCATCCCCTACTGTGGCAACAACTACACAAAGAGGATTGGGAGACTTGATTATTTTTCTCATTAGCCTCATAACTCTTTTATAGAAGAAAACAGAATGGTACCATGATATATGCACTGAATTAGTTAAATAACAATGGTAGAAAAAGTTGCCCTCTTAAACCTCTTTTAAACCTCTTTTTAAACTATACAATCAAGCTCTTATTTCCTTAGCTTGTCTTCAGACTGAGGTCCAGCTTTTTGAAAGACCTATGGACTCTGAAGATAGAAGGTTCATCACCTTACTCTTTGAGGCAAACCAGAGCATAGGGTCTCCAGGCAATAGTCTTCCTGCATGATTTCTGCTATGTTAAGCTTCTCAGGAAGCATTTCCAGAATATCACCCACGACCTTCTTGACCTCTTCAAGACAATACAACATATTCAGTAGAAGTCCCAGCAAATCAACTCTTTCCGACTCTTCTACCTTCAAGTGTCTGATTTCTTCAGAAGAGCACAAATATCTCATTTTCTTAGATAAAAAACAGAGATGCTCCCTCCATCACCTTTGGTGTCTTCTTGGCAACAGCAGTGAGAGGAATGAGTGCAAAGCAATTAACACTTAGCAGCTTCTATTTAGCTTTACATTTTCAGGTAACATTGACCCTTGAAGCCTACTAATGCATTGTCCTGGACTTGGGATGAGTGGTGTTACTAGGATACACCCTGGAATTCTCTTGATTTTCAGTCAAGTGTGACTTGATTTTTCAGTCAGTAGTTTGTATTTCTCTAGTACCTAATAGCTTCCATCACCCCCTCCATCACCCCCAGTCCTTGCTGTCTCAGGCATTAGGCAAAACACAGCACAGGCATAGACATGCCTCACCCCCAGAAAGAGCTTCTCTTGCCTCAGGCTTGCTCTGGAACTGAGACAGAACATAAATGAAGAACAATTCATAACAGGGCTAATGAGAAGGAATTGAAATCACAGCATTAATGCAGCTCAGCCTCTGTTTCAGCCCTAGCTTTGGCAGACTTAATGATGAATGCCATATGCTATGGTCCAGACTCCCTAAAGTGGATGGGGTCTGAACAAGAAAAGCACAAGCTCCCCCCAGGAGATGAAGCAATGTTTGGCTACTTGCATGCAGAGCTGTTGCATTTCCACCTGCAAAGCCTCCATGATCTGATAGTGATAAGAGGGGGAAAAAAAAAAGATTTTAAAAAAAAGAGTGCTCAGAGGAAAGGGAGGAAATAAAGAAAAGGATGGCGAAACCAGAGTGGCAGTTATAGGGGATTTTAATTAACTCTGGTAAGGATAAGGAACTGAAGGCTCAGTCTCACATCATGTGCCAGGCTTTGGGGCATCTGGACATAGTCTCTCAGACCTACACTCAGAAAGGAGGATGCAGAAGATGGCACAATCTGAAAACAGAACTAGCTGAGATTTGTGATTACATTTTCATTCCCTGCTCCTTTATTCATTTACTCTCTTAAGCACCAGTGATGTTCTGCGCTTAAAACCCATTCTTTAAAATTTTCTGGAAGGAGTTTGGCTATAATAATGTATCTGTGTGTCTGACATATCTGGACTATGAACAGAACTGCAATGTCCCAGCCAACTCCATATTAAGGGACAAAGCTAATCCTGGTATTGGGGTTGGTCTGTTTAACCCAGCATCTGATAGTTTATCAGTAGGAATGTTATTGTTCTGCTAGATTCCAGGTTCTGTGGTCAGGTGCTGAGGCCAAGAGATGGTCAGACACCTTCCTTGGCCAGGATTCACCTCTTCAGACTACCCAGTAACTAAAACTCCCTGAAAACTTCCTCTTCCTTTACTGCTTGCAGAGGAAGTCTTGGAGCAGCCACAAAGCTCCTGCTCAGAACAAGTTCCCAAGAAGGGAAGCAGTGGGAGACCCTGCGCTTGGGCTGCTCTAGCATGGAAATCCTGCACACCACTGTGTGGCTGTGCTGTGGATGCAGCAGAAAAAGTCAGGACTGCAGGCTAGGAGGGACTTCCTATGCTTGGCACAAGTGGGAAGGTGTAGGAAAGCTACCCTAAGGAGTTTTATCATGCAGGAGATGGGAACAAAAGACAGAGGTCAAGACTAGACTCACCAATTCAACCAACCATGCCTTTTTTCTAGTATTTTTGCTCTATTTGTTTATAAAAAGTATATAAAAAAAAAAAAAAAGTGAGATAGATCCATACCTTGTTTCCCACCCCAAATAAATTCAATGTGAAAAAGAAATTGGTCCAAATATCTTCCTAGTGCATTACCTCTTGGCCAGGTTGGTGCATTATCGCTACCATTAACTCATCTGATCTTTTCTAATTTGATGCCTTCCCTCCACCCCCAGCCCCCAAAATTAAATCTATTGCTGAAATAACTCAGTAAGATGTGTATTCCACCTGTCACTAAAAGCACTGACAGTACACTGGATGAAGAACTTCACCTCTTCACTGCAGACTGTCCTGATCCCTTTCCCATGGAGATATGGCTTGCTTTTCCAAATGAGAGTTGAAGAGATTATCTGATGTTGACAAGAATCCCATCTCAGCACTGGGGTGCAGTCCATATAGTAGAGGGCTTTCAGATGGAAGCATTTCATCTATGTATTTGTGGTATCCATCATAATCCAGATTTGGAGAGGCCAAGAAACATGGTGCCCAGTTCCCCTCCAAGCTGTAGGAAAAGAATCAATAATGTTAATGGTAATGCTGACACCAGAAAACATTCTCCTGTAGCTACAAGGTTTCAGAAATTTATTTGAAGTTTTTAGACATGACAGCTGCATGTTCTGATACAAGGGAACAGGGTTACCAAAGGATTCCCAGCATAGTTACTATTTGCATAATTTGTGGACACTTCCATTTTCTGTGGGGTTGCTTCTTACTTCATGAGGATGCTTTACATGTATTTTAAGGACTGTCACTACTCAGGCAAGTGTATTTTAAGTATTGAAAGTCTGCATCACCTCACCAGCCAAACAAGGATTCTTATGCCATTTTGCTACTTCACTGCATCTCTCCAAGTGCAGGAGTGTTGCATGGGGTTTTGTACTGCTGCTTTGGCCTCAGTGAGGTAGACAGTGGTGACAATTTTAACGGGATTGAAAATTAAGGTCTTAATCAGCTCATTATTGAGCCAAGTACTAAAAACCACACTGTTCCTATAGAGCAGGAAGACCCTAACTCTGCCAGGATATTTAAGATAAGACTTGGGACTTTGGAGCAGATATTTATGTAGACAGGATTTGGGTGAGAAATACTCCCAGTGGGCTAAATAAAATAAGAATAAAAGCTGTAGCTGTCAAATTTATTTTTCTAGACTTCCCCATCTCCTGTAAGAACTTCACTGAATTCAAAGAATTTCTCTGAACTTATTGTCATAGAGCTGCCTGCAATTTAAAAGAGGCTTGAAGTTGTTTTTGCTGAAAAATATTTCTAGCTCTAAGTGGTACTTTTCACAAAAGCTATTTCTTCCTAATGCAGGGTCCACTTCACAAAATCACAATAACATTTAACAGCTTCTGGCATTTAGAACGGTCTACAACAAGCTACTTCTCAAAATAACACCAGTAAGCACTTATTTCTGAAGTCATTTTGGTTCTGCAACCAGCCATTTACCTGTGCCTGAACTTGCATCACTAACCTCACCCACAATAAGCTGTATCTTAAGATGCCACTTTGAAGTAGTGCTGAGGTTTTGAAAAAAGCCCTGTTATTTACCTCGAGTGGAAGATCAATTCTGTCAGACAATCTGTACTTACCAGTCTCTCTCTGCTGGCACTTAAATCAGGTTTTACTGCATTTGTGGGAGTCATGTGCACAGGGGGAGGCTGTGGGTTACTGGGGTATGAAGCAGGAGCTTGCTGCCCTTCTGTCTTTATGACTGCTCCCAGGTGAGGTCTATCAAAGCTGACACACAGTGGGTTATTCTAATGGACCCATGTGGAATGAATTTGTAGCTAAAAGAACTCATCATAAAGCAAGAAGATAAAAAGAGAAGGCAAACTCCCCAATGAATACAAAGCCCCACTGCTGATGAAGGACCATCCATTCATTTGGCTGCTAGTCACTGAATGATTTTCTGGTTTTGCTGGTAATTCTGGACTTTAACTTTTTCCAATTACAGCAAGAAACTAAGAAAGAATCTTCACTGTTTAAAATACCAGTGGATCCACACTAAGGGTTGGGTCCCTAAACTTTCCAAAGGGCATACAAATAGTAGTGATTCTGTACAGGTTTCACCACCTATACTTATTTTGCAATTATTTGAATGAAAGTTCAGGCTTGTGAAGGTTAATGGACTACCTAAAGTACTAAAGCAGTAATTCTTTACTTATCCATAGGCTAGAGGCAGAGCTGGAGCCGACAGGATGAGCTTCCCACCATGCCCCCACGACCTCAGCTGTCATATGGAGAAATCAGCCTCTTTGGAGGTCAGGAGTACAGTGGTGTTTAGCCTTTCCATCTCCATGGCAACTTACTCTTGGGCATCTTCTTCTGAGCAGTTACTTCCAATTGCCTTCATCTGAGTGTGGCTCTTTGACATATGAAATTCTGCTTCTTTGGGAGCAAGGAGACACCAGCCCTCTGCTCTCGCTCACAGCTGAAAGGCAGGCTTCAACCCACTGCCAGGGGTGAAAGGGACACTTTTCCCAGCTTATCCTGGCTCCACAAATGGCCTGCTCACACCTAACATGATAATTTTTAAATTTTTTTCCTCACAAATGAACTTTTCTTTTACCTTTGGACAGTGAAAAACAACAAGTCTGGAAAGGGTGCTTGAAAAATCTCTTGGCTGTTTTTAGCATATTGTGTACAATCAGTTCTCTAAAGTGGCTTCCTCAGCAGCTGAGGAGAAACAGACAAGATTTTTAAACATTTATATAGAGATCAAAAAGTACATATATATAATACATATAGTATATATCTATATTATATATGTGTGTACATATATACACACACCGCTGTATAAACATCCACATTTGTTATTTGTGTATATGAAAACAGATTAAAGCAGTTTCCATGCAAAACTTCTTAAAATTAAAGTTAAAACAACATTTTCTTTTTGTAGCCTCAAAAATTTCAGCATTTGCTGCTGATTAGAAGCAACTTTGGCAGTCTGGCCCTTTGGAGTCATGGATGTTTCACATACACTGCTGTTCAGGATGAAAACTCAATAATGAAATTTGAATAATTCAGTATATGTCAGCTGGTAATAACCTGACAAAGCTACAGAAACAGATGTGAGAGGGTAGCGGAAAATTAGAAACAGTCTTACAAGCTATTTTTCCTATTTTAGAAAGAGTGAGGTGCAAGGAAATGTATAACATTTCCATTATTTTTTGAGGAAGAAAATGTGCAAAGAGTAAGTTAAAGTTCTGAGGACAGTGCCATTCTGGATTGCTGAAACTGGTGAGTTTATCAGTTACATTGGTTAAAGTGCAGTTCCATTAGAGATACTTGCCCATGCCTACCCAAAACTTTCTAAATGGAAGCACCTTAAAATAATTTTCCTGGGAAAACGGAGACCTAAGTGTATCCAATGTCATTAAGCTCACTATACAAGCAGTGTTACAAAGCACTGAATTCAAGTTCCCAATTAATTGTAGTTGCAAAAGTAGACAAGCAGTAGGACATCTCACAAACCCTTTCAACCAAAATCTGCTCAGGATAAATCATTGACAAAATTGATTCCCCCACGGCCAGACAAGACCTTGCTGCAGGATGGATGAGAAAATGTGTGGTCTTCTCTTTCCCTTAGGTTAAACATACTGTGTTTTCAGAGCTTTAGGTTACATATGAAGGTTCTCACCAGGACTGGGCTGAGGAATTATTGCAGACAGATCCAGCAGAGCCTGCAGTCCCAGGCACCCGTTATGTGGCCACCCCACCTTACATGATCTCACCAAGGATTCCTGTGGAACCCACCTGAGGAACAGAATGCATCACTGAATAAAACAAGTCAGCTGCTTAAAGAATAAACCAAAGCTGTTCTGAATAAACACTGCTAAGAGACATAAAAGAAGCCCAACTACTTCCTTTCAGAAAGCTTCATCGTTATACATTTGCACTGCTAGGTTTGGTTTTTCAGCAAATAATGTTAAAACCAGATTTCTTTTATTTCAATCCAATGAGAGGTATCTGAGCAAAAATAGAAAGTTTGTGACTAAAACTGAGTAATGGTGTAAAATGCATTATCCAAGCTTTATGTTTCCTACCTTAGGCCTTATAAAAATCCTTTAGAGAAAACCACATTTTCAAAACACTACATTACATGAGAGAACATAACTTTGTGAACAAATGCATGTATTTTCCCATACAGATCTTTAAAAATATAATCCTCATGAGTGACAGGAAGGTAACCTACTGTGCCTTTCTTGGAGGAGAAATAAAAAACTTGTATCTGATTGCAGTCTTTTATATGTCCTCACTAGGGAACGTTTAGTTACTGAAATTCTACATTATTTGAAATTGGGAAGTATTCAAGAACTTTGGTAAAAATTGAATTAATATTAATCCCATTACTGCACCATCCTATAAGCATTAAGTTTATTGTAGAATTCTAGTCATAATGCCATAGAGAAAGCATGTGGTTAAGGGTGGTAAAACATTTTATTCAAGGAACAACTGTCTTTCTCTTTTATTTGGCTTCACAGCATTTGAAGCTTCTTTTTGCTCCCCTTCGGTTTGCAAAATATGCCAGTTTGTGATGAAACCTTTGCAGACAGGAACCTTTACGCCCTTGGGGGCAGTATTTGCCTCCCAACAGTTTGAGTAAAAACTTAATTATAGGCTTTAAATATTACATGATGTGACAGAACAGAACAAGTAAAATAGCTGCAGCTATTCCAGCCTGCTTGCGACATAAACTTGTATGCAGCAATTTGATTATGTGAAATGCTAATCCATCTTTATTTTAAACTGGTTCAAAGAACAAATGAAAAAAAAAATTTAAAAAGCCACTGGAATATAATATGCAGTGCTGCATGCTTGTGATGAGAAGGCTGAATAGAGAATCCCTGTGAAAAATGCCAGCAACTTGGGTTTAGAACGGAATGTTCTTGCAGACAGAATAAACCTGCTTTTCTCTTTGTCGGCAACAAAAACTCATTTAATGTTTTTTCTAATTTCATATATATTTATCTCAAGAAATTGCTTTTTCCTTTGTCTTTTGGAAGAGTATATCAATATTCTAATGCAGTACAAGCTCATTCAGCTGCAAACTTCTGGGACATTGATTATACTGGGATAATCAAAGCTGGTGATATAAAAGAGACATTTTTGCGAGTGTGAGAAAGCTGTGGAGTTTGCATTAGAAATATTTTGTGCTGTCAGGTTCACATAATTGCCATTGTACTCTATACAAAACTGGTCTGTTGTACCCAAAAAAACCCCAGAGCCATTGCTGGGTGGGTGGATAATGGGGAGGACAGAATCTACTTTCCCCCACAACAACATCCAGTGACAAGTCCTTGAACACGTGCGTGGGGATCAGAAGGTGGAGGGCATGAGTGGGACAATGAGGCAGGACCAGGCATCCTGTACTTCACATGGAGAGACCTTAACTATTGCAGATTGGTGTGCTGGAGTCTGTCTTAGAAGCAGGAAAAACTGAGAAACAAGATTACATATTCTCGGGAAAACACTATAAACTGGTGGGAGTTATAACAGTCATGGCAATTTCCACTGGCTGATGAGATAGCTCAAATTGCCCAGTTTATGCTTTCTGGTCAATGCTTAATTGCCTTCAGGAAGTTCTTCCCAAAGGACAATAAATTTATATTCATATGATTTACGTGTGTGTATATATATATGCACAAGGTCATAGACATGCCTATATACATAGGAACTGACATTTAAAAAAACCTGTTGTCTTATTTCTCTCTCCAATATCTATGTAAAAAAAATCCTTGTGAAACCACAGGGTAATGAATCACTAAGCAGTACAATGAGAAAGGCCAATAAGCAATATTACCAAGAGGAGAGAAATAATTCTTGCTCTTACAGACCTTTCTGGTATTCCCTGCCATCAGAATACTCCCTCTCATTAATTAGCAAAATGAATTATCCGGCTTATGAATTATGGTTTGAAAAGAACAGCTTAAAGCAGCAAGATTTATTAGCAAAGAAAACTAAGGGTTGGAATAAGCTGATTTCATAGACTTGTTTTCTAAATGGGAAGCATTATTAAATCATCATAATAAAATTAAGCAATTATTTCACTATGACACCAAGTACCACAAAAGGGAAAAACAGCTTGATGTCCTACTAACTAAATAAAGGCTAGT
This sequence comes from Melospiza georgiana, assembly GCF_028018845.1. Taxonomy (NCBI): domain Eukaryota; kingdom Metazoa; phylum Chordata; class Aves; order Passeriformes; family Passerellidae; genus Melospiza; species Melospiza georgiana. The sequence goes on along the minus strand of NC_080430.1, from coordinate 32,185,532 downwards.
AGGGGTATGAAGACAAAAACAAAATTAATTTCTCTGAGTAAATACAAGCTGGGAGATATGGAGAAAACCATATCATCAAGGGGTGACATTCTGTCGCTTTTATTTCTTTATAAATATCTCTGAAATTTATTTAAATTACTCAAATGGGAGGATCTATTCAATAATATCCTATATCATTCAGTAACAAATAATTACTGCCTTTTATTTAGACATTTCACATTTTCACATACAGAACTTACACAAATGACCTCAACTCGGTATTTAAACTACACAAGTCTGAAATATGTTGTAGCTCAGAAAAAAAAAATCACTCTTGTATCCTTAACTTTGACTCAAGGGGAACATTACTGAGAAAGTCACAACAAGGTGGCATCCTTAATACATAATAATGACACATTCAGGAAATGCACCATTATTTATACATGTGACGTGCTGTAAATTGCTTCCATCATCAGAACTAATTGTAGTGATTATTAATGCAGTGTTATGAACTGTCAGAATTGCTGTTTGTAATTACATTTGTGCAAATGCTTCATTACCTGCCTAATGAATTTGGCATATATGCACATGTAAACCCCTGTTTTTGTTAACATAATGAAGGGCATTTTTTTCCCCTTAGCTACTGATGTGGAACTGGTTTTACCTATATTACAAAGCTCAAGCATCCACTGCCAGTAAAAAACCCACAACCCCCCTTTGATATGGTTTATTTTCATACTCACCATCACATAATGCCAGCTACTTAAATAACAGCTTCAGGGACAGAAGTGCATCCCCCTTATTCAGTATAAACATGTGACTGAGTGGAAATTACCTTGATATGTGGTTACCTGACCACTTCCTACCTTCTTGTGGGCCTCTGAGCAGTTGCTGAGGATGGTGATACAGACGGAGATCTCAGGTGCTGACCTGGAACCTTCCATTCCAGCCCCAAGGGCCAAACTTCAGCCTCCCAGGAACAGAAGTGTGAAAATTGCACAGGGGAAAACAGATGCTTTTAAATTTTCCTTCTCTGGCATGCAGGTCAGAGGTCCCCTGTCAAAGAAAAAAGGAGTAACTTCTGCACCAGCAACAGGGAGTGTTGCTGAGGGCTGTGCCTGCCTCATCTGCCAAAAGGGAGCACTCACAAGGCTGGAGCTGGAAGCAGAGTGAGAAACAGGTTTCTAAAGAATCAGAGGCTATTGGGCAGTATTTTTTTCAGTAATTCCCTGATACAAAATTGTTAATAGTGACATTTTAGTTCCCAATGTTCCCTAGGAAAGGAGAACTGTTTGGTTTGCTACTGTTGGTTTGCTACTGAAAACAACAAAAACAGAGTCTTTACCTAGAAGCCTATAAATATTACTCAGATAACCACTATGGCTTCTTAGCTAAGTCATCCACAGACTTTATCCCAAGTAGAAAATGTACAAGTTTAACATTTATTAAAAAGCCTTCAAACTCTTTGAAATTTTACACCATTTCCCAAAGAGTCACGTTTGAAACTGAAGTTTAATTTTTTTTGCCTCCATTATTTATAGTGTTAATAGAGAATTTTAGCAAGATGATATTCAACACAGGCATTCATCTAGTTTTTAAATTATTCTCCATTTGCCTGTAAAACCTGCAGAAATTAATCCTTATGTCTCTGATATTTTTCTATATTTTATCCTTCAGTTTAAGAAGTAATAAACAACAAAATTAATTTTGCTACCCTTGAAAATAATGATGTGTGGAGGGAACATCAGAGGGATCAACTCTTGTCTTTCGAAAGAAAATAGATAATCCTGAGCTGAACAACATGTAGCAGAATCAGGGAAAAGGTAAAGAATTTTATGTCTGACAAAAAAACCTCCTTAAATCAGAATACTGATTTCAACCATGAAAAAGTACAACACAAGTTTCTACCCTGAATAAAACCACAAACCCATGAAATGTATTCCATCTGGATTAAGCATACTTTGATTTTCTTATTGTAATTAAAAAACAACAACAACAAAAAACAACAACAACAACAACAAAAAAAAAACCAACCTTAACCAGAAATATATTAAAGACAGTGTCTGCACAGGAATTTGTGGTAAGCCACAAACACCTATGGCTCAGAATAGTGGGTGAGAAAAGAGAGTTCTCTAAAATGTAAAGCTTACAAATTGTTTAATTCAAAAATATACATATATATTCGTTCATTAAACACAGACTGAAACAGGACAACAATGTATAAGAACCACCTTTACTAAAAATTTAGTCCAAAATTTTCAGCTTTCCCTTAAAAGTATTATAATAGTAAGTTATAAAAAAATGGAAAAAAGAACAGAGTGCTGTATTAATAGTCAGCTGCTCAGCCACAAAACCGCAGTTATTCCTTTCTCACAAATGTCATTCCAAATCACCCTACACCATCAAAATCAATCCATTTGTAGCTCTGACACAACTTTTTTCTGTTTTTTCGCCTTTTTTTTTTTTTTTTTATTTTTCCCCTGGCATTGGCTAGTATTCCTTTCTAAAGGAGCTCTTACCCTTTTCACATCCCATGTGTGCTGTGCTCCAGCAGCTCCATGAGAATACCCTGCTGGAAGGCGAAATGTGCAGTTAGGGCTGCCTTCATCATGGTCTGCTGTGCTGATGAGAACAAGCTGACTGCTCCAGCACTGCCACTGCTGCAGGGAAGCTGACTCACAGTGGGCTTGAAGATCTTTCTGCAAGTTCCTGGGGTAGCACACAGGGATAACCAGGGATCTGGAGGGAAGGAGACTGCACACTACCTGCAACATCCCTGTTCTACACATTCTCATGTCTTCTTTCTCCTCCTTCTTCTTTCCACCCACCCAAGCAGAACTCTGCACAGGGAAAGAGCAAAAGACAAAACAAACAGCACATAACCCTTACTCTTTAATTCCTTTCCTTATGCCTGACTGCAGGAACCCATACAGAGGGTACTGAGCCATTGCCTGCACACCCAGGTTTGTAAATCCACTGTGTGGGAGAGTGGTCATGACCATGCATTTAGGCAAATTTAGAGCAGAGCAAAATATGTGAGTACCATCAAATGAAAGAGCTCTGGCTTTAGAGCATGCACAGTTGTTTATTTTTTTCCATAAGTGCACCACTGGCTAAAGCTGGTGCAATAGATGCTCTTTCTATCTTTGTATGCAAACCTGTGCATGTCTAGATTGAATAGTACAAATGTTTGTGTTATTGCCACACCTTTCCTGCTGCCCAACAGTGATGGGAAACACAGAGGCAGTGCAAGGCACAGAGGGCTGGCACCCTGCAGCTGTTAGGTTAGTTGGGAAACACACGGGTCCCAAGTCCTGGCCTCCCACTGAATGGTCATCAATGCTACCACTTGTCCCCACAGGGGAAGGAGTAATTAAAGCAAACAAAAGGGAAAAAAATTAGTTTACTTTTACCTGGTCAAAACCATAGAGAACAGCATGGACATTAGCCAGCATCCTTGTAGGAGGTTCACCAGTCATTTCAATTGAATTTTCTAGTGTTCCTTGGGGAATTATGTACTTTTCTGTGGTTGGAGCTGGCTTAGCACTGATAAAGACACAGAAATCAGGATGACATAATGTATAGCTCAAGGAGTTTGTCCAAGGTTTTGAACTACTCAGCTACTTAGATGAATATTCTGTTGAAAAACAGCCTATATGGTTATTTTACAAAACCAAATAAATTTGTTTTCCTTAAGGCATTGTTATTGTGACTTCTTAATGGGGTAACAGTTAAGTCATTGTCATTTCTTGGTATGTATTGAGGTTTCACCATTAGCTTCTAAAATTTGATTCTGAAGCTAATGAAAATATTAGAAACTCAGGGTTAAGTAATTTGTGGTTGTGGGTGTTATGACATACAAAGACAAGCATAGCTCAGAAGACACCTGGACTGTCTTTAATTTCTTGCAGAACTGGGACCTAGGTATGTCTAAGACATACCAGGAAGAAGACAAAATTGCTAGACAGAAAAATGGTTCCAGCTATCCTGCTGCTTAGGAAATATGTCTTAGAGACTACTTCAGGGTGTAGCTGTCCTTAAAGTTCTAAATACATGAAGACAGTGGAAGGACACTGATAGATCAGAGAAGAGTGTTATAATGGAAAAGTATCTGCCTCCAAAGTACCTCATGGTGAAAAACAGGAATATTGAGAAAGATTTAAAATGTGGCTGGGCTGAAGATGTTTTAAACATACCATCAGCCCACACTCTGCATTTCTTTGTTGCAGTACTAACATTTCAACTCAAATTGCAGCTCATCCACGAGCTTTTCTTTGGCCCTTCACTGATGTGCCAGAACCTCCTGATTGTGCTGGCAATCTCCATGCAGCACAGGAGGAATTACAGCCAAAGAATATAACATGTCACTCACACCCTGGCTGCTGCATCACTTTATTATGAGTTCTGCTAGGGGAATATTCCCAAACTGTCCCTCACCATGTGGAAAAAGGAATAGAGGGATGGAAAGAAAGGGAGATTTTTATATCACATGACATGATTGCATTCTGTCAGCACCTGGATTGTCATATAGGTTGCATCCATTGAATGCAAAGTGCAAGTGATTAAAGCCTTAATATAATAACAAAATAAACATTCAATGTATCAGATATCTGAATTTGAGATATTAACTATGAGCGACAGAAGAGTGCAACTTGACACAAAAAAACCTGAAGTCAGTCCTTCTGCCATTTTGCCAACCACTGTGCCAACTGCCTTTGCAAGATCTGAAGCCAAAGTAATTTTTAAAGTCCAAATCACAGGGGTACATTGGTTAGTTTTTTTCTTTTTAATACTTAATTATGTACTCTCTAGCCTCCAATAAAATTCATAGTAAAATACCTTATCTTTTTGCTCCAATTTTTTTTGAAATATAAGCTTAAAGGGTTTTTAGGCAAATGCAGAAGACTAAATCTTGAGAAACACTGAGTGCATCCAAGTCCCAAAAGCTCTAGCTAGCTTAGAGCCATTTGGGATTTGGCCCAACATCTTCATGAAGTTTCCTTTCAGACTTCCCACAATCCTTCACTATCAAAAACCTTTACAGCAAAATTGTTGCCACTCTCCTCCCTCAAAAGCCAGGCATAACAGGCTGGAAAACGGAGCAGGTCTGTATTCCCAGAAGCTCCTCAGAAGTTCCCCATCCATCCATGCAGCCTCAGGCACAACACTGCCTCTGCCATCTCCCATTATTTCATTCTGCCCCCAAGCAGCTGAGAACCCTGATATTCCCCAATACCAGCATGATTCTTCCCTTCACAACATTTCTATGCAGGGTTATTCTCAGACTGGCATGATTAGCTCATTTACAAAGATCTATGGTCAAGCACACTTCCAGTTTCATTGCTGACGAAGGGGGCAGTTTGTGCATGCTCCCACGGCGCCCAGCACACCAGGGCCCCTCATTAATCCCATGGTGGTTTTGTTTCATCTGGCAGTAAACGCTGACTCCAACACATCTCTTCATTTGTTGCAGGCAACCTGGTTGGCAGACAAAGCAGGCTGCTGAGGTTAAACCAGGAGAGGAGAGAACCACCCCATTCCCATAGCCACCTTAATGTCAAGGCCTGGAACATGCACTTGTCATTTGGCTTCAGGGCTGACAGGCTGTCACATACAAACATTGGCTATTGAGCATAAAACACTGGGGAGGGAGCATCTTTTTTCAGGGGCATTTATGGTTGCTGTGCTCCTGTTCACTCTGTTACTGTGCTGGGAAACCACGGCTTGCCAGGGCATCCCACGGATCTCTTTGTCCACTGCAGAGCGGGTTCTTCGTCCATACAAAGCTGGCCAAAGCCGTGGCTGCTATCTCAGAAAAGCAGCACTCCAGGACTAATTATACAGCTTCCCCAGGGACAGCCAGACCCATTTCATTAAAGTCTCCATTGTGGCCTGCTGAATGGAATGGGAGCTCTTAATTAGGCGGGGGAAGGGTGTGCCTGAGGACAGTCCTACCCGCCCACCAGGGGCTTTCTGTGTTATCTCTCCTGCTCCTCCTGGGAGAGTGCACTGTTCAGCAAAAAGTGACACAAACCCTATTAATACGATGTTTATCCTGTTACAACCAAAAGCAAAAGCAAACGCAAACAGAACAAGATCATTTGCTTAGAACTATTACTGTTTAGAACTTTTGATGTAATCCACCGCATATTTTGTGTTCTGGGAACATCCCCCCAGCTGAGGAGGTATTCCCCATCAGAGAGGCAGTTTGACACTCACTTGGAAAAGAACCCAATGGCCATGTGGGGCAGCTTTCTTGAGTGCCTCCTTTGCAACCATCTCCCGCTTTTGTCCTAGAGACATCTTACAAAATCTTCCAGGGTCTGTAGTGAACCCGAGCTTTTTGCCTGCAATAGAAATAATTGGGGAAGGGTGAGTGATGGAGGGGGAGGAGATGGGAAAATTAGCAGAGCAAAAAGGAAAAAGAATGATAATGCCCCCATTAATTTCACTATCACTTGTGCAATGCATATTACTTCCTCTGAAGCACTTCACTAAACCCTTACAATTTCAACAAGCAAAATTGCGAGCTCTCAACAGTGGCCTTATTGCTGGTATTAGAAAAAGCCTGCAGAAATCTGTTCCCTTGGTTTTAAGATAATGAACCTTTTGACATTTTGATAGATGCTCAGCATTGTTACTGAGCTTTAGAAACTCTTATGGGGGGTACAGAGCAATTCCCTCATGAAAAAGGGAGCAACATGTGGTAGATATCACATCAGTTTTTTAACTGATTGGTTCAGTGGGTAAATGCACAAGCCTCTCACCTTGTGGGGCCTGAGCTTAAATTGAGCACAGTGAGGTCACAGCTGTATTAACCTGGTATTCTCACTATTGTCTGTGGGGAATAGTAATCCTACATATAAAGCCTCAGAGCCCTATACAATTGAATATAGTTTGTATAATGACCATTATTTAGACACAGGGGGCACAAGATTACATGAGCATGGAGAAAATTGCCCTCTGGCCCTCATCTAGTCAAAAGGTAGAAAACAGCACAAAGGAAACCTGCATTATGCCAAGCAGAGGAATGCTCTAAAAATTTCTTCATACTGTAGTGCTTATGGCCTTACACTTTTCATCCATCCCATTGCAATGAATATAGTTGGGGTGGAAGAAACTTCAGAACTTGAATCTTCTGCTGAGAACAAACTGTGCCCAATTTCCCCACAGTAATGCATATCCCATCCCAGTGACAGATGAATCCAGAAGGCTTTGTTCTGTTCAGTAAAGAAAATATAACTACACATACACTTCTAGAAGCACATACACACAAGCATGTAACCATACACCAGTTTACCCACATTTCTAGCCCTGTATGCGCCATTTAACTTTTGAGCTCAATTGTTCTTTGTTTAATGGGGGACAGTTAAGTGGTCCTTGAACCAGAAGCAAATAAGAGGCTTATATAGGGTCTCATGATCTTCAAGTGGGCCTAGTCCTGAAGACAGGATGAAAAACACAGGAGTGGCTGGACTGCTCTCTTCTTAGCATTTTCTAAATCCGTCACTGCGCTTTTTGTGTACCTTGAAACAAGATTTTTCTCCACACAACTTCTATACATGACAAGACATCCGCTAACACAAAAGATAGTGCCTTGATAAGTACTTGAGGTCTGCACCATTCTCAGACTCGAGCGTATCTGGGACTGATTGTCATTTCATCAGAGAAATCATCAGGAGAGAGAACTGAAGGCAAGAAGAGAAGCAGGTGGGGAAGCAAGAGAGAAGATGATTTTTCCCATTTCCCTGCAGGATAGTGGCCATATGACAGAAGAGAGAAACTTCTGAATAAAAAGCACCTCATTACATGCAAGCAATACTGTCACATAAAGCTGGGGCAGTTGGGCAAAATAAATATCTAGGACTAAGCCTGCCTTCTCAGAAGTCATGTAAAAATGGTGACTGTGGGATGTGGAGCAACAGGCCCATAGGACCATCACTTGGGACTGAAAGACAAAACCAGCACAACTGGAAAACAAATGTGTCAGTATTCACAGCTGAAGACATAGAGAGTCCTTCTTGGTATCATAGAACTTTCAAAAGGGAGATTTGAGAAATTGTCATCCTACAGAGTTACTCACCAGCTCTAATACCATAATGAGAACTAACACTGAAAAATACATTTATAGTTGTTAAGAGGATAGCTTACTGTATGTCTATTTATCAATGACTGTTCTCCTCAGGCATCTATATTCAGTCTAAAAGAAATCACAATCACAGCTCTCCAAATATACTCGTGTTTTACCACACCACCTTTTCATAAACTTTTCATCAGGAGAACAGGCTGTGAAAGACCACAGTAATGGATCTCAAATTCTGGTTGACCACCCAGTTCTAGAAGTTATTTACTTGCTTCTCAAGAGCTGAATTTGTCATGCAAGGCATTACTCTCACACACACTTGCCCTGAAAAATGAACCCTCAGATTTCCTACCTCAGAGCAATACAACATTATGTCCTGGATAGTATTACTAGTTTCTGAAAAAAGCTTTTTTTCTCCTTTTCTGGATATGTTGAGTCCACTCACTTCTTCCATTTCTCTGTGGATCTTTAAATATCTTTATCTACCCCTCTGAACACATCCATCGCTGCCATAGCCTGGAAGCATGCCAAATACAGATATTGTACCTTTGGCATGATGACTGAAACAGGATGACACTGATAATTTTTGAGTATGTAAAAACCCCTAGTGCAACCAAGGAACTCAGGACTTGCCTTAAAATACTAAATTACATAAATAATACACAATACAGGTGACTTTAAGTTGTTAGAAACAGTTCAACTGTTACTGCCTTGTGCTGTATTTCTGGTGCAGTTGACTTTGCTGATTTGATTTTCTTTACATGTTCACTGTGGTCTAGGAGACTGCCCTGGCAGCTGACAGGCTGTCATCCTCCAGCTGCCTGAGCTCAGTCAAAAAACCCTTCTGGCTTCTTGGTGAGGACTGACAAGCAGAGGGAAAAATACCATTGTGTTTAAACAACCACAGCAAGAAATAATGTTTTATAGCAGTTGTGAGCTATATTTTCTGTTTAATTACATCAGTTGATTTGATTTAATTTCTGAAAGGCCAGTTTGCCTTCCATCCCAGTGCACTAGATCTGAGGTTCTGCACACCCAAAGTGAGAAGGTTTAGGCTGTCATGCACTAGAACTTTATCTCTCTCCTAGTGCTCTTCCTCCTGACACTACACAAAAGGACTGTGATCTTGTCAGGGATGGCCACTTGTAATCTATGTGGCAGCTGAGAAAACCAGAGACTAGCACAAGGCTGAAGAACCTCACTTTGGCAGCAAACAGAGTGGGAAAACGTTGTCGTAGTCTGCTCTGCTGGACTGACCTGCTGACCGTGCAAGAGCTTGACTGGTCTTGTGGGGAGCTCTCAGTCAGACTCACACCAAAACCCCGGCTGATACAGGCCTTGTAAGCATGCAGTCCCAGGTGGAACAATGTGCAGATGCAGAGGTAAATGGACAGCTGTTTTCAGATCTCATTCTTCAAGGGGTGATTAAACTCCCTGACCCAGTTTGCCCTTGCATGAAGCAGGAGTACCTCAAACAGGTGGAGCAAATCTTTGTGGACTAAGTTAGTTAATTACATGAGATAACTGGAAAGACACACTAGAGAAATAGGAGGTATTTTTGCTATTAATTTCACACCCCTAAGTATTTTCTTTTCATGTTTTATCTCATAGATTACATCCTGTCCAAAGTCCTTCCTATAACCACATAAAAGCTTTTCTCCTCATACTATACTATATATTGGTGTGACTGCAGCAGCCACTGAACTGCATCCCTGCAGGAGTAAATTGTGATTTATTAACCAAATGCCCTAACTCCTCACAGTGCCATTATATCCTTGTACAGACTGGCATGGAATTTTATTTACAGTTATTGGCTCAAGGTCGCCGAAGCACAAAGCACTGCAGAGGGCTCTAAACCTGCTCTGTAAATTAAATGCAATGCACAGAGCAAACCAAGTGGTAGAGAGAAGTGTGGGAATAATATAAAAAAAAATTAAATTTCTAGCAGAGCTTTAGGTCAAGACAAGCCCTTTGGGAGCACAGATTTAAATGAATCAGTGAAAGAACCTTCTACACTTTCCAGACTCTTAAAATCTTTCTAATATGGGCTTCTAACAAGTACAGTACAGTGGATTCAAATAGAAATATTAATTCTTGACTTAAAATTCCAGAGCAGGCAACAGACAAATCAAAATATAGTCCTAATCTTATGTTTTTTTTGAGTCTTGCATTAACAACCTCAGCCAACAGCTGGTCTTCTAGCCTGTCCCTGGTGACAGTAAAATTAATGAAGGTGGTCTGAGCCTGCAGTTGTGGCTTGTAAGTGAGGGTTAACCAGTTTAGTGTGAAGGATGAGATGAAAATTCTTTTTGAATTCACATTTTTTGTCTTCAATCTTGGAGCATCTGGGAAAGAATAAAAGGCACGAGAATGGGGATCTCACTAAATTAAAACCTCATAGGTATCTCAGATTGCAAACAATGTGTACTGTAAGATCTTAGCAGCATAGCAAATCCACGCAAGCCAAACTTAAGGGGCCTGAAACTTAAGAAACATAATGAGGATGATTGAATACACCAAAACTATAAGCTGAATACACAGAGTATTTCTTAATTTTTGTCATTTCATTTGTGTAAACAGCAGACACAGGGAGATTATTCACTGCTGTACTGGAGTCTGTGGCTTAGGCATAAATGTCTATCATCATAACTTACCAGAAATTTAGGAATGTTTTCAAACAAATGCCAATGTGATAGTTGTTAGTTTTTGCTATAATTTCCTTAAATATATGGCCTAAAAAACTAAGTAGGGACATGTATTTATAAGAAATGGATAGACTAGAGGAGAGGGAATGGCTGGCAACTGAAACAAAGAACATAATAATTTTTAAGGTAATAGCTAAGTGTTTCATTCCAAATTAATTATTTGTTGGATGAAAGAATGAGTTATCCTAGGTTCACCTTTTATTTACTGGAATCCCTTACTGAAGAGCTGTCATTTCCAGATCCCTTCATCCCTTCAGTGAGGGGTGAAGCCTGTCACTGCCACTCTGTGCCATTTTGAGGCCCAGCCGGAAGGCAACATGAAGTTCACCTATTTCAGTGGCATAGAACCAAAAAAAAAAAAAAAAATTGAAAATAACTTGTAGATTACAGTATGTGCCATGTGTCTGGTCTCGTGTGACCCAGTGACACAACTCTTTGTCATTGACTTACCTAGTGAACAGCGTGTCAATTTTCAGGATTCACTTTCCACACAAGCCTAAATCCAGTATTTTCTGTACAGCAATGGTTTTGAATGTTCTCTGCCAAGAAAGGAGATTCAAATATTAGTAATAAAAATCTGTTTTAAAAAGGGCTAAGAGAACATTCATAACATGGAACATTTATAACATGAACTCTTCATAAAATTCAAATTGGCATTTGTTAACTCAATTTTCAAACTGATTGCATTAACATAGATACTAAACACTTGAATGAGATTTATGAAAGTCACATCAGGACATGAATAAAAGAAGTACTTTCTGTAGAAATTTTAACATTGCTTTGTTTCTAGGCTATCATGGGGCATTGCCAGAGCCAGGAACACAGGTTTCAGCACTTAAAAACCTTGCCTGCTTCTGACATGCCCTTAGCTATAAGATATAGGCTAAGCATAATGGTATGCTGAGACCCTTCTGCATTTCACCAGGGAGAAGGAAGAAAAGAGAGCTGCTTATGATATACTTTAAGTGAATTCCTGAAGGAAACTTCTATGTCTAGTTCTGGGAAACCCATGATTTTACAAAACTCAACATCAGACATGTATATTGTATAATATTGCCATGCAAACTACTGGAGATGGGTTTTCCAGGCTTATGCGTGTATAATATTGCAATAATTTAGCCACATGATCATATGTCCTTTAGATCATACAGCCTGTCTCAGGCAGACATGAATTCACTGTCCAGTTCTGCAACATGGTCTCTCCACAGCCTTCAAAACTGACTGCAGCTGGAGGGAACAAAACTTGACATGGAGATCACGATTCTGCTTTGCTTTCAAAACAAACACACACACACTGATGAAACAAGAGCTCTGACAAAAGACACTTTCTTCAGTTTGCTTTGTCAGAAGAACAACCTTTGCTAAGGGAGTCATGCTATGTTTCAGAACATCTATGAGGAAATATAACAAGTTTTAGAGTTTTGGATTAAAATATTTCCTTTAGGAGTTCTCAATTCACAGAAGCAATAAATAACCAATTTCTGTGATTATCACCTATGAAAGGCAAAACCTACATAATGACTTGGTGGGTTTTATTACTGCAGCTGTTGTAGGTTTTCTGTTAATTAGAGATTTGGGAAAAAGAAATGTTTTGTTATTGCTCTTGCACTGTTCAAGAGTGTAAGCAACAACGATAAACAGAGATGGGGGACCCAGTAGGATGACTTAATTTTTTTTCAGTAAAATAGCTCTGTTTAGAGTTTAATTCTGGATTATGAAGAAAAATCCTGTATTATGAAGAAATGCAGCAAAACAGGCATGAATAATGGAAGTCCATGACAGAAGGAATATAAAAAAATAGTCACCAAAGAAATTTCTAGAGACAAGTTCTATTTTTGGCAATGTTTTCTTCATAATGTCCTATTCCCTCACCTGCAGCAGATAGAATGAATGGAACTAAAGCACCACTCTACCCAGAAATAGACACAGCATCTTTCATGTGAATTCCAGCTCCCTGGTATTTAAGAACAAACAAAGTAAATTAAAAAGAGATTGTTCCCCACTAGTTTTTTTTTCCTGTTGAAATTCTCATAGATTTTGAAAATAAAGTAGATTAAGGGATTCAAAAAGGATTTTAAAAGCTTTAAAAAACCTGTATATTTGCCTTGAGCAAAAACTATATTTAGCCAAAGCAAATATAAAAACAAATAAATTCCAGGAGATAACATGAGCAATCAGCTATGAGAAGACTGGGAAGTGTGTAACATCTTGTCTGATCTGTCAATCTTGATTGATTGACACAAAGATCTGCTATTCCCTTGTGTATGTTCTGCCTTAGGTAACAATGCCTAGGTCTTGCAAAGGCAGGAATTCATGAAGGGGAGAAATTTTGAATATAGGAACAAGGCTTCATATAATGCGATGGCTTGAGAGTTTATGCAACATCTTTTCTTATGGGACACTCTCATGCAACACAAAATTAAAGCATACCTTTCAGGACAGCAATTCTCCAAAACAGACCATAACTCTACATGGCAGAATGGTGGGATAGCTTCCTGTAGTGAGATGTTTTGGATCAGCTCAGCAAGAATGAAATAAGTGATAAATTTTTGGACTGAAAAGCACAGGGAAACAATATTTTTCAATGGAAAGAAAGAGGGATAAACACATTTTCCAGAGGAGCTTTCATTCAGTTCCTGCTGCTTAAAATTAAAAGCTTCTGGAACTGACTTGCAAACCCCAACGAGTAATGTAGAGAAGGAAGCTGAATAAATCAGGTGAAAACAAGCACAGAATGGAGCTGTTACCAGGCAATCTCAGTAGGCAAACTGTGAAAGTTGGTCAAACTAGTTCAGTGGGAAAAGCACTGCCTTGAAGCTGCACAGCTGACAAGATGTTCAAGGCAAGGGAAGCTTCTCCCTGTGGAGAAAATGAGCAAATTTTCTTGCTGTTTCATGAATAATAGTCATGCCTCATAAGAATGGAAACTTGTTCATACAAGCTATATTTGCACATAAATCAAACTTCAAGACATCTTAAAAAACCTCTTAATAACCTAATCTTGCAGCTGAAGAGACATGACTACCTCTTTGTGACTGTGCAAAGGAGTTCAGCAAGGTAACACATCATGCAAATGCAAATAGGAGCTTTATGAGCAATGAATTTATTCCTCTGTCTCCTCTCCTATGAGCCAAAATAACATTGATCTGCCATAGTTAATGCTCCTAGCCAGTGATTTCCAAAAGAGAGGTGCTGGGGAAACAGGATAGGACACACACAGGTAAAAATTCAAATAGTAAGGACCATCCATACCAAACTTACTCAATGCACAGTTTCTTTTATAGCAGGTGAAGGCCAAAACCCAACACCACATAGACTTGGTACCTGTTTACTTTTATGCCTTGGTTTATCTGCTCCAAAAAATCTAAGTATTTTCATCTTGAGTAATTTTTGCCTACATTGCTAATTTGTTGTACCCAAATTTAACTTATTTTTTGTCTTGTGGCTGTCATGCTTACATAAAGCTATGTACTACAACTGATATTTTCTTAAATTGTTTTATTAATTTTTTTTCCTTTCTCTTCCTTCTCAAAGCAAATATCTTGAAATATTTTAACAAAAATCTGAGCATTTTGAAGCAATTTTGAACATACAGGCACAGTCTAAAGTGCATTAGAAACAACTGAGCAGTTTTGTAGTTCCAAAATTGAAAATAAAAATGTTTCCAAATTTGAACACCCAAAATTTGCTAGGCTTCTAAATATGTACTAAGGCACTTAAGCATGAAGTCTGCTTTTCAGTGATAACAAGTACCTTTAGTTCACCCTATTGTGAGCTGGTTTTGAGTAAAATATAAATTTATTCATTTGACGTTCTCCAAGGCTGAGAATTTCTTCTGCAGGCTTCATTCAGAAACCAAGAGCAGGTGTTGCAAAATATCCAGGAGAGCAACATAAGAACCATCTTGCAAAGAAGGAAGAGGAGAGGTACTCTTGTGATGTGGTTCACAAATCAGCAAGTTCTCTAATAAACAGGCCAGTAAATTTGCTTTGCAAGGAATACAAGTTGATAAATCTCCCTAGCTATGCTTTCTGTCGATTGATATGATAAGATATATTTTACTTAAAATTAGGATTGTCTGAAGCTCAGTGGATTTAATTATTTGTAATTATCCAGTTGTTGTCAGTATGTGGCCATTTTATGACAGTGGTATCTACTGTGTGGGTCAGGTTCAACTGTACATCTTTTCAAACACAGAATTAATGTACTATTGATGAAACCATTACTAGAACCAAATTAAAGTCTGGGCTGATGTATTGGTCCATGGGGTGCTGTCAGACATGAAAGGAGTAATTAAAATTCATTACTTCATACTCTGCAACATTCCAATTATTAATGAACTTCAACTGCTGGACTGCACCATATCTATCACAAATACCTTCCTAGTCTTTCTTTATTAGGAAGAAAAAATTCAAAGTACCTGACAGAACTACTAAAATGAAAAAAAAACAACAGAAATTAATCAAGAATGAGGCAAACTCTGCTTATTTGGAAATAAATGGGGTATATATTGTAGGAGTACATATATATTGTAGTGTATATATATTTATACACACACAGGCACATGTGCCCATCAAAGGTGACTTGTGCACCTTCAATCAGGCACAGAATGCCACGTAAATATTCAGCAGAATAATCTATTTTTGAATAGTTTCATTTGTTTGCTTTTGTGTCCACATACACAGCTTCATTGTGCTATGTGGAAGCCTTTGCTAAATAAATGCAAAGCTATGTTGCTGTGACCCTTGTCCTTTTCAATCCAACTTCTCTCTGTTATTTCACATCCCTTCACATCCTCCCATTCCTCAAAAGTCTGTTACCTTGTGAAGATTCTGATCTCTTTTAGACCAGTATAATACTAATTTTCAGTAAAGTTCCTTCACTATGGATTCTGAAAAGCAAGCTGTGTGCTCTATCTCTGAAGCCCTTCAAATACAGCTACAGAGAAATGCAACAAAGGGAGATCATTCTAAGTTCTCACAGCATAGAGCAAGAGTGCATCTTCCAGGAGTTCCATGTATACAAGGAGATTTGAGCTGTTTTTTACTGCTTGGATTTACTGTACAGGCACCAGTGCCTGAAATATAGGGTGGGAAGGAGGGGGAAAAATCTTGGGTAAACTGTGCAAAATAAGATAACTTCTTTATTTATAATTTTTTACATATTTTCACTTTCAATAATGTGAAGCTGTGCAAGCACTCTAACCACTCTTTGACTAACATGTGAGATCCATCCAGAAATGCCCCAGGAGTATGTCTGGCTTTATATCAGAATAAAGATCATATTCTCCAACATGAAAAATCTAGCTTGTTGATGTGTTGCTTGCAAACAAAAATAGAAGAGAGGGACATTTTCAGACTTAAATTCATGTTTGAGCAGAAACACGGCATTTCAGTTCAGCAGATGAAATATTCAATGAGGTTTAATAAGTTTGCTCTTGAGAAACCACTAATCGACATTATTCTTCAGGCTGACATCTGCATTGAAGACTCAACAATTTCATCTGAAGTTTTTGTGAAAAGTTATGGAAGACATTACAGACTGAAATTCTCTTGCGCCTAGTAGAAACTCCTTTATTTTCTTTATTGTCACCCTGAAAATGTGTATCTAAAAGGTACCGAAATAAGATCTTAAGAAATATTTTTAATGGTATTTTTTAAGTTTAGGGGGGAAACTGAGCAGGGATTAACACCACTATGACATCTGCCACGATGAATTCGTGACCAGGATCAGCTGCACTGGTTTGATGCATGGGAGGTTGGCAGCAGTAACAACATAAACAGTCCCCACCTCTGTCTTACTTATTTCTGCCCTGTGTCCTATCATATCAGTTTTTCCTCATTTGTCTTACTTTTCAGGGTTCTTGTTTGTTTGTTTGGAGGTTTTTTTTTTTTGTTTTTTTTTTTTTTTTTTTTAACTGGTTTTCTTTTTTAAATGGAGGGGGCCATTATGGCATAGTGAAAGTAGAGTTTTCTTAAGCTGATATTGCAGCTGGAAAACCCTTTATTGTTAAATCCAAATCTACCCCTTAATTTCCAATGCCTTCTCCCTTGCTGTAGATGCCTAATACGGAAAGGAAATACTTTCCTTTCTTTTAAGCTGAATTATAATATATGCTACTCCTTGTTTTACTAATATTTTTAATAATAAAGTAAAGAATTTCACTCAAGTTTGAGAAACACACACATATGTATAGTATTTTGAGTCCAATTTGGAAACTGAGAACATAATTTTGCTATCTAATCAGATGCAGATACTAACATCTTAATATCTACTCATCTCCAGATTTTAGCCATTGCTATTTGAAAAGAAATAATTTGTTACATGAGGAGTTGAAGCACTAAGCAAAATGTGGCAATCAAAGCAATATAGATCTAATTGTCATGGAAAAATTCTGATTACTCAAGCATACATGCCTTCCCTTTTTAATTGTATGTCTTCCAAGCAGAGGATCAAGTGTGGGATCAATAGAGTCACACATGTTTTCAATTTATACAGTCTTATCAAAAGCCAAAGCTCTTTCAATGGTCTTTAGAATACTTTACCTGAAAAAAATAATTTCCCCCTCCTCCAATATTAGATAAATACTGGTTGTAGAAAGATTTCCTTTATATAATATAAATGACAAGGTTTTTCTAAAAGCACGTGGTTAAACCACGGAAAACTGTTCACAAAGAATTGTCCACTATTTAGGAGTTTGACAGTTTTGAGTTCAACATCTTTCTACCTATGGTCTTGCTATTCCTCATTTTAAAAATTATATATATATGTCGTATTTCTTATAAGCAAATATGGAAATATGGAATATTGACATAGAAATGTTGGGGGAGCATATATCTATATCTATATTTATATATGTATTTATCTATATCTATATCATCTATATCTATCTCTATCTTTATATATATTTCTGTGTTACAGTTTTTGGTATATACTCATTTAAATTATAAATGCTTCCTTGAAGGACTTCAAGAACAATTAGAATCTGAATGACTTAGGAGAAATCTGTTTCAATGGGCATGGAAAAAGGAGTAAATAATGATGGAAAGATAAGTAATTAGACAATATAACTTGACGGAGCTGTGTACTCCTGAGTGTGAATGAAAAATCATGATTATTTGTGAGGGGTGGAAAAAGAATGAAAAACATTCCAGGACAGATGAGGGAAAAGAGCTGATTCGAATGAGCAGACAGGCTAGATGATTAAGACCTGTTTTAAAACTCAGGTATTACTATGACCATCTTGTGTGTTGTGTAATTGTGTGTTATATCTGGAATTTAGTAGAAAATACTCTGAACACCCTTTGAAATGAAGCATTATCTCCCTAAGTCTAAGTACAGAAAAGAAAACACATGAGGAGATCAGTTACTTGCCAGTGCTATCAGTTAACATATAATTCAGTCATAAGAATTAAAAATATGTTTGTTTACCAGGAAATGACCCGATATTGGTTTTTGCCTTGAATGCTGCACATGCACGTGCGGTGCATATGCTGGGGTCTGCTGACCAAACTGTAGAGTATAAGTAAGGTTTTACCATCAGGCTTTGCACCTTACCTGTTGAAAAAGTGGTTTGACTCACACAAGAAGTGCACATCAACCTTCGCTTCATTTCCTCCTCATCACTTGAAAACAGCATAAGAAGGGCACCTTTTCAAGCACAATTTTAAAAGGAAAATGATGCTATAAATAAATGAGCAGAATTGTTGTAATATTTCAATTCTTTAAGTAAGTGCATTTAAAAAAAAATCCCTTATGGAAATTAGGGGAACTTGAAGGCAGTAAATGCAAAAGCCAATTCCTCAACATGTACATATCCTTTCTGTCCTAGATGTACGACTTTAAGGTCAGCTCCATATTTATTCTTTACGCATTTAATTCCCTGTTGCTGGGCATCTATCATCAGAGGTCAGCACTCACAGTTTGTTAGAACAGTGGTGTTTTCTGTTGACATCCTATCCCATTCCTTACTCCATGCCACAGCCGTAGCATCATCCCTCAATGTGGTGAACTGGGTCCAGGCCTTCTGTCACAGGAAAAGGAGCCTTAGAATCAGAGTGGAATATTATCATCCAGCAAGGTTACCAAGCAGCAAGACATGACTCAGTGCAATGCACAAGACAACTGAGGAGGATATAAATTAAAGTAAGGCAGAAAAGTAAGGAGGATCCCTGTGGAGTTTCAGATGAAAGGAAAGTGATGAGAAGCAGTTTATCATATTTATAACAGACTTTACAAAAGTGTTTTCTCTTAAGACATTTACTTCATAAAAATATTTATAGTTCAATAAAGTAAAAAATGCATCATATATTATAAAAGTCATTGTATTCTGATAGTGCAAATTCAATGCTTCTGTATACTCTGAGCACCTATTTCTGGAACATAAATCAGTATTTATCCATGCACACACAAAAAAATAAAATTATTAAAGCAGGATTCCCATGGCATCTTATTAATATAGCTCCGCTACCCTCAAAAGCAGAGAATGGACCCATCTCCAGGGGCAGAGGCAGCCACGGAGCTCCCTGTGGGGCAGCAACTGCAGCAAAGCTCTCGTGTGAGTGCCCTTCACTAATGGGGATCTGTCACAGAGCAGCCATCTCACAGCCACACCTCCTGGGTGCCAGCCCCTCACAGGGACTTGCGAGGAGAGGAAATAAAATAGAAATGGAATGCCTGAAATCAGTGCTTACCAAACAGGTTTGGGTGGGAAGAAAAATGCCTAATGCAGCACAACAGAATGAGAGTGAATAAATAAGTTGTTTGGAACAAACAAGAGGGGCTGGTGGAAGTGTAATAGAGGAGCTATAGCAGATGCTTGGAATAAATTTTTTTCCTTACTGAAGTAAAGGGCAAACCACCACCAAGTCCTTCATGGTGTTATTGCAGGCTTCCTTATTAGTGATTTTTGGATTGAATTCAAAAGCCATAAATAAAGGAAAGCACTGCATCATCAGTATTAAATCTGAACTACCTCCTCCTCCCATTCAGAAGTATCTTAAAAAGTCTTCCATCAAAATTTCCTTTCTCCCTGGACATGTCTAGTCCTCATTGCTGGCTTTTAGACTGAAGCTTCTTTTAAAAGTACACACTGAAACAAAAAACAACCTCCATGTATATGTGACAGTTATTTATAATAAAAAATATTACATATATTTAAGGTGAGCTAAATCTGCACAATTATTAGTAATAAGAGTGGCACGACACCTCTAGTGCAGCTTCTATGGCACGATGTCATAGTTACCATAGTATTACAGAACACATACCACCTTAAACTGTCTAACTCTTGGTTCTAATCTCTGACCCCAAAATAAACCTAACTTTTGATGAATGTGCTGAATATACAAGCACAGAGGTCC
The DNA here is from genome assembly GCF_028018845.1 of Melospiza georgiana. NCBI lineage: Eukaryota > Metazoa > Chordata > Aves > Passeriformes > Passerellidae > Melospiza > Melospiza georgiana. The sequence goes on along the minus strand of NC_080430.1, from coordinate 32,165,406 downwards.
CAGCAGGCATACACTCCCTTCTGCAAGCATGCAATATATCTATCTCCCTTGTGTAACATGTTCATCTAAATACATCAAAAGACTGAATACATTATTTGTTTTATCTCTGGACTGTAAGACAACCAGTACAATAATTTCCACAAGCTGAAATACTTCCTTGTGAAAAACAATAGCACTGGGGTACTATCAGGGTTCCTAATATTAATTTTCACACAATGCACAAAAAATATCTGAATATATAGGTACATCTATTGTCACCATCTCTGTACAAAGCTGATACTTAATGACATAGAACTACTTGCTGTTCCTTCTGTAGAAAACTATTAATGAACATCTATTTTAACATAACTAGGGTATTTGTTTTTTCAAGGGTATTTGTCTCTTATTTTTTCAAGGGTATTTGTCTCTTATTTTTCACTCTTCCTCACTTGCAGGCAATCAAAACTGAAATGTGGTATTTTATTTCACTGCTGTTCAGTGAAAGCACTTTTAGAAGTAAAACATCACAGTATGGTTTATTTTTATTCATAAAAATGTTCAATCCATTTCCAAAGAATCTTAAAAGAGTTAAGAATGACATTAATTTCCACAGTCCTACTATTGAAAATATATGGGGCAATTTTTTCTACCTAGGCTGCAAGATAGAAGGTTTCTGAGAAAGGTTTTCATCTGCAAGCAAATTTTTGGTGGAGAAGGACAGGGAGAGGTTCCAGGTAAAGCAAAGCTCTAGACAAATTAGCAACTGTTAAACTCCAGCACAAAGCAAATATCTACAAAGAGATGTCCCCGCTGTTCCAAGTGCTGACCTTGGAAACTCAAATTTGGATTTATCTCTATTTCCAGAGGGTCCTCATAACTCAGCTCACCTGCTGTGTCATAGATCTGTGATTGAAAATGAGGTAAGTGCTGCCCATTTCACATATTTCTGAGAATAAAAGACATTCATCATGATATAATGCACATAAGAAATAGGAAACAAGTATGAAAAGGGGGAGGAGAATTTGCACTAAGGAAGAAAAGAATGGTCCAAATCTTCAAAAGTAAGGAGGAAGAAAGCTTTGCAGAGACAACTGCAAGGATTGGAACTTCAATGCATTTACTGAGTACTATCATGATTTCCTCCATGCGCAGAAAAATGGGATTATCATAACTACATGCTCTTCCCGGGGTTGAGCAGAATAGGTCTCTCGGTATCATTTTTACAGCATTTGCTGTTACAAAGGTGTCACAAAGAGCAGACTTTGGCATTAAGCATTGAAAAGGGAAGGGATATTCTCCTGCCAGCGAACATCTCTCTTTCATTTCCCTCAAAAGATACCTGTAATCTGAGGAAAGTATGCCTCTGTGCACACACACTACATATATATAAAAAATATATATAATAGATATTTTATATATATGTGTAAGTGTACATACGGACATATCCTGGAAAACAAATACCTTCAATTAGGCCCTTGTATATACAAATCTGTACTTCAAATTTTACTTTTTTGTACCTTTAGAGAAGGAATCCAGAAATGTCCCTTTGTGTCCTGGTGATGTTGTTTTATGAAGGTTCCAAAGTAAGACACAAGTGCTGCTGTCAATAAGATGTCACCACATGAAAGTTTTCTTCTGTGCTTTGAGATTTTCAATGGCATGGCTCCAATCCATTTTTTGGACTGCAAAGCAAAAGTAGAAGTTATCTCCTGAGCACCATGGAAGTGACAGAATGTTTAATCTCCATGTTATTAACCAGAAGCACACAAAAGTACAAGAGGAGAAGTACTCCATCAGCAAGAGATGCACTTCCAAAGACTGCAAAGGCTGGAAAAAATCCAGAATATCTGGTGGTGACTTGAAACCTTTGAGGCTGAAAACACTGGGATAGAACTTTTTGTCAAACATTCTCGCTACTGATTTTTTCAGTAATTGGTGCTTTTGTCTAGATCAGATAAAGCATGGTGGACACAGTTCAATATTGGCAGCACCTGGTGTCCTGCTGCCAGGGCAGGCGTTTCCAGCAACATTCAGAAAAGGTAAGGAAACCAGAATATTACAAGACAAAAGAGAGGAAGAAAGATCTGTTTCAACCTCAATAAAGATGTCACTTCTACTTTTTTTTTTTTTTGCATTTTATTTTTCCAGGAGGAGGAGAAAAGCAGCAGAGAAAGTATTCCTACCCATGGCAGTGGGGGATTTAGAACTTGGATGGTCTTTAAGGTCCTTTCAAACCCCAAATGTTCTACGATTCTGTGAAGACCTGCAGGGATTTTTGCTCTTATTTATCTTTCTTCTTTTACCCAATAACTACAGACATCTTACTCAGGTAAGGCTGCAATGATTTGGAATTTTCACAGGAGAAAATCTGAGGGTGGCCAAACACACAGGCTGTCCAGAGAGGTTGTGGAATTTCCATGGTCCTGGACAATCTGGTCTAACTAATCTTGTAATCTTGTTTGATCAATGAGGATGGATTAGAATATCTCAGAAGGTTCCCTCCAGATGCAATGATTCTGTCAAAGTTTAACTCTAGAATAATTTTCTTTATATATATATATATATATATATATATATATATATATATATATATTTTTTTTTTTTTTTTTTTTTTTTTTTTTTTTTTTTCCTACAGAGAGCCCTGGTTTCCCTTGTTCTTTTGCAGAGTTCATTTAAACCATGCTAACCCTGGGATGTTTAGGATGAATAGTCAGGAATGGTCTCAGATCTTGATGTTTATTATAAGCAGCTATGTGGAAAGCTTCTATTTTATTCTGGTTGTGTGATAAAGACAGCCCACCATCTATTTGAAATTTAAGCTGGTTACTAAAGAATTTCAGAAAATGAAAGCATCTTCTTCAAAGAAAATTGACATTTAAGACATGGATCCTCTCTTTTTCAGTCAGGACTTGTGACAAGGCACAAATCCCAAACTAGCAGTTTTGGCACATGATGCTTTGATTGTTCTGAGTGTACAGCTCCCAGAAAGGAATGAATCTATGCATGAATGCATGCTCGAATAACTTTGACACGGAGAGGAAGGTGAAAATTGACCTCCCATGAGAATAATCTTCAAATGGATAAAATTCTTGATGTAAAATAGGAATAAAATAAAATAACCTTTCTTCTTTGTTTGTACTGTTTGTTTGTAGTGTTTGAAATATTGCAGGTAAAATTTCTTCACTTGCATTAGAGAAACCTCAGGGAATCATTCTCCAGTGACTGAAGCAGAGAAAGGGACAGGATGAAAGAAGGAAATCACCCAGGAACTACTTTTAGGACAGCCATTTACGCTCTGCCCGTACAGACATTTATTTTTCAGAGAAATTATAGTAATCAAGTTATACTTTTCCAGCCATTTACATGATGTAATATAAATCAATGAAAATTTCTGAATAGAAAGAATCCTCTATATTTCATGTAATTTGATATTAAATGCTTGTTTTTTGCTGGTGTCATCTGCTTCAGGGCTTAAAAGAAAACTTTTACACGTGCTCGTTTCTGAAAGCTGTACAGATTATAAAATCAATCTCAAATAACAACTCATTCTCATCTAAAACACAATTTTCTATGTGTACAAAACTGAAGTAATAAAAGAATTGTTAAATTTGATATTCATGTAGTCTTTTCCACTTACGTTTTTCAGAAAACTCAGAAATACTTACTGAAAATGTTAAACATTCAGTGTTGGGAAGGCAGACACAGAATTCAGTGATAACAGAGGACTCAAATCTTTTGTTATAAAAGAGAAATATTCAAGGCCCACTAAGAAAACAGAAGTATCTTTAATCAAAGTAAGCTGCTTTAAAGAGCTAGCATGTGTCTGCTCCACAGTATGAACACAGGAATTTGGTGTGTCAAGGCCTCCAAAACCCCAGTTCCATCCATGAGAGATGCCCAATGAGTAGCAATTAAAGACCATTCCTGATAAAGGTTCTAACGGCAATGTTTGCAATGTAGCAGTTTTGCTTTGAAGTATTTTAGACATTCATTTTTGCCTACAGAAGTCATTGGATTTTTCTTTAAATCATTAACTGAGGGCAACAAGACAATAAACCCATTAATTTACAAGAGGGCTTTTTGATTTATCCATTCTTTCTTCTTGTTGTCACTGATGGGTAAGTCATAAACAATAAAGAATACCCACCTCATTCTCCAAAATAGCTTTGAAATCTGAAGATTTGCTAAACATAGAATGATTGTCTATTTAAATCTTCAGTAATTTTACCATACCAGCCAAGCACCATAAATCACTAGTGACATTGGCTAACAAGGGTTTAAGAGTTGGAACATGCAGTGTAATAAATTTCCAGACAGTTAAAAATCACTATAATTTTATTCTAATGCATTATAGATTGCCTGTAATGTCATCCTGGCCGGGGTGACCCATTTCTAATTTTGAACAGCTGTTCAGCTCGGGAGTTAGTTAATGATTAAATATAAATTGCCTGATTTATTAGTCTGAATGGCTGAGCTTCCAGGTCAATGCTATATAGACAAAATCATCAGTCTTGATGCTTTTCAGAAGTTAACTGTCTCCTGTTCTAGTCAAAAAGAATTTATTCTCAGAGGAAAAGGCTTGACATTCTCAATTAATCCTTTCCAATATTTTCCACATTAACTTACACAATAAGATCACTAATAAAACCTCAAATTTTGGAGATAAACTTCTTTTAACTACGTGTAAATCTTCAAGACCTGGAGCCTAACCATGGGCTAAGGCCATTGACTTGCACAGAGCTTCCAAAGGCTTTGGAGGGCTGCAAGGCCAGGCCAATAGGGACTATCTCAAGTGTCTTGGGACAAACAAAATTTTCATATGCAGATAGTAACACCAACTTCACAGTTTTTCTACCAAAGGAAAGATTATTTACATATTTTACATTTCTAGCATAGTAACTACAGAACCAGAAAAAACCCCATGTATTCTATTTTAATTTTGCTGGGGTATTTTGATTAGTTTTATGGTCTTACAATATTTTTTTTCAAACTGATTTAATAGTGATTGCTAGCCTCTGCTGAGATATTTGCAGAAATAAAAGTATCCACACTGTGATCTTAGAAAGCAAGGTCACAGGGATTTTAAGAAATCCAACTGAAAATATTTATTCAGCTTGCCTTGGGGACTCATGTCATAGTATAAATATTCCTTGTACCTTCCATTTCCTGTCATATACAGGTATTTGTCAAAAAAAGGAATTGTTAAAATTCTAGATGATTAATTGAGACAAAACAATTTCTGTAAAGACCAAGGAGAGATTGCTCAGCAATGCCGTGGCTGACTCCAATGGTTCTGTTAAATAGGCATGCAGTAGCTTTAATGATGTTTGCCTGCAAATAAAGCTAATAACCACACTGAAATACATATAATTTTAGCATAAATACATTTCGTTCTTATTTAAAAATTATTAGTTTCTGTAAAAACCCAAAAGCAAATAGCAAATATCTGATGGGTGCTTTCCACTTATTTGCAATCTAAAGTGCAACAAGGGCAGATGCAGGGCAGCTCCGTCCTGACCTAGAGGATTATTCAGTCTTTCTGCTCATTAACCAGAGGCTGCCCAGGCTGTCACAATGTGTTCACAGTTGTGTATAAATGCGGTGACTTCGTTATTGAGATTTCTCTCTAGCAATCATGCCAATATCAATTTCTCAGCAATATTTGATTTTTAGGAAATAAAATTGTGGCGCAGCACATTTTACTTCACACAAATTTATTGAGAGTTTATTTGTGGTTTGGGGTTGTTTGGTTTGGTCTTTTTTAAAATTTATTTCTAAAAGTGGTCATCTAGACTCCTTTGTCCCCTCTGGACTTCCCCCACCTATTTTCCCCACACAATCTTCAAAAATTTAGGCGTAACCTCCCGTTCAACAAAAAAATTTCAATTATTTAAAAACTCACACTAAGATGAACATTCAAGAAAAATCTTCTTCCCTCAGGTCACTTAACCAACCAGTTGGCTAGCCCAGTAATTTTGTTTATTCTGTTAATCATCTTGACATAGGACTGTTTCTTCAGCTGCTTTCTCAAGTGGAGACATGAGCTTATACAGAAAAGGCTTGGGTAAATAGTGTAGCAAATAACATATTTTAATTACAATAATTTTAGGCAGTACCTTTAACTTTGAGAGACACAAACTTCAGAGGAAATGTTTTGCTAAATTCTGGGTTTTTTTCCCTGCAGCTCCTGGACCACCATACATTAACTAACAGCAACATAAACAAAAAAAAATGCAAGATGGAATTATTATTTCCATTTTGCATATGAGCCTGGAGACACAAAAACATTCAGTAATTTGCTCATGGGCAGCTTTGCATGCTGATCTGCACCTTTAACCACACTTCTCTGCACTCTGCTCAGAAGGCAGCAACGTCTCTGGCTTTGCATTCAGGGGTTTCATACTGCACGTGCCTCAAAACAAGTTACCTCAAAGCAATTTGTTTCTTTAGAGTAACAAACAGAGATAACAACAGTGAGTTCCACTTCAGGGCAAAATTTTCCTCTGTGGGGCTTAATGAAAAAACAGCAGCAGGAACACATTGTGCATACCTCCACAAAAGCTGTTTTTACCATTATTACAGGATCAAAGATTTGGCTCTCTTCTGTCAGGTTTGATGCTTGAATTGGTGGTGTCAAACAGGAAATTTAGAAATTATTTATAAGTTTAAAATAAGTTTATTGGCAAAGGGGGAAAGATGCATCTTATAGATTAATAAAGAACGTTGACTTGATTTCTTTAGGGATAACAAGGCAGCCAATAGAGTTTTTACGGTGATGAATCTTAGATTGAGAGACTACTGAGGACTTACACTCAAGTATGAGGACTCACCCTCAGTAAGGGCATCTAACAGAGATGGGCTATAAGTAAAACTTCATCAATCCAGCATTCAAGGCACAAGAAGAAGGAGCACAGTAACAGTTCACTACTGTTTTTTAGGTGAGACTTATTTCTGGACACCTCAAATTTGCCTGCATGATAACACAGAGCTGGCTATAGCTCAAGTACAGTCATCCATCAAAGGCTCAGGTAGTAAAGATGAGAGAGTGAGACAAACAGTAAGCAATGCCTCAATATCTATGGGATTTGATTTTTTTTTTTTTTGGTATATAATAATCTCCTTTATCACAGCAGTTCTTATTCTATGATTTCTGAATAAGAAAGTTGTCACTACAAAACACACCATTCCCTTTTGTCATCTTTTCATAGCATGCAACATAAATAAAGCCTAGCATCAGCAGAAATACATATTGCATTTTATACCCCAGCACCCTAAATTCAACACCCTATGGGATAAACCATGTATTTTAAATACACTTGTTTTCAAGGAAGCTAGTGCCAGGAAACTCTGCTCCACAAATCACAGCAGAGAGCCATTACTCTCCATAGCAAGCCTGCTGAACTGTGCCCTTGGATAATCCTTGTCAGGTACAGAGTATATTTTAAGTGCTCTCATCTATTAATAACAATGATTGTAATGATAAATAATACAAATTGTACCACTTCTGCAAAAAGGATAAGCTTGGCCCAACTTCTTAGCACTAGCACTACTAAACTTCCTTTTTTTTTTCTTGCATAGTATAGGCATACTTATTGTGAAATATATATGAATGTAAAAATCATAATTTTCACAAATTTTTTTAGCAGATAACAAGTCTCATGAATGATTGAAATCTGATATATTTCCACTCAAAATACTTATAAAATAATTTTGCTTGTGAAGAAATTATCCTTTTTGATATTTCCTAACTACCTTTTCATTCAATTTACTGTAATCAATTTACTATATAGAAATTGTTGGATTTGATGGGATATTAAAAATTTAACATACAAGAAAGGATTCATAGACATCATCCTGCATAGAATATTTTTTAATCATCTTCAGAACATTTAAAATGTTTGAATTACACAGTGTATTTCTATTATTAGTACCAGCCTGTGTGTATTCACCATCAAAAAAGATTACTCTAACAATATTTATTACAATGTTGCCCATAGATCATAAAATAATTTTGACCTGCAATTACGTTTAAGACTCCAACTGTTAACCCAGCACTGCCTTCCAAGCCCACCACTAAACCATGTCCCCAAATGCCACACCTACAAATCTTTGAAGTACTTTCAAGCACGGTGACTCTACCAGGCAACCATTCTGGTGAAGAAATTTTTCCTAATATGCAAAATAATAATTCTCTCACACAACCTGGGGCTATTTTCTCTTGTCCTTGTTGCCTGGGAGGAGAGCCTGTCCACTTCACTCTGCAGAGCCTCCCTTGCCCTCTAGCAGATCAACAGTCCTGCCCAACCTGGTGCTGTCTGCGAGCTGACTGCGGGGGCAGCCCATCCCCTCATCATTTCTCATTTAAAGATGTATTCTGGAGCCCATGGAAAGTGAAAGGAGGTCAGTAACTGTGCTGCCTAGACTGAAGGTGTGTTATTGATTACTAACAGCTGCACTGGTTATCACTGCTGAGAATTGCTGGCCACAAAATCTTCCGTATGAAAAATACATACAACTCTCCTTGCCTCTCTCTCTCTGCCAACAGAAAGAAGCTGAATTATGAGTCAGGGAGCACAGAATATCCATGAGTGCAGAAGCAGAGATCACTAGCATCTGATGGTCTGCCTTCAAGTTCATTCCTCAGAAAATTGATAGAGGAAGATGGAAAAGAGACAGGCAAATAAATGACTGAAAGGGAAAAGGGCAAGAAATGAACTGAAGAATAGGGGGCAATCCTGCTGACTGGATACAGTTGACTTATAGCCCAGAGAGACAGGCACAGAAAAATGTCTAAATATAAAGAGTGATCTTCCTTTAATATCAGAAAAATTCTTGTTTTTATGGACACAACTCTGAGTTGTTTACTGAACTCGGTCAAGCACTAAGAGCTTTTTACAGGCTGATGGGCTACACAGGTTTATCAGCTGCTAAGGTAAATAAAATCTAAGTACCTGCTGCTAAGAAGTGCCTGCATGGTTCATTTTTTCTTCTCCCAGAAAAAAAATACAAGTTTGCCTTCCCTTTGTACTAATTTCACAGACTCCCTTCCACAGTGAATCTTACCTTTAAAAAGCCTGACATGAACCAGTTGGAACAAGTTGCATAGGCCAGGGGGCCACGTTGCATAATACTGAATGAAGAATGAAATCAAGCAGATCAAGAAGTACCATGGCTGGAAAAATGGAACTGTTAAAACTTTGCTATATGTAAAACTCTCTAGAAAAGACAAAGAAAACTGCTGAATATGTCTACAGCACTTTATTTGAACCCTAAGATGGGTGACAGTAAAATGTCAGTGTTTCATGCTGAATTTGCATTTTTTCATCAGGTAATTCTGGTTAATGCTGCTGCTGTACATAACAGTCATCCCCATGAACAGCACACTGCACACTCTCTCCTATAGCATGAGGATTAATACAAGTTTCCAGCTGAGGAAGCCGAGCTGATTTTAAATGTAACATTGAACAGTGCACTTCAGGATGATTGAATAGGGATGAAAATCTGCAGAGAAATTTATTCACTGTTGACCATGTTCTACATGTTTACATGAAGAAAAAAGATGAATCCAGAGAGCAAAATGCAAAGACAGGAAGAGAACCTGTACTCACCAATCTGCAGACTTCATTCCATCTGCTGAACTTTTCTTATGAGCAGTCTCTCACCATCCTCTAACATTTCACAGGTAGGAAGCCATCAGAAGAAAGGCATGTCTCAGCCATATAATTTCCTATAGGTGAAACTTTTTGAATTAACAATCTATAAAGTGGGTGTCACAATCCCAGTTTGTTATAATTCTGGAAAAAATTCTTTCTGAGCTTCATAGATTGTTTGGAGTTCTCGTGCATGCTAACTTACAAATTTTTTTCCTTCTAGTTGCCAATCCTCAGGAAGCTATCAATGTCCTTTATGTGTGTCTTAATGTTACACACTACTTACAGACATTGTGATAACTTCCAGTCTGCCATACACAGCTATTAGATAAAATTAGACATGTAATTAAAACTAGGTTACTTCAATCACTTTCAAATATTTTCTTTAAATAACATTTTAAGGTTTCTCTTCATTAACAAGAAATTATGTGGTTTGAGTACAATAGATAGAGAAATCATTGCTAGTGCGAGTGTAAGGAAGTTGTTTGGATATAGCATATATATAGTTAACCAGTTTGTAGAATTCAGTAACTTCAATCACCTCACAAATGGAAAAAAGGATGATACATTAGATGAGAATCCTATTCCTATCTGGAATTTGCAAGACATTTGAATGCACAATATTTTGCCCTGGCCTGTGCAAAGGATTGCACTGTAATGGAGATTTTGAAGTGAAGGGATTGGAGGCTGTATAGGAGAGCACCTAAAAATGGTGACTGGATATTCTTCCTGAGAGATAAATGCAACATGTGGACCACAAGAAGCAAATACAGAAATGCCCCAAAAAAAAAATTTTGGATTTAAGAAAAAGAAAAAAAATGCCAATAATCTGCAGTACAGAAGTGGTAGGTTAAGACATGAATTATGTAAGGGTACATTTTTTAAGGTTTTTCATAAAACTGAATTTTTTCTTGGCATCTTAAAATTTCTGGAGTAATCACAAGTCAGTTATGAGAAACAAGTCAAAACCAAGTTTTCCTGAGTGATGTGTGCAGGAAATTTTACTATATAATACTTACTTAAATGTTAGAAATAGATCTTAGCATATACAGGAGGAACACTGCCTAGACAGGTATTTCCTATTCATTCCTCTGCTGAAATTTCAATTTTATTTTTGGAATCATAAAATGATATAGTTTAGAAGGACCTTTGGGGGTAATCCACTCCTACTCTCAACTCAATACAGGAATAACTTCAAAGTTGTCTTTGAATTCTTCATGATCAGCCCCCATGTCTTCTTTCCTAAGCTACAAATCAATTAACAGCAATCAAGAAGTACTCATAAAAAGTTCAAATACATTATTTTGCATTTGTTAACAATTAATTTGTCCAACTGTAGAGTTATTCATTCAACAACCCCATGAGCTCTGGAGTTTATTATCATTATGAGTAATACCTGCAAGAAAATTAAAAATTAAAGCTACAATTCCTTAGAAAAGTTCATCAGGTGGATCAGCAAGGGTATGAATCAGTTATAAAAATAGCAGTTTTAATGGCATCCTCCCACCATATAAAGGGAATCCTGGTTGAATATGGAGTATGGATTTTAAAAAGTGGTTAGTAAAAATATTCATAGTAAATGACAGTATGACAAGTTTTGACTTGACACAGGAAACAGACAAATGCAAAGGAATTGCAACTTCACCTATAGTGCAGAATTCTCCCTATTAGGAACTAACACAGCTGAGAGAAATACTGCTGCTAACAACCCCCAGAAAAATGCATGAGAAGAGGAAAGGGGAAGTAAATAAACATAAAATTGTATAGTAAACAAATGTAAAAAAATGGGAAGTAAAAAATTGCAAAAAAAGGATGATTTGGATTTGGAAGCTGATTGATTGCTAAGTCACCTAAACCAGGAAAAGGTTATTTGAGATACTGTCAGGCAAGGAAAAGAGATATATTAGTGTTTTTTTCAGAGGAGCACATTAAAACAATAAAAGATATGAGTTTCAGGGGTAACTGCTGTGTATTAAAAAAAAGCAAAAAATATAAAATCTCCCCAAAACAACACTAGAAGGCTATTTTTGTCCAAAAGTGTTTGTACTTAGTGGACCTATATCAGTATAGACGTGTGAAATAAAAAACATGATGCTTCCATAAAACTGTCTTTTAGTGCAGACAGCGGCTTCATTAGGGTAGATTTTGATGTAAACGGGCAACTCCAAGGTCATAAGGCTAAGGCTGTTTCACATGGAAGAAAAATACCTGCTGTAACAGCTGATGGGATTTTTTGGGTGGGGGTCAGAGGGATCAGAAGATAAAGCGAGATTGTATAATCTATCTTTGTTTAGCCATTAAAACTGTATCTCCTTTACAACAAGGAAAAAAATGGATATTAAAATAGCAGGAAGAAAACCAGGAAATTCCTGAAATAAAGAATTAAATTATAAAATACTATAACTCACAGGCTTGCAAGAATTTCCATAAAAGTGAATGTTGTCATTCTTTTAAAATGCCAGTTCAAGAGAAAGCAATGAGAATAAATGCCACATTACAGATTTGTTCAGCCTTTATTGCTTGATATCTTAAATTGGGAGGTTACAGATCTAAATATTACCAACAAAAAGGTCTGAGGCAAAGTCAAAGTCTTTTAAACCTAATTAGTGTCACAGCTTTCAAAGCATTTGAAGATTTCTTTGCTTATAAGGTTGATTAGCTTGCAGCAGAAACTCCTTCCACCCACCATCTCCCAAGATACCATGAGATGTCTTTGTATCAAGAGTGCTTTGTGCTGCAGTTGCTCCATTAAATGCGTACTTACACAGCAAGTAATCCCTCTCAAAAGTTCAATAGATACTTGATGACAAGTGGGGTCCTCAATTACATCATTAACTCACAAGACACTTGCCAGTAAAAGACTAAACAAAGTTTCCTCTTCTATGTGCATGTGAGCACACATGTACCCGTGTTTGTGGGTCTTTCAGAAAATCAGAGGAGATTTGATGCTGCTTTTATCATATGTTTAATGACAAATGTTAATGCAAATGAACGTGAGCTTCTAAAGCCCTTTCTGGATGTTATTGCTATACTGCAGTAGGTCATTACTGGTGTAAAAACTTGGCATATATTCCTTGGAAAACTCACAGTCAGTTACTTCTATCAACCACCATTCCAATTATTAGTTATAATGTGCCTAGATGGCTTTGAGGAAATTCAGTCATTTTGGGTAAACAGCTTCATGGGCTGCCACCCAAATTGCAGAATGTTCTTCAGTACATTTGTGGGGAAAATTATGATAATCCCTAATGAGAGCATGCCTTTAATATTTGAACTAGGTAGTAATAAAATCAATAAAAATAAAACACGTTAAAATAAATAAATAAATGAAAGTTAATGAAATTAGGGGGCTCAAAGTGTTAGTGAATGAAGTTTATTAATCAAGCCATACTTACAAGAAGCTTTCCCTGATGACTTCTAGTTTTTCTACAGCTGCTGCTAATTCAGTGTTAGCCTGAGCCACTGCACAATATTTTGGTTCTCTCTCAAAATACACCTTGAAAAAGACATATCACATTAGTACATTAGAGAAGAAATTGGTCCCACTTTATCGCAAAAACTACAAACTATTCCTGATGAAAGACTTCAAGATAATCCCAGTAGTCTTTCATTACATATCTTTGCTTTAGACCCATTTTTCTACAAACCAGTGAGGCAGGCAAAGATTTTTTTCGTTACTGACTACAGAAGATTTTATGATAATCTATAGAAGAACATTTTTAGCAAACTAAATGCCACCTTAGTGGGTCTACTCTCCAACTAGAATTAATTTATAAGTATCACTTTCATGATTTTAGAATACAGGTGGAAATGAGACAGGCATTACACTTGAGTAGATTTTATCTACAATTGATAAGTTTTTTACTGTTCAGTAATTAAACAAGCATGCTATAATACTAGAATGAATGGAGAAATCCTGCTGCCAGGTGCTCCAGGGAATCACAAGTGATAAGCCCTGTCTCATACTCCAGACAGCCAGAGCCAGGATGGATGTTTCAAGTGAAACATGTACATCTGGAGAATATTTTCCAACTGTTGCATTGTAATGACAGCTGAAAAATCCTGGACAGCTACATCTTTTTTACCACTTCCTAATAAAAGGAAATACATGCAAACATACTGCCAAGTACTGAACACTTCCCACTTGGTCTCTGGTGGTTGTTACAAGCTCCCCAAAACACTAAGCTGAGCCTAATAAAATAATAAAAAAAAATCATTATTGAAATTCCCCCACTAGGGCTAGTTCAAGAGCTGATATATACATACCTCACTGATTTTTACTGTATTGATGGCCCAGGAACAGAGACCAGCTGCTGAAAAGGATTCTGTATGAACATAATTTAGTTTGAAATGTGGATCCTTCAAGTAATGTTACTTGCCGACCTTCAGACAATGCTGAGAAATATGTTCCTTATCATAGTTGATTAAATCTTGCCAAGAGTCATCAACCTATGAGAAGTTATAGTGTATATAATGTGCAATTTTTTTGAGAAGCAGAAGCTAAATCCTACTGTCACCTCAAAGGTAAAACTGGAACTGGGCACTAGCTAATTGATTTAGAAATGTTGTTCAGTACAAGGCAAAAATATTTTCCCCAAAATACAGAAGTATCCACTGTCACAAATACAATCTGTGATTTATGTCTTGCTTGGGAAATTAGGAGGAAATTGGATAAATATAATGAAATGTTCTCCCTTTCGTTTTCTCCTGGTTCTGCATTCAATAAATCCCAGTGGTGCTCAGGCTGGCTTGAGTTTGTCACCAAAGGTATACAGAAAAGAGCGATGCAGGGTCAAATCTTCTCCCCCTAAATTCAACCTGCAAGAAAATGAAGATGTGATTTATTTTCTTTTTCTCTGACTCTCTTTTTTGACTGTTATTTTCTTCTTTAATCTCAGATATTATCTGATGTGAAATTAGATATAAAAATCTCAGATATTATATGATCTGAAATTTGATATTTGCCTTTCCTATAAAGAGTTTTGTGGCTTTCCACCTTCCATCCTTAGGTCCTTTCCCTTAATGTGACAGGACGTTGGTTTTGGCTAGGGTAGAGTTAATTTTCTTCACAATGGCTGGTTTGGAGATGTGGTTTGGATTTGTGCTGAACACAGGGTTGATAATGTAGAGATGTTTTTGTTATTGCTGAGCAGGGCTTGCACAGAGCCAAGGCCTTTTCTGCCTTTTGTACTGCCATGCTGGTGAGGCTGGGGCTGCATGGGAGGCGACACAGGAGAGTTTCAAATCTTAATCAGTGACACAGACAGTGGGATCAAGTTCACCCTCAGCAAATTTGCAGATGACTCCAAAGTGAGTGGTGTGACTGCCATGCCTGAGGGATGGGGTGTTGCCTAGTGATGCAGGGCAGAAGAGCAGGTATCTGTACAAAAAAGCTGGGGGATATTAGGGCAATGTGTTACTCCTGAGGAGTGACTGAACACAGGGGGGGACTCAGTAGCCCATGCCATTGCAGTAGGAAGCTGCAAGCCTTTCATGATCTAGGTTCAAAAGCAAAATCTGGAGCTAAACAAGAGAGTGAAGGCTTTTCGCTAAGATTTTGAGACCCATGAACTTTTTTCCCTCACTGCCCCTTCTTCCCCTTCAAAGGGTTTTCTTTTAGATAATTAGAGGAAATACCAAGAAGGCAATGACTGGTTCAGTGTTGCACTGGAGCTTTCCCTAAATAGCAAAATATTCACTCCAGTTTTGAGGTACAGGAAGACATTTAAAATTTGTCAAACCAGCCTCCATCTTTTGCCAAATTTGCCTTCTTTTTATTCCTCAAGTCTGAAACCATAAGTCACAACAAGGGAGGGAATGGGAGAAATGGAAATATCCTATATAGAAACACTGTACTTAATTTCAGCTTTGGAAATCGAATAATCATCAGTTAAAGCAGCTTTGTCAAGACACTTATTTTGGCTTAACAGTGGTTTAGATCAGTGACTTTACATCAGTTAACATCAGTCTTACATGAAATCTGAGTGCCTTCACCACTTTCTGCAACAATTTAATTACCTGTTTAAAAGCAGATTATGATTTCATTGGTGCAAATTTATGTGGGAGAGTAAACCTGGGGGGCATTCTGTATCATCAGCAATTGTGTATTTGGAAGATTACCATACACACTTTTAAAGATACATTGCCTGAGGCTGAAGTCAGTTATACTTGGTTCATCCTTATCCTTGTGCCTCATGCTCATCTCACAGACTCATTTCCTGTCAGGTCTTGCTTAAACCTAGTTTAATTACAGAGAAGGAAGATATTACAGTGTTCAGGAAGATATTACAGTGTTCAAGATGTTAATACTTGGATCAAGCACTCTGCATTGGCAGTAACAAGCCTCTGTAAGAATTTAATACCCTTACAAAACCTGTTTCTACAATTGTTGGGGACATTTTCCATGTCCACATTTATTAGATGAGACACACACAGCTACTGTCTGTGGGAATAACAAATATTAAAAATCAATTTGCATTACATTATAAATGACAAGTTACTAATCAAGTTAACTATGTCTCTCACCTCCTGTGATGCAGCTTTTATAATTTGTTCCTAATCCTCAGCTAGTGTCACTGTCACACATATACCTACACCATGATCGGCATATTTTCTGTCTTTAAAGGGGTAGGTCCTGTTTTAAAAGGCAATGGCATGCGCACCTTCCCGTGTGAGCTGCTGACAACATTCAGAGCACAATAATGGCCACCAAAATGACAACGGTGTTACTGCCCACTATTTTAAAACCTTGCCAGTGTAATTTTCATGGTAAAACCCTTGTTTATTACTATACAGGTGTGCAGCCCTGCCACAGTTATGTGGAATGCAGACTGACCTCAATTTCCTAATAAGTTGGATCTAAAGTGATTTCCATTCTTCACCTATTCTTTCTCAAGTAATACTTCACTCCAAGTCAATACCTCCAAGGTATTTATTTGCTTAAGGTTGTAAAACTCAGAAAGCTCTTGTAAGCTCCAATTTAAAATCTATAGAACAGGAGAGCAAAAATAATTTTTTAAAGGGTGACATATTTTAATCAATTAGGAAGAGTCTTCACAAATTACTTAGCTAAAGATGTATTCTCATTTGCTGGGCTTTTTTTGGTAACAAAAAATGAGAGAACATTAGTGTTTAGAAACTATCGTTAGCCTTATGAAACAGTTTTAGATTAATGTAGCACAAAATGACACTTTCATTTCCAATGAAAACATTTCAGAAGTGCAATAAAGCAATGAACAGTGGCGTACAGTAATCATTAGTGTCAGGCGCTGAACTTCATACCTGAAATAAAGTGGCCCAAAGATGTGATTATCTCACAATAATCACTCTGTGTGTTTCACCTAGCTGCTTAATGAAGTAATTAAAATTGTGTTAAGGGTGTATTTTGAACATCCAAATTTATCAGAAGCATATGGAACCAATAAAGAAAAAGCATCACATGGAAAGTGTTTGGTAGGATGTTGAACTGTTGGATCCCATTTGTACAAGTTTAATTAATTGCACCATTTAGACTTGAAACTTCATGGCCATTTTTAAGTCCTATGTGAGATATGGATCAGCAAAAGGCTGAAGTTAGCATAATCCAGAGAAATATAAAGGTCCTGATCATGTCTTCATTTATCTCAGTATCAAAAATTACTTTTCTCTCAGTAAAATTAGGATTAGACACAAGGTTTTTGGAAAGGCATTAAATATCATCTGGTGGTAAGTATTTAAGAAACAGAATAGAAGAAAATGAGAGGCCATTTTGAATGTTTAGAGAGGACAGTCTTCCCTGCTGATCAATATCTGGAAACTACAAAATCTTTGGAAACTTGAAGCTTCCATATCTCAAAATCGACTATTAACAACTATTACAAGTCAATTAGGAACTTCTTTCTGCACTAGTGGTCAATGACACAACGTACGAGAGCTTTTGTAGCCAAATCCCAGATTTGAATGAGCCTTCCAAACTCTAAAGGCAGAGGAACTTCACTTTACAGCCCTCCACACTACTGGTGCTTTATTTCAAAAGCCATGCTTGCAAATGTAGATGTAAATTTTAGACTCCTGATGGAATTATGCATTTCTATTCATTCTGTGGTGAACAGTAAAGCATGTGAGCCTCTGAGTTTCCAACACAGATGTTGATAACTCATGCTAATAGGCTGAACTGAGAGAAAAAGAAGGAGAGTCAATGCTGAAGACACATATTGTCAGGAATGCTATTATAATCTTAAGATTCAAGGTTTATACCTAGTAAAATGGTGGAATGAACTGTATCAATTGAGTTGTTCAATTTACCTAGAGCCCCAAAGCCTTTAGAAACCTGAAGTGTTAAGATATGACTCTGACTTTACTGTATTACAAATAGGTCTGATTCTCAAGATCCACATCCATTAAATGCTTGAATGAGTTCAGTATTTATTGTTCTTTCATCTCATTAAAACAGATAAAAGGTTAGGAAAAGGCATAATGTAAAGAAAGGTCAAGTGGTAATCATGGTGTGAAATGCTGTTACACATGTAAGTATAATAATTCTTTAGACTTATGCTCCCTGGAAAGGAAGTAGTTCAAAACTGTTCACCTAAAAAGGTTTATTTTGTGTTAAATATAGCTCAACATCAGTAAATAGGAGAATTAGACTGACCTTTAGCTCCTCTGCATCTGCAATGGCCTTTTCTTGGCTCAGTTTCTCAGTCTGAAACTCTGTCTTAGCAATCAAAGCTTCAGTACCTTGATTTTTCAGTTGCAGTTCTGCCTCTTGAGTAGCAAGTTTAGATTTTAGATCTACCTACAGGGCAAAAGGTAATGCATTATTCAGAACATTAGGCATAGTTCTGAGATCCAAAAGCTGAACTGAAAACAAAACTCATGTTTTGTGGGTCACTAACAAGCAGCATTGTCTTTTCATTTTTTAATGTTTTTTCCCGTTTGTACCCGACAGAATTTTGTGGACATAAATGATTTAATAATGGCAGCCTAAGCCCACCGACCACAGACCCCAGGGCTCACCTGAGACGCTCAGATGTCTGTCCTGCTGCTGAGGCTGGGGCTGCAGTCAGGTGTTGCAGTGGTGCAAAAGAGGCGCAGCTGCTGCCCGAGGCAAAGGCACCAATGCAAGGGCAGAGGGATGCCCGGAAAAGTGCTTGGTATTCACTCTGAGCACATAACTCCAGCAGAGCCTTGCTGAAAGGATGAGGCACACTCAGAGACTGCTGAACAAAAACTACCTGTTATTGTGCTGAAATAACAATTCATTGCCTGCCAGTTGAGAAGCTCATGTAAAAAGATCCAGCAACAATACCTCCTCACATATAAAGAAACTTTTTCAAATAACTGTGAGTTTGGCATGGTTTGGTTTTTTTTTTTTTTTTGTTTTTCTGCTAACCTACCAATCATTTTGTCTGGCAGCTAATCAAGATATATTTTAACCAGAGGAGTCTTGGTAATCTGATCTGGATAGGGGTGATAAAACAAAGTGAAAAACAAATGTTAGAGGGTTTAAACTTTAATAATACAGAAGCTGTTGAGGACTCTCCTGATTTGGTGGGCTCCTTAAATCCTACACAATGAACCAAATTTACCTTTTCAAAATTTGACCATTTGATTTGACAGAGCTGTAATACTGAATTTTACTAGACAACTGTAGAGATCCCAAATCTCTCCACTTATTTATTGTTCAATTTGTTTGAGCTGACTTTATGTCTTTTTCTTTAAGGAAAATACTAAACAATGCTTCATTTGATATTCTTCTGTAAAGCTCCAGAGTGCAGGGTAAAAATGGCTCAATGTTCAAGTGCCTGGCTAGAGATAGTGCCTGGAGCTGTGGATCTGTCAGCCAGAACAGCATGCAGCACACGAAATTGTCCAATTACCATTTGGGCCTCATCAAATTAGAAATCAGAGAAAAAAGGGCATGTTAATAACTTACTACCAGGGGCTACTTTATTAAAAACAGACTTTAAAAACTCAGCCACTCTTTTCTGTTGACCATTTTTTGGAAGGCCTTCAGCTGACAAAGCGGGAATAAACCTGCCAGCTCCCATTATTAACCTCATGCAGCAGCATCAAGATGCAATATTATGCAAAGCCTGCAGCTGAGCATTTCTTTTTGTCTAAAAACACACAGAATTTTAGTTTTTAATAAAGAAATAGCTGGATTATGGTTTGTCTTCAGAATTTGCAAGGGAGATTAGGGAACACGTGTGTGGGTGGGATGGGGTGAAGGTTTCTAAGCAGTTTTCCCTCCTTTCTGTCTTTATGGGTTGGTCAACCCCCAGTGAACTCTAAGCAGAAGCACTGACTGGGGTGAAGTGGCACTAGCCTCACAAGCAGGTGACAGCACCTCATGGAAAGGCTTCACACAAAGGCTTCCTCCTGCTTTCATTACCCCTCAAAATTCACAAGTATGGAGCTGCTTCTTCTCTTTCTCTTGGATTTAGCTTTTACTGAGGCACTTGCTTCCCTCCCACCATTTTACAGTAGCCCCACTACATTCCCCCTACCTTTAAACTTTGTCCTTGCTTAAATAGATTGTCTCCTGTCTCCAAAGGCAGCTAAAGAGCTCAAAGCTTCTACTAAAAAAAAAAAAAAAAAAAAAAAAAAGGGGAAATATATAAACTCCAGCTTCAAAAATCAGGTAGTGTCAATGAAACACAAAAATGCCACTCCACAACCAATCAGTCTAATGAAAAGGTGATGATGATTTGCAATAAAACAAAGATTATTTATAAAGAATGAAAGAAAATGATGTGACTTTCACAGTTTACCTGGAAAGCTACTGGCTTCCCTCTTTCTGAGGAAAGCTTCTGCATGCCTTTACCAAGTGTTCCATGTGTCATGACAGCCTCTTGTTTTGTATTTTGTCCAGGAGGACATTATAAAGCATGATTTACTCCAGAAAACTATTTGGAGTGGTGTAGTTGTACTGCCTATTGTACTTGGCACTCAGGACATTCACACTGGTGTGGGCAGAAGCCATAAAATCCCCATAAATGTGGAGTTCTGGATGAGTGGCTGTACATACCCAAGGAAAAAGAACAAATGGAAACACAGGAACAAAGAAATGCTTCCAAAATTAAGTATATCTATAGAAGTTGTTTCTAAGGATGGCTCATTAACAAAACTCTCCTTCAATCTACCTTAAATATAATGCTGTCATTCACAAAACTCTCCTTCAATCTACCTTAAATAGAATACTGTCAGCATGTAAAAAACATTAAAGCAAAATGAGCCTTCCCCAGCTGTTTTGCATATAAATTAATTAATTTTGCACTGGCATTCATCATCACCACAGAAGCTCAGTGCTTCAACATACTTTATTATTTTTTTAATAAACACTCCTAAAAACTAGGAACAGAGATTAAACCAGTTCACTATACTGCTACATGCAGAGTTAATATTCTGTGGATTTTCTACTTCACCTCTGGAACTCCTGTCGAAGAGAAATGCTCTGTAGGTTAAAGGAATACAGTAGAGTGGTTGCTCTAATCACACTGGTCCTCACACACTTCATATATCATCAAATTCCTGTTTGGAGTGCAGTGTATTTTTGCCATCAGCTTCAGTTTTAACAGAACTGGACACCACAATTTATATTTCCAAAGTTGTACCACCCCTGCTTATCTGTGCTTCTGAAAGATAGACTAACAAACTCTAACGAGGGCAGGATTTAGACCACTGTGGAGTTCTCCCTCTAAAGCTGAGCCTCTAGATGCCATGAAATGTCAGAAAATCAGCAGCATTTCTGTGCTAAAATTACCTTCTATCAGCTTCAAGGGGTACCAAGCAGAAAAGTAGCTATTTCTCATGGAGTTGAGATTCACTCCCAGCTGTGGCAGTGGAGGCTCTTCCCTTTGTGCCAGCCAGGCATCAAACCACCAACCATAACTCCAGCTGCCAGCAAATCTCAGCACACTGCAGAAGGGGGCCCAGAGCTCTGGTGTGGCCCCGTGGTGGGTCCCACTCAGCACCACATGGGGTTTCTCTCTCACCACAGAGACCAAAAGGCAGCTGGAGGCTGGAAATATCTCCTCACATACTATGTAAAAATCAAAACAGGCCAGGCACATTTAAAACAGTTCCAGATGGCCACTGAGTCATGTGTTTCTGAGGAAAATGAAGAGATAAAATGCCTGTCTTCATTCACCTCTGACAGCAAGAAGAGGGGTTCATGATCAAAGTTCAAAGGTTCATTTTCTAAATTTGTTGAAAACTGGACAAGCAAATACAAGATATCACTCCAGTCCTTTGAATTACAGTATACTTTGCCAGGATAAACAAATAGGAAATCTCCAGAATTAATTTCTGTTTGTTTCGAAGGACCCTATCCACATATACTAATAGCATAAATTCACATACATGTCTAAACAAGAGTACTGTATGCAAAATTAAAAGGGAAATACTAAGAAAACCCATTTAACTCCATCACTGTAACTAACTTTCATTTTGTCCTCTATGACTTCTAGCACACTTAAGCTTTATCATTTGTGGAGTCACATCTCCCTCATTTTAATGATTATTTATTGCATTCTCTACAAGACGAACCCAGTTCAATTAATCAAGGGAAGCCTAAAAATCAATTAATATGAATTAAATGAGCTACACCAACTCTTAGGAAAGTCACACATAATTTACCAAAGCATTGTCAATAATGCTTAGGGAACTTTGGGAAAATTGCTCATGAGTGGCTGTTGATGCAGTCAAATGTTTTAAGCCTACATCATTAATATTGCAATCAGGTTGATGCAGAAAGGCTTGCCGTTTTTCTCAGTAAGAAAACTCATTATTTCCTTGTGCCTTTTCAGAGCTAGTTTAGAAGAATACTTATTTCACCTGTGATCAGAAAAACAGAAATTAAAGCAAGAACTAAATAAAGAACGATTTGCATTTAGGGAAAGCAGAGGCAAATTGCTCTACAAATAGGAAAAAACCAGAACATCATTAGTGGAAGCAATGTAGTACAAATTCATCTTTTAGAAAATCGTTTGTAAAAGCAAGGCTAGTCAGCAGGAATAGACATTTTATGCAGATTTGAGCAGCATTTAGCTTCCAACTGAAATGCATTTCAGCCCTTTTCTCCTTTTTTCATTGTTTGCGACACACACGCACCCTGCAGTACCGCTCTTCCCAGTGAAAGACAACCTCCTCACACATGATCCTTATGAGAGGTCTCTACTCAGCAGCCCTGAAAGGCCCTCTAACAACAGTTTCATTTGTAAATCAGTGAGGGACGGAGTGGGTTCCGGTGGAGCTGGAAGTGGCCCGAGACAACTCGTCTCAATGGGGCAAAATAACTATTGTTATGGAGCTTAACAAAATGGCACAGCATGGGAGCCACGCCGAGCCAGAGAGCAGCTGGTTGTAATTCACACTGGTTTTCAGAAAACACTAATCGTTCCCGAACAGACCTCTTTGAGGATTGGTCTTCCCTGCATTTTCAATTTGTCACTTTCTCTTATGATAAGGTCAGCGGTGACAGCACTTCCTGACATTAACAGCTGTGGCTTTTAAAAGGGTCATTGTGGAACTACTAATTGCAGTAATTTCATTAGCATAAATTATTTATTCTGCCATTCATTTATCTCCAGGATTTTTTTTTATAATACTACATTGTACTTTTCAATATATGCCCATTCAGGGTTGTAGGCAAAGGAAATTATTATTGCTAATTTAGCCTTCTTTACAGGAGGAAAAAAAAAAAAAGCAAACAAGAAAGAGTTGATACAGTAACAAAATCTGATTTAACAGCAGTTCACTAGAAAACATAAAGTAGCTTGAAGCCAAAAATGAAGATTAGGCTGGTACAAATCAAAACCATTCATTAGTGCTAAAGACAACTAAGCATTAAACCTATGTACATTTTGAAAGAAAATATGAGGGTGAAGTAGGCTCATTCTTCTACAATCTCTCTACTCCAGGCCTTGGCTGATTGACTTTAAACATAAAAAACCCTTCAAGGCAAGTTACAAACAGTTTATACAGGAATTTTGCCTGCCTCCTCCCTCTACCTTTTCTCAGGATGTAAAATAGTCATTACTATCAAATATATAAATCTTAACTCTTTGCAGTTAGGTTGAGCTAGCTGAAACATGCCAAGTGAAGAACAAAAAAGACCAATATCACTGAAAATTAACACATGTTGCAGGCAATTACCAAAATTGAGGAAAAAAAGCCAAGTCAACGTTTGCTAGAAGGAAAAGGTAACCAGGAAGTGTGAGTGGGTGGACAGGGCGGAGTTTTAGAGGCAAGGAGAGAAAAATCAAATTTTACTCCAGGTGGACTCTTTGCCACACTGAATGTTGTAAAATACCTCAGAGTATGATGAAGTAAGAGCATAATGAATTTATCCTTGGTATGCTTAACAGTGGGTGATAAGCAGCAGAAAAGCAGCATAAAACACAGCAACAATAAAATACTCAAAGATCATAGAGATGTACACGGTTGTTATTTTCAAAGAGGTGAATTAAAGAATCCTGATCCTTTTATTCTGCACTGAGTGATATGTGACACCGGATGAAAGTAAGAAAGGGAGGGTGCCTGTCATGCTGAATTTGGACACAGATTATTTTAAAATACTGTAGATCATATCTTATATCAAATGAGTTATAAAAGCTCCTTTGTAAGCTCATGAAGCTCAGTACATGGATTTCAGAACTGCTACACCCTCTTCTTTTCTTGTGCTTCTTTAAAATGAAGCTCAGCAATTTCAGTACTGAAACGGGAGAGGGCTCTTTTCCTCTCCTCTCCTCTCCTCCAAGAATCAATCAGAATTGATTAAATTTCTGATACTTTCCATTTCCCTTCAAACATCTCTAAACTCACTGTTTCTTGTCCTTGACCCACAGATTTGGCCCATGTCCTTCCAGTTGAAAAGGGTCTTGCAATGCCTGCTTCCAACAGGCACCATGATTAGGGGGATCGCTGTTCCTTCTGTTCGGACACTTTCACCCAGGGTTAAAAGGATGTTCACAGCAGCACCCTTCATAGAACATACTGACCGTGCTGCTCACCATCTCCCTGCTGACCTCAACCTAAACCACTTTCCCTGGATAAACTGTGTCTTCCAGAAGGGCAATTGTTTTTTTAATAGAAAGAGCTAGAGGAAAAGATAAACTCAAACTAAACCTCCCAAAACTTCCTTCTCAGTTCCCATCATCACTGGGAGTTTTTTATGGTTTTCCATCACCATTTAAACTCAGAAATTGTCCATTTTTTATTAAGCAATATAAACATGATGCCATATTTGTATTGAACTTTTAAGAGAAAAAAATCCATTAGCTTAATTTCAAGCTACCCTAAATAAAATTAATCTGTAATATTGTTATACAGCATTACACAAAAATATCCTTTATCAACTACTATTGCTCAATTTTTTTGAAAGTGTGAAAAAGACAGTTAGGAGCTAAATGTCAATTATGCCAAAATAATCACTCAGTAGCAGACCTCACACAGCTGATCAATGATAAGGAACAGCACAATCCAGTCACAGGTGAGCACTAGCTAAGAAGAGTTCTGTGCTGAGAACAAAGGACTTTCCTGAAGTATCTAAAATGGAGCAAGCAAAATGAAACATTAACACTCCAGCACTAGGGAGAAGGAGAGGACACCACCTCCTATAAATCTTTGATGTAGAGGGAATGGCAGACTCTTAAGATTCCATCTTCTTCAGGGTGGTCTTTTCCACCCAGCCCCTCTCATTCTTTTGATGCCCTAATACATCTCTGCAATTGTCCTGCTGCCCCTCCCTTTGCTAACTTGGTCATTCTCCCTTGACTTTCCTTTTGCTCCTCCTCAGACCCTTTGCTTTACACCTCTCCTACCATTCTGGTTTGGTTTTTCTATTTCTTCCTGTCTCCTCTTTTCTCCCCACCCATAACACTGACATAGCTTCTCTGTTATCTCAAAGGGTTCTGAGTACCCTTTTCTCATCACTTTAAAACCTTTGCCCTGCCTTGTCCTATTATTTTTTGCATTCTGCTCTTTGTTTTTCGGTCTTCCCATCGGCTGCACATGACTCATGCACCCAGTATTGCTTTAGGTACATTGATGACACAAACCCCTTAATTCCCTGTCAATAAAGTGTCATGTTATTCTGTTAGTTGGCATTTATTTCACTTGCTGGGAATCAAACAAGAAAGATACTTACCAGGAGCAGTCAACACCAATGAAAGAAGAAACTCACTAACAGTTGCTAAGATCAGAGAAATCTTTATTATCTAAAAATAAAAGAATTATTAAGGAACATAATGCTTAAATTAAAAAAAAAAAAAAAAAACACAAAAAAACCAAACCAAAACAAAACAAAAAACCACCAACAAAACAAACGTCTTTTCTCCGTGCAATCACATCTGTTTCTTTCAAATAAGAAGTTGGTATCACATCAAAAATAAATGCGCTTGGATATCCCCCCCAGCTCACCAGACAACAAATAACTACCCTGATGACACTAGAAATCTGTTAAAGTAAAGCAGGAGCAGCTGATGGAACATAACAAACGCCAGGTTTATTTTCGAGCATCTCTCGCTCCCCTGCAGCCCTACAGGAGGCATCCGTGTGCCGCGGGAGCGCCGCGGGAGCGGGAGCGCGGAGCGGGCGGGTCCTGCAGCCCCGCACGGCCCCGGGCAGGAGCAGAGCCAGCCCCTTCCCTGAAGCAGCACCAGGCATCCCTTCCCTCTCCTTCACCTGCGTTTCACGACTATTGCTGCATTTTGTATGGGTCTGAAAGGAGGGTAAACACTGCAAATGCAGCCGCCTGGTGCAGCACTCAACTAAAACCCGACAGCACTTCCTTGGGAATTCCTGAAATCCTCAGTCTTACCTGATTAAAACCCCTCAATACAAATAAGTGGTCTCAAATGTAACAGCACTCCAGAGTGAAACTTCTGCAATGGCAGTCTCTGAAGGAGAGAAAGCATTTTCCAGGTCTATGCAAATAACTCCAGCAGTCTCTCTTGCCAGTGTGGAGGTTGCTACAGGTTTTCCCGTGCTGGGAAGGACATCAGAGGCAGCTTACTAAAACTCATAGAAGAATCTGAGAATATTCCTTTCCCCTGAAGAGAAACTCACTAATGCATGTGGTTTGTTTGGGTTTTTTTTCTGAAAACAAACATGTCACACTCTGCATCAATCAGTGGCAAGAAAAGAATAATTGCCCAGGTATTAAAGTGCTAAATGCATTTGCCGTGTGGTGCCATGGATTGCCTTTCCAGGGGAAACTTAAGTCCTGAATAGATGGAGAAGTCTTTGGTTCACCTGGACTCTGCACAGCAATATTTCACCCTTAATTGTTACAGCTCTAGTGATTATATTTAACTGCATTGGAAAGGGTTAAATGAACTCTGTGTCTGTAAGATCCTAAAAGGATCTTATAGATTCCTTCCAATCCTTCTTGAATGGAAAGATTCTGCAAAGGCAGTGTTAAGAATTATGTGCTTCTCTTTTCCTCACTTCTCTGCCTGTGCTAGGCAACTCCCTGAAATCTCGTGAAGGAATCAGGCCATGACATACCATTAAAATTCAACTTTTAGCAGGGATGAACTTGAACAACACCAAAGGCAATAAGTATGCAGCAAGGAGTAAAAAGAGTGTTGTTTTTTCCCAGCTTATTCAGTTATTGATCTTTCAGTGATCTCCATTGCTTTCTTAGGAAACTGATGAACTTGAAACTGTACCTCAACCCCCTCAGCTTCCTCAATGAACCTCCTGCTGCTGAAGGGCAGGGCTTCCCATGGCCACTCAGGAAGCCAGTCAATAGCAGGGCACTTAACTAAGGCTGGGAAGTTCCCAGCTCATGTTCACAGCATGGCAGTGCCAGGACAGGAACACAGGACAATCTGCAGGGAGGAGGGAGGGAACAGGGAGAGAAAAGGATCACAGGGCAACTTGAGGCCATCAAAGAGAGGCGTGCAATGAACCATGGTCCAGCACCAGCCAGTACACAGCTGAGGCTACAAGCCAAATTTGGCAGTTAATAAACTTTGTCAGTCAGCAACCTTGGGCAAATAGGTTTTGCTCCTTTCTCCTTTTACAAACATGGCACCTTTGCAGCTTCCTTCAGCTCTCTCCATGTCAATATCAATTTCTCAGTTTGATAGCTATAGATGGTAAGGCAGGCACAGGGACTGGCTGGCATGCAGACAGCCAAAAGGGGCACATTCTGCTGGTCATGGTGACAGAAACTCTGTTATTGTGTTTCTAAATCTATTCAAGCCTCTTTTTTTGACCCCTCTAAAAGAGCAGGAAGAAAAGGAGATTTGGATCTTAGCTTGCATGGGAATTTTAAGGGATTATTCTTAATAAAAGTGGAAAGAGATATACGAAAAGGGGAGGCCAAAATATTGAAGGGAAAATAAAAATGTGACTGGGTCATGACCAGGTCTACACAAAGCAGCTCACATTTGAGAAGGAAGGTTTATTCTAGTCCTCAGCTGATTCTGTGAACCTACTCATTGCAGTTAGCACATGCTTTGGCCATTGTACATGCTCTTGGTTAATTAGTAAAATGACAGACATCAGGCTGTTAAGACAGGAATGGAGTCTCTCCTCTATGCTTCTTACTAAAGGAGCTATTTTTGCTGCACAGGGCCTCTCAAACCATATGTCACTGATATTGTTAATTCCAATAGAAAACATCCAAAAGGTTTCAGAAGAGTTTATAACTTGTCCAACAGCCACAAGAGCTAGGAGAGCCATCCGGCATGCCAGGGAAGTGACAAGTTTATTCTTCATTTAGGATAATTGGGAACTGACATTTGTATAAGAGAAAACTGGATTAAAAAGAAGAGCAAAGAATTGAAAGAAAAGAGGTAAAAAAAAGAAGCAATGAAAGTAAGAGGTTGACCTGTCTCAATACTTCACTGAGTTTTAAAGCAGTCAGAAGGGATAAAGTGATATGAAGATAGTAACAATGGAAAATGGTTCAATGGTATCTGGAAAGAAGATAAAATAGCAGATGGAAAAGAATTGCCACTATCTCATAGTTTCTAAAATTACATATCTGCACTAGAAAACATAGGACAGGAATTTATGCAAATAACCTAGATAGTAGAAAAAAGTCAAACAAAGAATACCCAGGCTGTCCAGGAATCCACAAAGATGGGCCAATCAGCAAGTTGGCTTAAGGTACAGATGGAATCATCTACTTTGAATGTTTGAAGAGGCAAATGGCAGAAATGCCCATGTAGAATTCTAGCCAAGTGGTGAAAATAATACTGAAACTGTACAAAGACACAGAAAGATCTTGGAATTTACTGCTGATGATAAAGATGGGCACACACAGAAGAAAAAAATCAAAAAGATACAAGAATAAATGGTCTCTACCACAAAACTCTGAATCAGAGAAGAAGAGAAAATGTAGGGGAAGAACCTGCTAGATCTGTTTCACGACTCTTGAACACTGTTGAGTTTTCTGAATTTGGTTCTTGGTTACACTATGTATCCTTCAGTTAGATGTTTCTCCCCCATGTCACCTCATTTTCTGAAAAAAATTCTATGCTCAGTTGTAACACCAAGACTCAAGGTGAGCAGTGCTGAAGCCCAGGGAACCCAATTTTCTCTTTTTCATTCCCCTAGTGGCGACCTTCTCAGGCCTGCACACCATCCCTGCTATGGCAGCAGCAGCAGCAGTGGAGAGCCTGGAGAGATCTGTCCCTGCTCGGATGTGCTGCTCCAAGTGCCCTTGCTGTAGCAGTGGTGCCAAACTGAATCCATCACACCTCCAAAGCTGCAAACCATACACAGACTTGCTTGAAGTTTCATCTGCTACACCCTCCTACGCTCCTCACACTGCTCATATTTGGACTTAACTCTCAAAGTACTGGACTGCAAGAAGAGTTCAAATCAAAGTCTTGGGCCATTTGCCAAAGATAAAAACACCAGAATTTAGTATTTTCTTTAGTCTTATATCCTCAGTAATATTTTAATCTCTCTATTGAAAAATTGTTTGTATGGAATGATTGCTGTTTACATCAATCTTACACTGAACTTTAGGGGAGAGGATGCTTTCCCTATCCACTGTAATTTGTTAGAAGTGATTTAGAAGAATTACTTCTATATATAAGGAGCTGGATTAGTTTATATGAACTGCAGACCCCTGAGAAGGCAATACTGGGCTTTTAGGATTGTTTACTTTAGATGCTTACTCTAGCATCTAAATTCTAGATATACTAAGTGATACCCAGAACTCTTCTGTTCTCTCCTTGCCCTTGGCAGATGTATTCAAATGTGTAAATACAATCTTACAAGTACAGGTTTACAAAGTAGTAGGTAACAATTGAATTAAACTGTTACAAGGGCTAAGAAGAGAGAAAGTAAATAAATTCTGCAAAATTGGATTCTAGGAA
Source organism: Melospiza georgiana (assembly GCF_028018845.1). Taxonomy (NCBI): domain Eukaryota; kingdom Metazoa; phylum Chordata; class Aves; order Passeriformes; family Passerellidae; genus Melospiza; species Melospiza georgiana. The sequence continues at coordinate 32,135,453 of NC_080430.1, read as the reverse complement.
CCTTACAGCAAATGAAGAGAAATTATCAAATCAATTAAAAATGTAGCAATAGGTAAAATTAATTACTTACACAAAAACTTTGTATTTTATTGTGACAGAATGAGGTGTAGAAGAACAATTTCTCAATCATTTAATAAATTACTTCTTGGAATATCTGGCCCTAGAGCTCCAACTGTGAAATACTATTCAAAATTTCCATTATTTTTCCTTAAAACACATAGCTAAGAGATTTTTACTATACTGTATTGTTAGGCAGGAAATTCCAGAACAGCCCTGGATATAATATAATACCCCGATTAGATAACTATCTATTTGTAAATTACTTTTTGTGAACAAAAATATAGGATACAGCATATACTTGAAAAGGTAGTCATAAAAAGAATGTAACCAGATGCTGACCACAGCATAACCCTTCTTTTTCCTTTAGCTTTAGTGAAGTTTGGTAAATTCACACCAGGCATAGATTTGATATGGCATGTTTTCAGGGTTCATTTGCATTCTCCCCAGTGAATTCCCTATACTACAAAGGACCTTGTGCACTGCTTGCTTTGCACACAGAATAATGAAGATGCCATGTGATCTGCTAGCAAGAGAGCTGTGAGGAAAATTCAGTAATTATTACTGACTACATTTTGTACAATCTTTGCATAAGCAAGAAGGTCTTATTTTGAAAACATTTATCTTTTGTCCAAGCCATACATTACAGTTTAATTTGACAGAGGGGAAAAACCCCCAAAGAATAGGAAATTCTCCATGTAAAAAAATGGAGAATGTCTTGCAAGACAACCAGGATATAAATATCACATTGAAGATATTTCATCTAGAAATAGAAAGATGTAGTAAGTTTTTAAAGATAGACGCATGCTTTTCTTTGAGGATTTTTGAGATTTAAACACACAATGGAGTAATGAAGATGATCATTGAGGAAAAAAGCACTGCTATCTTGTGAAATCAGTATCAACTTCTGTGTAACATTCACTGCTCCTAAGAACACAACCCCTCTTTTCTCAAGTGTCCATATGAACCTCACACATGTCACTCTCACTACAGATGTGCATCTTACACTGCATTTTTTTGGCTCAGCCTCCTCCTGCTCATCTCAAATATGCAGACCCTCTAGGTTCACTAAGTGTTTCAAACAGAGAAAGACAGAAAACTAAACAGCACCTTGGCACATACTTGGCCACTGGTCTGATGGGGCTCATCCTATTTGACTGTTAGTGCACTCATCGTTTTCCCACGTGAAACTCAGCAGTGCTGGGGTGGGAATCAGGAGCTGCACAGACCAGGAATTAGTCCTGACCAGCTCTATGCCACCACCATCACTTTGTGAGTAGAGCACAGGAAAAGATAATCCATATGGATACCAGTCTTTTCGTGCTACTGGTCCTCAGGACCACAAAATGCCCTTCATAATTTTACTAATACAGATGTACCCTTAAAAGTCAGTTCTCTGAGTGCTCAAGAAGAGATGGCTGACATCCAAATCAGAAAAGCCTGGAGCTATTCATACAGAAACAGGAACTCTGTAAGAGCCTGCCAACAGAAGAAACAGATGTTTTCTGTGCTACAGAACTTAGAAATCCTCGATAGCTACTCCCTACTGAATCAAACAAAACAAACAACAAAAAATAAACCCAAACCAAAATCCAAAACAAATCTGGGGTCAGTATTAGTTTAACATAGAACCATAAATCCTAAAAACATAGTTCTCTTTGGCTGAGATTTAAGCACTCGAGCAGATAGATGTGTATTTATGCCCTCAAAGGAAAAACCATGACAGCTGGCCAAAACTGAGCTCTGATGGGGCTTCACAAGTTCCTCTCACATTCACAGATAAAAATAGATGTTCTGTCAGTAGCAAGACAAACCACAAGGAAAAGTCTAATTTGTCCTAATGAAAGAGGATTTGGAAATGAAAGACAATAATTTAAAAGAAAAGTAATCATAAAAATGTGGACAAGATTGCCTGTAGCAATGCAGGACACCCATTCTGCCTATGTTTGACTTTAATTCTGGTTGAAGCATGAAATTACTGCACTATTAAATTCCATAGAAAATGGAGAGCCAGCTAAATCCTGACAGGACTATAGAAAGAGGAGACAATTATAAGGATGTGATGACTAAAGCAGTCATGCCAAGCTGGAAGGAAATTGGAGAAATGACATTTCTCCAAAACTAGAAAACTTAGTTCTTAATGCTGGGACTTCACAACAACCACTGAAGGACTGTAAACATTACATGAGGAAAATACACTGTAAAGAAACTTTCTCAAGGATGGAGGAGCAAGTATTTGAAGTACTCATCAGCAGCTCGTGAAGAAAACTGGCTGCATATGGACTGAATAACAGAGATTCAGTTCAAAAGAAAAATCATTTAACATGTCTGATTTTGGAATATATAGCAATGTTTAAGAGCACTGGAGGAGACTGAAGTGAGAACCTGGAAAACATGCAAAAATGAAATGCTGCAAAGAGTATGCTTACTGGAAAGAGTTCATTAAGGTATATTTGTGTAGGGCATGAGGGCTGTGAGGCATTCAGACATGGCGTTCACATCTTTGGGGAAAAGCCGAAGGCTTACCATGACCAAAAAGTGATGTAAAGTAAAATCAGATGCAGCTCCAGAGACAGCAAGACTGACTGACCTCATCATATTCATGCTTTTGAGAAATAATTGCTTCTTCTGGCCTTTGCTTTTCCAAGAAATTTTGGTGATGTGCAGAGTATTTAAGACTGATTACTGCACAGAGATTGGGATATTAAAAAATTCTATAACTCAAGTAAATCACTGAGCTTCAGAAATGCCTCATCCTGTTTGTGCCTTAGACCCATCAGTGCATTAACATTTACTTTTTTTGCTTGAGCATCATTCTTCCTTTATAATTTATTTCATCATTTGCTATGAAAGTTTTTGAAATTCTTAGGTGCTTATCTGTCCTCAGATACACTTCAGTTGTGGACTCATATTTTATAACAGTGCCACCCATTGTCTTCACCTGACATACTTGCAACTCAAACTTGCACCTACAAGGTGCGTTCTCAGTACATTGACAACAGAATTGATTGCAATGTCCAGATTGAAAACAAGCAAAAGAAAACCAACACAAAACCAAAGAGATTCAAAGAACAGCACTGAGTAGTTTTGGTTCCTGAGCTACAGATTCCTCAGCATAAACAGAACTGCAGGATGTAAGATTACAAGTGAGCTCAAGGGAAAATGTGGCTTTATGTAGGATGCTGATTTTTCTAAAATGAAATGGAAAAATCAAACTGCATCACTTCACTGAGTTTTAACATTAGGAAACTGTCTGAATTCACCCTTTTGTTCTCTTTCTCATTATATTAGTCTTCTATTCTTCAAATCTAGGGAAATGAGGAGGTGATAGGTCACCCTGCACTAGCTAAAATTTCATATGGATATCTAGCACTGTGTTAACTCATGAAATTTATGTCTCCTTCACTACTATAATGTCACTACTTTGCTCCCCTGTAACATGAATAGGTATCTCCTGTTCTTGCCTCCAGAAGTGCTAATTTTCACAGTAGGGTACTGATGAAATTGTTGCAAGGTAAAAGAAGTTTGAAAGCTGGCTTTCAAATGGCCCTTAAAAAGAAAAGAAAAAAAAAAAAGGAAAGAAAAGAAAATAAAATAAGAAATTACTGTAGGAATAAGGAAAACATAAAGGGTAAAAATGTGAAAGGAGAAAATGAAGAGAGATATTAGAAATAATTTTTCCCCGTTCTTTCTTAAAAAAATACAAACACAATAGTAATGAAACAGAGACAAATAGCACTCTCAGAAAAAGAATGCAGAAGTTAAGCACCACTACTGAACATGTTACTGAAGTCTAAAATAGAAAATGATACAGAATATGTCACACTAGATTGTTCGGAAGTCTCCATTGGCCTTTAAGTTGCAAAATAATTTTGTGTAACGAAGAAGTAATGGTAACAAAATTACAGTTAGGAGGGAAACTTAAGCAGGATTGGAAAAAGAGAAGAGGAGGGAGGGGGAAAAAGAGAAGTGGTATGTTACAAAGTACAAGAACTTGGCAAAAACTCAGTCAAATCAGAATGCTCTTTAGAACAGTGGTGGCTAAGCACCTCAGAAAAACAGAGCCTGCACAGAAGATCATTGTGGAATAATCTGCTATGGGAAGGCTCTTCTAATCCCCAATCAAGCAGATCATTTTAATACAAAAAGTATGAGGCAGATATCCCTTCCAAAACATTCTCATTCTTAAGGGTTAATGGCTTTCAGACTTCTCATTTTCTTAACAGTTACACAGATATTTCAGATGATGAGTGAATTGAAGCCTACACAACCTGAAAGTTCCTAAAGATGCCACTGCAAAACCAGTTTTCCTAGCTACTGCTTTCCAGCTCTCAGGAGAGAGCTACAGTTTCCCTCCAAAACAATGTCTCTGAAAGAGAGTTTAGGTGAGACACTTGCTGCAATTATGGTATCATATTGTGTATTGCTAAACAGTTTTACAGATGTACTTTAATTTTTCCAGTTTTATACGGCATAGGAAAAGTAGAAAGAATTAACATTTTCTATGAAATTCCAATCATTTGTGCAAAAGTTTGAGAGTTGAGTACATGTACTCAGAATTACTATGTGTAAAAGCAGGAAGAGTATTTACAATTGCATTAACAGCACCACAGACTCCTCATGAGCACCTTCTCTCTGAAGTGCCTCATTATGTCCAAGACATGAAACTGAGACACAGAGCAGCTGTGTGACTTTCCTCTGAACAGGCAGGAAGGCAACAGCAGATCTAGGAGCAAAACTTGGTGTACACCAACCTCCACACAGGCAGGTTATTGCAGGGGTGACAGAGGAGAGGCAAATTCGGTGCCACACGTCAGCAAGGAAGCTTTCAAGAGAAGTATGCCAACATATGCTGGGTTATGAGGTAACTGAAATGTGCTGCTATTTTGATCAGCTCATCACTGTTTCTTGCCCCTGAAATATGCCTTACTTTCTGCTGCAGCCCCAGCCTCAGGAATCACCTCCAGGAGTGTTTGCTGATGTCCATCAGGCCCAGGGCTCAGACTTCTTTTCTAACTGCTGCAGTTGTGACCTTCATGTCTTCATCACAGAACAGATCTGGAGCCTCTCCTGTGAAAAGACAAAGGGGTAGGTAACATGTGACAAATAATTTTCTACATGGTATTTAGCCCAATGTGTTTTAAGCACATAACAAGAGCTACAGTATGATGCTACATATATCTAGTAACAAAACAGTCTCCTCTTTCTCCCTACGTCTTTTTGCCTAAAAGGATTTTTTAAAATTTTTTAAGGGGTAGAAAACAACTTTGTTTTGAATTTTCCCTGATAGGGACTTCACTTCTAAATTATGTTCCCCTCAGAATGGTGGTTTTTTTTTGTCACAGGCTGTTTACATTGTTTACTAGTCTGGTTGCAAAAGTAAATATAACTTTATAAAAAATCTTTCAAGATGCACTCCAGGTATCTAGAGGTGTGGTTTCTTCTTCCATTTTATCCCCACACTCAGAGTCCAGATTCTCTAATCTTCCAAACATGGGTGAAGCTTCATTGCTACATGCTACACTTGTACAGTCATGGCAACATTGCTTGAAGTTAGTGAAATCACACCAAAGCAAAAATGACATTAAGTCAAAGGAACATTCTCATTTCCTCCCAGATCAATACATTTTTGCATGGTAAACCTTAGCAATTTGTCTCCTCAACAGGTCATGCTTTCTTAACCAAGTTTGACTCAATGCTCAGGTTGGAAGGCTTGACATGGGCTCTCTAAAATCTCCCCCTACAAATACCTGCAAGAGAAATAATCTCTTTAAAGTTCAATGAAAACACAGATCATTTGTCATTGGAAAAGATCTTTCAAGAAATTTGTTGCTTTAATCACCTGATGCCAACAAGTCATTAATCAGCACAAGAAAGCATTCATCTGGAACTTGGGCATCTGTCAGCAAAAACACAGTGGGCATGTTCTTGGCACCCGTCTTGGCAAGATCTACCTGTAAGAAAAGGAGGCAATCACTCATATGCTGTTAAAATGTTGATACAGAAAAAGTGTGAAATACATGTTTGTGGTGGCAACACATCGCTGACTTCTCTTTACTTTTTTTCAGTTTATTTACATATCACTAATTTGCTGTATAACATCCAAAGTGAAATGCAGTTTGCCATTTTTTCCCCTGTATCAGATACTGAAGTTTTGACGTTGTCTAGTGGTAAAGATTGAAGAACTCTCTCCACAAATGTACTAAAAAGGGATATTGCAACCATGAAAGCTCCCATCAAGAATAGCCATTACCATACCAAAAAATATGTGGGAATGGTGTTGAAGAATCAGATCCATTTTAAAATCTGTTTTTTTTTTCTGAAAGACTAGTGAATTTATTTAGGAAATCATTCTTATCTGCAAAAAAACCCCAACAAAACTGAGGTGTGCACTGTTGCCCTGAGGGAGACATGGTGTGGGATCATGTGGTATAAACATGGAATACTTTTTGGCTTGGATGTCCAGAAAGAAACCAACACACATCAGTTGCATTCAAGTGTGACCAAATTTGAAATACAGAATAAGGTCAATGCTGGTTGTTATGACCGAGCTGTCACAAAACCTAGCAAAGCAAATCTTTAGGCTCGTTAGCAGAGGCTTACAAATTTTCCTGCTTGGAAACAGCAAGGAGGAAATGACCGCTCAAGTCCACATCTTACCCTGCACCTCATTTGAGCAGGGAAGGAGGGCACAACAAGTTGGACACCATGAACACACTGAAGAGCAATCTGCCTTTTTCAAAGCAGAACAGCCTTCCCCTGAAAACCAGAGACTGAGAAAGCCTTGAGCTACACACACAGTGGCAGTTTGGCCCTGGACCAAGGAAACAGAAGGGCTTTTTGGGGACTGGCATCCACCAAATTTGGCCACAATCAAATCCTCCTTCAGTCACATCTGAGATTCAGAAATGTTGCTTTTCCACACAGAGCAAAACCGAAAATGTTCCATCCTTTTCTGTTTGCTCACATAGGGCTCAGCCTTGCAAGGTCTGTAAACCTGATAAGAGCATCTCAATCAATTCCATTCCTAATCATTGCACATGGGCAGTTTATGTGACTAAGGGACTCATATGCAACAAGGACAAAATTTTTTCCTATGTTCACCCACTTCAACTTTACATCCCTAAACCAATACATGTTCAATGACACACCAAAATTTATATTAAATCACTAACTATAAACACCAGAACTCCAACCACATCTTTGTAACATGTGAAGCAGCTACCTTGGAAAAAGCGGAGAAACTACTAAAATTCTGTGAAGAATATAAGGAGAGAGACACTAAAATACATTTTGACCATCCAGTTTTCAAAAATAAAGAAAAGAGGTACAGCTGGAAACCACAGGAACCATGGAGTTGTTAGTGTAAATTCCACTGTTTTGCCTGTGATTTTATCAAGTTTATGCAACAACAAAACACATTCTTGAAGTGGTGAACTCAACAGACTAAAATAATATCTATTAGTTTACCCTGAGGCCCTGATTTCTTCTGTGTAATTTGGAAAACCTCCAGGGAACAGATGTATCCTGCCAGTCCAGACAAGCTCTGTTTACCACCTACTCCAATCAGAAGTTCATAACCCCTAGAAGCTTATAGGATAGGATTGATTCAGTGCCTGATGTCAAAACATAATAAAGTAACAGTAACATAAAATAACTTCAATAACTTTCTCAGCAAAGCTCCTAAATTCCTTTTAATTGCACCAAGCCTTCTACCCCTCCCCTCTTTCCTTTTTTTTTGTCTGTTTTGAGATAAAGTTCTCCTGACACCTAAAGGGACATTGTCTTTACCTCAGCATTCTCTGTTTCTTGCAATATTCGAGCAAGTGGAAAGAAACATTCTTTTCCTTTATCTAATATTGAAGGTCTGCCAAGGAGCAGAGCAGTCTAGCTACACATTCTTTACATTGAGCTGCTCCAAAGCATCCCACCAGGAATCTGGTGGGCCCTGACTGAACCCAGAAGAGAGACCCAGTGAACTTGGAGGGAGGTTGACTGGGCTGTAGGAGCACATGAGAATTTCACATCTGGCAGTTTGCACCACAAAGGCCAAAGGACAATAAACCACTTAATGACAAATTTGCATCAAGCTTTATTAACTCTTGGAATATCTCTCCCAGACTAATTAGAGCATGCTGTTATTTGCTGATCATAGAACTCCATAGGAAGAATGAGGCCAGATGAGGACTTTGCCCAAAATTAGATGAGATCCAATTGCTAAAATTTTGAAATGTGTGTATTGAGGTAATTCCTCCGACAGAAAACTATGTTTGAGACATTGAAAGAAATCTCTTGTGGTGTATATTCTAATGATTTATATAAGCATCTAAAATGATTTTCAAATTTTTTTTTTAACATCAGATAGAGATTCTAAGGGATGAAAGACCAGAGATGGGAGACAGCAGGTTGGACTTTTTGCTTAATTTTTGCTACATGTGTCATTGAGATAACCCCTTCATTGTCTGTATGTCTCATATCACTGAAAAAATTATTGAAAAAAGTCTTGAAAAAAACATTGTTGAGAACCTTCTCAAATAAAGAGATAATGTGTCTAATCTGGTTGCATCTAATAAAGAGCTAAAAACCTGTCCAACCAAAACATTACTGGAAGCAAATTCTCCTTGACTTCACTGTAGAACTTTGTCAGCCTTATTCATCATTTCACAATGGATCCATCAAAAGACCCCATAAAAGGTGCAGAAAAAACTTACAGGATTTAATTTCACAACCACTTTTCCAGGACTGCCAAACTGTAAGCCTAAGATGCCCTGCCACTTTGTTTGCCAAACTGAGATCCCACTCTCAGTCACCAGACTTTAGAGAGAAGAAAATAGCTTACCAACATTTTCAGACAAAACTAGTGATACCTGAGAAGGCTTCTTTCTGCAGGTCTGATGATTATCACATCAACCTCCAAATCAGCCTAAAAAAACCCTAAATCTACAATCCCTATGAAAGGTCCCCATGATTATCTTTGAAATTCAAGCATTTCCTTAATCCTCTTGGAGCAAAGCTCCTACAATAGATTGCTTTGTCAAGAGTGCCGTCTCTTATATAGCTCCCATCTGATAATGTGCAAAGTGAAAGCCGATGACACTGAAATCCTAGTACAGCTCACTGAGAAGAAAAGTTTGTGTGTTAAACCATTTGACACTGCAAACAATACAAACTGCTTCAACAAAGCTAATCTCTGCCAGCAGGGGCCTCTGTCTCTTTCTGGAAATCACTGATATTATACATGACCACAGTGACGGTATCTGTTGAAGAAAGATCACAAATAATGACAAGGAACAATAATGACATCTGTCCCTCAGTTACTCAGCAATATCTTCATCTTCGGAAAACTGGCTGGTTTTCTTCTGGACAGGAAAACAAAGAAAATGTAGTAAATCAGATTTTAGAAGCAGAAGCTGAGATTTGGAGCCATGATGGGTACTAAGATATTGCCTGGCGTGAAAAAACCAAATTACATTGAACTGAGGTAAGGTAAGCATATGTATGAAAAAATGTTATGGGTAAATAAAATAAATCTATGATGACACTTAGAAGTTCTGGCTTGTTTAGATTTAAAAGGTACAGCAGCTGGACAGCAAAGCAACTCCAGGTCTGCTATGCAGTGGTATTATTTACTGTATGCTTAAGGTATTGTCCTTGCTTTGAACTAATCTAATTTTAAAACATTTTCCCATTCTTGGAAACAAAAGACAAATATTGGTTTTCTTATAAAGGCCTGCTACATCATTAACTAATTAAAAGATAAGGCAAACTATCTACAGCATCATAGATTATCTCTCCAGCCTCAGAAAATAAGTGGTGTTAATTTCTGTGGAGTGCAAAAACACCCAGTGAATCTCTGTTCAAACAAAATGGAGATTATTTTTAACACTGAGCCACAATCTGCTCTTCCATGAGGGCACCAACAAAGTCCATTTATCAGCTCTGCTGCTGCATGGTGCCCTGCATAAACCTTCCATCAAGAGTGTTACGAGTTTGCTCTGCAACAAGCCCTGAACAGCAGAAAGCAATGACTTCTTGCAAGCACAGCATCACGATGGATTACATGTTCCCTTTATAGATATTCCAGTTACACCCACTGCATGGCAGCCTCAGACAAGGCTGGGCTCACAGAAGCAGGCATGTCAATGTGCTCCCCAGGAACTCCTCAAGTAGCTCCCCACAGCTGGGTAGAACTCCAATAAACAAGACCTGTCACCACTCAATTTTTAACTTGCTGGCACAAGGCAAAATACTTTCCAGCTACCAACATATCTCAAAATACTTGTCTGTAGTGTTCATCACCATCTTATAACAGAAATGACAGTCTTTGCTTTCCACTAGTTTATCCCCATAGACATGTGCTGACTCATGACCAGAGATAATGACTACCATTTGGTTGCTGTAAGCATTTGGGTGCAGCAAACAAAATGCCCTAAAGATAAAAAAATATTTTCTTTTGTAATATTTTCATCTGGCATCAAAATAGGATGTCTTAAGGAAGACTAACTGGTATGTTCTGCAAAGACATTAGTTATCCTTAGCAGATATCCAGTAGACGTTGTGCTTGAACCTATACATTCTTGAACATGAACCAGGATGTCTCTAAAATTAGCAAGTTCTCCAGTCAGTTGAACATACAAAATATAGTTAAAACGAATGGCTGCTCTCCACTGACTGGCACACTTAGGTGGGCCATTACGGCTTGAGGCTACAGGGCAGTACAGGACACACGGAAACATCAGCACTGCCAGGACCTTCCATGGTCACTAGCCCTGTTTTTCAATACTGCTCAAGAAAACAGGACAGAGGTCATCGTGACAAAAGTAGCACTTTCTCAACAGTCACCTCAAGCTTCCTTCTTTCCCAACTTCCATGACAGGAGGGGTGCAAACGTGTGTGATGGGCCAGTGCAACCCCACCAAAACAAGGTGTGTGGTGTACAAGAGGACCTGACAAGCCCTTGCCTCCTTGCCTTCGCAGTGATCCATGGGCTGGGCAGACAAAAAAATATTCTGTAAAAGAACAGAGCTGCACTCCAAGGAACAGAAAAGCAGATAAAAACAAACCAGGATCAGACTTACCTGGTTTTACAAGTGAGGGCAGGATTTGCTGACCCTATTATATCCTTCCCTCTCTGAAGGGAAAATCCCTACTCTGAAGTCTTGAATCCCTACTCTGGTGTTCAGCTACCTTTGAAAACCCTAATTCATGGAATGGGTTGTCAAGCACTGGAACAAGATACTGAGGGATGTGGCTGAGTCACCATGCCTGGAGATATTTAAAAGATGTGTAAATGTGGCACTTAAGTATGTGGTTTAAGGGTGGACATGGCAGTGCTACATTAATGGCTGGTGGTATTGGTCTTAGAGGTCTTTTGCTACCTAAATGATTTGTGATTTTATGATTATTGTTTTAGAGCTTTTTCAATCTCTGTTTTGTTCTACTTAGTCTTCCAAAAGTTGTTTTACCCTTGAAATGTTGACCTTCTCTTCTCAACAACCAACCAACTGAAAAATCAAGCACAACAAACTTAGCAAACCATTGCTCTATTTCCACCAAATATATTTTCTGTCTCAGCTTCCTATCCATCTGATCTTTAGGTCACTTCATGGACGGGACTGTCTTCTATTTTGGACAAAAAGCATCTGTTCTTCACCAGTCCACAACCCAATGTCCATCATTAGATTATAAAGATCAGCAATAATAGAGTGTTGTCAGGTACATTAGCCCATGATAGGATCTGAAAGCCATTGGAGAGGTCTCTTATATTTAGGATGCAGTGGAACCTCATATCAGTTGCTGGGAATTTTTGAATCCTTGCCTGGTGAAGATATGTGTCTGCTTGTACTGTGGCTCAAATATTCTTGATTATTGGTGGAACAAAAGCTTGTTGCTGGAAGTGGAAGCCAGCTATCTTTCTGTAGATGGTAAGCAGGGAACCTGAAGAAAGGAAGTCGGAGGCAAATACCTGAAGAAAGGAAGTCGGAGGCAAATACTGCAAAACGTCGCTGAAAATATAAAGGGGAAAAGAAATGAAGATTCTCAGCAGATAAGAGTCAATGAAGTGTTAAATGAGGAGACAGCCTGGTGAGTATACATCTACTTGTGTGTCACAGAAAATACTTCATTTCTAGCCTCATCCTTGATGCAGTCCCACAGCAGTTGCACGTCTGGTTATGAGCCCCAAGGGCACATCTGACAGGTGGATGACCACATGAGCCTGCAATTCAGGGAACTCTCAATGTCATAATAAATCCAGTGTGTCTCTTTCCATTTAGCTATAAGAACAGCAAGATTTTCAACCTGCACTAAATTTCAAACACTATATTTTCTCCTATTCCCTTTCATCAGCTACCTATTGTAGTGGAAAGCTAAATAGCCATTATTTCATGTATTAAATACAGGATTGCTATAATATGACACTTCAAACCCTAGATGGAACTTAGGCTTGATAATGAAGCTGCCAGCAGCTAGATTCATAAAGGCAACATCCTGAAAATTATTAATTTCTTTAATAGTTGCCTTCTGTCTATCATAACTGAGAAATAAAATGTAACTTGATTAGTATTAGCGACAAAACACTGAAGCACTGTACATTTTCAGGCTTAACCTCAGTCGAAGGATCAACAGTTCTGTCCTACAGGAAATCTGGAATACAAACATCCATGGGAGTATCGAATTGGGACTGACATTTTAAAATAAAAATTAAACATACATTTTCTATCACATAATATTTTGTTCAGAATTTCTGTTGCAATTAAGATACTACATTTTTACAAAGTTTCTGATGATAAAGGGTTTTTTTGGTCATGAAATTGGCTCCCAGCACACTTGGAGATGAGGAAAGCATGGTCAAAACAAGTACAAGTCATTTTGAGAATACACACAAACATCAGTCATCACAGATTAGAGGAAAATTACCTGATCTCAATAAGAAAAATACCAGAAAATACCATCATGGAGTATGAGGGGGCATCCTTCTGTCTTTACTGCATTATCCAATACTCTTTCTGGCTCTCCAGATGACATAGGTCCAGGTGAATTAAAAGGAGGCCACCTAAAAAGTGGGTAGAGATTGAAATGAAATTAAAAAAAAAAATTTTAAAAGGGCTCTGAGTTGCTGGAAATTTGCATTCTTTTTGTCCAAATAGGAAGAGAATCTTGTTTCTTTAGATGCTAGTGTACATGTCAACTACGACAAGCAGGTCTTTAAAAGAAATACTATAAAAGGAAAATTCATGAATAATGCAGTTATTCCCTGCTCAAATCAACAAATACTTCCTTCCCAGAACTTCATAAAACAATGCATTCTCTTTCTTTGCTTGTGTTTGCAATGAATTTTACTCTATTTTAGAATTCTTAAGTAGTTATATTAAATTCCTGAATTTCATGGTCAGCACTTTTCTTGATCTGTTTTATAAAAATGGAAATTTTAAATTTTTTGCTAGATTTTGTTTTAAAAGAATTCAAAACCATTCAAAAGAAAGAAGCAACAACCCTTTTAAAGCACTAGGGATTTTGAGATCTTAACTTTGAAATCTTTGTGAAAGAATAAAAGGTTTCCCGTCTCAAAAAGAATATAGTTTTGGGAAGAAAACAGGAGAGTATTGAGATGTTAGCTTTGCATGTCACCGAGTTAGACCTGATTTTCCCAAGCCAGAGATATTTCAGATTTGAGTAGTCACTTACTTTTTTTTAATCTTTACAGCTTGTTCCTTAACAAGATATTTAGCTGATGCCTGGTGTCAATCCTTCATGGGATGAAGTATGATCTAGTAAAAAAATTTATACAATTCATCTGTATTAAAAGATGCAAGAACAGTACAGATAATTCAAAATGTTTTCTTTGTAAGTCATATATTTGTGTCATATAAGATGACATGAAGACATGACATCTGAACAAGAATCTAATATGTATTTATGGTAACAGTGAAGTATTTACACAGAATATTGGTCTTCCTGTAACAAAATTAACTAAAACACTAATCTGTTGATTTTGGACTGGAAACTTTATATTTACACAGGTTCTGGTGAAGGAATACATTATATTTTAATTGCCAAAAAATTAAATTGTCATTTGGAAAGTAAGAAGGTTGTCACCTACTCTAGGTGGCACTGTCTTGACATCTTGGACTAGATGATCTCCACAGGTCCCTTCCAACCCCAACAATTCTGAGATTCTGTGATTTTGTAATTACCTTAATTTCCCAAACCAACTGAATTACTTTCAGTGGCCATCTTCTATGCTTTTATTCTCATGGCAGAAAAAGTCTGTTCATTGGAAGCAGCATCATAAAGTTTCTGTGGATTTTGTCTGATGTCTTTACAGGTGAAGAAATTGTTGTATTTACAGGTGAAGAAAACATAGAGGGTTAGATGTTAAACACCTGCAATTTAGGGAATCAGTGTCTGTGCCTCAGCCATGACTGCTCTCTACAGTCAATCAGTGTGGCCAACATCCAGCAACTTCATTAAAGGAGCTGAAGGATATTTTCCTTCCAAAACTCCATAGCCCCTTCATTTTCTGCTTCTCTTTTCTAAAACAGTTTATAACCTCCCAGGAATATGTGCTTTTCTCTTTAATCAATTAGTTTTGAGGCTTTCAGGTTTTTTCTGTTGTTAATGGTTGCCATCATGGACCACAGCAAAAAAATTATGTCATAACATTAAGTAAGAAGCAAATTCTCACCAGTGTCCATAATCAATATGCTGCAAAATCATGAGGATAAACAATTTAATATCTATTCACTTCAGGCATATTCAAATCATTAATAAAATATAAAAGTTTCTCATTCTTTTGCTGGAACATAGGTTTGACCATGTTCTTCCATTTTTTCCAAACATCCCTGAAATGTAAAACAAAGGCATAAAAATTATTACCATATGAAGCAACATTGAAATTAAACAAAATCAAGAATTCAAAATCATGCTGGCTAAAATTTCTGGAACATTTCACCATATTGCGGTTTTTTAACTATTGAAGTCCTTAGCAATCAGTGAAACTCACAGATAGTCTTTGAGAATATACACCCTTGGGATTCTGAATTCCAGAAAAGTCTTGCTGATTTACTTGATTGACTACTTCACAGCTTTTGAAAGTTTCACAGCATATCCATCTGCATCCTTTGAAACTGAAATGCTGTGAATGTGAAATCCCCAGGTATCCTGACACTCAGAAAATTAATCAGTGAGTAGATTATTTTCTCCTTCTCTTGGGAAGGATTAAATAAGATCTCTACCAAAATATGTAAAGTGCAAAAATATGAAGGATAGATCTCATTTAATCAGGACATTTAATCATGAATCTAATGCAATAACATCCCCCAGACAGAGGAATATTAAGGTGATTGTACTAAATTTCAGCCTATTCCCCAAAATGAGGTGCTTACATGATGGTCAGTGGAGACCATTGGGTTACAAATTTACTACAACAGTGAACAATTTAACTCAAAGACCCTTATGTATTCATCAGAACTGCAGAATATTGAGACTTAAACGTTGAGTTTATACCATTTTTATCCAACTGCATTGTTTTCCTTAGATGTGTAAGGGAAAAAGTAGCTACAGAAAGCTGCTAAATCATGTTGAAAACACAGAATAAAACAACTTTCATTAAGCATTATTATAATGCTGAACTCTGGTACGATGTGATCCTCAATTTTGCCACTTAGTGAAGTATTCTATAGATACATATTATAGGATTCATCATCCACAGAAGTTTGATTTCTAATTGCATTCTTCCAATTTTGTGCATGGAAATTAAAAACCTGCAGAAATCACTAGGAATTTATTAAAGCAGGACTGGAAAACTAACAATCTTCCTTCCTAGGTCATATATTTTTTGTTTTTCAAATTCTCACAGAAGGTATTCTGCACAAAATAAACCACAGTAATAGGTGGACTTCAAGGAAAACTTCAGTATTGTCTCAGTGACTGAGGCTCTCGTCTTCAACAAGCAGCCTAAATTCTCTGTCTCATAGCTGGGATTTGAACCAAAGGGTTCAAAAACATTTGAAACATTTAGGGAATACAGTGGTTAAAACCCTTATAGCACAGCAGAGAATGTGCTGCAAACTCAATACTGTTCAGCAAGAGGAAAAAGATTTCTCAAAAGTTTTGTACATCTAACCCAGATTTTTTTTGTCCAGTAAATAATGTAATGCATTTGGGATACACCTGCTATTGATTTTGAGATTATGAAAGCCAGAATTTAATAAGACTTGAGTATTTTTCAATAAGAAATGCCTATATGTATTTTTAAAAAATGAAAAAATAATGATGAGTTCCATGTATAATAAGTAGAAGAGGAAAAGTGTAGACTACAGATTTAAATTTTTTTTCTGTTACATAGTGTATTAAAATACTTTGGGTCAGGCAAAATAAAATAATGAAATGTAAGTATATGGTTTTGAACTTGTCTTGCTTATTTAAAAACTGGGGGACGTGTTCATGAGAGCCTGTAGGAAATGGAAAGTGCACTTGCACAGGGACAGCTGGAGGCTGGACATCGCAGCACTGGCACAGTCCTGACTCACAGCAGACTTATGAATGCCTTGGGCAAAGCAGAATAAGCAAACACGTCACTGCAAGCAGTTTCCAGTAGGACTGTGGAAGTATTGTCATGGATTTTTCAGTGAAATGAATCATCTGCAAACCTCAGCGGTGATTTTGACTGGTGAGCTCAACGAAGGTAACAAATACTTCCAAGGCCATTTCTGTCTAGTCACAGTCAGCTGAAAGGATGGTTATTGACTGGAGAAGTAAAACAAGAAGATAAAGAGTGGAGGTGTTCTGGAAGACAGGACAGAAAGGGAGAACCTCAACAAATTTGTTAGCTGGATGATCATAAATTCTGGGGGCAAAAGCTGTGGTTGCACTTACCCTTCTTTCTTACCACAGAAGGAAAAACTTCTTGCAGACACTATGTGCATATGAAAGTCTTAAAGTCTTTTAATTACATAAAAGACCATTTTGTTCTTTTAGCTCAATGTGCACCCCTAATTTTAAACCCCAGTTTTCTTGATCTAAATTTTATATAATGCCCACAAGTATAAACATTTGCACATTTTTGTTCTTTGTGGCAGTGTTCCAGACTCAAATACTATTGAGGACCCCAAAATTATTCTACCAATATTAGTTTGCATCAGAACATGCCTCCATCAAGCAACATTTTCAAATTTTCTGCTGTTCTAGAGGCAGAGCGGGTGAGTCATATGCCTTGGGGAATGCTAAATAAAACCCTACACTACATGCTAATCTCACCCACTCTAGCAGATACCTCAAAAAATGTTATGTGGCTACAGATAAGATGAGAACTGACAGAAAACACTGCAGATTAAAAGCGATATGATCTGTAAGAAAAATATCTTAACCTCTGAACTATGGAAAGAACATAGCAATGAACAGTAGTGAATTGCTGTACTTTAACAAGTTCATCTCTTAAGCTCTTTTTTATGAACTAAGACTTAATTTAAATTGCTCATTTGTGCAGTTTGCTGTGAATGATTCTTTCCATTATGAAAACAATCCACAATTTGCCTGTTCCAGATAATTGCTTGGAGTGATGGCTTAAGACACATGAAGACGCTTCAGTGTAGCACTTGAATGCATTTACCAGGAAGAAATATTGGTACACACAAACACAAAAATCATGTAAGAGGCAGTCATTTTGATCTACACATGACAGTACAAAATCATTCCATCACAGTTCACTGAGACAATGCTGTAAATGCAATGGAAAGGGAACACAATTTACTTGTTTCTGGATTGTCATGCAGTTCACCTCCTGGGATTAGTGGAGGGACTTGGTGGAAGAGCATTTAACAAGAGGAACTTGGCTGAAGAGCAGGGGACAGAAGGAAGAGGTACAGACAATGTGTCCACTGCCTTGTATATGCCTTAATTTTTCTTAGAAGGAGCAGTGGATGGTTTACAGTACTGACTTAAAATGTGAAGGAATACTACTAAAATTTCACAGCAAATCCTTAAAGGTTCATAAACTCTCAAATTTTATGCCACGAGACTGTTGGTGGGTGTAACATACTTGGAGAACAAGCCCCTGTGATGTTGACTTCACATCCTTGGTTTATTTAACAAGTTTCCTGCAAAAAGAATACACAGCCTTTGCTGCCCATGAGCTCCTTTTATCAGCTTCTCTTTGCAATGGAAAGTGTTATGTTTTTGTACTCTAGAGCCATAGCTGTGGTTGCCACTGGAATGGCAGTCATTACCTGAAAAATCCCTTCTTGATCAGAGGAATTTCTGAAAGCCTTTTAAGGCTGATTCCCCATTAAAGGAGCTATGACAGTTTGCAACAGCTCGTGAGCTCACTCTGACGCACAGCAAATTTCTTTTCTCCAAAACTTTCCATTCATTTTGATGGGCAAAAAGGCGATTGAGCTCTATTAATGCAGGATTCTATGTCAACATGAATTTGGAAACACTTCAAAGAATGAACTAAGGTATAAAGAAGACAAAATGATCTTTGCTTATCTGATGTGAATACAGAAGAAATTAACACAAAACATAAAAGAGAAAACAGGGTAAAAGCTTTTTCAATTAAGATTTGTGGATTTATACCTACTTTTTTAAACCTGGTGAAAATATAATCCATTAGCAGCGATGTAGATTGACTGGAAAATTAGACAACTGATTGGAAAAGCAGTTAAATTACACATCAAACACACTTAAATGCTTCTAAAGATTTTATCTCAATACTTCTAAAATTATAGAAAGTTTTTAAAACTGAAAAATCTTTTTTGCTATCTTCTTCCACACATTTACAAGGACAAGCTAGCATATTACCTTATAGTGCTTTTCATGGCATGAAAAAAGAGGACACAATTTTTTTCAGTATAGTTTCCTGTTCAAGTTGCAGGAAGGATAAAAAAAAGGGACGGTAAAGAGGGCATATCCACTGACAGCTGGCTCTACCTCGATCGTGTTCTTCACAAAGAACAAAACAGACAGCTTATATGAACCTATTTTGCTTTGACTGTCTGACTCCTCTTGTTGCAAAATCTACCACCAGTACAACAGTTTTGGCCAACATACAGCCCTCTCCATTTGAGTGTTGTATTAACATTTCCTTTGATCTGCATCCATCTCACCTAGAGAGACTCCAAACTCCACCAGACAAGGATTGACCCTGCTTGGATGTTTTGTGGTACCTGGCAAAAGTAAACTCAACTTCTGACTGTCCATTTCAGTACACCTACAGGCACCGTGCTGAGACACTCAGGCTGGGACAAAGCTGGCTCAAGGCTTCTTGTGAACAGAGGTTAACCCAAATTTTCTCATCTGCAATCAGACAGCAATTTGTGGGAGCACAGTGTCAGTTCCAGTTTGCACCAAGAAGTTTCATCCTCCTCCTTTCCCCTTGCTTGCCACAACTTTCAAAGTTTTCCAGTTTGCAAAGCATTGAATTTTGCCAAGGCCCAGACGAGCAGTAGCCAATGGTTGCAATAACAATGTAATTACTCTGGAATATATTTTATCACTGCTGTTGAGGGAAGATAAATTTCTCAATCTGTATGGAACTTACTCTGGAGGACTGCTGATGTTGCGTGGTAGTTGAATGAATTGTTGGTCTGGAGCTTGTCTTCAGAGACAGCACCAAGCCTATTACCTATAAACACTGCTTTTCCTACTCCAGCATTTCCAACAAGCAAGACTGCTTTGCCTTTTATTATGAGTAAATCAGTGGAGTACTGGAGATGTACAGTCTAAAATGTGTGAACAAAGACTGACTAAAATTGAAAAGAAAAAAACCCATCAAACACTTGCACATCACAGTTTACTTTTAAAAGCAAACTGTAATTTCTGTCTTTCTCTCTGGCTAGGACTAAATTGTAAAAAGTGATGAAGCAGGATACGCGATTCTTTTATTCTCAAAGAATTGTTAAAATAAATTGTTTTACTTCTTACACAGTATTTCTACTTGAAAAATTTTATTCAACTTCTAATAGGAAGCTTTTGAAATGTGGTTGTATCTGGAGTGCCTTCATTCCATCTCAGGCATTTCAGAACCAGTCTCCCTATAACTGTTAGAGAAGCAAAGACTGGTGAAAGATAAAGATGGTTTAATTTATCAATTATTTCAATTAATTTTTGGCCTGGCTTTCAACTTACCTAAAACCATTTGGACAAAGAGTTGGCAATAAACAGTTTTACTTACTGTGAGCACATAAAAGCTTCCTTGTCTGATAAATCTTTCTTTTCCTAGCTCTTCAATTGTCTGATAAATATTTCTTTTCCAAGCTCTGTGTTTTCCTATCAAATATTAACCCTCAAAGACAACAATAGAGTTGATAATGGATTATATCTTTTGATCATCAAATCCATGTTTCTGTGTCCATAGTCTTCTAATCTCCCCAGGAAAATTCCTACTCATCTAAGCATTACAAAGTTGTACAATACAAGTTAATGCAATCAAAACACCATGAATCACTTCAGAATATCCTATGCAAAACACACTGAAAAAAGTGCAAAAATAACCATACCTTCAAACTGAGGCAATTACAACTAACAGCTCATGCTTTCTAATCCTCCACTAGTAGGTATACATCATACTACCTTCAAGAGTTGTCTTCTACAAATACAACTCTAACTTTATAAATTTTTCAAAAGCCTAGTAGGAAGGTGATGAAGTGATTTGCTTCCTCTAGATCTCATACACTTTATTTGTGTGAAGTTAATTTAGCTGGCAAAAAAAAATTATCTGTGCATAGATGTGGCCATAGGAAAATATTAAGGATCAGTTTGTGGTGCATGGTTGCTGTGAGCATTATTTTCAATGACTTAAATGGACTTGGAGCCTGAATTTCTCTTACTATGGATAAAAGGTACCCCACAGAGAAGTTGGTAGATGGCCCAGAAAGGCTGGAATCCTATGCTGGAAGCCTGTGCTAGGGCAGGTTTCTGGGAGGACCTGTGAACCTGCATAAAGAGGAGCCCACACTGGAGCAGGTTTGCTGGCATGACTCGTATCCCCATGGGGGACCAAAGATGGAGCAGTTTGTGAAGAACTGCAGCCTGAAGAAAGGACTCAAGCTGGAGAAGCTCATGGAGGCCTGTCTGCCACGGGAAGGACCCTGTGACGGAGCAGGGGCAGAGTGTGAGGAGCACTTCCCCTGAGAGGGAAGGAGGAGCAAAGACAATGGTGGGCTGACTGCAACCCCATTTCCCATCCCCCTGTGCTAATGGAGTGAAGAGGGAGAGAAAATTTGGAGTGAAGTTGAACTGGGAAGGAGGGAGGAGTGGAAGGAAGTAATTTTTAAGATTTTAGGGTTTTTTTGACACTACCCTACTCGGATTTGATTGGTAATAAATAAAACTAATTTCCCCAAGTTGAGTCTGTTGTGCCTACGACAGTGTGCTGTGCTATTCGATTCCCCTGTCCTTATCTTGACCCAAGAGTCATATTTTTTTCTCCACTGTCCAGCTGATGAAGGAGAGTAATAGTGGCTTGGTGGGCTTCTGGAATTTAACCAGGGTCAGCCCTCCACACTACTCTTCTGATTAAGTAGTACACATAAGAGAGATAAAAAACTCCACTTAAATGATGACAAAATTCTCTGAATGCCTATTTGGGGATATATGTGGCCACCAAATGAATAATAAATTAACAGAATAAAAATTAGAAGCAAGATTTAAATAAATAATCGAGTTTGATCCAATTAATCTTCAAACTGGATGTCAAAAATGCCAACTGATATCATCAGATACTCACGCGTTCTACTCCAGGCGCTGGGGTTTCGGGTGATGAATACCAGCTCTGGATATTGTAGCTGGGGCAGCAGCTCTTAAACTTGTACCTCAAACAGCAGCCACATTTATAAGCAATGAATGTGTGCCTATGACTCTGTCAGGGTCACAACCTAGAAATTATCAGTAAACTTTTCAGGGAAAGAAAGTTAAGATATGTTTTTTAACAAGAACATGATCAATCATGTTTATTACAGTGCCACAGAGGATTATCTGCAACACAATGCATACACTGCTCCTTGAGCAAGCTAGACAAACTCTTTGAACATGCCTTAGTTTTTTTTACCAGAATCACAGAGGGTGACAAATTCAAAATTTTTAACTTGACCTTGCATGAGTTTATTAGAGTTTAATTAATTTAAAAGGTGACTAGCCTGCTTTACCAATGAGAGCTCTCCTGAAAGCAGACAAATGCAGAGGAGGGGAAAACCTCTCTCAAGGTCAATGAAAATAATCAGAAGATAATTCAGAGCAGGAGTCTAAATTTAGGTTAGATTCCAAAATGTTTCTTGAAAAAGCCACTTCCTGTTTCTCACAAAAAGTTAGATTATGCGGCTCAACCCTCCAGGCACGTTGCTGAGTAACCAGAGGATTACTACGGTTTAAGTTTCTAAGACAGGAAAGCATAAAACTCCCATCACTTTCCAAAGATTACATTCAGATCTTAGATTTGTATTTCATTACATTCCAGCATTTCAGAGAGCCCACAAAACTGGTTTAGCTGTATAACTAATAAGAAGGAAAGAAGGCTGTATCCTACTGTGCTTAGACTGACTGATTTAGATTTCCTACACTAATCTCCCATCAATGCCTTGAGAAGGCTGACCTAGAACAGAGACCAGATAGAGTTTAAGAATAAAGTAGGTATTTATTAAAAGGCCTCAATGGACACATCTCGGGTGGTAAAAGAGCCCAGACAGGGCTACACCCAAGATGGACCCAAAATGGTCACAAATGGACAACTGGTCATGGGGTGTCACATTTCTATAGGTTTTGGTCCATTAGCATATTGGAATTAATTGTTCAATTATAACTTTAGGTTATGGAGTCCCATCCTTCCTGTTTTTCTCTCTTCATTCCACCATTGTTTGTGCTCTTGGTCCTGAAATTTGTATTGATTGTCCTTGGTCCCAGGCTAGAAAAGGAATTGCTTTGTCTAGCTACTCTGTGAAGAAAGCTTACCATCACTTAATATGAAGCTCAGAACCACACAATAAAGCAGCACAGAATCTGAAAAATATAAAAGCTAACTTAAGGCATTACAGTGATGCAAGGACTTCAATAATGGAATCTTAAAGCTATTTTACTGAGAGACTTTCCAAATACCAGTTTCAATAATCTCATCATTGATTTCTCGAGTTACATCAGCTCACATCTAGGAGGCACAATCAGCATTACAGTATTCATAGGCTAATTTAAGGCTCTTTTCTATGCCAAATAGGCAAGACGTAAAGTGTAAATTAGGCATTAAACATTACTTAGCAATAGTGAAAACCAAAGAAATTATAAGAATAAAAGAAAAAGGCATGCACAGTGCAAAACTGTCTCCAGAAAAATAGAGGAAGAAGCAAATGGGAAAACAGGTAAAGGGAATTCCACTGTAATTGTGTCTCAATGGCTCACCTTGTTGGCACCCATAACAGTGTTGAGGGACTCAGTCTACATAGGAGCTGTATCCCTATTTAAAACAAACCTTTGTTACCCCTCATGGGTAATATTGGCTTGTCCTCTCAGAGAAGATGACAGGAGAACTGCAAATTATATTTCAATAGAATCTTATCACTTAAGTGCTCAAACAACAACATTGTACTGCAATTAAAACTTCAGAAGATAACACATCACTGAAACAAGAAGCTTTTGTAACATCAAACCCATGTTTTCTTCCTTTGCTTTTTTATTAGGTAGTTATTTAAAATAACAAAAAATTCAGTGAACACTCAATACAACAAAATCACTGCATTTTATGTAATAATGATCTGTTTTGATTACAGGAGAGTTGGTCATTAGTGTTCATGATACAGGAGATACAAGGGAGGTGCTGCGGGTCTGGGGAGAAGGTAACAGGCCCTTCAATGCCACTGGATTAGAACTGTGCAGGCCAATACCTTCTGTCTACCAGCATCCTGCCCTGCCCTCCAGCCTTTCCAGAACCACCAGCGCTCTGCACCCATGTCCTGCTGCATCAAAACCTCAGAAAAACGGAAGAATTCTATCTCTTATATTTTCTCTGAATTCTGGTATTGTCCATTTTGGACGGAGAATGACATTCTGGCAAGAACACATGTGTTCCTTGCCATCCTTCCACTCTCAGGTTTCCTGGTGTGTAAAACCACACAGTTCATCAGCTGTCAGAACTTCTGCATTAAAAGTCAATTCCAAATGGGAATTTGTGTTTGCATACATGTGATGAAGAACTTTCAGGACCTGAAAGGAAGGAGCAGGATGAATGTTAGTAGCATCATTTTCATATAGTAGGAATTGTTCACTTTTTTCTGAACTGGAGCTTGGACTGAAACCCTGTACTCAGCCAACAGTTTACATTAATTTATTCTTGTCTCTGTGCTAGTTTAGCCCCAAATTTCCATTAAGCCTAAGGATAGAAAAGGAGATTCCCAGTCTGAAATGGCCATATTCTGCACTCAATTCTAATGGAAAGTGTTAAATGGAGAAGAAAATCTATGCAGCTGCCAACATTTAGTAGCATAAATAAGCAAGCATTATGTATTAGAATTATTTGTCTAGTGTTTTGGCAGGACATTCCATGATGTCTGTCTAGGAGTCTAATTAAAACATCCTGCTTCTCCTTCCAGAACAAAGTATTACTTAGTCTATCTGTCAAATTGAATGTTCATTACTTCATGCCATGATTAACTGTCCTTTGGGACATGCAAACAGCACATAAAATGTAGAATTTGCTTGCAACATTTGCATTTTCTATTGCTCATCATGCAGCTGACCGAGTGGCCTCAGCAGTGTGTTATTACCCTGCAGCCTCAGGCAAAGGCAACATGAAGAATTTTTTGTGCAAGAGCCATGGCAGTTTCTTTACAAGGTGAGATGGAAAACATGCTGCATAGGCAGGCAGGTACCTTACCCTTCCCATTCCCTGCAATTCCACCAACAAACACAGAGTGACACACTGCTGGCTGCTTCTCCAGCTGAACATCCTTACACACAGAAAGGACATGCAGGGAGCACCTCTCCTCTCCTCTTGTAGTTCTTATCACGGAGACACAATTATTCACAAGATTTTTTCCCTCTCTGCATTCTTATTCCCTTTAATAGGAAAAAATAAAGCTCGCACTTTCTTGGCAGATTTGCCTCAGCAAAGCTAATGTTGCATCAAGCAACACGGTCTCTCAGAAAATGGTAAGAGTTAGTGCAAAAGAATCAAAGCAGTTACCTCAGCAAGTGAGAACAAATCCTATTCTGCCGGACAGCCACACAGTCCAGCAGGACTGTGGAAACCCAAGGACACAGAACAGTTACCACAATTTTGCCACTGCTTTGGCAGAGTGGATTCTGCAATCAGTTGTACAGCTGGAATTCAGAAAAATACAGTCAGTCTCCTAAAGCAATACATTGCTTCCAAAGAAATAGTTGTATAAGTCACAGAATAGAAATAGCTTGGCTGCTTGTGGATTTCTGTTTTAGTGAAGAGTATTCATTGTGATTTTCCAAAGCCTAACAGGAACAAGTTCATGATCCTCAGTGCTTGTCTTCTGATTTACTCAGCAGGAAAACAAATACTCTGTTAGAAGGCTGATTGTGAGTTCATAATACCTCAAGGCATACCTTACTGTTTTTCACCCTTCTGTCAGGATAATGGAATAGGAGAGAAGAGTAGAAAATCCTTTATAAATCCTCTGATCAGTAACATTGAACTAGCTGGGTTATTTCCAATATACTCCAATAAAGGTAAGGACGTGCTGCCTTGGACGAACATACAGCAGGTGTCGATGTTCCTTGAAAAAAGGTGGGAATAAATACACTTTTTACTTGGTCTGCATACTAATTAGTGTTTTTATGTTTCACTTTTTCACTCTGTCTGTAAGTAAAATAAATAAATTAGAGCCTAAATTTAGATTATGGGCAACTAATTATTGTGAGTATACATGCATGCATACATGTACCTGCATGTATTTAATGTGTATTAGCACAACATGGACTATACTATACCTAAAAGCCAGAGCAAAAAGTCATATGTAGCCATGCACATTCCAAATCCACACCTTCTTATTTATGTGTTTTTGTTCCCTTAGTCCTACCTCACTATAAATATCTGACCAACAAGGAATTTGCTACAAAATACAAATTCTTCTTACCATGCACAAACAAACGTTTTTGTCACTCTAGATTGTCACTGTACACAGCTTTTCCAAACAGGACACATGTTTCCTAACGGACATATTTATCATACTGAGGAACATTACTGCCATGATGAAATGCCTTTGCAATAATGAGTCATTGAGAGACGCTTTATCAATGTTTTAACATATTCAAAAATAATCTTTGTGTCTAATACAAACAACTCATTGGTAATTATCTTGATAAAAAATCTTAAGGGGAATGATTAAAGACAATGAATTTGTTTACTTTGAGAATAAAGTTCTCTTCTGGCTGCAAGTACAGCTCCAGGGTAGATTGTTTAACCATCTGCTCAGACTGTAGGTTCCCCATCCTCAGAACATCCAGAGATGGAAACAGGTCACTGATCACGCCTGTGAAAATTGGGATATCATCTGTCACTATTTTATGCAAATTGAAGTCTCTTAAGATGCACATAAGCACATGGAAAAAGAAGGTAAACAATGTATCACAAGAACATTAAATAATTTTTTTAGGAGTCTCTTTTTATTCAAAGGAAAAACACCAAAAACATATTTTACCCAGTCCTCAGGGATGTTCCTATCTCCTTGTTTCAGAAATTACCAGAACTGATTTGATAGCATGAAGTCCCCAGTCATAACAGCCCTACAAAGACATTTTAACTAATCATGTTAACACATGAAATAAAACTAAGTGGTAATGTTCATGAAGAAAATAATAATTTTACACACAGAGTAAAAAAAGACATTTTTATTCACTTGTAGTCTTTCAGTGGCTTTTGGTCAGCATTAAATGTTGACTAAAATATATAAAAGGCTGAAATATATATACCTGTATATCTATTTAATTTTCAGTATTCCACCATTTGATTCCCTATTCTTAACTGGCTACCAGCTGAGTAAGGTTTGAAAACATATTCTGCAGCCACACCTAGGAATTCAGTATAAACACAGCCTATTAGTATTATCAATCCCCCCCCCCCAAAAAAAAACCCAAAAAAGCCAACCCCAAAACAACAACAAAGAAGCAAATTCACAACTTAAAAATACACCATTTTAAGTTGACAGATGCTATGCATCTATCCTCTTCCATGACAGTGGTAACTCTGGGAGTGAATAAAATGTACTAAACACAGCACAAAAAATAATTTTAAAAAAAGTAATTTCCAAACTCAGGACAGTTCATGATCAGTAAGAAAAAAAAAATTGGAAGTAAATTATTATTTATCTATTATCTGCATTGAAAAGGATTCTCCACACTTTAGAAATGGTACATCTGGTCAAAGAAGTTAAAACAGAATTGATAATGAAACCAGGAAATTTAGGAATGGACTGTGCTTAATAAGATTTTTGTTAGATTTAGGCAAGGATTTTTTTGGTGTATTTTGGCTTTTTCTTTCTTTTTTTTTTTCTGTTGTTGTTTTGGTTTTGGGGTTTTTGGTTGGTTGATTGGTTGGTTGCTGGATATGCATCTTAAAAGCAGCCTCATGTGTTTAATTTCATTATCTCTAGAAAATTGCAAGAATGTGCCAGGAAATCTTCAGGAAATTTAGACATAATTTCAAAATTATGCAGGCATGAAAATAAAGTCGTTTTTTATTTCATAAAGGCCCTGTTGAGTTTATGGTTTAAGGTTGAAGCATTCTTCAAGTTATAATTCCATTGATAAAAATGAATATTAGGAATATCTTGCAAAAAATTATACAGCCGGAGATTATTAAAACAGCACACATACAGGAAAGAGTTTGTACAGTTTCTAGGGTTTGCATTTTTAAGATAAGATTTCTAAATATGAATCCTTTCTAGTATAATAATTAAATCATTTAGAAATGCTTTTCCATTCCCTTTTTTCCAGCTTTTTTTCACTGCTTTTACTGGGGAAAGTTTAAAGACATGTCCATTCAATTACAATATTCCATGTGTTTTTCAAAATAATTTATACTCTGTTATTATTCTCTTCTCCAGAAGATTGTTATTTACATGGGTGTTACACAGCAGCCCAATGTTGTCAGTCATCCCAGGTATGAAGATACACAATTGGTGATATACAGTTGTTTAATGCAAAATGAACACATTACAAACATCCAAAGGTAAGAAGAAAGGACATTTTCCAAATTCATGTCTGACAATTTATTAAGGATGGACACGTGATTATTTAGAGTGTCTTTAAAATACAAGATAAGACAATATGCATAAATCCCTCCTATTATGCAATATTCAGCTGCACTGGTATGGAGTGTGTGCTAATGGATATGCATTAAATCCAGAAACCCAAAGAACCCTCACCTGTTCAGGGAGCAGCTCCTTGCAGAGAGGTTGGAAGGTGATGAACTTCCTGGCTAACAGACAGGCATCAATAAACCCTTCAGCAGCCAACACCATTCCAGAGACCAGTTCAATGTCAGGGACAACCATGGCACAGGTTCTAGGGAAGGAAAAAACCCATAATTCAAATGCACAGGTTAGTATTTAAACATGGTGAGAATAAGTCAGCTAAATCAAATGTCTGGTGTGTGCAAACATTTTTAAAAACAGAGCTCAAGAGAGTCACAATTAAGAGTGTCAATCAAAGCTGACAAGGACCCGAGTTCAAAGCAAAATGAGCTAATTGGGCACTGGTGATTGTTAATATTCCATAACATTGCTGCACAAAAGAGGCATCTGAGAAACACAGACAGGTACTGGCCAAACTCAGAGCAGGCACAGGCTGCAGTGATGGCACTTGCCAGCAGCTGTGCAGGGTCTGGAAGCCAAGTGCAACACAACCATTGCTAAAAATGGCATCCCTTTTTAAAGCTCTTCAATTTTTTTTTTTTTGAGAGCTTTAGTGCTTTGATATGAAGGCTTGGTTACCTTTAAAGGTTTTACTGTTTCTTTTCTAAATATAACTGCTTAAACTTTTAGAACAAACACCCAGAAATTTTAATGACACAAATGAAAAATATCTCATTAAATCTCATTTTTAAAGCAACATGAAGTAATAATGTTATTGCCAAACAATTTCACAGTTTCCTCATTAAAAATCTTTACTTAATTTACATCCTAGCAAAAAGGAGATCTTGAATTTTGTGTTCAAGCCAGCTACAAACCAGCAAATTTATTCCTCAGAGCTCTTTCTTACTACTGAAAAAAACCAAATATTTCTTCTTTTTCCCCATCCAGAAATCTACTGCTGAACTAAATGACCAGTTTTAATTGTGTCATATTTGAGTATGAATGGGGAACTTCTCATTTAATTCTGTCTGACCTGCACATCCAGGGATCATAGTAATAAAAATATTCCAACTCTGGATTTCAGTGTCGTGTTTTCACCAAGAAATACAAATCTGTTAAAAAAAAAAAAGATAACACAATGAAGACTTAAAAGAAAGATACTACTTACAATAGAAGAAAACTCACTAGACCTCGGAAGCAGAGGTATTTTAGCTTTTAGCAGTCTGTCTGGCACTGAATTCAGAAGGAAAACACTGGACTATTAGAGCCCCAGAAAGTGCACGTGGTTGAAGCATGTCTATAGGAAGAATCACCTTTGGAGACACAGAATAAAGGAGACTAGTAGGGATGCAGAGGGTTTGAAAAGGCCAGGAGACAATATTGACTAAAAAACCCCAAAATGGAGAACATCGGACAGTGGGAAAACAAGGCATGTCTCAAAAGCACTGGAAAGTCCTGGAACCATGGAGACTTCTTGCAAAATTGAATCCCTCCAAACTTCTCACCCATAGGGTTGCCATGATCTCACATGGTAGGACTTGAACTAGTTTCAATAGCAAAATTTTAATTGTAATCTGATAGGACCAGAATTTACTCACATTTATTCCTGCAGTTTGAAGAGAAAGTTATTTTTGGGTAGTACATTACACAGATGATTTTGTGTTACCATCTAGTCTTTCCTGTACAAATAGTTTCAGAGCAACTTTGGAGGAAGATATTACTGGTTCAGCATTTACAGTCTGAAAAGAACAAAGAAGCACTCCTAGCACACTAACTTCTTTTTCTTCCCAATTTTATTGTGGATAGGCTTTAATTGTACTGCCACTACTGACTATACATCCACCAAGAGATGACTGAATTCCTCAAAACTCCTGTCTGGACCAAACCTTTATAGATACTCCCTACAGACTAAAATTAAAATATTTAACTCCTTTTTTTTGAAAGCAGCAGTTTCCAGTGTAATTCACATGAAAAAGAAGCTAAACAACAATCTCCATACTGCTTAACAGAACATCTCACCTCATCATCCATGTATTCTGAATAGTTGAAAATTTTCACCATCATACCAAGGGCACAGCCTAAATCTTCCATAGTCTCTGTCTTCTCTGTGCCAGCTGCTTCTGCAGTAACACCACTCACTGCTAGGTGGAGAGCCTGGGTTGGAGTAATAGAACACCTTAACATATGAAAAAAGATTTTTTTGGATTGCAATGAACTTTCACAATATCAGGAGCTTTTTTATAACTCTTATGTTTCATGGATGATTTATTCCAAGTCCACTTTCTCATTAAAATTTAATGTCTTAAACCACAAATGTATCTCTTCCATAGTCATGTAAAATCATGGTGTGGTACTACTTGGAAAGTGCTTATTTTAGAAAAGAAAGCTAACTACATCGATATTTTTTATCAAGAAGGAAGATCCTATCAGTGATCACAGACGACAGGAAATAGGAGGGTGTAGTTGCTGCTTTGCTTATTTCAAAGACTTGAATTTGGCCTCCCAGCTGAGGGTTGAAAGCATTAAGGTAGCCAGGATGCCTGACTGTATCTTTTTTGATCACTTATTTTAACAAGAAATTCCATATTGGAGCCAAAATATGCCGAGAAAAAAAATTTTCACTGTATGTGGTATAAAAAAAATAGTAGCTTGGACTTTCATAAATGAATACAAAAACTTGCTGAAAGATTCTGATTAACCTTGGCAAAGATCTGCTCATATTCCCCTTCAGACTAGACAATAAATATGTTAGCTTAAGTTATGCAAAAAATATTTCAGTTTTTATAAATGTAGTGACCATTACACTCATACCATTTCTTATGTGCACCTACATGCACATAGATTCTGAAATATATTGTGTCTTGATAACCTCATAGTATACCTATGAGATAGGAAAGAACTCTAAACTTCTAAGAAACTTTTAACTTTTAATTCCTGAAACAGATAAAGCAGACAGTGTTATTTATAGCAGCCATTACCTGTCAGTCAAAGGTGTAATAACTTGCCAAGGGATATTTCCCAAGTACTCGTAAAAGTACTGAAACTGAGCATCACAAATGTTGGCAAAACTGTTTCTGGACATCATCCCATCTGTGGCATACCTGTGACAGCAAGCAAAAGCTCTGGAACTGGAGACCTAAGAGCCATCAAAGAGCCATGATGCCAGGTAGGAGCTATTCAGGTGGTACAAATGCCACCCATCACAAAGCTGCAGCTGTCATCAGCAGGTCGCACAACTCATTCCTAGCCACTTATGACTAATAACTACCACAATCTATTATAAAGGATTAGATGTACCTCGAGGCATTTGTGCTCTTATACAGATGCAAGTTTAATAGAAGATCATTTTAATAGAGCTATTACAGCAGAACACAAGGGCTCTCCACGCAAACAATGCAGTCTTTGCAAGGGAGCTGACATTACTTTGACCACAATGAGTTTCATTTTTACTCCTCAAGCCTTGTTTCCTCTTATCTGAATGCCACCTTAAAAGCCTATTTTATTTCTGAGGCTTAGGGGGGAAATAAGAATTTTTTCCTGTTTCAATTCCAATCCAGTGAAACATTTTGGACATTCAAACCAACAGCATTAGTTTTACCTGAAATAAAGTTGTACATAGAGTAAGCACTTTGGTTTAAATAAACATGCATTATTTCAGTTGTCTGCACATACAAAAAGTCACCACAGGAAGAAGAGATGCTCTGGAGGTGCACGTGCCTCTGAAAGGAGAGCAAAACACTGTGAATTGCTGAAGGCAGAACAAACTGTGAATGCAAAATACAGCTGATTCAAACACGCACCCTCTGGGCTTGAAGGCTTGCTGATACCTCTCTGCCATGAACATCTTTGGTACAAATGGCCATGATTTTTTCATGATCACCCGAGGAAAGTTCTCCAAGCAGCATGGTAATAAAGAGCATTTAGCTCAGTGACCTGAAAAGATTTAGGTAACCCTCTAAAACCAGATGGCTTCCAGTACTGCTACCATTATTATTACTAGAAATTAGTTCTGTCTACATCGTGAACTAATTCACCATAAAAACAGGCTTGTATATACAAATTTTCTGATGTTCAGCATGAGATGCCAGAAGAAATCCTGGTTTAAACCGAAATTTGAACCATCTCCAAAACAACAACAACCCAGGTGAGCACAAATGCTGCAGATGGTCAGCTAGGCAGGGTAGGAGGAATGGATGGATAAGAAGTTGTACATGAAATGGAATTGAAAATTCTGTGGTTATAGTCTCCATAGAGATATGTACCAGACTTTATGAAATTGTACTAATTGTACAAGAACATTTATTGGCAAACTAAAAATAGTCCTTAGGAAAGATCAGAGACATTTTAAAAATAGACAAAGCAATAAGGGGATGAATACAAAATACTATATAAATGACTATACAGGGTTATGCAATGCAAAGTGACTATGGAATTATTCAGGTTTCATATTAAAAAGGGGAGAAGAAACCCCAATGTCAGCTACTGCTTGTAATTCAAAGGAGGCAAATGTAAAAAAGTATGAAAATATGGATAGAAAGATATAAATGCATTTTCTATTACAGGGAAAACTTAGATAGTTCTGTCAGATATTCACGACCCCTTTAAAGTCTCTTTCCTATTTTGTATTTCCCTTCAGCAGATATTCTATTTTGGAAAACAAAACCAAAACTACTGAAAGTTTTCACAAAGAGAAAGAGTACTCACAGCAGGAGAAAAACATTTAGGAGAAGTTTGAGGTAAAAAGGGGTAAAGCAAAAAATCAAATGGTACAAGGTATCCTTCTGAAATGGCACATGGTATCCTTCTGAAAACCAAACATAGATGTAAACTGCTTGGTTAGACATAAACAAACCCTATAGTTTTGGCTTCCTTACATTAATCTATGGGTATACATGTATTGAATTGTACGTACATATACTGAATGCATACTCTGTTCTTAGCACACCATTGTGGCAGTATGTTCACTTTTAGCTTTTGTCTCAGTTCAGAATAATCCTCCAAAACCCAGTAATTAAGATGTGATGCCCATGAGGTAGCAGAAATGGAAGAAAAAGTCATGTTTCTTTTTTCAGTAGGTGCTGTATTGTTTAATGTGTTGTAGTAATATGTTCATATGTTTAACATTTAATATGTAAACCATATTAATATGACTATTTTTATGCTATATTTACTTTCTGTGAATTAAACAAAAAGGAGATGTCCAAACCTGCTTCTTGTGTCAGCCCTTCAGGGCTGTTGCCAAGCTCTCTTTCAGCCTACCAGATGCCATTTCTACATCTAAAACCCATCAAGTTTGTGAAGTACTAAGCTCAGCCTGGGCTGGGTGGTCAAAAACTCACTGCTCTCTCTGTCTCTCTTCATAGGCCAGTGTGGCCTCCATGAAGCAGAGAAGTACTGCATTGTATAGTTTATTCAAGGTGTTGCAACCAAGACTCAACCTTTTGAAGCGAAAACCACCCAAGCATGCATAAATTTATGCACATAACATAAATGGTATATTTTGTACTAAAAATAAAGGAAGTTCATCTCATTAATCTTCACAAAGGATTTTCATTGCATCAGTAATTTATACAAACTTGAAATTTTCCCTCCATTTTCTCTGTCACTGTACCTTCAGCAGGATTTAGATGAGACACAAGATATTGGAGATATTTTTTTTTTACATATCCACTTGATTTGAACACAGACATACTGTCTTAAAGCTCCAAATAAGAAAGTGTGGAGTTTTTGTGTTCACAGCCCCAGAGTAGGCACAGACAATGCAGCAATTTCTGTCTCCATGTGCTCAAACATAGTTTTTCCAAGATACAGCTATATCCAAGAAGCAAGCTGCATATACTTGTCCATTCAGTCTGGGGCCTCCCTGCTGCGACAATCAATCATTAGAACCACAGGCAACATTGATTTTATGCAATGCGAGTGCTTGTGCATTCAGCACTGTTCTGAGAACAATAAGTTATTGTCTCAGAAGTTGCTGATCTGTTCTCCCTGACCTACCACTACCCAGTTAGCACACAGGCTGGCTGGCCAGTTGGCAAATATGAGGCTCAGAACCAGCGGAAAGGTTCAGCTGATGGGAGATGTGTGAGAGCACTGGAGGTTGGAGAGGTGTGTGCTAAAGGATAAGACAGGAGCGGATCTGAAACTGTAACAGAAGATGAAGTAAAAAGAGCAGCAGGACAGAGAAAGTATGAGAAATGCAATATTCAACCTTGATCAGTTCTGAGACTTTTAGTACTCATATTTTCATTTTCATTACTTCCAAACAGTAGATTGCCTATGCGTCTTATAAAACCATTTTATGCACAAGAGAAAGATAGACAATTTATTAAATTATAGTAAATGACACAGTATTGGGTAACAAAATGTTCTGGGTTTATTATAATTTATTATTTTTTCCAAATTTATATAACTAAAAGGAACAGTTAATGCAATTGAAAGTGTCTATTTAATTTACATGCCAAAGAAGGCAAAATTCATGAAGGAGATTTCACATAACTCAACATGTCTGATCATTAGATCTACATTTGTCATGGGACAGAACATGCTCCTTTTCTGGTTTGTATTTCCCAAGGGCAATATTTATATATTCCTCTGTATTCTCTTGAAATTTAAGATGAGCAGCATTGTCAAAAAGTTTGGTAAGACGATGGGCTATTTGCATCCAAAAATACCAGATATATAAGGAAACACTTTACATTAGATTTGTGTCAATCACACTAATGCATGCCTCTGTTAAAGTGGATGACTCTCTGACTGTTGCATGATTACAGCACACAAGGTTTTTTATGGGGAAAAGCTGGGCCAAAATGATAAATCAATGAAAGGAGTTAATTACACTTCTGTCAGTTGTCAGAAGAGTCTGAAGGACAGAGCTCAATATAAAACTGAGAAATCTTGAAATTGTCATTATTTATGGCTAACACTTATTCTACAAATGGACTTATTAAGGTCTAAATGCCTTTTCTAGCTACACATCTCTCCAAAGACCATGGAACTTGAAAATCACTGTCTACACACCAGCACGCATTACGCCTGACACCCAAAACAGAAGACTTGCTTGCTGGCCTTGTGTGTGGATGAAACAAATCACAGAGATTTAGTTATGTGGAGAATCTATAAGGGCATACCATCAGGTTTGAAAAGGCTCCACATTCAAGCCTTCATCACCTCTGAAAGCATCAGTTCCTCTGAGTTACAACTCACAGCCCTTCAAAAAGGTTTTGCCTGGGGCACACTTAAAGCTGTAGCACTCAGAGAATTGATGGCTGTGGCTGGATAGACTGAGGCCAGGAGTATCATCTGGCATGTAGATAACATAGTATGAATGAAATACATCAAAGTGCCTGTGCTTTTATACAGATGGGTGCCACAAAACCTAGGAGATCATTGTTCAATTGAGGAAC
Organism: Melospiza georgiana; assembly: GCF_028018845.1. Taxonomy (NCBI): domain Eukaryota; kingdom Metazoa; phylum Chordata; class Aves; order Passeriformes; family Passerellidae; genus Melospiza; species Melospiza georgiana. The sequence continues at coordinate 32,099,686 of NC_080430.1, read as the reverse complement.
ACAGAAGGGTAGCTACAAAACATTCTGTGTGCAAGGGGCAGCAGCTCAGTCAGTAACAGCCTACCAGACACCATAGATCATCCAGTCTCTCTTATCATTACTATGCATTGCTTGCCTGAAAATCCATGCTAGAAGAAGAATAGATTTGATGGTCTCATTGACCTTTTTCCATCTCTAATTCCTGCAAACCTACAACCCAAAAATCCAAATAAATGCAACTTACATGTGGCTAAATTTCCAGAAAAACAGATCAGGATTTGTAACTTGTCTATCATCTCTTCTTGATGAACACCTTGTACTCATCTTAGCTGGGAGAAAAAAAATGTTTGCTACCTTAGGCAAAATGTTCCTATTTTCAAAGTAAATCAGAAATTTGCTCAGAACAAAAGTGCAATTCAATGATATTATCAGCTCACAAGGTTATCTGGAAAACTTCCTTTTCTGTAGAGAAAATGAAGTACATTAATACACAAAGAGGCTCAGCTGTTTTGGCTGTGTTCCTCTTTAAAGGATGTCTAGCAAGTCTGCTGAAAAACCGAAACAGAAGAAAGGAAAAAGCATGTGCTTGCTTTCTAAGTATACAGCTAAAGCTTCTTCACAAAAAGAGAGTCTGAAAAAGAGACAGAGATTTTAATGATCACCTTAAAGCCAGGAATTCCCTCCCAGTTACGGTAAAAGTCAGACCAAACATTAGAACAGAACAATATAATCCACTATTGATTTAAAATAATAACAATGAATACAGCTGTAAGGAACAGAGAAGGCGGCAAGTCTTTTACGTTTCCTTTCCAGAAAATGAAAGGGGACATAATTTAACTCAGACTAAGGAAACTAGGGGAATAGAACTGTGCCAGAAAAGTCTCCCCAAAAGGTAAGTCTAGGCAGGGGAAACTCCTCCTCAACCTCCCAAAGAGTCCAGCCTTAGCAAGTAAAGGACGAGGAAAAAAATTTCTAACTTAACAGGGCAGTAATGTGCAGATAAATTTTAAAAAAAGAAACCACCAAAACAACAAGTAACAAAGTAAATAAGAATCAGTTGAGTGGAGGAGGAAAGAAACCACTTTTTAAAAAGATACATGTATTATTTTTGATGTACAAAGAGTTAAAAGCATGAAAACACGTTGGTATTGACACAAGAACAATTAAGGATCAAAAGATTAAATTATGTTTGACTGATGCACTCCAGCTTTTAGCTTGGTATCTCAGAATAAAAGTCATGTCTCAAGAAACAGGTTTGTGTTGTTTTTGGGTTTTTTTTCTAACTTCTTATTGCAACATTTTCCTGCAAAAAGAAAGACTGACTCTAAACATGGCTGCCTCTAAAGCCAGGAAGGGTGAATGCAGGTGGGGAGTTCAAGGCATTCCTGCGAGTGTGCGGAAGGAGGACTTTGGCTGCACAAATCCACCACGTCCTGTTGCAGGTGTGAAAGAAGGACTCCCAGAGTACGGATAGGGAAAAGTGAATTTGATCCAAACAGAACATACTTTGAACACATTTGACAATTCTGACATCATGCCATCCCTAAATAATGAGCCAATGCCTCAAGTTGAGCTGGTCATGTAACAAGCAGTAGAAATCTGGTATATCAAATAGGAACAAATGACAAAAATCATTGGAACATCTCATACCTGCACAACAAGGAAACAATCTGACAGCTCTCATTTCCTGCTTGTTGCAGAACTACACTTTGGAACAGTTTGTAATCATACTGGAAATTTTACCTCTGCTGCAGAGCTTCAGAGCTTTCATACACCTTTGGCTTTCTTGTAGCTTCCATCATATTTTCTTTATTTGTTATGTCAGTCTTCCACTGCTGTACAGAAAGAAAGGGAGGTATTTCAACCTCAAATTTATTTTTTCTACTTCATATGGTTTACTAAACTGGGACAATAAAAACATGGGAAAAAGAGCTGGAAGAACACACCTAATCAGCTTGTTTTAAGTTCTATTTCTTAGATGGAAAAAGAAAAAAATTAAAGCCACAAACACCTATTTTGACAGTGTTTAGACTGAATATGAAGGAAAAGTAAAATGAACAGAGAGAACTGCAAATACCACTGATGATATCTTAAAACTCTTCAACAAGATAAAAATTACAGATTTTAGCAGAATTATTAGAGTATTTTTGCTCATGCAAGGTCAATGCCTTTTTCAATATGCACTATGAAGAAACTTATGTATGTTAAACAACGCAAATCATTTCATTGCTCTTAACAGGGTCCTCAGCTTGTACAAAAAATGCTTTTTTAGCATATAATGAAACATGCTGCTGTCAATGTTTCTAAATTGCAGATTTAAACAATTAGAAATATATTTGAAATTTCAAGCACAGAATTTCCCTATGGAATATTATCCTATACTAGATTTTCAGAATTGTACATGGTGAGGACTTTTCCTAGATCTGTGGATTGAATTACAGTTATATTGGCAACACAAAATTATCACCTTTACTGTGCAAGGGTTCAGTGACGTTTTTTGGTCAGAATGAACAATTAAGGCATAATGCTTTGTGTCAGTTCAAGAGTTTATCTTGCTTGTTGGAATTGCCTTTAACCATTAATAAATAACAGATCTTAAACTTGTATTTCTACCATCACTTTCCTAAACGATAGGGACTTTGCAGAGAAGATTTCTGCACCTCAGCAGTATCGTATCTCTATGTGCCTCCACACAAATAAAAAAAAAGCTAACAAAGAGTAAGTAAAAGAAGATATTAAAGACATCTGAAGGAATGACACACAGATCTTTGTCTCAAATTGTGACACCAGCAGCTTCCAGTCCATGTGAAAGGAAAACAAGGCAGATAATGACTCTGATGAAGATACCACATGCATTGAAATTCTATCCACAGGGAAATGACAGAATCAGCCATGTCTAATTTACTTTGCCAGCCTTTCATTTATTCAATGAAATATACCACAAAATTACTTTTCCAAATCCCTTGCATCTGAAACTAGAAAAGCAAACAAACAAAACAAAACCAAAAAAAAAAAAAAAAAAAAACCACAGAAAAACTGCACAAATCAAAATTATTTATCAAACAGAGGAACTAAAGCTGACAAGAGCTTAACAAATTCTCCTGTAATTGTTGTTATTGTATATCATAAGAGAAGACATCACTAAACACTGAAAATGGACAGTATATTATTAAATGATTTTCAAAAAATTTAAGGAATTACAAGCTTAGAAAGTTATTTTTTTTAAGTCCTACATGGAGACAAGAATGTTTTTAGGATATGTATAATTACACAGCATAAATGTAAATTCCCACTACTAACATCTGGAGAAAATGTAAATCTGCAATAAAGATTCAGGAAGAAAAAGTTTCACCTTGCCAAGTACATTAAGGGAGTGAACAATATTGATACAATAATAATATTTCTAATAATTAAATTCTTATTTGATTATTACCTAAAGTTTCAAGTAGGTGTTCACTGAACTTTAATAAAGGATTTTCTATTCTTTTACGCTTTTTAAAGGATTTTCTATTCTTTTACGGTAAGAAAATTCCATGGCAGTCCATGTTCGGCTGATTTCTTCCAAAGTCTGGGAATAATAAGAACAATAATAACATCTGTCTATATATATATATCACATTTCATATGGGGAATTGAGGAATTTAATTAAATTATATGTAATTTACAGTGATGGTAAACTATACCACAGACAAGAAGTTCATTTTGCTAGGCTGTGAATTTTGATACCTAGAGAAGTCACATGAAAATATTCAGGTCTATGATTAATTTCTTGAAACAAATAGTTTGTTACATGCTATTCTGCAAAAATAGAAGGAAAAAAAAGTACATCTCTCACCTTTTCAGTACTCAACTCTTGCACAGCATTGACAACTACACTTTGGACTTTATCTCCTACCTTTATGAAACTGGAGTCCCAGAAGGTCTGAGAAGGTCTTCTGCTCCTGAAAGCCCAACCTGTAAAGAAAAGAGACAGCAGGAAGCAAATTAAGACAATGAAAAAGTCCAGCATAAGCATATAGCTAAGTGTTCAAATGGAATCTAACTAAAAAACACAATTAAATAAGTTAAATGTACTCTAGATACCAGATACATGTTCAGATTTGCCACAGAAGTGTGAACTTAATCAGCCTAGCAGAAATAGTTCTTGATGCTGTTACAGGTTTAAGGTTCTTTTGCTTTGTTTTGTCTTGTACTCTGGTGTTTTGTACTTCATAACACTAAAGGTAAGTTTATTTGCACAGCTGCCGCTGATGCAAGATACAGATTTAGTATCTGAGACCAGAAACCCTGGGGAGTGATGGAGATATTTGCAGTATTTTGTGGCTACTTGGTAGGATTAATGAAATTCAATTTAAAAAACCTTAAAAATTCTACCAATTATTTGAAAAGATAATGGTCAATTATATTTTCATTTTCTTTTTGTTAAAATAAATCACAATTTTGTGCTAATATTGTTAGGAGGTCCCTGCATTAAAAATAGGTTTAAATGCACTTTCATTAAAACTCTATGTGATTAATCATTGTTATACTGAAGACGAACAGAAAAATTCTGTTACACACTGTGCTACACTTTCAGATTCAAAGTTTTTTAATCTTAAAAATGAAAAACAAAAAGGAAATTGGTCTTCAATATTTTTTTTTCAAAATGGTTCAAAAGAATTTTATTAAAATTTTGAAAATCAACAAGTTCTACATGTTATAGCGTATGAACCAAAACCACTGGGATTTTTTTGACTAAAAAGAAAAAGTATCAGAACTGGGTAGGTGGAGTTCACACTTTTGAAGCAATTTAGGAGAAAACATCTAGGATGAAATTTGATTTTTCTCTTAAAAGACTAATAAATAGGCATGCAATAGAGATAATTTCTTTCTAAATGAAACAAATATGAAACAAAAAGAAATTTTATACCTGTTAGGTTTCAAGACTTTGTATTCAATCACTGTGCTGTCTGTGGGGCATAGCTGTAGTGTCCTGCAAATAGTCTGGGGAGTCTTTGTTGTTATTTTCACTTTGCACTTCTCTTGTCCCTTTGGAATTTTCTTCTGCAGGGCTACTGTCAACAAAACATTGAAATACTTCAAGCAAAAGAGGTGCCCTCCCTTTAAAAATGAGCACCTTTCCTGCAGCTCCCAACCCCCTGGAGCTATGCCCATGAGCAGAGCAGATGAACCTCTGCAAATTCTTCCTGTAAAAGTGATTGTTGTCTGGAGGGGTCTGCCATAAACCCCCATCCTCTTTTTTATTTCCCATACTGCCTCAACTCAGAGAAATCACAGCATGATTTTACGTGCAATTCCACAGGGGCTGCAAATCCATTCAGAAAAATAGTTTTAAAGGAAAGCCCCCAAAGCAAAGCATGATCCAGAACATTCAGCTTGGACATGAGTAATAAACCCACCAAAACATCCAAGTGGGTGGGAAGAGTGGGGAAGGGGTGGTGCTGAGACAGACAAATTGCAGAAATAGATGGCTGTGGAACCTGCCTTGGCAAACCTTCTGAGCTGCACATCCATCTGTTCCACATTAATCTCTCTCCACTGGGTTTCAGTCCAATCATCAATGCTGCTCTGAAACAGAAAGTACAGATAAAAGCATCACAACATTTGGTGAAGACAAGCTCCTGCCACAAACCAGATAAATGGATGCAGGGGCAAGCCCATCCTACAGCAAGAGTTCATGGGCCTAAATGTTTTCCTATACCACCATTACTTTTCAAACACACATAACAATCCATCTTCTCTAAGTTCAACTCAAAGACCAAGCATGTTAACAGTTTCATGTTTCAGTATCTGATAAAAACATACCTGCACAACTTTCTTGTGCTATCAGACACACACCCATACCCACAGGTAACATACAAACGAACCTGGGAGATTTTGGGAAGATGCCCTGCAACTCCTCCTGGGGGTGCTACCAACAAAATTACGAAATTAAGACTTAGTACACGTATTTTTAACCTTGCTTATGAAAGGCAGCATCTTGAGGGAAACAGAACTTTGCAAGACTGATTCCCCATACAGACCTGTACAGTGACTTTTCTGGACTCTTGCCTCTAGATTTGTAGAGCTTTCTAATGTACAGTTCTGAGTTCTGAGTTCGATTTTATGGATTTCTGAATTTTTACTCAGTTACTTAAACTAACCAAGCAAGTTCTGGGTATTAAGAAAGCTCTAAAGGAAACTGCAAAGTTTGTTTTGCTTTGGGATTATCTTGAAATTGGTTGACTTGGGAACAGAGATATTTTTACTCTGGGTATCCTAAAACATAGCTACTATTATTTCAAAAACAAAAGGAATAGTAAAATCTTCAGTATTTAATTTTTTAAAATCCAAACTATAACACTCCTAGGATCAAATTAAAAATATAACATTCAAATATAGTCTAAATTTATAAGTAATTTGTAAGTAATTTTAAGAAAAACCTTACATTAATGTAAACATGAATATCCCACACTTTCTTGAGCAATTGCACTTTTCAACATTGTATCATGTGCTTGTAGCCTGGAATAGATACTTCAAATAGTTTTGTAGATAGATTCCCACATTAGAAACATTTCTTTTTCCAGCATCTCAAGCTCTTGATTTGCTGGAAGAGGGAAGGAGCACTCAAAGCACAGTTGTAGGGTATATTGAGCTTACTTAACCTGTCAGTGAAATCTATGGGTCCTGCATATATGATTCAAGGTAAGAAAAGCTGAGAGAATTATGGCAAAGAGGCTACAAAGCTGCATTTGCATTGCCTCTGAAAGCACCCAAAAGCCTACAAATGACTCTGCATTGAAACCACAAAAGAAAAGCTGCATATAAAGGAGTTAATTCATGTTCTTGCATTCTTCAACTTATTAAAGCACTTCTTCCTAAAGTTGTATAAATGTTAACAAAGTCCCCTCATGAGGTTTTAAAAAAGAGCCACTTAATAGTCCACTTTAGGCTATTCTACTCAAGAGCACATTATGCTGTGTAAAGGAACATGAGAAAGTATTTAGAATTTTAATTTTTTTTTTTTTTTTTTTTTTTTTTTTTTTTTTTTGGTAAGCATATGCAACACTGGAAGAGAAACAAGAAACCTGAATTTGGTGGCACTAGAATTATAACAGCATTTTGAAAAAAAATCCCCAAACCCACAAATAAAACTCCCCAAAACACCAGTAAAACAAAAAACCCTCCAAAACAATGCCTCAAAAAACCCCAAAAACAAACAAAAAAGCCCAGCAAAACCCCAGAAGTTCCAACTCACAAATATTTTTAATGTGTACATTGAAATATCATTAACTTTTGTACTGAAATATTACAAGCAAATATGCTTTTCTGAGAATCCTCATCACCTTATTGAGATGAACATATGGATTTTCTACACCAAATGGAATGGGAGCTTCCATTTTAAATCTTTCTCTGAATCCCATCTGCTTACCCATGAAGAACAGGTAGTGACATTTGTCACTGATTATGCTCATTCTTATTAAGAAAAACAGAGACAAAAAGGGCTGATCCCAGAATTCAATATATGTCAAGTAAAGTGCATTTTCTTCTGATTAACTGCAATGTCAGACACCTGAAGAGGAATTACTTTGTGCTATACTGACAGAGCTCTATTCCTCATGGCATCCTGTTCTTTGGGCAATTCCTGTTTAACAGAGTAACATTTTCTTTAAACAACAACAAAAAAAATCACACATGGTAGAAATACACCAGTAAAATGTGTATATTAACAGTGAGAATATCCCTGCATCTACTCATAAATAAGAAATTAGAGTGGATGAATTATTTAACCAAAACTATACTCTATGTTATAGCTTTTACTAGAATTTTTTAGAATTCATTTCATGGATCACTGGTAATTATAAACTACTTGAACTTAATACACTCAGTTATTTTAGGTATAATCACATAAAACTTCATTTTAATTATGTAGGGACTCTTCCACACAGTAAAAACAGTGAGTTCTACTCCTGCTGCAGTACCCACTTTCAAATATGTAAAGATGACCTGGAAGTAGCTTTCTCATTCCACAGATCTCCCCACAAAAAAAATTCAGTAAATCACATGAAAAAAAATTCCATCAGGATGAAAAATATACCTTGACATGTGGCTTTTGTCTGTAGCAAAAGTACAAGAAAGGGAAGTTCAAATCTGAATCACTTCAGAGTAATGAGAAAATCAGCTAAAGGTACACATCAAAAAATCCTACCAAAAATTAGACCAGATGGGCACAGAAATAGAAATTTCACCATGGACTGGCAGTGCATATCCCAAAACAGACCAAATAAAGGTTTCTCATCTCTCATATGCAGATGCTGCTCTTAAAACAATGTTTTAATAAGTTCTTCTTTTAGTGTCAGTAAACACTATAGCTGTAGTGTTTTCCCATCTATTCCTCTCACCAGATTTTTTTTAATTCAGAAAAATTACACTTGCCACTCATAAAAATTATAACTGGGAGGGGTTGTGGGGCAGAATATATAGAGAAAAAGGTGGCTGAGGATGTCTGTAAGACAGCACCACATAACAGCCACCAAATTCTACCTTTTGAAAACGTATTTGAACGGTCCCAAACTACTGCTGCCTGTGATATGAAAGGCAAGGAAGTTTAGATTGGATATTAGGGAAAAATTTCTTCACTGAAAGGGCTGTCAAGCAACACAACAGGCTGTCCAGGGAAGTGGTGGAGTCACCATCCCTGGAATATTTAAGAGCCACATAGATGAGGCAGTTAGGGACATAGTTTAGTGGTGGGCCTGGAAGTGCTGGGTTCAAGGTTGTGTTTGATGATATTAGGGGTCTTTTCCAACATGAATGATTGCATGATTCTATAAAAATATGTGAGGCTTAAGATTTTAAGACTCTTTCATACCCTAGAAGATTACTGTCATTTTTTGACTGTGAAATCAAAGACAAACATCCGTTACATATTTAGTTACAGTTCTAAGTAGACACCTTAGGATCAAAATTCACCATCAGGAGTTGGTTTTGAGGATTATGCCTAATTTGGTTTAAATTAAACTGACAAATTTAATCCACATGAACATTCCACTTACTGTAGGTCTGATCTTCATACTGCTCAACAGATTTTAACTTCTCCACATATTTCCAAGAAATAAAGGTATTTTCTGGACTTTCTAAGAAGGTCTTTCTAAGTGGACTTTCTGCAAGGCAAAAACCCACACCCAACCAGTTTTTTTCTTTTACCGATGAACAAATGCTGGTGGAAAGTTTTAGTGTCCCCCTCCTTGCATGTTATTAGCTATGTCAGTTTTCAATGTTGGACTTGGTACTACACAATAATTTAATTCATGTGTGTCTAAAGCTCTCACTGGAGCTTCCATCCTCTGTGCTCCCACCTGAAAGCATGTTTGCTTGGGATCAGGACAAGAGGAAGGGACAGAGCACCATTTTCAAACAACTTGGATGTCTGGGTCCCCCATAAGTATCTTTGAAAATTTGTCCTCATACAAGAATAAAACTCTTTATGGACTCCGATGAAAAATAGGACCAAAATGTCTGTACTTGTTCCTTCAGTTCTTTAGAATATTTTAGCTTTCCCAAAGTAACCAGCATATTTTTGTTAATGATTTAATTATAACTTCCTCCTAATCCCCCTACTTATTAGAATATAAATTAAAGTATTATGAACCAGCAGGAAAATGCACTTTTATTTTTGATTTGTTCAATACCTTTTTAGTGTGTTCATCATGTTCGTTTGCAGTTATCTAGTTCTTCACTAAACAATTGCAATGAAATACTGCAATTAGGGCTAATTATCTTCTCAGACACGGTTTTTTCAGAAAGCTTCCAAGATTGTTGAAAGTTTGAAATGAAAATAAAAAGAGAAAAAAAGTCAAGTATCAGAGAAGGCAGTAGAGTTCTCTTTCTGTAATAATCTGAACATGAAATCTCATCCAAAATATTTCTGAAGTGCAGAGACTGGCACTGAACCAAGCTGTACTATTGGTATGCGTCATGTGCTTACCAACAAACCACATATTTCTAAATATGATCTCAAACTGTCCCCAACAGATGAATTCTAGAATGCTAAAGAATTACAGATTAGCTCAGATCCTAAAAAGTATGGAACTAGGCTTTCCAGAACTAGACATATACCCCGCACTCTTGATACTTTCTAAATCACAGAATGACAGAATATTCTGAGTTGGAAGGGACACAAAGATCGAGTCCACCTTCTAAGTGAAATTCTATCCTGTACTTTTCTCACTTGTTTGTTTTCTCCCCTTTTTTTCCCTCAGATATATTCTCTCTCATAAGTCACTAGGCTCTTCCTCCTGAGTCTCATAAAAATTCCAAGTCTTACTTGTAAGCTAATGTTTTCTAGAGAAGAAAAAAGCACCTACTCCTGTAAAAGCTTACCAAACAAGTGGCAAGCAAAAGTGATTTCTTCAAGTTGCCTTCCACTGTCATTGGTACGTGTAAAGTTAAGACAAGTTATCAGCCTCTTGAAAGAGTAGATGTAATAATGTATCTATTGTCTGAAATCAGTGAGAAAACAAGTTTGGAAAGAAACAGGATAAACATTAAATGCAAGACACTAATTTAATTGCTAACAATGCCAGAAGTGTCAACCTAAGGAAAATTAATTTATTCAAAATTAGTAGCTAAATATTCATTATTATTGCCTTATACCTACAACTAATTTGCAATACTCTGCCACAGTTTGAGTGTAATACAGTGTCATAGAAATGTACATCTAAAAGTGACTTCAAGAGTAATTAGACCACGTTCCTGCTCCAAGAAGAGGTTTGCTATACCTATGCAATTTGCAAAAATGTTTTTCTAGCTCTCCCTGGAAGATTTCTCAGTAATGAAGAGCCTGTCACCTCCTCTGGCAATCTGTTCTAGCAATTCATTATGCTTGGCATAAAGTGGTTTTCTCAGTCATCATACTTGAACCTTATGCACTTTAAATTAAGTTCAGTATGTTCTGGGTGTAGAGAATAGACTACTTCCTTCCTAAATGTAGAAATCTCTATTGTATTTGAAGACTTATGCCTGTTGTCTCTCCTCTTCTTCAGCCTCAATGAATATCAACAGATCCTTTTTCCTGAAGTGTAATGTCTGAGCACAATACTCCACTAGAGGCTTCATCAAGGCTGATTGAAATGTGACATTTCACATCCTTGTGCCTTTCAGGACAACCACTCATTTGAACACTTACATACCTCTTTAAACATAAAGAGATAACATGATAACATGTTACCTCTTAATAACATGACTTCGCTTACTCACGTTCAACATATGACAATACCTAAATCATATTAAAGAACTGTTTCTAATCAGTTCCTTCCTATCTTATTATTCCTGTGCAAGAATAATACATGCTCCTATGTGCTACACTGGATGGAGAGCCTGGACACACCTGCCATCCATGAATTCTCTGAACCTCATGCAGAAAAATGCAAAATACTGTATGCTAGTGAGCTGAAAATCTCGCTGTTTCTTGAATTGCATTTTAGATCTGGCTTTAGCTACAGGTTAACTTCTGGAAGGAACCTGCAGTCAGAACATCACTAAAGCAAGAATAGAATCAGAGAACATGGTTTGATTCCCAGCTGCAATATATAAGTCAGTATTTCAAGGCATTTGAGTCACAAATAACTTAGCTAAAGCTGTAATTTAAGCAATGAAAAAAATTATCTTCCTAATTATAAATAAACAGTTTCATGTATATGGCTACTGGCTTTGAACACAGATTCTAAACTAGAACAGTCATGAAGTCCTACAGAAAACTGAGGCAACATATCTGTCAAGATCCAATGTTTTGGCTTTAAAATCAGTATAATCATCTTCAATCTCCTGTAATATTAAAAAAAGGAGAAAAAAGTATAAAAATGCATGTTTTTCCAATGGCAGAAAAATCTGACGGATGCCATATGGTAGTGTTAAACACACAGCTCACCTCTGCCACTGATCACACTTCTGAGATTTTTCTGCACTGTTTTAAACAACAAGCAATGATTGATACTGCTAACAGTGATAGTTGTTTTGGGTTTTTTTTAAACAAAAACAGAGTTAGCTGCTAAAGCATTTTCCGAGAAATACAGATTGAGTTTGAATTACAGTTTAGGATATAATGCAAGTGTACCACTGCAAAATCAATACATGTGTATACTAGGGACACCTTTGTTTAAGAAGCATAGTGAGAGGGATAGGCATCTACATTGCCCCTTACTTTGATACTGTTTCATCCTTTTAACCCTCCTGTTAAATAAATATCTTCTCAACAGGTTTTCACAAAACCAAATTATGCCTATGTATTGTCATTAAGAAGGTTATTATGCACAGCAGACTTCAGCTACTCAAACACTTGAAGTCAACTCACTAAGTAAACAGTATCTTTTGACTCTGAATCATTGTTACATTTAATTAGGGAATCTTAATCCATGGCTACCATGTATCAGGCAACAGAACAAGTCATTTTCTACAGCACAGATGTACTCTACTAATACTCAAGGTAATTAACCATGTTCACAGACAAGGACTTTTGGAAAAATAATAGCAGGGCAGAAAATAGAGGTGCATACTAATGCAAGCTCATGTTGGCTCCAAAGGGAGAGCTCCAACATCTTCTCCTTTTTTCCATTAGCAACATAAACAGCAACATGCAGCATGTACATGTAAATCTACACTTGTTACTTTACTAAATATGTTAAACATTAATCACTTCTGAGAATTTTTTTTCTTTGCAGCTTGTCTGCATCTCTTTTCGGTTGCAAGCCACTTGAAAAATAAATAAACAAACATGGAAGTATCAGTAGCCATGGTGGACATTTAAATAAAAACCCAGCATTTCTGAATAGGCTTATCAAATTAACTTGTTTATTTAAAAATCTTCTTCCTTTCTAACTCCATCCATCCCTTAACTAACATCAATTTTGTTTGTTTGAGGTTTTTTTAGATACGCAGCAAAAGCCTACTCATATACACAAAACCCATGACAGGATGAACTACTGCACTTCTCCAAGACAAATAAAGGAATTTAGGTATAGTTCTGTGGCTAAATTAGAAAATATTTTCTTTTAGAGGTGCACGTATTTAACTCACCAAGAATCCATTTAAGCCAGTAAGTCTGAGAAGACCACATTTGTACCCTGAAACCTAAGTATCCTCTGATCCTCTTTGGGATCAGACCCCCCAGTCACACCACAAACCAGATCATTGCTCTGTTCATGTTTTCAGGCAATTCCACTCACATTTTAGCCAAACACATTCCTGCCTTTCTAGAAGCATGTAAGGCTTGTTCCTGCAAATATGTGGACCCTATTCATATATCATGCACTTAACAGCACAAACCTTCAAGCTTCCAACAAATAAATTAACTGTAAGATGACAGCTATTGTCTGATAAAGATCTGGATTAGGACTGTAAAACCCAAAGGCAAATAGTTTCTGAAGAACCTGCAACATAAATATTTTAGTGGTGACAGTAAAACCAGTGCAGTAATTGGTGCTTGGTATTTCACCTGTACCTCTTCTGTCAACACTAAATCTGCATGCATGAGGAAGAATGGCTCAAACTTGAAAACTGATATTCATTGACTGTGCTTTACCTGGCAATAAGCTGGAAAGTCAGCAAATTTACAATGCAGAATGCTCATTCAGAACTGTGCTAAAGGGCTGCTTTTGTCCTGAGTCACTAAGGAAGCACTCCTCACCTCAAAAACTGCCCTCTTACAGTCTACATCAGGCCAAATTGTTGTACCCTACAGAGTAGCTTAAAACTGACTTTCAAGCATGTCACCAAATTTGTGTTTATATACTGAGCATACAGGGAATCCTCTAGAGGTGAAGGCAAGACTGGGTAAGCTGCACACAGACCTCAGGAGGGGTGTCTTGAGTCCATATCTGCCACAGACAAGGCTGGTTCAGAGAAGAGAGAAAAAAGGCAGCAGTAGGTCACTGCTGCCATTCACTTCTCCTTTCTGAGGCAGCTTTGTGCAGGGATCAGCAGGAATTTACTGTGAACCATAAGGGATTTTAACAGGAGCAATGAAATTCAGAAGTACAGTAGAGAGAGTCCTGACCCCAAGACATGGAAAGCTCTGCCACGGATTAGAAAAAAGTACCAGGATTTTAGTCCAAAGGCATTAGCAACTTTACAAGGCTTCTGCATGAACTCAGCATGTGCCATTCATTTAGTTTAGATCTCGTTTATAACCATTCCTCTGGGTTTTTAATAACCTAGATTAAGATACATACTTGCAAAAAAGATCAGTGTATGCACACGGAGAATATACTTCCTACCCAATCTAATGGAACACTAAATCTCTATATTCTGCTAATCCTTTCCTTATAAGGATCGTTATTATATGTTTTATCAAATTATTTTTGTTATTTATCATTTTAACAACTTTAATATTTGTGTCTGCTCCCAAATTTTTCCTGTTTAAGTAATACCTTACCAAAAAAAAGCATTCCTCACACATGCAGCAATCTCTCTCCTTAGCACACTGCCAAAATTGCCACAGAGCAGATCCAAGCTCCTGGAGACCAGCAGAGCTCACAGCCCACCTTCTAATGGTCTGCATCTGGGCAAACCCAGCAGCCTCGTGGGTACACAGGTGCCAGGAGCACAGGGAAATGGCAGGGACACAGCCAGGAGAATTCCTTTCTGGATCAGGATAGTGGAGAAGAGAGTCATCCCAGGGCACCCATTACATCTGCACCTGGAGCTGGACACACCTGGGCTTCACCAGCCCCCTCTTCAAGGGGAATTTAATCAATATCTCCCTGCTCTGCAAAGCTGCAGGGTAAAAATGAAGGAGACAGAATTTGGCTGCCCTCCTGCCAGCTAAGTGCTCTAGCCAGCAGGCAGTAAAGCCAACTACATAATATGATAGAGTACTTCTTTGCTTGAATTTGTGTTAAAAGGAGATCAAATCCTTCCAAAAACCTAATTTTACAAGTTCATAGATATTTTTACAATGAACTAACACCAAAATCTTGAAAATTACAAGAAAAGGTGTCTTAAAAAGTACAGTAATAAATATTCTGTTTTATTTTAAAGATATACCATGATTGCAGGTGAGCATAGTGTTATTTAAGCTTTTATTGCAAGACACTTCTATAAACCAATATTTTAAAAACATTCTCTATCTTTTAAGTAGAATCAACTGATTTGGTATCTGCACCAGAACTGCATGTTAATTACATCTTAACACTCAGGAAAAAAAGCTTACAGAACTGACAGTTCTAAATATTATATGTGAAAAAGTGACCTTTTATCTTTTTTTTTTTCTTTTTAGATTTTGGACAACGTTGCTGGGATATTTTGTTTTACTTTATCCAAATTTATTTTATTCACTAAAATTTAGTTTTTCCACTCAAAACCTTTGGCAAAAGCCATCTGAACGTGTCTCCACACGTGACACCTGATCAGGAAACACAAATCTAAGCTTAAGAAAATTAATTTCTGTCTTAAAGAACAAATGGTAGACACTGTACCTAGCTGCATTGGAAGCCTGTCTCATGCCTCTCTAGTTCAATTCAGCACTATAACATTCCCAGAGTCAAAACTCCAAGTTTACAGATACTTTGAATAAATAAGGAAATAATGGTACAACGGTACGATGTTAACATATTGCTGTAACCTAAAGGATTGTATATTATCTTTCTGAAGAGCTTTACAGAAACTATTCAGTAATTCTGCTCACTTTAACTATGCCCCTTGAGTCCACCAAAAAACAATTTTTTCAGTTTTTGAAATTGCAATATAATGATGGAAATTTCCTCAATCAAATTAATTAAAATTAATTAACCACTACAAAAAAGTCAGTAACAAACATATGCTTGAGATAGTCTTTGCAATTTGATCTTTTCCCTTCTGGTTTAGCAGAATGAGCAGTTAAGCCTGTGCTGTCTTAAGTAATTTCTATGAATGAAAAGGTGAAGGAGCAACAGATATTTCCAGCAAGGCTTCATCCTGGTTGATTCTCTTCCAGAATTAAAACACAAGTGGAAATGAATTGCCCCATGGAGCATACACATTTAACTCCATTTCAACTTCAGCAGATTGAGTTAAAAAAGACCTAGATGAAGAAGAGCAAGCACTCCTGAACACGTACTTTCATGCATAAACACAAGGTTTATTATAGTAACAGAAAATGCTGCTATGAAAATTAAACTTAAATCTTTCCCAGAGGAATAAAATTGAACACACTTTAGCCTCTTTAGTAACAGTGCCAAATTAATTTCTATGGTCTCTGATTTCACTCGAATGAAGTAATTGTTTTATGCCCCAAAGGGATGAAAATAATTTTTCCCTTGTATGTTTAGAAATCAGAATAGCTATTCTCCCTAGCAGCAAACCAGTCATGAGTTCCCCAAGCAGACCCCTGGTCACTGCAGACCCCTTGTCTCACCACTGTCATCTACAGACTTCCCTCAGCCCTGGCACAGGGCAGGGCTCTCTGTGGCCCCCCTGACTGTGCAGAACCAGCAAGAGCTCCTTCACGTGCAAGGGCTGTGCACGACGTCTCTGACAGGCACGAGCTGCCACCTTTGTGAAACTGCTGGCACAGGATGCTCTTCCCAAGCATCCACAGCTCCCCCACCCACCAAAAGAACCTCAGCCTGTTCTCATGACAGTCAGCCAAGATCCAACACATTCACCCCAAATCCCTTCCACAGATTGTGCTGGTGGGCACTGTCAGACGCTGTAAGATTGGGTTTCTTGCTCTCAGATAGTAATTTAAGGGGTGGCATGGAGCAGCACACTGTCTCGATAGTTGCAGAGGTAAAGTACATAATTTTCCAGCTTAGATCCCAAAAGTTGGCCTCACATTTCCTAGAAGGGCATGGGTCCAGAGGAGGGCCACAAAGATGCTTAGAGCCTCTGAGAAGAGGCTGTGAGAATTGGGATTGTTCAGGCTGGAGAAGAGAAGACTCTGAGGACACATTATCAGAGCCTTTCAGTACTTAATGGGGACTTACAAGAAAGATGTGGACAAACTTTTAAGCAGGGCTTGTTGCTACAGGACAAGGGATAATAGTTTTACACTAAAAGAGAGTAGACTTAGACTATGTTTTAGGAAGAAGTCTTTTTTAGTATAAGGGTGGTGAGACACTGAAGAGATTGCCCAAACAAGTTGGGGATGCCCCATCCCTGGAAATGCTCAAGACCAGGTTGCGTGGGGCTCTGAGCACCCTGATCTAGTTGAAGATGTCCCTGCTAATCACAGGAGAATTGGACTATGTAACCTTCAAAATTCCATTCAAATTCAAACTATTCTATGATTCTGTAATTCCAATCAGCTGCCAGTCCTGTCTCCTACTACAACTGCTTCCAGTTTCAGTAAAGAACAATAAAAAAGCCCCAGGAGAAGGAACCAAAAACTATGGCTGCTCCCATCCTACACAGCTGGCTAAATACAATAATAGACAAATATTCTGCCTTTCTTTCCTGACCTCAGATTTTTCATTTTCCCTTGCTTAAAGGCAGAGATTTAAAAAGAGAAATGGAGTTCTGTCTCATCCAAGGACTAGCCTAAAAAACTACAATTTTTATAGCTATAAATAGATGAGTCCTTACAGGCAGGTACTATGCTCAGGAGAAAACTCAAGCCATGGGCTGCATGTGGAGACCAGAACTTTACGAAGGCAGCTTCCAAAACCCTAAGAAGTGGTGGATTTAGGAATCACCTTTGCAATTCCTCATAATGCTATTACTAGTCTGCTCCTTGCACAGCATGTGACGTTCTCATCCTGTTCAACACTGTTAACTCTCAGTGCACTGTGATTTTGTGTTCTGGATATTAGAAAGCTGACCCTTGCTGTCTGCATGGCTGAGAATAGCCCATATTTCTCAGATACTGTATTCGTCCAACAGCAGAGATAATAAGCCATACCTCAATCCTCAGTGAGCTTTTAGGGAACATATCAAATCTTGAAAACAACATCTCAGATGTGAAATCCCATGGTTTAAATTCCTTGGCACAGGCGAAGTAACTCTCCAACAAGTTTCTGTGATTAAAGAATAAATCCTTAAAGCTTTTTTAGGTAGTTTTAGCTGTTTTCACATACTCTAATGCTTCTTCGGTTTCTTCTTTGAAAAGATTTTTGGTGAAAGATACAATCTAGACTAGAATGTAAATAAATGAACCACAGAAAAAAATTTAAAAGTTACTTTTCAAAATGTA
Source organism: Melospiza georgiana (assembly GCF_028018845.1). Classification (NCBI taxonomy): domain Eukaryota; kingdom Metazoa; phylum Chordata; class Aves; order Passeriformes; family Passerellidae; genus Melospiza; species Melospiza georgiana. The sequence goes on along the minus strand of NC_080430.1, from coordinate 32,081,562 downwards.
GTCATGGCATCAGTCATAAAATTACTTTTCAATTTATATATAAACGAAAATCCCAACATGTATTATATTTTAAAATTTTTAACTCTAATGATTCAAGTTTTATAATTATCTCGTAATGCAATGCTCACTTTTGAGGTGCTCCCAGAGCGCCCGCAACCTGCCCAGCTAGACTGACTCTTAGGTATCACCTTGTGTATGTACAGTGAGCATTCAGAAAATAGCACAGTAAAGAGAGTTCCTTCCTCTCAGTAAAAGTGATATTGGAAATTTATTCACCTGTTTGACATAACACTGCCATAGCTTTTGGGTACTAATTCTCCTGTGGCACATATTGTGCCAACAAATACAGGAATGTCAATATGAGTTCTCTAGATTTTATCATTTAGTAAACTTGCAGAAGAGGGCTTCCCCAACCCCAGAATCAAACGTAGCACACACGCATATGTAGTGTGTAATTCTCCTACTTCCTGACCAACAAAATTCTCTAGAACAGTGAACCCTACACATTGTCTTTGCTTGCCAGCATTTACAAGTGCTCAGGCCCCCAGCAGTCCACTTGGTTTCAGTGGAAGCATGGGGAAAGCTTATTGACCACAAAAAATGCCTCCAGGCAGGTCATTCACAGCTTGTTTGCAAAGTCCATATTTTCTTGGCTTGTGCAGCTCTTACCAGCATTTTGAAATTCACAAACAGAAATACCTATTAAGAGATGTGATAAGAAAAGAAGCAGCAAACTTATACCAACAAAGCAGAGTAAGGAGCAGCAACCTATCCTGGAAAGGTTATATGGCTTCTAGAGAATTTGTTTCTATATAAGAAGCATATTTTGTATTTAACTGCACCGTGCCTGTATGTCTGATGCCTATCTGATAATTATTTATTCATCTTATCTTCAATTTAATAATCTAAAACTGTTTGAAAGTATCTGTAATGTAATTTTAGTGTTTATTAAGCAGCTAAAAGACGGACTAGGTCCATGTCTTTTTAAATAGCATCCTGTGTATCAAGTAACATTTATTTATTAGGTACTTTGGTGGTTTACAACCCTTACTTGAAGCTACTTGAGCAACAAGTAGGTTGTGACTTACTACACACATAAACACAAAGTATACATCTCACTCACTCAACCCTTACCATCTTCTATTTCCTGGAGAACATCCTGAAAAGCTGGGTAACAGCTGCTTTCTTTGGCTTTTAAGATATTAAGAATTGTTTGTTTAAATCCAGACAACACTGAAACTATAATTTTACAAATGAGAAAGAAAACAATTGAAGATCATGGTTGCCTGTCAAAAATATACAGTTTACAAGTACACTCAGAGAATTGATGAATAAATATGTCCCAAGCCTACTACCAAATAAAGACTGATAAATGCTGGCTGAAATCCTTAGAAAGGTTTAAAAACTGGGGAATGAACTGGATTCTTCACAATTCTCACTCACCTGGCATCATGGCATCAAAACACTGTGAATAACAAGCATGGAAAAAAAAGAGGTTTAAACACAGCTCCCAAAATTTGGAAAGTAAGTAACCTTGCCTATTATTTTAAATTAAAAAGAGCTATTTTGCTTGTAGCAAGCTATGATTGTTATCATTAATCAACATTGTCTGATTCATGGCCAGATTTGGCAATAATTTCCTGAATATAAACTTCATTCTCCAACTCATTTTCTCCAGAGTGTGAGAAATGTCATGGGAAGAAATTTAGAAGAGATGGACAACAACAGAATCCCTTACAGCTGTTTAACCCCTTAACACTAACTTCCTCTTATATTTAAGTCAGTCTTTCTTTTGTAATTTATGCAAGCCCTGCTTACTTTGGGAAACCACTATAAACTATTTGCAAAAACAAAACAAGATAAAGTTGTTTTGGTGCCTCATTTTTCAAAGTGCATAGAGAAAGGCAATCCAAAAAAAAGCTCTCCTTGATGCTTGCAGAAATATCTGAAATCTCTTACTTGTTTATTTTTAAATAAAAGGTTGTCTTTTCTTGCTTTGCAGAAGTTCAGCTCAGTTTGGAGGCCTGTATGGAGACCATGCAGCAGAAGAAGAGCAGAATCCTTTCTCACAGTGTCAGGAATGTGCTGTGACCAGCATAGATTCAACTGCATGCAGCAGTGTCCTGGAATTAGAACCTTGTCTGCAAAATACAAAAACAGCCCCTGAATACTAACTCATGACAGCACAGAGCCCTCCATCCCCATACCTATAAGCACTTTAAGGATGAATGACACTGAAATTCAGAATTTAGTTTAGAACAAGATTTTAAAAAAATCCTGAAGACAGAGCCAAAAGACTGTTTATAAAGACACAGATCATATTTCAGCTGTATTTATTAATCAACACCATGCCCAAACACCCTCTCAAAATCATTGGCTGAAGATCCTTTGAATGGTTCCTTGTAGTTATTCCAGAAGTGAAAAAATCTGCATTTTACTATTTAATTTCTTAATGTTATGTGGTAATTTGTTTTTCTGAATAAACATGAGAGTTAACATAAACCTAAAATATAAAATTGATCTTATTTACTATATTTTATTACACTTTGGCAGTGTTTACAAATAGAGAAATTATAAATACACAGCAAAGCATTTTAATGAAATATTTATGGAGCATTAAAGCTTACATTCTGCTCCACAGATTATTTTTTCCCTTTCACTTAAGCCAATTCATCAGTTTTGCCTCAGTTTTAGCTGAGTTTTTAGTACTTACACTACTCTGCCTGGCACATCTGCTTCACTGCTGTGACACAGAGCAGGGAGCTGACCCTGGCCAGAGCCTTCAGATCATTTTTTATTGTGACAGGATTATAAACCTCAGTTATTCAACAATTGATTATCAATCCTCTCTGTACACAGTCACTCCCAAACTGCAATCAAATCTTCGGTTTGCTTGAGCTGTGAGCACTCTGGAGCACAGCCCATATTATTGCTGTCTCTACAGGTAAGAAAGTCACATCTGAATAATTAGTGTCACTCTTCTTTTTGATGCCATCCTTTGATATTAGTGTTAGAGTAATCAAAAACAATAAGATGCCTTTTATGATATGAGCTTAGCTCACATGAAATGCTCAAGGCAACAGAGAAGGGCAATCTATTGAAAATACATTTAAATGGTAATTCAAGAGAATAATCCTATTTTGTACCCTGGAAGCATAGCTTCAACTGATTCCAAATTTTGATGACTCTAAAGAATGCTTAAGTCTTACCCTTGAGATTAATGAACCCAAAATATAAATTCCTGAAAATTCATATTTCAATATGACAAAAAAATTACACTTTAAAAAACACTTATTGTACCAAAACCATTTAAAACATTTTCAGTGTCAAATATCAAAATTGATAAATAACCTTTGAGTTACAGAATTCAGGGAGATGAACCCTTGCTATGAGCTCAGTTTTAGGGCACTGTGCAGCTAAAGTTTTGCTGCTGCATCCATAATGCATCCCTCTGATTCCTTTCTGTGCCAGTGACTTACAAAGAAGAAACTGGAAAATAACACAAAAGGAAGCAATAAGAAAAATAGTGGTGCAAGTCTGCTTTTGCATTACTCAAACTCATGGTGCAGTTTAGCTTGTTTTGACAGAGAAGACATGAGCAGCACAAGAGCAATCTCAGCATAAATGAGTAACAATGGCAAAGCAACAGGTAAGCAAGTGGGCAAAAAATAAAATGGAGAAGCTAGGATGAAAACCACAACACTTCTATTGGTCTGTTTTAACCATCATCCTTCTCCCAAAATCTAATTTATTAGGGCCTGATAGAGTAACAAACAGCTTCTCCAGCACCTTGAAGCTCAGTTTCCGTCCCAGCCTGTCCCTGAGCACCAGCAGCTGCTCCAGGGCAGCAGAAGTCTGCTCTCCCAGAGCCCATCCTCCCCTCCTAAAAGCCTCCTGACATCTGTCATGCTGGTCAGTTCCCATCGCATCCATGAGGAGGGCATGCCTTACCCTGCTTGTGTGCTCCCTGGAGACTCATAAGGCAGACATTAATTTAACGAGTTCATTTGTGGCTTTATGAAGTAATTTATGCTTCCTTAACACAATAAGCTCCTTAACCTTCATGTCCTTCATAAATCTGATAGGGTTTGGACTTGCTCCAGTATGGAAAAAAGGAGCAAAAATGTCATTAGGAGGGGTTATTTTTCTGTTTTTGAACACTAAAGCCATGTTATGACATGTAACTACTGGATTTAAATACCAAAGTTATGAATTAAACTCCTTTTGTATATACTGAGTGAGCAGTAAATTAATGTCAAAACCTTTTATTTCTCTTCTAGTTTCTCCTTTGCAAAAGGTTGTAAGATATTTTAAAATAAAATTTTAAGCACTTTGTGATTACAAATATTTTGTTTTGGTTTGTTTTTTTTAAATAACACAAACACATGGAAATTGAAAGTTATAAGATACAAACTTCAGAGGGTAATCTGGGAAATTCTGTCTTCCCTTTGCAGAATATGCTGGTCAAGTAAACTGCCACAATAGTGCTACAGATACCACTTGTGACACCCAAATCTTATATATTCGTGTCCCTAGCATCAAACCAAGGAAAAAAGTAATCCCATTCTCATTTGAAGCAGAAACACCTAAGCCAGCTGAATGCCTGTATCAGTTGTCACAAAAATTAGCTTCCTTAATAAGTACAGATTTAGCAATGAACTGTGAACTTGGTCGTCAACTTCCTCTTCTCTTTATGCTTGTCATGATTTGCTCTGGGTATTTTTCTTTTTCCTACTAATCTTTGGAAAAAACCTTGACCTTTCCAAGCTGCCCAACAGTGGATTTCAGATGCATTCAGGTTGCTGTGCTAGGATTCTTTCTGCTTTGATGTTGATGGGAGTTTTGTCATGGGCTTCAATCGGAGGAGATTTCCGTCTCGGCGGGGGAGTTGAGGTTCTATCCCTGCCCCTATTCATAACTGCTGCCTCTCAAGATCAAACTGAAAAGATAATGACCAGCCTGAAACCTGAACACTGCTAACAAAGTGCTAGCAGACAAAAAGAAAACTTCTCATCTTCCTGTCATTGCCATTGGTACTTATACAAAATATCTGTAATACTGCAGCATAAATGGCACACATTTATTCCCTCCCTGAAACTTCATTTTCTTCCATAAAAATGCAGAAGTGATAATTTAAAAACTCTGTGAAAACTGTTTGACTTTCCTGGTCTTAAATTTGGGTTTTCCCAAGCAGAGTTATGGACATGAATCACTACATTCCTCTCCCTCCACCAAAATTTGGACCTGTATACGTACATCAGAAAATTTTCCATGGGACTGGAGTATTTACATTTAAAAACATGTTATTTTGATGAGTCAAACCTTCCCAAAATTTTGGAAAAGAAACCCAAAAAGTCAAGATGAGGACCAGAGGCATGACTCGGGGGCAAGAAAGAACAGTACAAAACCTTTAATCCATGATGTTGCCTTTTTGTACTGAGTGTAAATCCACTGTTGCTATAACGCAGAGTTTCCAAAGCCATTTTAAGTGAAATTTTATTGCAAAGGTAGGAATCTGGTCTGGTTTGCAGTGTCTCTCTCTCCTTTTTCTTCAAAGTGTTCATGCAGACTCAATTGAAAAGTTGAAAACTAAATACTTCATGTTAGTCCCAGAACATTTACAACAAAAAAATTACCCTGAACATTTTGTACTTAGTCCTAATTCTAAGTGTCTTCTAAATATTGTTAATAAAGCAAGAGATTTCTAAAGAGATTTATGACATGTACACTAAAAGAAGGTGCTTTTTTTAAAAGAAAACCTTATCGAAGAAATTGTTTTTATAGTTTAACCCTAATAACTACTCTTACGTGACACATTGTGAAATCTTGTATACAAATCTCTTCCGATTTACACTTCAGAAGCAGCACCAATTCTAGGCAGACTCATGCAAAATTAAATATTCCTTCTATTATTACCTTCTTATGAGCTTTCCTCCTTTATGAGCTGTAAAAGTCTTTCATCTTGCAGCTTAATAAACTGCTTTTACATCATGTCGTCACCAGAGAGCTGATGGGAGGTGGTGATTCCTCGTGTGCCCAGCTCTGGTGTGGCAGCTCCACAGGCAGCAGAGGCAGTTGGTCACCACTGCCCACGGGGGAAGTGACTCATGCCTCATCCCTCACCATGACGTGCACTGGACGAGAAGTACATCACCTTGCACTCTGCTGGGGATGGCTCTGGAGACTGGAGCACAAAGAAAAATATATCTTTCATGCAGTAAACAATTCAGATGACAGCAGTCACATCCATTATACAAAAGGCAACAGAAAGAAAGGAAGAGTGACATGCTAGACAGAACCAAGCCTCCAGCAACAAGTCACTTCTGATGATTATATTAGAAATGGGATAGCTACTTTTTTTAAAAGAGGCACTTCCATAAGAGCTATTTTGCATCAGTTGTCTCTGATACCAGTCAAAATATCATTCTCTTTTTATTTTCTTTTTTTTTTCCTGCTTTATCATAAGTATTCAGATATAAAAACCTCTTCTATGAAAGCCACTGCGTGCTGGAGCCAGCTCCCCAAACTGAAGGTCTTTTCTGCTGTTCTCCATCCCAAGGCACTCTGTGGTGCTCCTCACAGCACAGACAGCTTTCTGCATCACCTCATGTGGCACCCAAATCAAGTGAGATGCAGGTTATTGGTTTGACAATACCACTGCTGCGTTTCTGTTTTGACAGACAAAAGATGAAGAGGGTTCAGCTGCCCATAAGAGCTCTCCAACAACTGATGCATAATAGAAGCCAGAACCTCAGCACATTTTTTTTGGACAGAGTGAGGAAAACATGATATGTAAATAGGAAAGTTTCAAATCCAGAAAATTTTTCTAGAACACCTATACTACACAAACATACATATTCCTTGTTCTTCCTCCTAAACTTGCTTTTCCAGCTTCCCTATGGATATTCACTGACCTTTCCCAAGCCTCTGGGCTTGGAAATATGATCATACACACCATCTTTTGAAAACCATCCCTGGATATGCCATAACACCTTTCATCAGTGCCGTATTTTAATATACATAATTGCATTTAGTCAGATTTGCTCTGCCAAAAATTCATATAGTTTTATCTTCCAGAGAGCCTTATTGGTAGGTAACAGATACAGAATCAGGGTCCTCCTTCCAGATACCAGCAAGTTGCATTTACGAGATGAGACAAGATTCTCACAGACCTAACTCTGTTCAACTGTATATATATACTTGATTCCTTAAGTTAGTGGCAACTAGAAAAATATTTGGCAGCATAACTTTTATCATAAATTGTGTCTTCATGACCAAAAATAAACTAACTCTTCAGAATCTTTGCCAGGGCTCTGTATTTCATGGCTTGGCAGCTCTGCAAGTTACTGTGAATTTCTCTGCTTGCTCAGAAATACAGAACTGAAATTTTCATTGAATCAAAATGCTTTTAGCCTACCTGAAAGAGTTAACAGCCTTTACAGAGTACAGGCTAAACTGAGCGCTGTCTGGGATGATACCAACAAGAAACTGGTTGATTCTGTGACACCAACAAGCACGTACAGCATTAAGTGACGCCTAAAACGAGCTGGTAGCCCACTGAACAGTACAGGGCAGAGGGCTGAGAGGGACAGAGACAGCTCCCCAGCAGAGGAGTAATCCCTGAGAGAAGGTCAGCCTGCTTGTGGCATAGGTCAGCAAAGGGAGGTAAGAAATATCAGCAATTGCTGCCATAGCATAAGCATGGCTCCATCGGTAGAAGGATGGGAGGGAGAAGGGGAGCTGCGCTTTGCCCAGCTGAACTGTTCACAGATTTTCCTGTTGGACACTACAGTCATGAAAACAACTCCTTTGCTACAGATATTTTAACTGGGACCAAGTTTTATACAGTTCTTGTAGTTCTAGTTCTCAACACAGATGTCACAGAGGCAGTACAGCAGAAAAATCTTTAGTGACCTTTATCAAAGTAAGTGGCAAGAAGATGTTCAAAACCATTCACAGTCAAGGGAGAAGAGGTCAGAAAAAAGACTGACACTATTCTTAAACTATTAAGAATTTATTAACTATTAACTTAACTATTCTAAATGCATCCACCTTACTGGATAAAAGATACATATTGAGCCTCACGGTGATGCAAAGAAAAGATGCGTCAAAAATTAATTTTTGAACCTGTTCTGTTGGTCAAACCAAGGCTGTGGAATCAGTCCTAGATTTTGTCCAACCCTTGTTCCCTCAAAAAAACCAATCAGACAACTTTTTGTTTCAGACTGACGCTATATTCCGTCGAGAGACGACACTCTCACTGCCTTGGTTGCTGGTCGTTCTTCGGGTTTCAAAATAACAAGCCCTTCGGAACTGAAAAGAAGAAGCACAAACCCGCTGCATTTCCCCACTACCCACCCCGGGAGACGGGGGAAGAACGCCCTGAAATTCCCTGCGAAAAGCCCCGATGGGCCGGCAGGAGGCACCCGCGGCGGCCGCCGGCGCTGCCCGGCCGGGGCTTCCCGAGGGACCGCGGCGCAGGGAAAGGAGGCTCGGCCGGGAAACGGGGAATCGGCCCGGGAAAGGGGGCACGGCCGGGAAAAGGGGGCTCGGCCAGGGAAAGGGGGTACGGCCGGGGAAAGGGGAATCGGCTGGGGAAAGGGGAATCGGCTGGGGAAAGGGGGCTCGGCAGAGAAAAGGGGGCTCGGCCGGGAAAAGGGGAATCGGCTGAGGAAAGAGGAATCGGCTGGGGACAGGGGGGGTGGCTGGGGAAATGGGATTCTGCCGGGACAGGTAGCTCGGCCGGGGAAAGGGGGCTCGGCCGGGAAAAGGGGGCTCGGCAGGGACAGGGAGCTCGGCCGGGAAAAGGGGGCTCCGCCGGGGAAAGGGGGCTCCGCCGGGGAAAGGGGGCTCGGCTGAGGAAAAGGGGGATCGGCTGGGGAAAGGGGGCTCGGCCAGGGAAAGTAGTCTCGGCCGGGAAAAGGGGGCTCGGTCGGGCAAAGGGGGCTCGGTCGGGCAAAGGGGGCTCGGCCGGGACAGGGGGCGCGGGGCCGGCCCCCCTCACCTGCCGCTGCCGGGGCCGCCTCGGGAGCCGCGCTGGGGCCCGGGATGAGGCTCCGCTGCCGCCGGCTCGACCCTTTATTGCCCCATACACACCCCCCTCGCCGCCCCGTCCCGTCCCCACGCTCACCGCGTTCCCGTCTCGCTGGGGGTGGCTTCCCGGGCCCTTCCCGCTGCCGCAGCCGGGGCACGGCGCTGCTCGCTCGGCGGAGCGGAGCCGGCCCGGTGTCCCCGCCTGGACGGAGCCCGTGCGGGAGCGCCGGGGCGCAGGGCACGGCAGCGCGGCGGGGTTTGAGGGAATTCGGCACCGTTCGCAGTGCCGAGTCCCTACGGAGCAGCGCTGGTGCATCCTCCCCCGCGCCGCCGGGAACGTGTGAAATACGAATCCCCGTCTCAGCATCTCTCTCCGCAAATGTGTAGAAAAGTGCCAAAAATTAACTGTTTGTTGCCTGCCCGTACCTGCTCCCCGGCGCGCCCTGGGGATGACAGCACAGCGCGTCCGGTGGGAGTTGTTAGACATAAACCAGACCCCAAATGTCCGGCTCCCACTCGGGGATCCAGAACAACCACTGGGACAGGTCCCACCAGATCCCGCTCTCGCTGCTGCGGGGACGCAAGGACAAGGGGCTCAGGAGGAAGCAATGCGCCGACAGCGGTTCCATTTGGGCAGCTCTTAGTTAAACTTCAGGCCATGAGAGCAGCAGCCGCCTCTTCCACGACCGGTGGGAAGACAGCTGCTTTCTGAAGTTATGCTCACTGTGCAACAAACATTTCCTACCGGGATTTAAAACTGCTCCTCAGCTTGCTTTTTGCAGAAAAAAATCCTCCAGGTCACTAGTGTTTGCATTCACAGCTGCCGAAGCTGCCTAACTGTATCTGACTAAGCACAAACAAAACCCAGATATTTTCATAATACATGTTTTCAACCCAGTGAAAGCAAAATATCTGTGGATGCCTGAGTAAAACATCCATTACGCCAGCTGCAAGGAAAGCCAGCTTCACTTGGTGTGTGACAGGTTTCCCTCTGAGTTTTTTTCAGTTTGGCACTTAGACACTGCTCATGTCTCTACCAGCTCATGGTGGTCTGCCAAGCTGTAGAGCATCTCTGTAGACAGCCACTCATCCCAGAAAAAGTTGATTTCTGTCATATGACTAATGCAAAAACACCCCTTTAAAATATGTGCCTGCTCTTGGCGTGAGCATCTGGAGACCTCTGTGATCATGGCATTATTTTCAAGAAAACATCTAGGATGGAATTGTGAGTTGAGTCTACTGCCAATGTGCCTTAGAAATCAGTACCTCAGAGCGCACAGAGCCCTGTGCTGCTGCATGGGAGCTCTCTCAGGAGCCGAGCACTAATAGTGAGGCAATGCCCAGCAACCCACCTTGTGCCAGGCTGCTGCCCCACAGACCTCTGGAGCTGGCTTGCTTCCTTTGTGCAGAAAACTGCAATGCTGTTTGATGAATTTTACTCTCCTTATTTTGCTGCACACAGGACATTACATTTCTTCCCCTGGTTTCTTTTCTGTGAGAACCTTTGTTCTTATGTTCTAAGAGAAGGTGATTACTTTTCCCTCTGCAGGGGTCAGCCAGAATTCAGCAGTGTTGCTAGGGCTTGGAGCTTGGCTCTCTCACCAGCGCCATCCATTTGCTTTTCATGCTTCACTTGGTCAACATTCAGCATGCAACCAACTTTCAGAGCACTTTTCACCTTTCTCAAGGAAACAGAAAGAGAATTTTTTTTTTTTTTACTTCTCTTGCTCTTTGGAGACATTGATCTGTGTGATATAGCTCCTCACAGCTAAGCTTGAGCTACATCTCTTTTCTGGAATCACAGAGTGGCAGAGAAAACACCTGTCTTGGTGTAAGCACAGGGGTTTTTCCAGGCTTCCCCAGATGAACCTGCCTCTTGGGTCATAGCCAGAGGAGTCTACAAACTTAAATGGGCACTGATGAAAAAAATCTGTCTATCTATCTATCTATCTATCTATCTATCTATCTATCTATCTATCTATCTATCTATCTATCTACCCACCTACCTACCTACCTACCTACCTATTGATTAAAGGCAAGTAATTTCCCAATTTCCTGTGGTGAAATAAAAGAAAACATGCTTTGAAGAAAACTTAAAATATCTATAGTTAAACAAGGATGAAAAATCCTTAAAGTTGACCCAAAGTCTCTTTCTGATTTCTATAACCTCAGTGACTGTCCTCATAATATGTCCTCAAGATTTACTTGCCTTATTCTTTTCTGATAATCTTTTTGTTTCTTTAAATCTTATCTCAATTATTCAGCAGAAAACCTGCTAGGAGTGCACTTCAGCAAGAGTATGGGTAAAAGCTTTGATGCAAATTTTCTAGTTAGCTACTGCAGCTGTAGCACAATAAATGCATATATTCAACCCAATATATAGAGTAGATATTTGAATTTCTTAGTTGGCCAGTCAGATGGACAATTAACAGATTGTTAACGGACAAATTCAACAGTAACTTGAGATCATAATAGTACATTTTGAGGGATATGAGGTGACAATTGACTAGATATAAGTGAAAAAGATATTGATTTCAGTGAAGTAGTATAATAGATGCTTTTGTTCTCTGAAATTAAAATGGTTGGCACCTTCAAAAAGTAATTTTCTAATCCTTATTAAAAATTGCTTGTAGAATTTTCATGGAAAGCTTTGTTTAGTTCAGCTGAGGGATCACATGGTACATTCTGTCAAATGAAATTGACATTCAAATGAAGGGGTACACACAGATTATTGTGGTACATGTATTTTTATTTCTTCAATATGACAAAAAAGTAATCTCCAAATTCTTTTTCTGAACCTGTTTGAAATCTGTTATCATCTTCCACAATAACTTTCCCTTTTGATTTTCCTCCATGTATCATTGCTGTCCAACTGTTAGGGGTTTGTTGCAATAAATATTTGTCTCAGTCAGCTTCTTTTCACTGCATATGTTCGTGTGTGTTTGCTAGATATCTCCTCAAGACCACTGATGACGATTTCTTTTTTTTTTTTTTTTTTTTTTTTTTTTTTTCTTGCAGGGCACAAGCAAAACTTGAAAGAATGGAAGAGATCAAATAGAGACAGGATTAAATTTAGCATTTTTGTGGGTAAAGCCTCTTTATGTATTGGCTTGTTACATATTCCATTTTTCTCTAGCTCTCTACTCTTCACATGCGTATTAACATGTCAGCTACCACAATTAATTAGATAACAATCTAATATAGACTAGAGTTCTTAAGAGTGAGAAATTTTATTCTAACAGTGTGGTAACAGACTACTGTGCTAAAACAAGCAGAACATAGAGGCTATTGAACAGTCACAACTAAAGGAGAAACAAGGGTGCAATCACTAATTATTACTGGCTAAATAGCAATAATAAGTAGCAAGGTGATCCTCAATGCCAAACTGATTTTGAAATCTACAAGTGTAAAAACAGAAGACTACCCAAAGGTTTCAATCTTAGTTTCAGAAAAAGTCTTCAGGCACTTATTTCAACAAAAGTGAAACTTAGATATGCGAATGTAGAAGTGTGGATTGTGTTTAATGCAAAAGTCACATTTACTACAATACATCTGAATTACACCACTTGAATGTTTTCAGTAACTTGACGTTGGATGCCAGTGAAATCAGTTCTGCTCATACTTAATAACAGGAGCTTAAATGTATGATTATTTCATATCTTAAGCTCTTACCATTTAAATCAGTGTATTTTTATTCCATCAAGGCTACCAACTTTATTTCTGTGTAGTTGCATGCTGTTATAAAAGAGGAAGAGAAAAAAATCTGAGGGAAATAGAATTTTTTCTATGTATGTAGAAAAATCTCTCTGGTTTATGACAATCTGTAAAAATTGATTGCTTCTCTTAATGTAAACAGATGGTAACATCCAGGATGATTGACATTTACTATGTCCATGCACAGCTCCCAGGGGAATCTACTTTTAACCATATGCTACTCTGTCTGCAAGTCCAGCAGTTAGAAAAATAAACACTATCAAGGATCTCCACTTTCAAAGACCTTTCAATAGTGACTCTGCTGAGTACTCTGTGACTTCTGCTCAAGATAGAAAGAAGCTGCCAGCATCACGTGCAAGACCAGTGTTGTGCCAAAAGTCAAAAGCATTAAAAAAATATATATTTGCAAAGGGAATATCCTACCTATTCTCCACCTTCTTCTATCTCCATATGGTAACTACTGCTTTTCCTGTTCAGGTACTATCATTTTAGACTTCATTCAGATTTCTTTTCTTCAGTCTCCTATTTTGTAATGTACTCTTTTTCCCCCTAATTAAATATTTTATCACCCTTCTCATCCCACTCTCAGGTAATTCTTGCCTGCTTCAATGATCTTGACTTCTTTTCCCTTTATGAGCAGCAGTAAACTTTAGTGACTGCTGTCAATAAAAACGGAAGACTTTAGGGGGAAAAGGTACACCAATCATCATCGTGTTTATGCTCTAGCTAACTTTTTTTCTCCTTTAAATAAACACCTCTTCCACATCCGGTTATGGAAGTTTCCTTTTAGGAATTGGCATAAAATGATGAAAAAACTGGCATGCTTAAACAAAAATTGCAACAGTACAAAAGTAAAATGTGTGACTGGAGAATATTACTTCACTTGGTTTGGCTTTCACTTGCTTGGCTTTTTTCCACTCACCTGTTTAGTTTTGCATATTAATCCCTTGGATTTTTAAAACTGTAAACAGAGAATCTTTATCTGCAAGACTGAAGTAGAACTGACAAAAAGGAGATAGCAAGTGGAGAGTGCTTTATATACTTGTTGATGTACAAACTCAAGAATCTTTAAGTCCTGAAAGATGTACATGTGTCCACTTAGCAGACACACATATCAGCATCAATTTAAGTTAGGAAACTGAGTTGTGAAAGTAAATCAATACCTTGTTAATTTACTTAGTTTTAAAAAAAATCTGAATGTGTCTAAGTCTATGCAGAGAATGCTTCTCTTGCTACTTGCTTTCAGTAGTTTTAAGAATCTTTCAGAACTTTGACAAATGTGTCAACACCAAAAGGTCAGCCAGCTTTAAGACTGGGTTCTTCCTTGAATTTGGTCCAAGACTTTACTTTAAAATACATACAAGTAACACAAAGTTTGCATTCAACTAAAAACAATACAAAAATAAATGCTTAACAGAATTTTAGATCAGCAGCACAAACACTTTTTGATAAACACTCCCTGCCAAGCAAACTTTTATTTTAAACTGTAACTTGGACTAAGCTTCCATAATCATGGGGATGGAACAGAGATCTCATTCAACTCAAATACTTTCCAAAGGAGTTTTCCAATATAAATATTTAGGAAAGAGTACTTCTTTTGTCTGGTCTATGTGTTTCTGCAATGTGTTTAGCAAGAAGCAAAAGGTTATTCAAATAAAAAGCTATAGCATTTGAACAGGCAATGAGAGAGGACTTCATGGCAACCTAGGCTAGGCTAGGATACAGCACAGATGCATGAGGGAACAGATGCAAGAGAGAAAGTGAAAAATTCCAGAAATGTTGTAAAATACGTACGTGATAAAGAAATCTCTGAATATTTATAGTCTCCATTACGCTTCAGTTAAGAACAGTTTCTCCTTCCCAGGAAAAACTATAAAGGTTGAAATATTTTTTTATTTTTTAAAGGGTTGTGCTAAAATATTGTTGTAAAAAATTATTAAATGCTCAAGGCTAGGTATTATCCATACACAGAAGTAGAAATTATAGACAGAACTTTGAATTTGTATATTATGAATCTTATATTGCACATTGCTGCTCATGTAAGTCAATAAATGTCTATGTTTCTTGACCTGGAAATGTAGAAGTAGGCAATTTTTGGTACTTGCTATGAAAACCATCCAACAAACCATATTAAACTGAACAGAAAAATGCCCATCACTATATCAACATTAGTTGGGCACAGCACCAATCCACCTGCTTGTGATAACTTCTGGTCATTTTTAGTGAGGCTGTTCTAGAAAAGGTATCTCGCTGCCTGTCTCCATGGAAGGTATTCTAGCAAGCAAAGATAGCGTATGCCAGCTCTAGGTCCCCACAGCACCTCCATTTTCATTGTCAAATCTCAGGATATCAGGAAATGATGCAAATAGCTTTGGGGAAAGGAAAAGGAACGGGAAGCAGGGACACAGAAGGCATTAGGAAGTTCAATATGAATTAATCCTGATATTTCCTACCTAGCTGGACAGAAAATAAAGCTAATGGAAAAAATATAAAATGTAACTTTAGATAATTTTAGCAATGGTAGAGAATTTACAGTTGTGGACAGAAATACTCAGTTTGGTATCACACCTCATGATTCCCAGAGTAGAACGATCACATTTGAAGGACTAAAAGGGTAAAATGTAACACGCACATTCATCGTTATGTAAGAGTTTGTTATTTTCTGATACTGTATATTTGAAATGGTGTAAGCAGAGGACTACTCTCACCAGTAATGTAGAATTTGCTTCAAAACATACCACTGCCACAATACTAAAAAATTGGTCAATAAAGACATATTAGTTGATCAGATGTCCATTTACTTTGAATTACAACATAGATTGACTTCAGAAGTTTGACATTCAAATAGAAGTTACTGAGACTTTAACAGGTATTTAATCCAACATATAATAAAGATAATATATTTTATAACTCGGGAAAGATTATTCTGTTTTGCAGTACAAGGTTAGAAGTCTCAAATTATAAATTCATCTTTTGGAAAATGGAAGGAAGTGGCCCTCTTTTGTGTGTATGTGGTGGTCAGGGACTTGTTTTAGTGGTGGGATTTGCAGTGTTAGCTTTTCATTTGAGCTCAATGATGTTAAAGGTCTTTTCCAACCTAAATGATCCTGTGATTCTCTATGTATTTCCTCCTTTGTGAAACAGCATTACTTATTTACTGCAAAAGTACAGTAAAGTACATTAAAAATTTTAGCATTAAAAAAAATGAGTATAACATTATCATTAGCAATTTGGCATACCATGAAAGTTATTTTAGTATAACACAATGCAGGAGCCTGATGACATTTCACTAAGAAAAGCTCAATATATTTTCTATGAGTTGAAGTCAGTACTTTCAGGTTTCCACCTATTTGTTATATTCATTCCCTGTGTGCAACACAGTGACACTTTGATTATTTATCTCTATCAAACTGAATTATCTTCAATTTTCTAAATTTGTATTTTATCTGTGTCTGTGTGTGTGTGTGTATGCACATATTCCTTACCTTAGGAAATTTTTCCCTGTGGTTATTCCTTTGGTGTGTTCAGGAACAACCGCAGCTTCCATTCGCAAGAGCTGAACAAACCCCACAGAATTCATGCTGAGCTAGAATCTGCTGGTTTAATTCCCTGCTGGGAGTCTGCCAGTTGGGAAACGCTGACCAGCAAGTACAGGTCTTAATTACACAAATCCAGAAGCTGCTGCCAACCTTTCCCCATTGAGAAGCATTTGTTTTCTAGTGTTCTTCTTGATGAACAGATTATCATACAAACATTATTTATTGCTGCTTTATATTGTAAGCAATTAAATGAAGAAACCTTTTAAACTCAAGGGAATTTTAATAGGTTACTTGCAAAATGTTATTGCAGGCAACAACTTGTACATGATTTTAGTTCCAAACCCACCAAAAAATTATACAAATCAGCATTGTAAAAGTGTCAGATTAATGCCTTACAGGCTTTGCTGGCAGAATTAATTTCTAAATTCTAGATGTGGGGAAACATTACTCTCATTTTTTTCCTTTTCCATTTTTTTTAGAAAAATTTACAAGTGAAATATTACTACAAAACTTTTTTTTTTTTATAAGGAATTTTTGCAAAACATTTACATTTTTACCATCAACTATTTTTCAGTTTCAAAATCATTATGTAGATTTAATACCCTATGCTGCACATCAATTCTTGCGGGATGACAATTCAGTGACATGCATAAAAAAACACCACAAGGCATTAAAATGAAGACTTAAATACAAATATTGTTGCAATAAAACAGTTATAAAATTGAAAAATAGGACCTAAACATCATGCTTACTTAACTTTGACAAATTAACTTTTTCTCCTAGATTACACACTTTTATTACTGCTCTCGTGAAAGAATGTGATAAATAATGACTTAACACCAATTGCTAATGTAATCGGCAACACATACACAAACCTAACCAAAGAAAGTATATTGTAAGAAAAAAACTATTCTAACACTGGAGTTCTACCATGGTAAATACACTTTGCACTGATAATTACAATAAAGCAAAATTTTTAATGGTGGCAAAGGGAATGAACAGTGAAATGCCATTAAACAAGATACTACTGCACATCTGTGCCCTATTACTTACAACAGCTATATCCCACTGAGTCAAATAAAGGACATTGAAATTTACGATCCTTTTAAGACAGAAAAGTGGATTCAGAATGGTATGCAGAACAGACTGGCAGAATGTTTCTAATTCCAGCGGTAAAATGTGCACCTGCTAACACAAGTTAATGTATTTGAGATGCTATGAAGCCAACCAGATTTAGATTTGGATACATCTATAACAGGGATTCATTGTAGATTAAAAATTACTTCAGTTTCCTATCTGCATACATAAGTATGCATGAAAAAATTACATATGAAATGGTTGTGCAGAATGCTTGTAACTTCAGTTTACAAAACTGTTAACTTTTAGGAAATATGATATTAACATTAGGAAAGTTCTTCTTTGCATAAAGTAATGTAGAGCACTGATTGTGAAGCATAATGATAAAATATATCTTTGACATTTCATTTCCTTTATAATAAAATTAACAGTTAATACTACCTAATGTTCATCTGTATTAAATGTAACACCTAATTGCTTCTGATGTTTTAAATCCAGATACATCAGTTAAGAGTACTTTAAATAAAATATACAAAATAATGTACAAAACCCAACTAAAATTTAAAGACTCTGTTACAAGTCTAAAAAAGCTTTAAGAAACTTGAAATTTATAACCACAGTGTAAAATTGTTTTTCTTTAATCTCAAAGCTTTTTATGTAAACTGAAAGTATAAAATACCCTCAGCTTAGTATTTTGCTACAAAGGGCTGGCCTAAAGTGTACACAGTGTAAACAATGGCATTTCTTTTGCTTCAAAAATACAGAAAACACCACAAGATTGATAAATTGTTCAGATGAGAAGTATATGATCTTTAGGGAATGCACAGGGTACCTGTTACGCCTTACAAACCAACAGCTACCACATACATTCTTCCTTTCATAATTTGTAGGGGAAAGAAGAACATCTTATTCTTCTTGCACTGTACTTCCTTCAGTTACATTAAAATATTTTGGTATATAAATCTCCTTAAAAACTGGTCATGAGAATTTATTAACAAGTGACTGTAGATGTAAAAGGTTGTATTTATGCCTAGGGGAAGTAATTAAAAATCCTGAGTATGAAATATTTGGCCATCTTTCCTCCTTGTACCTACTATTAATTTTCACACAGAAAATGCAATTTTTGTTATTGTTTTTTCTCTTTTTTTTTTAATATTTCCTCTATATTCACTGTCACATCTGAAAATTTAACCAAACCTTTGAAACCAAAAGTCATGTCCCAAAAAGATTATAATATTTCTCTTTTCCCAGTTTGTTTTTTGGTTGGAGGATCAATATAAGACTAGATAGGTAACAGATATTTATTACCAGCCTACATACTATCCTTGAAAAGTGGTGGTAATATTTGAGGGGAAAGAGAAAATGTTTACTTACTTCTTTCCTTATTAAAATGTGATAATTTTTTTTCTTTGGCTATTAAGTCAAAGCACAAAGAACTCAGCACATTAACCACAACATAATAAACTAGTATTTACAGAGGAGATACTGGATAACACTCAGTTGTCAGATTGATTTCCATGAATTCTAACAAAATTAAAACAATCAAACACCTAAGCTCGAGTTTTTAAGATTCAAGTTATCTATGAGTTAGAAATGGGCCACAGATGTTTTAAAATACAGAATCATAGAACCACAGAATGGTTTGGGTTGGAATGGACCTTAAAGATCTAGTTCCAACCTCCTTGCCATGGGCAGATGGGCAGGGAAATATAAAATGAAACTATTTACCAAAAATTGACACAATTTTCTTTTGTTCTACATAAAGATACCATTACTTTTGTAAATCATATGTTAATATCTTTCTATGGTTTTATCTTTCCTACTGTTTACACTAATTCTACGTAGCCTAGCTCTCCACACGAAGAGAGGAATTAGAACTCACTGATTGTCATTTATACACACTACTATAATGTAGTAGTCGAAATTAATCTGAGGCCCACCTCAGAATCACTTTGCAGCATGCATCATTCAGCTGCTATTTGAGTAATTCCAAAATTTGAGAAAAGATGGCCAAAATTAACTGATGTGTTGTATGGACTGAGCAAAATCCCAAAATATGTCCACTGTTGTTCATCCTGTGTTCTGTTTTGCTGCGTCTTATGGGAAAAGGATGCTCTCATTAAAATACTACAAATTTATGTTAAAAACAAAGTGCCTTCATCAAATGGTATTAATCCTAGTCAAGGTCCACCCAGTTTTACATTGATACTATCAGATTTTATAAACACATTAACATACAGTGGTAAAATAGGGGGGTAAAGTTCACTTAAAATCATTACAGAATATACAGATATATAACTAAAAAAGTACAGTATGGAAATATTATTCCTCTATCTGTTTATCCAGTCATCAATTTGCGCTGTTTGTATTTTTGAAATATTTGTCTTGTTGCACCGGTGTACACTTCCCTTGCTGACCTTCCAACCTGGAACACTTACAGAAGTCATGACTGAAAAAAAGATTTCCTGCTCTGTAATCCACTTTACCAGCCCACTTCCATATCCTGAAAGGTATGTAAACTTAAGTGCAGCACTAGGTGTCCATATAAATGATCCTTTCAGAATTCTTCCATGTTTGTTGAAACATTAGGGGTTGCTGGGTTTGAATCTTGAGAAATGGCAGCAACAGTGACAATTCTTGGAGAACCAAGAACCTCAGTAACTGAAGAGTCCAGTTCTCCTGAGGTAACAATAGCAAGGGCTGTTCCACCACCCTTCTTGTTTTGATGAGTTTTGACATGTTTCGAGAGATGGTCACTTCGCATAAACCTTTTAGAACATTCTGGGCATTCAAATCTCTTTTCACCTTTTCAAAAAGAAAAAGAAAACCAACATGTTACTGAAAGAGAGCACTGAACACTGCTTGATCATCTGAATCTCACCCTATTCTATTCAACACTCAAAGTGTCTTTATAAGGACACCTTTTCCACCTGTCTCATTTCCAGGTGTGTTCTGTTCAGTCATAGGCTTTTGGCCACCTACTGCCCACTACTAAATGTTCTCAACAAGTATTTGCTATGCTGTGATCATCTGACGAGAAGTTTGAATTTCAGGACACCAGAGAATTTTCATAAACTTCTATAAATCTACCAGAGCAAGGAAGGTAAAAGCACTCAAAGAACAACTTTATAATAATGCTTTTTAAATTTAGATTACACCAATGGGAAACAAATTCAGAAACACGAATTCCAATGCTCCAAGAAGATGTATGAAATCTACACCAAGAGAGACAAATTCAGTTTACCAAAAGGTACTGTTACTGTTCAAATGTAATTAGTACTTAGACATGAGGTGCTCTAAGTTTGGGGAGAAGGGACAGGAGGGGGAGATACTCTCCTGGGGATAAAAATATGAAGGCTGATAAAATTTTTCAGCTTTTAAAACACCAGCTCTTCCATTCTGAACTGTTAAGAGACTTCGCTTTATCAGTTCCCACTTGAAACTAGGAAATTTCCCAAGAAGACCAAATCCAATGTACGGACTAGGTTAATAAATTTCTTAAGGTCTGAGCTAAACCAAGTGAGGAAACAATAACCCTGGTCCATGGCCAATCCTATGTGCCTGACCTAAATTTGTTACATTTAGATAAGGCACTAGCTAATGTACATCAGCTATCTACGATGAAATAGTCCTCTCTTTCTAGCCTACATACAAAAGAACAACTGGAACAGATCCCTTTTTATTTATATGATTTCACAGTCAGCCTAAATTTATGAAAACTGGAATCTACCACTTCCTTATTTTAAAGTTACTTTTTTCACATTTAAGGGTAATTTTCAGCTAACTTAGTAAGTGAGAACCTTGATACCATTGTTTAACTATGGTCACTACAAATCAGACTTGCTGTACTATGGCTACACAGAGTGATGACCAACCTGTGTGGGTCCTTCTATGCCTTTGTAACTCATCACTCCTTGTGAATCGCTTGCCACAAAAGATCCAGTTGCACACAAATGGTCTTTCACCAGTGTGCCAGCGCAGATGTGCCCGAAGATGAGATGTCTTGCCATAAACTTTTCCACAGCCTTCAATATGGCAGATATGCTGTTTCTTTTTTCCTGGCTCATTGCTGCCTCTAAAAAGATCATATTTAAACAGCTAAGTAGTTATATTCTAAAACATTACCAGCTATTAGGAGAAACATTTCATGCTAATAGAGGCAATTTTAATCCCCGTCTAAAAAAGCCCACACAAAGCATTCAAAATCTAGGCAACATAGGACAATCTCATTCCCAAATGAGGCAAGCTGTGATAAGATGCTTAAATATATACTGATAAAAGTTACATTTACCTTCCTTCTCCCTCTCTGCAGTTAGGACATGAGCAGGCAACTCTTCTCAGTCTCTTGCCAGGCTGCACTTCCTGGTCAGAAGCTTGTTGAGCTTGTTGAAGCTGCACTTGTGTTATCTGATCGGGACTAACAGCACCAATTGCTGCATTAGCAATGCCACCTACTGCTACGGTTACAGGAGCTATTGTGGCTTGCTGTACTTTTACTCCATCCTGTCCTTGCTGTTGACCTGTAAAATAAAAATTGTTTGTACCTTTTATTAGTCATTTCAATAAGTGAAATGCACAAATAAACTTTACCCATTTACATTAGGTGGACAAAAATCCACCTAATGTTAAGAGAAGCCACAAACAAAATATTAAAGCCAGTAATTTTTCTGAAGTATTACCTACCTGTTATTTTAATGTAATTTGTTATTAAAACAGCACAAGACTCCAAATTACTGACTGATACTAAGAAAAATTACCTAGTTTAACAAATGTATTCTTTTTCTTAAAAGCTGAAATAGGCAAAATCTTACACAGAAATATAGTTCAGTCAATTACCAATTAATGTCTCCCTAATAACCTTTGAACTATATCAGCATTCAGAAAACTACAATTAGCTAATTAAGAAGTTGTTTTATGGCACTTACAGAATTGTCACTTCTCTTACAATCTGACTAGAATCAACATCAAGCCAGGAAGGAACTTTTGAATGAAAAAGAAACTTAGGACTAGACTTGAACAAACTAGCATCCCAAAGCTTTTTTGAGATTGTTGTTTTGCATGATTCTCTGCTCAGGATGGGGTCACCCTGGTTAGAAGTATAAATGGGGGGAAAAGAAGCAAGAGCCGCCCTGGGGAAAGAGGTCTGGTGTTTGGGTTGATGGCAAGCTGAAGATGAGTCAACAGTGTGCCCTGGCAGCTGAAAGGGCCAGCTGTACCCTGGGGTGCATCAGCAGAGCAGAGTGAGCCAGGTGAGGGAAGTGACTGGGAAGTGACTCCTGCCCTGCTCTGCCCTGGGGCAGCCTCACCTCGAGCACTCTGAGCTGGTCTGGGTGCCTTAGTGGAAGAAGCACATCAAACTGTCAGAGTGTGTCCAGAGGAGGGGACCAAGATGGTGAAAGGTCGCAAGGGCAAGATGTACAAGGAACAGCTGAGGTCACTTGGTTTGTTCAGCTGGGAGAAGAGAAGGGGTGACCTCCACAAAGTCTACACCTTCCTCAAGGGAGGCAGTGGAGGGAGAGGTGCTGATCTCCTCTCTCCTCTTTCTGGTGACTGGTGATAGGACATGAGGGAATGGCATGAATCTGCACCAGGGAAAGTTCAGGTAGGACATTAAGAAAAGACTCTTCACTGAGAAGGTAGTTGATCACCAGAACAGAATCGCCAGGGAAGGGATCAAACATAATTCCAAGACTGAATCAATGAACGAAGAATTCAGCTTGACAGCGTAAGTCCATTATCTCATTGGCTTTCTTGATCTAAGGAAATCTGGATTACTGGCTTGATATTAAAGCAAAGGAAACTATTCCAACATAGGTAAGAAGTGCAGTTTCTTGAACAACAAAGTCATATTATGTTTGTTTTAAAAATTAGTAGTATACAGACTTAGAAAATACATATAATAAACTGAATCTGACACAGAGATGACTTCCAGCCACAATATGACAATATGACTGCATGCCAGCCCTCTTAGTAACAGGAATGGGACAAAATATAATCAGATGCTGCCATTTTCAAAAATTCACTGTCTTCATACAACTGTGAAATTAAAGGAAATACCCTTTTTCCACCTTATTTAGAGAGTGTAACAGTCAACCAGAATTCTTTAGAGCAGAATACAATATTTAAGATTGTATAAATACTAGTCCTCAGTATTGAAGCATTCACTTAAAATTTAGAAATTCCTCAGGGATAACATGGTTCAGAGATATTTGAATGGGTTTTAATGATTTCTGTAGCATCCATAACATAACAGGCACCACCAATGGGGATAGGAAGAACACTCTCTCTGAAGCCTCAAGTACCCAGCTACTGAGTGAGTTGACACACAGCCCAGCATGGGACAATGACTACTTGGTTCACATGACTACTGAGGGGCAAGAGATGCTTGCACAGAATATCTTGTGTAACAGCCAGAGGTGAAATCTAACACACACCACTTAACAGCACCACATACATGCACATAGGTTAGTACTGAAGAACATGATATACAGAGAACCTCCCAAAGTGACTTGATTTGTCATCTAAAGGCTACTGCTGGCTACAGGAAATAGAATAAATCTGGTTTCTGCCTAGGTCAGTACCAGGTTATTTTCACCTGAAGCACTGATCAAATTTACACAGTTATTTCCCTTAGTTTATGACTGGAAGTTGCATCTGACCTGCCTAGATATGAATAAACATGAATTCCTTGTCTTCTTAAGAAGGCCAGAAATAGTGAGAGACACTGAATGTTTTCAGTTCTCTGAAAAGAACAAGGACAAGCCCCTAAGAGATAGCGTTTGAACCCCACTTGCGATTGGACATATAGTGAAAACAAACAAACAAAAAATCTAAAAGGATTCTGGTATCAGCAGCAAAGGAAAAATAATTACAGGCTTAACCTTGAGTGCAATCCCCATATGTTTAGGATAGAACCAACTCTTTATTTTCAGAATAGCAATGTAGTGGAAATATATTTATTTCCCATACTTTAATAGGAAAGAAAAGCACTCATGATAATCCTTGAGGGAGAATATGATAGGGTAAGAAGAACATCATGATATAAATGCAAATAGTAATATCAAGTACTTTGGTCTAACAGTGGCTGAAGAGGATACTAGAGCTTCCAAAAAAAGTGCTAGTCCTGGGGCAACTCCTGGTCAGGCTGTTAAGCTGTTGGAATAGTGAGTGCTATAAACAGCCAGAGTCAAAAAAAGGCAATTTTTAAAAAATATCTAATGCTTATCGTAATATGATAATATTAATATGATAATTGTGACTGCTTGTGATAAAAACCAGGCACACTTTCTGGTGAGCCAAAGGTAAATGAAAAGGAAGAACTTGCTTAATGTGCAGTCTTCTACAGAGCACAATTCACTCCCCATCTGTTAAACATACCCAAGGTGCAAACTCCTTTAATCCACAGAGCAGCCCTAAAAATGAAGAACCTGTGAATGGTCACTACAAAAGTTAAAGATATAACAGATATTGTGACCTATTGCAGCCTCCTATTCTATTTTCATTATCAGTCACAGTACATTGTTAAGAATTCTACTTTTTTATTACAGTCTGTTAGAAGGTCTACTCCATTTATGCCACAAAGTCCTATTGGAGCAAAGAAGTCCTGAGACCTAATCAGTCTGTGGTCAGAAATCAGTTGAAGAGGTAATTTATCTCGCTCTCTGATTTTCTTGAATTGGTATTAAAGCCTTGATGCAACCTTTCCCTGGGCTGTCCTGAGGTGACTGTATGATGTGGTATCCTCATAGTCTGTATTTTTGCTCAGAAATGGGCCCTGTAGCTCTAAACTAGGCCTAGAGAGCCAGAGAGAGCAAAGGGCAGAGGGAAAAGATGCACACCATTTATCTGCAGAAGCTTCATTTTTACTCCCCTGAACTTCCTTTTCTCACTGACTGAGCTGCCTAGCACAGACAGCAAGAGAAAAGTAAAGCTCCCAGAGTGCTCTGGGAGTTTGCAGCCATGTAGCCAGGAAGAGACAACTGAGAGTCTTTCTTTACTTTTAAACTAGCTTCCAGTTCATTAGCTGAGACAAAAGGTTTTTCTCTAGACTGTGGCTTCTTCAGAGGAACTGCTCAACTCTGCTGCTCCTGTCCAGAAGACCAACACTGCCACATCATGTCCCCCTTGGAGACTGCCTTGGCAGCTCCTAACCCAAAAAAAGCCATGCCTACAAAACAAACTTTAGACTCTGAATCTGAATCTACCATCTTTTCAGAACAAAGAGAGGTTTTATTGCTTAATATTATTCATTCTTTTCATGTTTGTGAGTACTCTGCTCATTAAATAAACAGTTTCTTCCACTTCTCTCAGAGAAAATTTACCTCCTGAACCAGCTGGGGGAAGGATCACTTAAATCTGCTTTCTAAAGAGACCCCTTCAAAAAATTCCTTCCTAAATTTACCCTAAACCAAGACAGCTGTCAAACCAAGGCTTTTCAAGTAAGATGTGAATTGTGACACTTGAACCCTGAGAAGGATGACTCCTTTTCTCATCCCATGATTACTGGTTAATATTCAGGATATAATTCTAGCATATGACAAATAAATATTTATAGAGAAGCCTGTTCAGCATTTCTAAAAATCCAATATATTTTGCTGATTCCGTATGAGCCAACTTTCACTGTCCAAGTAATGAGATGACCAACTCCAGAAGGGTCTTCTGACACTTCTTCAGAATATTAAATACCACTGCTGACACACACTTTACCTTTCTGAACTTTCCTTCTCCCATGTAAGGACAGGGCATATCTTGGAATACAGGATACACACTACTGAGCTACAACAATTAGTATATTTATTAAACATAATACAGTGACACATTTGAGTAGAAATTATTGACAATAACCAGAAAAATGACAATAAAAATACAAAAGGGACAATGCCAAGTCAGGTTGCTCAGACAGACAATTACACTCCCCACATGATTTCAGTTAAACAGTAATAAATGACCTGCTCTTCAGCTAGCATTAATTAGTTATAACATTTTCTAATGTGCATATTGATTTTTCTTCTTTAAATTAATCTCATAGAGTCACTATTTTAAACTCCCTTCCCTTGAATTCCACTTACTAAATTCAGAACAGAAGGTTCTGAAGCTCTCAAAATATCATGCAAATTGCCTTATTTGAAGAACCAAGCCACAACATTCAATAAGCAAATCTAGTTTTTTGAGGTAAAAGACTAACTGAAGAAAGCACACATATATGATTAATATTCTTTGTCAGAGCTTTACACAGCTATGAAAAAACACTGGGAAGTTCAGTAATGTAATTACTGGACCTAATTTTTGTTTTGAACTCCTGAGAGAGCACCCCAACAAGCTAGCACACTAGTAATGCACAGGGTAGAAATGCATCTATTCTCATTTTAAAGCCGTTTTACATAAAAGTCTCTGAGAATAACAGGAGTGTATTTTAGACCAGTTGAAATATCTTTTCTCCTGAAGAAAAATCAGAATTTTTTCACAACACTGACAGAACCTGCTCAAAATCTCAAAGTGAGTCTGCTATAGTCTTGAGTTGTATGGGATTTTTTTGTAAACTATATACTAGAATCCTATGGATCACTAGGAGCTTTAACTTTTACATCGCTTGCACTTATTAAAGGGGAAGGAAAACAAAGGGAATATGAAGGGAAAATAAGAGAATTTAATTATTTCTTAAATCACCTCTGCCAAAGAAAAGAAACTGAGAAAACTTAATGTTGCTATGTGTTTGTAGCCTACTAAATTAAATGAAGACAACTTCTAGAAGTTTAAAACAGAGAGGATTTTTCAGTTGAGAGGATCGAGGTCTAAACTGGCTTCTTATTTGGAGGAAACAAAAAAACCAAACCCAGCAAACAAACCTGCTTAGTCTAAAAACAGGTGGTTGAGATAATGTTATCTACACAGGAAGAGAATGATCTCTTGACACTATCTAGATGGAGAAAAAAAGGCTTATTAAAAGTATTCCTTTCAAAGTCTTACTAGAGGCATTAAATGCTATTTAAAGCCTTCCAGAAATGCTGCTACAATCAGGAGATCACTTGAAATTGCTTCTTCCTGACACACTCCAAACCACAAGACCTGATATCACTACACTTCACCATTCATAATCAAACCCTTCAGTAACAACAGCTCTCATGTTTCAGCACCCATTTGAGAAAGAGGCCTAAAACAAGTCACTATGTGAAGGAACAAAGTCACACATCAGTTCATGTATGTTATTCTGTATGAGCTGTGAAAGCAGTCACTGTACACTGACCTCTGCTTTTGGAATAGAGAAAGTTTTCTCAAGTTCCCATGATTTCTTTAATAATGATTCCTGAAATTGTGAAATAGCTTGATAAAAAAAATTAACGCTGAACTTGCATATATCTGAGCTTTGTTGTACAAACTGTCAGGATATAATGGTAACTTACAACCAATGTTACAAAATAACATTGATACAAAATAACATTGATACTAAATTGCCTTTCATTTCCTCTCAGGCCTAAGTTCTATCCTGCTATTGAATAGTAACTATTTATTTGACCATAGGACAAAATGAATACAGTAAGGAAACCTGTTATAGTATTTAATTACAAATCAAGTGCAACAGAAGTCTCACTTATTGCAATATTACAAATATGATTATGACTGAATAGAAATTTTTAAGCTTCTCAAATAAAAGAGCCTGCATGATCTTTTATCAAGGGGTTTAGTCACTAATCTTTCCCATTTAAGTCATTAAGTAACTGCATTACTTATTAACATGAGATACAGGATTATCAAGATAAATGCTTGCACATCCTTTATTCTTCATCAGTTGCTCAGCTTTCCAATTCTGCAGTAAAATTGCATCTTAGCAGGTAAAACTCAAATATACTTTCCCACATATACTTTACTCATGTACTCAAGTTACACGAGTTTTAACACATTCATGCAAGAAAATTTAGCAACTTTAAGTAACTACTATGAAAGCAAATAATACATCTGCACACACCCCAATCACATTTTCAGTTAAAAATTAATTTGTAAAACCATAACAGCACTTTAATGATTTCAGAAAGCTAATGCATGGTACCTAAAACACTTCTACAGAGTGACTGATCACCGGTCATTAGGCTTGGCCATCCATTATAAGTCAAACCAAACTTCCTTTTACCACACACTACACCTGCTTCCCTACACTTGTTCACCTGAAGAAGCACACACAAACTCAGATTACTCTCTGAGGCTAATAGAGCAGAAGGGAGAGAAAAGGACTTAAATTTATTGATCTATAGAAATCATGAGAGTAAAGCATTAGAGAATTGGATGTTGGAAAGAAGAGAAATTTAAGACTAAGAAAAGGATACTTCTCAGTTCTGGTACATAGTTCCTCAGAAAAAAATGTATATATTTCCTGTTGCTATTCTGCAACCAATGTTTAGCAGTCAAAAGATGAGAGCAGCAATGACAAAGTTACCTTAGTTGGGTGCAAAATCTGAGAAACACTTGGCAAAATGTACCTAGAGCTACAGTGGCTAATGCTGCAAAGAAGAAAATTTGTTCAACTATGTATTCTAAAAAGCAAAGAAAATGCTGCAGTTAGAATCTGTATTTCAATGCATATTACTACAAGACAGCCTGCAGAGTTCCAAAGCTCTACAGGCATCAGAACTGATGCAGCAACTCATCCATTAACAACTCACTAATAGAAAGCAATGGGAAAAAATTCTCATCTTCCCTTGCCCTGCATACACCAGATACTCTAAGATTGAAAACATCCTTTAATATTCTTTTTCCACAAAGACATAAATGTAATTTACACTAAGATAATATCTATATACTTTATATATATATATATATTGATAATACAATATACTTATAATAACATGTCTATATTGTATAATAGAATATAATGCTTCGATTAAGGTATAGTCAAGTTTTAAATATTGTTTAAAAGTATGTGTCAATATAGATAAAGATCCTCTTTTTTTTTTAAACTATGAAAGAGGTTCATGCTGAAAAAAGAAACACAAATGACATTTTAAAATTACATATATGTAAAGACAACACTGAATTTAAATATTTACAGAGAAGATGATACAGTGTGCTGACAATTCTGCTCTCTTCTCTAAGCAGTGGTTAATAAAGATTTATGAAGAAGCAATATGCGACAAAAGAAGAATTCCCCAGAACTGAAACTGCAAGCACTGATACAAGGGACCCACACATTCTGTAGAGATCAGTTTGGAGTAAGGAGAGGAACTGGATTCATCCAGCTACTGCGAGGGTCATCACAAATCACAGCTTTGTGTCCAGATGCTACTACAAGCAGAAAGTCTCCAGTGCAAATTGCAGCATCAAATAGACATCTGTCTTTTCTACCCCCTACAGGGGCACTGCAGCAAGTTTCTATCTTTTGTCCGTGACTAACTTTGTCAAGATTTGTAAGAACTTGCTATACTCTTCTTCAAGAGATTTTTTAATCTCATTGTATTAAAAAATTACTGAACCGCATAATAACTACACTTTCTGTTGAAATTACCGCTTCAAGAGTGAAGGTGGCAATAAAGCTAGAGGGGTTTAAGTATCTTTAAAAAGATGAAGTTTTTTTCCTTTAGTGTAAGAATCATATTGGTAACCAAAACAAAATCAAACCAATGTCCCAAAAGTTTCACCAAGTTACTTTAATAATTTTTCAAAAATGTAAGGATTTACTCAAGGGCTTTAGGGACAACCTGAGGGCACTTTGAGCCAGAAAATAGGTTTTCCCAGCTGGTAAGACCTTTCATTAAACTGGAAACAATTTTACTTTTTATTACTTTAATAAACATAGGAAAGAGCTACTACAAATACAACACAGAAAGACCCATACAAAACCAATATAAAAATCAAACACAGAGCTACAATTTCACAAAATTTAGTCTTGAACAATTAACTGGTGATTTCAGTCAAAGCAAGGCAATGTCTCTGGTTGTTTTGGATACTGTGACTTCAAATGAAAAGAAAATATGGTCAATTTATTAAGTATTCTAAAGAAGGAGATGGAATCAGAAAAGTAACTTGTTATACTAATGAAAAGAGACTCTTCCAAAATAACCTTGATTTTCATCATTATTGAATAAATAGTCAAAAAGTATACTTAGAGTGAGTGTCCAAGAACACTTCTCTGCAGATGAACACAAGTAGTTTCCTGCATGCTGAAACTTAGAGCAACAGCTGAAAACCCAAGTACCAGCTGTGCTGCAAAGTACCAGACACATTGCACGGAAAGTAGCAGCAGATGTAAGAAATTGAGATTCTTAGATTTACTTTTATGGAACATCTCCCTCTCCCCTTGCCCCAACTCTCAGATTATTCTACACCTTATAGCCACAGCAGAATGTGGCCCAGTTCTTTCCTTCAACTCTTCCCCCTACCTCTTAAACAGGGGTAGGGCTAGGAAGAAGCCTGTGGACTGTCTGTCTCCCCAGTCTGCCTAGAGGAGGTCAATAACTAAGAAACTGAAAAAAACCAAAAATCCCAAAACAAAAATCAAATGCTATCTAACACACTTCTGCCATATGGTAATAAAAACACACACTCAGAAAATGTCATTTTCTGTACCTCCATTCAAGTTATGGGTAATTCCATGAAGTAGTAATAACTGAATCTTGAAAGGACAGAAGTAGGCTAACATGAAAAAATATAAGCCAAGGTTCCAGTAATCTATTTGGAGTTTGGGAGGTAGCTGGGAGCTTTTCTGGGTGGGTATTATGGGATTTTGTCTATGCTTTAGCTGGCTTACATATTTTACACTTGACTAGAAGGTTCATGAATTTCCTTGAAGTAAATATTTTGGCTGTATGAAATATTATGTTGATCAAGATAAAAGTAAATATTTTAAAAAAGGCAAAAGGTAAAGAGATTAAAAGGAATTTAAAGGAAAAAAACCCCAAGATTCATAAAACATTTTTAAAAATCTTATTCAGCAAGACTAAACATGAGCATCGAGCTTTGTTTTTATTAACAGTCTATGGATGAATAGGCTGACCAATATTAAAACTAACTTGTTCATTAAAGATGTAAAACCTGAAACTTTGTTATAGCCTTTATCAGGCAAGGACCAACAAAAATACATATTATAGAATTACAAAAGAAGGGCCACATAAATCTGTAAGATCCAAACCATAAAAGTTCTGACATTTTCTCTAACACTGTTAACCCTACAAAACTGTTTACCTAGTCTTGTTTTTTGGATCAGAACAAACTGAAGACTTCATGCTTTTGTCAGTTACTTCCCCCTGATCAAAGAAATAAGAAAATCAAGGCCCATTTTTCTTAAACTTCAGTATTTTTCTCCAGGGAAAAGCGGTCACATCATGACTTGAAACTATAATTAAGGAAACTCAGGCTTGTACTTAACGTGCATCCCAAGGGTTTTTTCAGCAGGAAGATATTAACTGATAATTCTCTCTTTACAACAAAATAATACTAGACTTCCAATCTATGAAGATTAAATGTGCATTAAATATGCATGTTGGGGTGATACAGTTTTTCCAAGGACCAATTGATCAAGGTGTATAACTGTTATCAACTTCAGCAGCACTGGAGACTGCACTGTCAGGAACAGAGGCATACAGAAATCAATACAACTGTAACCCTACCCCAAAATAAACTAAGCATGTGCTCTGATGCTACATTTCTCAAGAGGCTACAGATGTCCAGAGCTACTGTTTTGCTATATATCATAACCAGAGTAAAATATTAATTAAAAAAATTATACTTCATTATGCACTCCTGACTACTTCTAAAGCTACAGCACATAAATCAAGCTACTTTTATTAACTAAATTATCCATTAAAATCATTGACCATTAAAAAAGAGTTGTTTTTCAACAATCATAGAACAACCTGAATTGGGCAGGACCCACAAGCATCATCAAGTCCAGCTCCTGGCTCTCCACACGGCAACCCCCAATAATAACACTGTTTCACTTGAAATTAATACTCCTCTCAGAATATAGCATCCCATTCCATATATACAGTTAGCTTTTTTCAAGAATCATCACTGCTATTAAAATGTTTTTAATATATTAAAATAGTAAGAAATTATTTATTTCATCTACCAGCTCCAAAATTATACGAGACTTAGAACTCCAAAATTTTAGTTACAGCGAGGAAGCTGTTGAAATGAAATTTTGAATATGCTTCTTGTCTTTCCCTCACACCAGGTGGCAATGGAAGAACAAGAAGTTTGGCTTAATGCAGATCTAAGTATGCTTTAACAAAGAAAAAAATACTAACTAGCTGTTGAAGATGTGCCATATCACTCAATTCACTTCCTTGGCATTTTATGAACAAGAAAGCTGAGCCAATTCTTTTCCTGTTCTACATGCTCCAATTTTTGACTACAGGGATTGAGAGAGGGGATAGCAAAATTCTCAAGACAGGGCTTACATTTAAGGCTTACATTTTGTTCTTGAAGTTTATAGCATAAAAATAGCTCATTATAAAAGTATTTTACCTTGCAATTTTGAGTAAAGTTGGTACTTGAAATGCTTCCCCTTCACACTGTATTTTAGAAGAAATGATGAAGTCACGCCTTGCTACTCACAGGTCAGGCAGAAAAGACTGGTTTTACTGAGGCATACTGGCAATTTATCTGAACAGGCAGATTGCACATTTCTTAGGGATCAAGTTCAGAACCACTATATTGACACTTTTATTTTTATGCTAACATCACCATGGCTAATGTTTGTTTTCAACTACAGTTTGTTGTCAAACTGTTTCTGCCACTGTATTGAATTTCAGTTTAAGAAAATCCCATAACCAAAGCAATTTTTTCATTAGGAGACTAAATGCTTCTCCTGTAATTACTTTGAAATATTTGAAAAGGATGCCAGTACTATAATATTTAGAACACTGTGGTTCTGCAACAATTCTCAGCTCAAGGCAGCCTGAGAACAGTTGTGACCTTTCATGACTCGGAAAAAGTATGCTACATTTCTATACTCCTCCCATCTACACTCTCAGAATGCCAAGTCACATAGTATGAAGTAAAAAACCAAGACAGATTCCTTTTTTTGCTTGTTTTTTTTTAATACAGCTCAGTACTTTATACTTATCTTCTTACTACAGATTCCACAGCTTGCAGCTTGTTTCTTTCAAGATATTTGCTGCATCTTGCTTGTCAATGAACATCCAGGAAAATACTGCATGTTATTTAAAAAAAAATAAATCATGCAACCCCTATCCTTCAGCTCCTTTGACTTCCACCTTTGGTGTTTATACTTGCCAGTTTTCTTGTATGTAATGTGGCTATTTTAAACCCTTTTCAACTTAGCCACCTACAGGAATCCCTTCTTGCTTAGCTATACCACTCACCAAGTTCTGTTTCTAGACACTATTACATTAACACGAGAGGAGCCCCACAGGATATGCCATCACAAAAATGCATTTTCATTCGTTAAACAATGCAAGTGTAATATTCTAGGACTTCAGACTAAACACCTTCCCCTCCCTCAAAATCTAGCATACATAATGTAGAGTAATAGAAGACTGCAAATAGCATGAAGATGAATCAGGTATTTTAAATTTTCATAATAGAGGAACTTAAGAACTTTAAATAAAAACATGTCTTATGCAACAATTAAAACACAATATATTGCAGACAAATACTGAATGCATAAAAAATGACTCAGAAAAGACAAATTCAGAGAAAAAAATCCATCTATAGCTATTAAACTTCTTTTTAAAAAAATCCCACTTATGGCTCAGGAATATGCAGCTGACTGAATGAGGGAAGAGAATCTGAGCACTGCTCTTTGTATGTATCACCTGCAGTCAGCACGAGAGAGGGTCAGAAACACTTCTGAATTTTATATTCATAGAATCATACAAGGATCACAAGGCACCTTTAAAGATCATGCAGCTCTGATCCCCCTGCGATAGGCAGGGACATCTTCAGCTGGATCACATTGCTCAAAGACCTACCCAACCTCACCTTGAACACTTCTAAGGACAGGGCATCTACAACCTCTCTGGAAAACCTGTTCCAGTGTCTCACCACACTCAGAGTAAAGCATTTCTTCCTCATGTCCCATCTAAACCTACCCTTTTTCAGCTTAAAACTGCTGTCCCTTGTGCTGTTACTTTCAATAGGTCTCGGTAAAAAGTCTGTCTTTCTGACAAGATTCTGTTATATATCTGGAAGGCTCCCAGAGCTTTCTCTTCACCAGTTTGAATAAACCAACTCTTGCAGCCCATCTTCATACAAGATGTCTTGCAGCTCTCTGATCATTTTCATGGCTCTCTTCTGGACCAGCTGTAACAGATCCATGTCTATCTTCTAGTGGTGTTTCCCAGCACACTCCAATGGACAAGGTCCCACAGCAGTGGCAAAGAGAAAGAGGATCACATCCCTTGAACTGCTGGCCTTGCTTGTTTTTATGAAGCCCAGGATACCATAGGCTTCCTGGGCTGCAAGTGTACATTGCCAGCACACATCCCATTTTTCATCTACTAATATCCCCAAGTCTTTCTCCATAGAACTGCTCTCAATCCATTACTTTATCACACAATCTATACTGAGATTAGGGATTGCTCCATCACAGGTGGGGGACCTTTATTCAGCCTTGCTGAAGTACAATGAGGGTCACATTGCCCACTTCTCAAGCCTGCCAAGACCCTTCTGGATGCCATCCTTTCCCTCAAGCACATCAACTGCACCGCTCATCTTGGTGCCATCTGCAAATTTGCCAAGGGTGCACAGAATCCCACATCATTAGTAAAGATACTGACAGTACTGGTCCCAGTGTGGTGACATCATTGATTACTGATCTACATTTGGAGATTGAATCACTGATGGCAACTCTGAATGTGGCCATCCAGCCACTTCCCTAAAATCCGTATCTCTCCAAGGCTACTGTGAGGGACTATGTCAAAAACCCTCACAAAAAGTCACAGCAGATGAAGCAGATTGTCAGCAGCTATTCCTTTACCTACCCATACAGTCACTCTGGCACAGAAGGCCATTGGATTAGTCAGGCACAATTTGCCCTCTGTGAAGCCATGTTTGGCATACATTTGGGATGACATGTTGGCTGTCTCTAACCACCTCAGTACACACATGCCTGGACATAGCTGGCACAAGGTGTGTTCCATGATTGTACCAGACACAGAGATGAGGTTGACTGCTTATTAATTCTCAGGAGCCTAATTATTACCTTTTTAAAAAATGGTGTGATGTTTCCCTTTTTCCGGTCACTGAGCGACATAGAGTTAATCTAATCCTTTTCTCTTTTTTTTCCTGTTTAAAGAATTGGATAGAATGCTTCCAAGTCCTCATCAAACTTTGACCCAGACAGTCATGTCTAAACAATATATTGAGTCTTTGAATTGCAAGTCCTAAAACTAGTGCCTGTCAAACAAGAAGACTTAATAAAGAGGGAAAGGGAAGAGAAAGCCTTGAAGAAAGGCTAAAGCTGGATGCAGACAAGTGCGAAAAATGCACAAGAAGTCAGGAGACCTCAAGGTACTGACAAATTGCATAACTATGTCACAGTGATGTGAAAGTATCTGGCCAAAGAGAGAAATGCCTTAGTAGCTCACATTACTATAGAGTATGAAACAGAATGGCGAGGCTCATTACATATTTTTAAGTATCTCAATAAGAACACTTGGCATGGGATTTCATTGTCATTAAGAACTATTTTGGAGCCCATCGCACACCCCTACAAAAGACTTAAAACTCTCCAGCTTTACTATTGCCAGGCAACAGCCTGTTCCACTGAACAGAAGTTATTGCCCCATGTTATTTTGGGTGGATGAACTCAAAATTCCCCATAATTCAGACCATGTCACCACTCATGTTCAAGAAAAAGGCTTGAACTTGTGTTGCAAGGTGATGGAATCTGACTACTTTTGCTTAAAAAAAGTGATTTTGGAACAAGTATACATAAAATACAAAAAATATTTTTCATTATTTTAAAACAAAATCATCTAATTCACTTTTGTATGGGGCAAACACCTCCATCATCATGTAACAAAAGTACTCTAAGAAGTATCATTAAGGTAGATATAAGTTTGGTCTATTAATTTTTTTCTCATAAAGCGGGAATTTTTCTGAAGCACAAAAAACCCCCAAAAAACCCAACCAGAAAACCTCACAAAAAGCCCAGTAAGAAAAACCCTCCAAGAATAAGAGAAAAACATCAAAATGAACCAACCAAACAAAACAACTCCACTTACCAAAAGGAAACCATTTTACAAATTGTATCTTTTTCTTAGACTCAACTAGTACTAAAAGCAGTTCCTTTCACTTAGTCTCTTACAGTGTCACTCAACTCATCTACACAAATCTACCTTAATTTAAAAAGGGGCTGGGGACAGGAATCCTTTGAACTTCCATCTGCAACTCTCACAGCAGAAGCCTTGAAAAAGGGCAAGGGTATTTTGCAGTATCTACTTTTCCCCAAGACCATAGGGGCAAAATTCAGGAAGTTGCAATCTATAACATTCCAGGCTATTCCCATCCACAGGGAACCATGTGCAAAACAACAACTGACAGCAGAGAAGAAATACTTAGTGCAGAAGTAGCTTGGTAAAAGGCTAAGACAGGTACTGATCTCACAGCAAGGCAGGTATTAGTAGATCCCTGAATGTTCAAGCAATCACAGTGGTTTCTATGCAGCCTGTTGTTTGTCTTCCTCTTAATTAAACAATTGATTAAAGATCTGGTTTTAATGCTCAGAAACTGAACTGGATGAGAATAAAGCTTTCTTCTGTACATTTAATTATGCCTTTGACTGACACTCTGTACACCTTAATAAAATTTTATGGAATCACAGATGGCATAGACTTTGAGGGACCTCTGGAGATCATCTGGTCCCATCACTCTGCTCAGGCAGGGCCACCTACAGAAAGCTGTCCAGGACCATGTCCAGACAGTTTCTGAATATCTCTGAAGATGGAGAGTCTGCAACATCTCTGAGCAACCTGTGTGAGCACTCAGTAGCTCTACAGTAAAAAAATACTTTTCATCACTGACATTGAAGTTTTCTCTCAGGCCAGAAAGTGAAAGATTGTGAGAACGTCTCTGCTTTGCCCTGTGTTTTTGACCACGTGCAACATATAACCCTAAGTATGGTACTTACCAGGATCAGTTTTTGAACTTTTAACTGGAAAAACAAAACAAGAAATCCCAAACACACTTGTACATCTTCCTAGGTTTACAGCAGAGTAAACCTAGGAAGTTATGAAAGGTAGACCAAAATATAGTGTTTACCAGAAGATCTTATGGTTTTTCTTCCCAATGTGAAATTTTTCTCTTTTGGAATTTAGAATCTATTTGGCAAAACAAAAATAAAATATAAAATAAAATAAACCCAAAACCCAACAACAAAAACCACAACTCCTCCATTTCTCAAAATTTTCTATAAATCAACAAAGTGTTATAATTTTAAATTAAGTATTTTCCTGCTTTACTGCTTCATTTACTACTGAAAAACTAAAGAAAAAATTGTGCTTAAATATCTCACTGTGGAAATAACTAGGAAAACCCCTGTTCATTGAACAGAAATATGACACAAATACAAAAGAAGTTATTTATTGTGATTTTTTATTGTGATTTTAAAAGTTTTTTTCCTAGAAACTCAACTGGCTTGATTGAAGGACAACATAACTTCTTTTCCCTAACAAAGTTAGAGCACCTGAATCAATGCATGGGATGAGTTCTTCACTCAGCCTTCTTAAAATTTTCTGGACATCCTCTACACAGCTCACTTCTAACGCCTACTTCTACTGCTCATTTGTGGCAAATGAACTACTTGTAGAGAGTTCAGCTTGTTTTCAAGACACTTCACACTGGCAAGCTCAGGTACTGCAGAAAAGAAATACCAGTCTGCAGATATTGAGGTAGCTGAGCTGTTTGTTTTTCAAAAGGTTTCCTGTAATGATGCCTGGGAACAATAAAAAAAAACAAAACACACACACACAAAACAACAACATTTCAAATAAAAACCAGCAAACCCAAGGAAGTTAACAGCCTTGATCAAGTCAGCTTATTCTATTTAGGTGGCAAGTGAAGTTTAGATCTTAGCATGTTTGCAATTTTCTATTTCATAACTATTCCTTCCTTGGAATCTTAATACATTTAGCATTAAAGACTGCACATCATGTTCTTCCCTTTCCTTTCCATTCTACCATGTCTCCCATTCCCAGAGTGTAGAATCAGGAAGTTTCATAGGATAGAAGCAGAGATAAGTAAGAGAAGGAAATTACAACTAATCTCTTGTATTCAAAAAGCTTGTTCTTTATCCATAACATCAAGTCCTGCGGGAGAAATAGTACCTTATTGAAAAAGAAAAGGAAAAAATGTCAGAATACTTATAGGGGTGGAGCACCTCTTCTATGAGGAAAGGCTGACAGAAATGGGGTTTTTCAGTCTGAAGAAAAGAAGGCTCTGGGGAGACCTTATAACACCTTCCAGTACCTAAAGGGGATACAAGAGACTTGAAGAGGAACTTTCTACAAGGGCATGTAGTGATAGGACAGTGGGGAATGGCCTTAATATGAAAGAGGGTAGGTGTAGATTAGACATAAGAAAGAGGGTTTTTTACAATGAGGGTGGCAAAATACTGGAACAGATTGCCCAGAGAGGTGGAGGATGCCCCATCCCTGGAAACATTCAAAGCCAGGTTGGATGGGGCTCTGAGCAACCTAATCTAGTTGAAGATGTCCCTAATCATAGCAGAGGAACTGAACTACATGACCTTTAAAGGTCCCTTTCAATCCAAATTATTCTATGTTTCTATGATTCACTGCTGCCAAAAAATTATGGAAACAGCTGTAAGGCCTACTGGGAGCAGGACATGAGAGAGTGGGTACAATGAAGAAGAATTCAATGGTCACAAAATGTAACCTAGTTAGCATACAAACACTGTATGACTAAGTCTTGGCTTGACCAGGACCATACTTGTGATTCATTGCCCTTTTTTCATCCTCAAGTTACCAATCTCAATCCTTTTATTTTCCAAAAGACTTCATATGCAAGCACAGGTAGGGTCAATATAACCAACGAAGATAATATTCAGAATCTGTTGCTCTAATACCTGCTAGTGTGTACTGAATAGTAGTACACCAATAGTAAGCAGAGAAAAAACCTACATGCACCCCCAAATCTAGGCTGTTCCCAAAGGAGGCTTTCTATGGAGTCCCTACCAAAGTAGAGACTTCTGTCTAAGAAAACCATCAACCAGCACCTTCCTATCAAGAAAAAATTGTTCCAAGGTAAATAGGACTACAGTTGCTCAGCTACAGCTAACCAAACTTCTCTTTGAACCATTACAGCTAAACACAAGGTCAAGATTTTAATTCTAATTACCCACATAAATGCTTGTGTGACACTCCTTAAACAAGCCAGGTTTAGTGCCATCTAACTCAGCTTTTAGTATTCCAGCATGCCATTCCATGCTGAGAAGTACCACAGCAGACAAAATTCTCCCAATAGCTAATTTCTTACTACTAAACTATGTTAGTAGTTATGTCTCCTCAAAAACATTTCAATCAAAAAGAACAATTGTTTGCCCAGGTAAACATTTTTCATCTTAGCATATGATTATAAAAACCAAAACCCAAACCATTTAAAAGTCTATATGATACTAATGTTTGCTTATGCAGACTTGACAGCAGTCAAACATGATGTGTTTTTTCTAACAATTTTATAGTAAAAAACTGTGCCTATAGTCAGGCTGTTGTTGGGAAGAGTTTATTGTAACCACTACAATAGAAGACTTTTACTTCTATGACATAAACCCAAGTTTTGGTAAGTAGTTATCAAGCTGACAAAGATAACTCCTGCCTAAATCAAGTTTTATCTAAAACACTAAAAGTCAGCAAATTTTACATAAAGAGGTGTCCTTGTGGGACACTGCAGAGACCTTGCACAGAGTTTATTGTAAAACTAACTTCAGTTATCCATTCTAGAACCTTTTAATAGCTCCTTTCCCAACCATTAGACCAGCATAACCAAACAGACATTTCATAGTACATATCAAAAGTTCAGCAGCAAGTACTGAAGTACAGTCACCAGTTGGCTTTATCTTTTTATTTTAAAGCAAGCCACAGAAACCATGTGCAAGCACACATTATTCCACTCAATCTCTTTGCAGGACTCAAACTTTTAAGGGAACAACTTTATGAGCTAGTGCAGAATGCAATGAGTAGTTTCATATGAATACATGCCAGGACACAAGGTATCCCAGCTGACATATTGCCACTTCTCATTCTATGTCCCCAAAAGAAGATTTGGAATACTGCCTGGTTGGAAAAAGCTTTTTTTTGCTGGCTTTTAAACATATCAAAGCTCTATCAGTAAAGTCCCATGTTCACTTCAGGAGTCTACAAGTCTTTAGTAAGACAGAGGACAGAAATATTTAAGTAGTTTATCAAATACAAACAGTTCCATTTCAACTGATACCACTGGCAATATTAATTCAATATTTAGCAAAAATGTCAGCTATTTTAAAATCTGAATTTTAGTAATAAAGTGTGAGATAATTGCTCACAGTTAAGGGTTTAACGTTCATTACAGAAAATTCTGAAGAAAGAGTGCTAATCTAAAATCATCTGGTATTCTTGTAATAGTAAAAAAAAAAAGAAATCAAACCAAAGCCACAAACAACTATCACAAACAAAACAAAACAACCATACAAACAAGCAAAACTCCAAACCTTTGTCAGACCACTCACCCGCAACGCTGGTAATGGTAACAGGAACTCCTTGAACTTGAACACCTGCAGCACTCAGGTTGGCAACACTTACTGTTTGAAGATTAGGTACTGAAGCAAGCTGGGCAGCGTTCAGAGTGATGGGGGTACCAGCAACAGCCACTGGAGCAATCTGGGCAATGGTTGTGCCACCACTTGAAGACACAGGAGTAATGGTTAGTTGTTGGGGTAACCCAGCATTTTGAACTTGCAGATTTGAAAGGCTTTGCAGATTCTGAACCTGCACGGTTTGCCAGCTGATCTGTCCTGATGGTGTTAAAGTTGGAGCCCTGATGAGCACCTGAGTTGGGCTCACTGCCTGCAGTTGAACATTCTGCAAAGGCTGCTGCTGGATGGTCTGTATAGTCTGCCCTGACTGGAGCTGAAATGACTGTGGAGGAATGGCCTGAATAATCTGCTGTTGAGGCTGCTGGATCTGTATCTGCTGCAGAATAGGCTGACCTACGATCTGGACCTGTTGAAGGGAACCTGACTGATCCTGGACGTTCTGTAGTCCATTGGACTGAAGCTGACTGGAGCTCTGGGCTTCAGAGTCTGTAGCAGTTGTTTGAGGTTCTTCAGTCGCCTGCTCTGAACTGCTGCCTGCTGTGCTTGTGTATTGGCCTGTTTCTGCAGAGCTGACCAGTGTGTCACTGCTAGTCAGAGATGTTGAGGCAGTGGTTGTAGCAGTGGAAGATGAGGAAGGAGACTCTGGCATGGTACTACCAGAGGCAGAAGTGACAGGTGTAGACGCCAGCTGATTTCCATTGGAAACTCCACTCTCGGTAGACTGGCCAACTTGCCCTGAACTTCCTCCAGTGGCAACGTTGTTAATCACAGGCAAAGCCAGGGTTACCCCACCAATGTTTATAGGTAGCGTTGTTACAACTTGTGCCTGAGTACCAGGAATAGTTTGCAGTTGCAGTGGTATGGAAACACCGGGCCTAATTTGGACTGGAACTGTCTGATTTGCTAGGTTTTGAGCAATAACATTTCCTGAAGCTGTCCTGTTTGCAGTTGTGAGGATAGCTTGATTATTCCCTGCAGGAATAAGCTGAATTTGACCCTGTATGTCTTGTATGCCAGTAGCGTTGGATGGATTGATTTGACCTTCCGTTGTCTGAATCTGTGGAATCACTTGGTACTGGACACTACCGCTTGGATTCTGCACTTGAATGACTTGGAATTGTCCAGGGGTCGTTGTAGAATTGCCTGATTTGGTTTTTGAAGGAGATGTACTTCCATTG
Organism: Melospiza georgiana; assembly: GCF_028018845.1. Classification (NCBI taxonomy): domain Eukaryota; kingdom Metazoa; phylum Chordata; class Aves; order Passeriformes; family Passerellidae; genus Melospiza; species Melospiza georgiana. The sequence goes on along the minus strand of NC_080430.1, from coordinate 32,039,257 downwards.
TTGCTGCTGGAGGGACTTGCTGCACTTGAGGCAACAGAAGATCCTTGCTGAGCAACATTATTTTCTTTTGAAGCAGAAGGAGCAGCGGCAACGAGCTGCCAAGCATTTCCAGCTAGCTGAGTTGTTACCAATTCCAACTGCTGTGGCTGATTCTGAAGCTGCACCAAACCTTGATTTGGGTCTATAATAATCTGCTGCTGTCCAGTTCCTTGATTCTCACCAGGAGTTCCTATTTTGCTGCAAGTGGCTGCTAGCAAAGCGAGAGGTGAAGGTTGAGAATCCTATCCATAAAAAGAGAAAACAGAAAGGATTCAGGACAAGAGTGCAAGTATCAAGCATCAAAAGTGAGCATTAAGGTTTGCACAGGAAGCCAAAAAAAACCCCAACAAGGCGCTTCTGCACAGAGACCAATGATACAGCTCTGAATAAGGAAGTATGAATTGCTGTAAATAATCTTTAAACATAATGCTCTTAAAAGTCTTTAATTATCAATGATTATGTGACAGCCAAGACCTCAACTGCATCATCAATTCAGTCTTTTTTCCCCCTCAAAATAAAGAAAAAAAATTAAAAACGCTTCTATAACATGGAAAGCAGCTGATCACTGCAAAACGCAACCAAGCAAACATGTCCAGGCAGTAAAAACACTGCACCCAACCAACTGTGCTTCATCCAACCCAAAGAAAGATGCCCTGAGCAGGAAATGCTGTTAGCTGAACATTTCATTTTAAATGCTAATAGTTTGGGCACTTCCCTATTCGGGTGTGTGTTCTTTACCTGTGAGCCTCCAGTTTTCCCTTTTTTATTATTATTGTTGTTATTCTCTGCCTCGGGAGATTTCTCTCCCTCTGTGGGCATAGTTTCCTCCTTCTTTTGATCTGCAAAAATATCAAGCGTAACAGGTTAATTATTCACCTTCATTTATACAACAACAAAACCTACGAGCATATCCTTTTCCGTTCCCAGCTTGTCGCTTTTGCCTCTTTATAAAAACAACAGTACAAATCATTATTACAAAAGAACGAGTCCTAAGAAACGTGGTTTGAAACCCAACCCATGGGGGCTGGAGAGTTAACACCCAGAAAGGGGAGGTTTGGTTTCCTCTCCCAGAGACAGCAGGAAAAAACCACCCACAACCCTCCTCCTCCTCCTGCCCCCTAAAGCATCGACGGCCACTGAGTGGCCGCCGATGCTTTAGGGGGCAGGAGGAGGGTTGTGCATGGGAGGGAAAGAGGGAGGAAAAGAGGAATGAAGGAGGGAAGGATGTGCTCAGGAGGGAGGGTTAGCGAAGAAAGGGGGAATGGAGGAGGGAGGTACGGAGGAGGCAAGCCGGAGGGGCAGGCGGGAGAGGAGGAGAAGAAAGGGGGCATAAGAGGAAGCAGCACGGATGGGCGGAGGGGCAGCGACAGAAGATCGGGGTAAGAAGGGGGAGAACAGAGGGAAGAAAAGGGGGAACCCGGGAGGGCGGGATAGAGGGGGGATGAAGGGTGGAGGGAGGAGCAGAGGGAGGGAGGGGTGTGCACAGGAGGGAGAGAGGGAGGGGGTTACATACCGCTCATCCCGCATTAATGCCCCGCTGAGGCGCCGCTCTAGGGGGGAGGAGAAGGAGGAGGAGGAGGCGGAGGGTGGGGTGGGGGTAGCGGGGAGAAGGCCGGTCGCAGCCGGAGCTGGGAGGAGCGGGACGGCCTATTTTTCCACGAATGGCCGCCGCTGGGCTGTGGCGTAGCTGCCTCTCTCTCCGCCCGCCGCTGCCGCCGGCCTCAGCCCGCCGCCTTGAGTGACAGCTGGGGCCCGGGGTGGGAGGCGCGGGGGCGGGGCCCGCCGGGGCCCCAACGACGCCCACTGAGCAGGAAACCGAGCCCAGCCGCCGGCCCCTCGGTCTCCCCGCTCCGCCTCAGCCCGGCTCCCCACGCCGCAGGCACAGGGGGCGGGCCGGGGGCGGGCCGCGGCCCGGAGCCCTCGGCCTCCTCCTCCTCCTCCTCCTCCCGGCCCTCTGCCCGTCCGCGCCGCGCGGGAGGGGGCGTGGCCGCCGAGGCGCGCGCGCTCCGCGGGGGCGTGCGGGAGGCCCGGGTTTCCGCGGTCGCTCCGCTCGCTTGACAGCGCCGTGCGGAGGGGCGGGCGGGGGGCGGAGCCTCAGGCGGGGCGGGGCGGGGCCCGGCCGAGCCCTCAGCCCCGGGTCCCGCCGTGGCTGGGCCCGATGATGGACGGCGCGCGCGTCCCGGTCGCCAGCGAATCCGGCGAGGGGGCGGGCGGGGCCGCGCGCGGCCGCCGGCCAACCCGGTGGCGCCCGCCCGCCTCGCGCGCTCGTAACTGACAGCGCGCGGGAAGCCCCCGAGCCGCCGCCTGCCCTGAGGCGCGGCCCCCGCACCCGCTTCCCTGGCCGCGCAGGGAGCGGGGAGGAGACGCCCCTGCGGCTTCCACACGGCAGCCGGGGCCCGTTCGCTCGGCCGCCTCTGCGCTCCTTTGTAACTGCCTCCCGCGCCAGCCCTCCGCCTGCGGGCGGGGGAAGGGTGGCTCGGCGATTGCATCCGCACCTGCTGTGTGGAGGCGGGAGCTGCTTTCTCCCTCGCCATTGGCTCGGCCGCAGTGGTGGGCGCACGCGGCACGCCGGGATATGTAGTTCTGGGCTCGTGGTGGCGACGAGCCCGCATGCGTGGCGGCGGTGCCCGGCAGGTGCCTTCGGGGCGGGTCAGCCCTGAGGCACCCGGGCTCAGCCTCGCTGCAGCTTCACAAAGCGGGAGGCGCTCCCCGGCGCGCTGTGCTGGACTAGGCGCGTTGTTGCTGGATTAAAACCAGATGAATTACCGTGGTGCTGTTGTTTTCCTCCGATGCTTGTGCCGCTGTTCCCTGCGGCTTCGGCCCCGCTCAGCCTGGCTGGTCCGAAGCTGGTCGTGGCAGCTATGGTGGATCTACAATAACCACCTCCATGGCAAAGCCTGTTATTGTTACTCAGATTTTGAAAAAAAAAAATGGTGCACGGGTGCAAATTTTGTCCGTTAAAATTTTCTATGCCATATGCCCAAGCTCTTTGTCAAGTGCATAATCATCAGCCTCCATAATGATTAGTGGCACAGAACACCTCTCCTACAACGGAAAGCTGAGAGATTTGGGATTTTTCAGTAGTGAAAAGAGGAGGCTTAAGGGTTAACCTTTTTTGCAGCCTTCCAGTACCTAAAGGGAGCCTACAAGAAAGATGGAGAGAGACTCTTTGCAAGAACTATTTATAGGACAATGAGGGTATGGCTTCAGTCTGAGAGTAGGTTTAGATTAGATACAAGGAAAAAATTCTTTACTTTGGAGGTCTGGGACATTGAAACAGGTTGTCCAGAGGAGTTGTGGATGGTCCATCCCTGGAAGTGTTCCAGGCTAGGCTGGATGGAGTTCTGAGCAACCTGGCCTAGTGGAATGAATCTCACATGGCAGAAGATTTGGAACTAGATGGATCTTTAAATTCCCTCCCTATGCCGGCCATTCTATGATTCTAGGATAAGTCAAAGATGAAAGTACCAAAGCAGGTCTTTACCAGCTGTTCAACAGTTTCATCATTCAAAGGGAGGAGGCCGTCCTCCCCTCAGTCCCTATTCCAGGCCTCCAACAAACCCTTTGGAAGAGAGGAAATGTAGAAATACCATTGCAGAGTAAGAAAGTGATAGACATAAACATGATACAGGCTGTTTCCAGCCATTGTACAGACAGAAAACACAGGTCACAAGTAGAAAACTACAGGACAGAACAGTCTGGGTTGGAGGGACCCACAAGGATCATTGAATCCAATTCAAGTGTTACATTGTCAGTGAATGAACGATGTTTGTGCCTACTATGAACATAACATTGCCATGCTCTGAATCTCTGCTCTGTTATGTTGTGTTGTAGTGGCAAGGCACCAGAGCAGACCAACTGTTGGGCAAAGGAACTTCCTTCACAGGAAGTTTTTGAGAAGCTAGGATGTGCATGTACCAGGCTGCTCTGGAAGTATTTGATTCCACCTCAGTGCAGGGTTGGACAGAGTAATTTTCTGAACTCCTTCACAATTCTGTAGTTACAAAGGTTTCTGTTTTATAAAGAGACAATTTTCTTGTGTGTCAGTCACTGTGGTGTGGTTTTATTCCCAGAGCATAGCTCCATACTTTTGAAAGGCTTACCCACTGTAGTAGTGAAAATTAAAAACTACATTCCTGAAATTCACCCATTTCCTAACAATGTGCCAAAGAAAAGTACACAAAAAAGTATCACACATAACTAGTTAAGATTGCTTCTTCTCTGTTTTCGACAGTGAAAATGAATATTCACTTCTTGCTCCCCCAAGCTGTCCAACACAGTTATTGTGAACTGAGATTCTAAGGACATCCCACTATTGTACTTTTAAAGAATGTAATTAAAGCTCCCTTCTTTCATCTATATATTCCCCAAAACTGCTTGAATTCCTGCTCTATCTTCATGGCAATTTTTCTTTTTGTTTCACAGCAACAACAGTTGGTAAGGGATCATGACCCCACAAATGCTGAATTATTTGTGTTTAGACAAGCAAGTGGTAGTAGCTCACAGTTTATAGCTCAGCCAAATCCCAATGCCTCCTAGTCAGTGCCAGGGAACAGCAAGACTAGGGCTTCCTCCTTAGAGAGTCCACTGCCAAGGCAGGGCAGTGCCCTCTGGTCAGGGCAGCACCCTTCACATCCAAGCAGCTTTGAGGCAGTGACAGGACCTGCTGGTGATCCAGTGGTTATCAGAAGAGCAGGAGACTGGGCCACTTCCAGCACAGGGCCAGAGACAGGGCCACCTCCAGCTCATAGGGCTCAGCCCTGGGGCTGAGCTCCATGAGAGCTCCAGCCCCTGGACGGTGTGTGGGAGTGTATGGTCAGGAAGCAGAGTATGGGGCACCTCCTGAAGGAAGGGATAAATGAAGAACAGGCAAATGTGCTATCGAGGTCACTCTCTTTTTTTTTTTTTTTTTTTTTTTTTTTTTTTTTTTTTTTGAGAGATGGAAGTTTTAAGTCCTATGCAATCTTTTAAACTTTCACTGGATTTCCATCTGAGGCTGTAGGTACAGTGTTTTTGAAAAGTTTGCTCTAGGGTGCAAAGAGTAAAATCTGTCTCAACTCAGCAAGTGATTGAAGTGACAGATAAAAGATGGTGGTGGTGTAGGTGGTTTCAGTAGGGGCACCATGATTTTAATTTTTTATTTTTACCATCCATAGTTACTCCTATACCACCTACTCTTTCCCAAATTCCAAATGTCACTCTTGCTCAAATTCTTTCTGCCAGCTTAAGCTTTCTGAGTCTGCCCCTTTCAGCATTGTTCCCATGAACCAACACCTTCCCTTTGCACACTGACATGGTTGTTCTCTGTGGGTTTTGATTGAAGTCAGCAGCAGTCACCTGTTGAGTTACATGAAAGAACAATCAGGTCTGAGGATGTATTTCTGTTGGCACAGGGGTTCCGACTGCTAATGGGGATCTATGAAAGTAAAACATCAGAAACAGGAAAAAAATAAGCAAACGGCTTTCATTACCACTTTCTTTCAGGCTCAGAACTTTAGAAGTGTGTTGTCACCCAGGAAAAGAGCACAACATGGAAATGTGTGGGCGAGCAGAGACCTACTGAAATATGAGGTTCCTGGCAAGATGTAGCTCAGGCATAGTATCACATGAGGGTGGCTGGTTTGCACAACAGCCCAAACTAAGAAAATCCACTTAATGCGGAGTCTCTATTGCTTTGTGTCTCTCACAGTGTGTATATATTTTAACTACAAAGAGCTTAGCTCCTTGTTTTTGATACTTTAATTATCTTTTCTCTCTATCCATATGTACAGTTTTCTGTCTCTCTTGTTTGTTAGTTCTTCTATGTTTTGTTTCTGTTTTTCTTATATTTTAATTTTCTTTATTTTCTCTGACTTTTTCCTGTGTGACTTTAATTCCCTGTGTCTTGCTTTTCCCATTATTTTTTGCTACTTTATTTCCTTGTTCTAATAGCCACCCATTTCTCCACCTCAAAAATATTCTCTCACCCTAAATCCCCACCTGTATGTTGCATTTTTTTTTCTTTTTTTCTCCCCCTTTTTAAGCTCCCAAACTCTCTTCTTTATCACTTCTGGCTTGCTCTTTAAGCTGTCTTTAGCATTCATTGATTTTTCACCTAACACACTGACTGATATTTTTGAGCCTATTAGGCATGACTCTCTAGAGCACGGTGGGGCTTGTAATGCTGAACAGAACAACATCAAATATCTTTACAAAGGGGAAAAAAAAAGAGGGGGCGTGAAGGGGGAGGGAAAGACAGCTGTCTGCGTGCTCCAGTTTCATTGGTTCCCTTCCCTGCTCTCTGCCAGCCCTTGCATAGGTTGCATTTGGACAGAGAGAGACGAGAGGCCGGCAGCTGCAAACAGCAGAGACAGTAATGACATGGTGGCTTCACAAAACTGTAAGTCCACTTGTAGGGGAGCTTGTATTACCTTAAAAATGCTGCAGCCCTTAGACACAAGGTGCTGAACTACTATAAGACCACATTGTTTGACTGAAGCTGGGGGTGTGGTGACAATATTTATATAAACATATGAAGGAGTCATTTTTGTCTGCTAGGATTGCGTAAGATAAAGTATCAGCATATGAAGGAGTCATTTTTGTCTGCTAGGATTGCGTAAGATAAAGTATCAGATAACCATATTTCTGAATGGAGCTTATTTGCCAGCCCAAAGGCTCCTTTGCCAGTTCTTTCATGCTCCCTTTGTGCTCTTGCTGTTGCTTTGCCATGGAACTCAAATGTTTCCGAAGAAATAAATATACAGGTTTGGGTGCATATTTACTCTTATGCTTCTGGTGGGTTTGTTGTAAACTGTCTCAACTCCATCAACAGCAACTTTGAAGAATTTGGTGATGGCATAGCATTACTGATCAGACAGAGCCTGGACTGGAGCCACAGTGGAAATCGTGTACTTGGCAAGCAAGCCCCTTCGGCATTGTTCCACATGATCCCAAGTGAACCAAGCAAGAGGTATTTGACCTGCTTGGAATCTATGTAAAGTATCTATTGACAACACCAGGGGAACTCGAGCAGTGATTTCTTTTGTAGCATCCTCTCTTTGCAAATGCATCAGCGTGGGGAATCTCAGACAGCACAGGACTGGATTTGGAATCCTGCCTTCAGGAAGACAAGTAGCAAAAATGAATGCTTCAGTTCTGAATGCCATGGCCCTAACTTCTCCAGGCCTGAAACACAAAGTTTCCTTTCTTTGTACTGCATTCAATTGTACCTGCTTCTCGCTCGCCTGATGTTCTCCTAGGATTTTCTCATGTCATTACTGTGTTGCAGCTACTATGAGAAAGCAGGTATGTCTCAGGCACTGAATCAAACACTTATTCTGAACAGGGTTTATGTGGCTCTTAGACAGGGCCCATGCACTCTGACTCTGCTACTGTATCAGCTCTGACTATTGGATGACATTGTATCAGACATTGTGAAAGTGAGCTTTTAGTTTAGGAAGAGAAGTGAAATCTACCTGATGTTGCTCAAGACATCAGACTTTGTTTCTTGTCACGGTAACAGGAGACAGCTGCAATCAAGGACTTCAGCATATCCAAGGACACAGTGTAGAAATTGACTTCAGGACATTCACTGAGAACCTTCCCCACCAGGTCAAAAATGTGTTTTTCCAACACCCAGGACCATGTCATCCAGCACAGAGATGATCTGCTTACCTTAAGGGAGTGATAATTGTCTTCTGTATCCTTTTCTATGCCCAATCTATCACAAGTTTAAAAACTAAAATCAAGTCTTGCCTGAAGTATGTTTGAACTCAGGGAGTTACTTGATTCTACTTGTCATTGCTATGAAGTATTTTTGGCTTCTCTCCTCCTGTCTCAAGCTCCTGTCAAGTGTAAGTGTCTGCAGATAACTTGCCTTCTCCTTTCTCCCAAGCCAGAGATCCCCTGTTGGCTAAGTGTGTGACATACCCTACCATCATCAATCCTAGATTAAGTAGGGAAGGAAAAACCTTGAGATGTAGTTCCTTCTGATGAGGACATAGATACTCTTAAATATGTTAAAAAAAAAAAAAAAAAAGTGGGAAAGCCATGTGTAGAATAAAGTCTGACAGAAAATCAAGGACTTTTCTTTGAGGTAGACAAGTTCACATAGCCAGTGACCACTTGAAAGTAATTAAATCAGTAACTGAAAAGGCCTTAGTGCCAATGGATGAGCTCATGAGCTTGACTGCCAGGCACAGTCCCCAGAGGCCCTGATGGGTCAGTCTGTTGATCTCAGTGTGCTGGGAGCTTGAGGGATCATAGTCTTCTTGTGTCAGCGTGGCCAGGAGAGAGCAGCAGGATGCGCAGATACCACACACCTCCATGAATCACCTAACCCTAGCGTTGTCTTCCATGGTTGTTACAAAAGCTTGCAACACAGTGACTCCTTCCTTTTGATCTCGAGCCTGGAGGTGGATGTGGTGGTTTAACCCCAGCCAGCAAGTAAGGAACACTCAGCTCACTGAGGCTGGCTGCCTCCTGCCTCCAGTGGGATAGAGAGGAGAAACATCTGGGTTTACATAAGAACAGTTTAATAACTAAAATAAAACATAAAACACTAAACACTGAACATAAATTATTATTAATAATAATAATAACAATGGAAATGTAGGCAACAAAGAGAGAGAGAAATAAGAATAAAACCCAAGAAAGACAAATGATGCACAATACATTTGCTCATCACCTGCTGACATTCAGTCCAAGCCTGAGCAGCAATTGTCTCCTCCTGTTAACTCCACCCATTTATGTATTGGGCATGGTATTCTGTGGTATGGAAATCACTGTGTCTAGTTTGGGTCAGCTGTCCTGGCTATGATCCTTTCTGGCTGCTTGTGCACCTGTTCACTAGCAAAGCTTGGAAAACTGGAAAGTCCTTGATTTAGAGCAATTATTTCTCAGCAGCACCTAAAACATCAATGTGTTATCAACATTATTCTTATACTAAATGCCAACCCCACAGTATTGTACCAGCTACTAGGAAAAAGAAAAATTATCTCAGCCAGGATAGCAGAGAGCATGTTTTCCCCATCAGTGACCCCATCAGATACAGTTGAGTGTGTATCCAAGTCTACTACCACTTCCTATCAAAATGGTTATTTTAATTTCCTAAATAATCTCACCTGCTATTGATTTTCCCAGCCCAAAATGCTGCCAGGGCACTGAGATAGGAGAACTCTACTTTGGGTCTCTGCATGACTAGTTATTTCCTTGACTTGCTCAACAACATCCCTACACACTAGTCTTCTCACCAAAAAAGGGCTGAACTTATTATCATTAATCTTGTACTTCTCATTCTAGAAATCTCTTTTTGCTGCTGAGCTGCCCCCACCTGCATTTGCAGAACTCTTCTCATAGAGCCAGAAGTGATGCTCAAAAAGATCCTGTCTTTGTCATCATTGACAATATATGACAACAGAGAAAGTTGTGTCTGATGTAACCAAGTTTGCAGTCTCATTTTATGTGGCCCATTGTGTGCAGGAAACCCTTCTGGCTCAGGAAGTCTGCCTGCATCTGTGCTGCCACCGAAAGCACTGCTGCTCTGCCCACACACATGTTTTTTGCTCAGTTCATCTTCCAAAAATGGAGACACTGTGATGGCAGATGTGGTGATAGGTTCAGGGCATGTAATATTAATTGTTTAAAGCTGTTCAACTTAAACAGTTCAAGGACAGAATCACAGAATATGCTGAGTTAAAGGGGACCCATCAGGATCATTGAGTCCAACTCATGGACTCATGACCTCTCTTACCTATTCCTTGCAGTGAAACCAGGCTGTCAGTTTACAAAGTACCAGAAGATGGGAAAGTGGGATGAAGTTCAACCAGGATACTAGTTAACATGCCTGTAATAAATGTAGGCATAAACAGGATACCCTATGTTCTGTGTTATTTGCAGTTTGTAATCCAAATTTTTTATGTGGTAAAAGTGACCCAGTTCTGCACAGGTCTTGTATCAATAAATGTAGATGAAAGCTGCATGAGGGACATGTGTCAGTTCTTGTTTGAGAAATCAATGAATGTACCTGGAATTTCAAGTCTGCAGGTACAGCAGATGGAGGGGGGAATGGGAGGAAGATTTTTTTCCTCACTGAACTCTAATCAAAAAGAAAACAGATGAAACAAGGACGTTCCATAGTCTCAAATATATTTTCTAACCTTGACTCTTCAATAGGATACAGTTTTACTTTCATGAAATTTCTGAGGGGAGGGAACCAAGAACACGATCCATAGACTCAATTTTTACCTAGCTCCAAGTCTCAGTGCATTTTATCGTAGAAGAATATCCCTTGCAAAAGAATTGCATTGACAAGGGTCCAGATAGGAGTAAACTTGTATTAATAGATAATTTCAAGTACCCAGGATTAATGGCTCAAATACTACTGAAGGATATAGGTAAGAGTAGCAAATTCTTGTTCCCACAAAGGAGTGCTTTAAGCAGTAGGTGGCTTTGCTGGTGTGCAAGAGATTTAGTGCTAAGTAACAAATGAGATCTGATTTAAGAAGTAATTATAGCTGACTCTCTCTGTCACAGTAGCTGCAAGATAGTGAAGATTAGTGTAGTAATCTTAACTGTAGAATGGGTGTCCACAGGCATAAAACCAAGAAATCAAAGACAAAGTACTTTAGAAAATACAATCCTTAAAATCAACCTGATATTTAACTGCACTATAGCATAATGATTGAAAGAACTAACATACTGCATTAGATAGTTTATTTGAGTAATAAATAAGCCTATAAAGAGTTAAAAGCAGCCCCCATGATGCCAGGGGAAAGCATTAAGAACAGTGTCATCTGAATTCTGCAGCTGATGAATGTGTCAGAGAGGTTCTGTGAGGAAATGTAAGATTCAAGTGGTCAGAAATAAATCTGAAAGAAGATAAATATTTGGAATCAAAGACCTGCAGGCATCAAGAGATGCATTAAGCTGTCTTGAGAGAATGGATCAAAGTCAGCAAGAGATCTAACCTCTGAGATGTTGCTATTTAAAACTAGCAGACCACCAGGGCATGAATTTCTGAAAGGCAAGTCACTGTCAGAAACTGTCATGAAAATATTTAGTACTAAAAAAATTGCTAATTTAAGTTACAACTTTCTGTTTCTTTGAGACTGTAATAAAAGTAGCAAGAATGAAAATCCAGCAGGATCCACTTGTTTGCCTCTTCCTCAAAGGAATGGAGAAACTCTGAGGAGTATTTTTCTAACCTCTTCTTAGAAAGTTGAATGGTGGAGATTATACCTCATCTTTTTGGTAACCTATTTCTGTCTGTAGCTATCCATAGAGTCAGAAGGTTTTCCTGTTTTACCCTAAACCTTTCCAGCTGTCATTAAAGCCAGCAAGGTTCTGCCATGCCTTCAGTGTCATGAAGCACAATCATGAAAAGGGGTCCCTGCTTTTCAGAATTTTCTACATATTGGAAGGTTGAGATATTGCCTCCACACCTCCATCAGCCTCTATTTTTTACAGCAAATATTACCTATCCCTTTTTCAATAATTTTCCATATTTTAAACCATTTTAAAGTATTCTTCTTTATGTACTGTTGTATTAGACTACTCCAAAGAGAGGCTTCTGAAAGGTGAGTAAAGAAAAACAGTTACTAATTCTGCCTTACATATGACATATCTATTAGAATGTCCCAGGATGAGTTTTTCTGTTTTCCCATCAGTGTGGTATCATTGATTCTATTCAATATGTGGTTTAATGTAACAGCCAGGTCTCTTTCTACAGAGCTGTTAGTGTTCTCAATTTTGTATTTATGTGTTTGATTTTCTTCTAACTTCAATATGGTACTTGGTCACTGTATTTATTGAGTTTTGTCTTATTGATTACAGACCACTTCTCCCATTTATCAAAGTAATTTTGAATTCTAATCTTTCAGCTTCCTTGCACCCCTTTTCTTTGGCATTTTTGAGTGTGCTCTCCATTCCATCAACCAAGTCTTAAGTGAAAATTTTGTGTTGTATCAGATTTTGGCCAGACCTTATCAGACTTATAATCAGATATATCATATATCCTTTCTATTTGAAAACAAAATATGAATAAGTCTAGGAGTATTTTCTGCAAGCAATTATGCACATATTGTGTACAGCAAGTTAGCCCAGGACAAAATATTTCTGTGCCCTGTTAATGAGAAGGCCAAGTAAGGTAGTGCTCAAAGATTCCCGTAAGTCAATATACATCTCTGCTATTGCCTTTTTGCTATGAGACAGGTAATCTGTTAAAGGAAGAAAACACAGCAGTTTATCAAACATTTTTTTGCAACAAATCTTTTCTGCCTGTTTGTTTTTCACTGACCCTCCAGGTGCTTTAAAAGTGTCAATTTAATAATTTATTAGATTATTGTTCTTGATGTTGAAATGATGTTGACTGCTGATTTTTCCTTTCTGAAGATGATATTTTATTCTTCCCTATTCAGACTACCTGTTGTTCAAGAATTCTTGAAAACAGCGATGACAATGCAGTGTTTTAAATGTTTTAATTCTAGGACCACTTCACAGAAAATATCTGAGGTAAATATTTAGATACTGTGTGGACATAAAAATTGTGTCTCTGTTCTTGGTATTAATATTTGACACTTGCTTCAAGAGGAGAAAATTATGTAAACACTTTAAAAGACAAAATTTGCAAGACATAAAATAAGGTAAAATAACTTTTCAGAAGAAAAGTTGTATAATTACTTTATTACTGTTCTCTGTAGCTTTAAGACACTTTTCCTTCTAAATATTGCTGAAGCTTATTAGAAGAAGCTAGTTAAATACTTACTAATTTTCTCTATCCAAACTACATTCTAATAAATTACTGGTTGCCAAATTGCTTCTTTGAAATAAGTCAGTGGCTTAAAAAAGAATTAAAACAGGAACAAAAAAGAATAGAGGTAGTAAGACATAGAAATATTGAGATATACTGTATTTACACACAACTGGCCATGTTTATCCCCTTACCCCTCAATTTTCACACTCTTGCTCCTCCCCAAATCACCTAAACATCTCCCTTTTCCTGCCTCTGGATCCTCCCCTAAACATTATGTAGTAAATCCTGCACAACTTGAGAATGCTTTTCTCCTGCATTGAATGATGTATCCTGGCCCTAGGCAGCACCTTTGCTTGGTCTGAAAGGGGATCTAGAGAGCTGTTTGCTTGCAGCACTTTGTCATGATGGCTTTTCCACGTGGACACTGGGTCCCTCCTGGGACAGTCCAGGGAGGGGCCCAAATGAAGTGTTTGTTTCTTGGTGGTCCTTGGTTCAGATTGTGCTATGGCCAGCATGACCAAGGCAGTGATTGTCCCCTCGTACTCGGCACCAGTGAGGCCACACCTTGAATCTGTTCAGTTTTGGGCTCCTCACTACAAGAAAGACACTGAGGTGCTGGAGAGTGTCCAGAGAAGGGCAACGGAGCTGGGGAAGGGTCTGGAGTACATGTCTTATGTGGGAGCTGGGGCTGTTTATGCTGGAGAAAAGGAAACTCAGGAGGAACCTTACTGCTCTCTACAGCTGCCTGAGAGGAGACTGTAGCCAGATGGAGTTCAGCCTCTTTTCCCAGCTAATCTGGGATAGGACACGACGAAAAGGCCTCAGGTTGCACCAGGGCAGGTTTAGATTGAATATGAAGAAAAATTTCTTTGCTGAAAAGATTGCTAGGACTTTAAACAGGCTGCCCAAGGAAGTAGTGGATCACCATCTGTGGAGGGTTTAAAAGGCATGTAGATGTGACAGTTAAGGACATGGTTTAGTGGTGGACTTGTCAGTGCTGGATTAACAATTGAACGCAATGATTTTACAGATCTTTTCCAGTGTAAATGATTTCTTTGTTTGTATGAGTCTAGGTTCCTGCCTGCTACTCTGCCTTCCCTGTACTCCTCTGGACTTGTGGAGATTGGTCCTCAGTGGTCTGATGGCTTCTGTGATGGGTCTGAGGGCAGCCCAACAGGGTAGAATTTAATTCCCCATCCTTCCACTGTCTCTCTGAGCATCCTTGTGGGTGTGCTGGTGAGCTTTGTCACACAACTGAATAGTTCTTCTGACACAGATAGCACTCAAGATAATAATAAGAAGGAAAAACCAACAAAAAACCCAAACCACCCTTCTTCCACCAAATAGTTGTAACCTTTCAATTGTAACTGATTTTTGTTGGTGAAATTTAAACCCCTCTGGAGGAAAACACCCATTTGCTTTTGGTCTTGTAAGTACACATATTTGATGCTATGCCTTGGGGGATGTGATTACTGGAATCTATTCCTTCTTCACTAATAAGGAAAAAAACCCAGGAAAACAGTGAAGAAAATGTGCCATTTTACATTGGTCATACTTTTATGGTTTCTTTAGTGTTTTCTTTTTACCTTGTTTTTGATGATGATGGAAAGAAAAGAAGTTATTTCTTTTTTGTAAAGAGCTTCTTGTAGATTGCCAAGACTCACTTCCAAAGAGCTGAAAGTCACATTCTACATCATAACAAAATTCTTCCCTTTTCGTCAAGCTTCAGTTATTATGTGAGTTTAAGAGAGAGTTAAAAAAGAGAGTTGCTTTTGGATACTCCTTGGAATTACGTGGGGTTCAAAGAAGCTGTTGCTAAGAAATTCAGAGTTCAAGTTTTTCTTCTTAGCAGAAGAATATGGCCATGAGCAGCTCTCCATGTGCCTTAGAGGAACACCTTGATTTATAGCTATATAGTTAAATTTATATTTTAGAACACAGACAAAGTTGCCTGGCATGAAAGACAGCTTTCCTAGGCAGCAAATTTACTGTACATTGAAATAAGCAGCTCACAGAAGTGGACAGAACCAATCTGATATCATGCAGCCTGTTCATATTAGTGTTCTGATGAAGAGCTACTAAAGAGTTGTAATGTCGGAGTTATGTCTCTTGTAACAGTGGATAACAACTCTGCACTGGCTAGATGCCTTCTGCTGCTCTCTAAGCTGAACAGGAAATCTAATTCATCTCATGTGGTTTCCTGATGAAATATATGCTGGCAAAGACAAACGTATGAGTGCTGCTAAATTCAGTTGCTAGATAGTGAAAGATATCTTCTGTGTTTTTGTTTTTGTTTTTGTTTTTTCCCCTACGATGAAACATTAAACTTGCCAAACAAATGACTAAAGGTAAACATAAAATATAATATGCAAATGGCTTCTCTCTTTACTTACCTGAAAAATAATAACTAAAACATAATTAAGAGAGAGAGAGTTCTGATTTAATATGTATATTTTACATATTTAAAAATGGGAGATATTTTCAATTAAGTAATATCTGTCCTGAAGCTTCACAAGAGCACTTCACAACTCTCAGGTAAGCTCTCCATTGGTGCTATCTGAGATGACTAAAGAGCATGAATGAAGTGCCAAACTCCTTGGGTACCATTAACTCTCCCTCTTTGGGAAAGTATGCATTCAATCACTAGGGAGGGAAAACAGCCAGACAGTGAAAACAGCCAGACAGTGGCTGCTGAAACCATACAGTGGTGCAGGTGAAATTTTTGGCTATGAACAACTAAACTATTTTGTCAGTTCGGCAATAAATTTTATTCTAAGTAGAATTCCCTGGTCCACATCCAAGTGCTGACAGTAGCTGTTTTTCCTGGTTCAAACAGAGAGTGAGAAGGGAAACAACTGGGATAACCAAAGTCAAACCTTCTGTTTCATGTGATCAGGGAATACTTTGTGCAAAGTTCCTGCAGTCCCTGTGTAAAGCTGAGATAACTGGCACAGCAAAGAGGTAGCAGCTCTGGAAGCAAAAACTGGCACGCTGGAGCTTATGCTAGTTTGATCCCTTCTGCTATTCTGTGTTAGAGGATGTATTGTAGATTCTTTATTTTCTACTTTTATTTAAAAATTATTTTTCTTTTGACAGAGTTTGTAATTTACCATTTTTAGTTACAGAAACATTTAACATCTGTTCTTTCTCTCAGTTTGCTTATTCTTGACAATGCTTGTCTCAGAAAAGCCATGATCTTTCAAATCATGGTGGTCTATACTGATCTCACTGGTCATGGCAGCACTAGCCATTAGCAAACACAATTCTACACTAACTAATTAAAGTCTTCTGGTTTTGGCATTTAGTTTGTGTGCTGATTCACAGCTATGTACTTACTTGTGCCGGGTTCATATGCAGCTGTGTGTCTTCACAACTGCCTTTTGCCAGTTTGAGAAGGTGCTCTTCCAAAAAGAATGATTCTTCTTCCTCTTCTTGCCCAGGTGTGCATTACCATCAATTTCCTTGTGGTTATACCAGTGTGGCCATGCAGCAACTCAGAAAAACTCACTTAATCCAACTGGAAAAAACACTCACACAAAAGATATTTTCTCAGCTAAGCTGTTTCAGCTGATGGTGGTGATGAAGCAGCACACCCCTGATACAAGGGGAAGGTGAGAAGATGTGGCCAGGCACAAACTAGAATTGCACCTTTTCAGCAGAAGTGAAGATCAGCTACAAGAGGTGTGACACCTTTTCTTCACTGTGGGGTTAGCAGAACACATCTACACCTATTCTCTTTGCTTTCATGAGGCCCCTTCTTCTTTCTCTCCTTTGTAAGAGGCTCAGTGATGCTCTGAGGCTGTGCTTGTGTCATAGCTGGAAAGAGAGGCATGCTATTTGTACTCCTGAGCTGCCTCTGCTGGCAGCATGGCCCACATGAACACCTTATAGTTGTTACTTAGCTCAGGTTTCAAGCCCAGACTCCGCAATTACCCACAGTGGTTTTCAGCTTCAACCTGTGTACAGGGACAAGTTGACTGATGTACTAGGAGGGAAAACATAAGTAGGAAATGCAAGCAGGAGAAATTAGTCTGACCTTAGGACACATGGGACAGAGTTACCTTAAGTTATAATAAGTTAACAAATAAGCCCATGAGGAATGTCTCACAAGGACTCAGCATGAGATAGGGTATATGAGCAGCATCAGGACATGTGGTGCCCTTGCAGTGATTTTAAAGCATATAATTAAAGTTTCATAGAATATGTGGATGAGCTTAAAAAGAAGCAGTAAGGATGAAACAGTTACTATTCTCAAAACAATTGTGAAAGTTGATCCCTTGTCTATAATGCTGCTGATGCAGATATTTACAAAGAGAGGCTAATGCTACTTTAACTGGTGCAATACATTAACACTCTCTGGAGAGCTACTATGGCATGTGACACAGGTTGCACTAGTATCCTCTTTGGCCTTGCTCCTAGACATTTCTCTTAAGACAAAAGCTGAACTGAGTGATCAGGTGCTATCATTTCACTGGGTTTACAAGTCTCACAGTACTCTATAATCGGGAGAAGCTCCTCGGCTGGACATTTCATATGCTTAAAGAATTTCAGGTGTGAACTATGTCAACCTTTTTTGGTTTTTAATTGTTCTTCATTGTAGGCATTTTTTAACTTAAAAAAAAAAAAAAAAGATTCTTGATCAGCCCAGTATCTCCCAGTCACAAGTTAATGACCATTGTTGCCAATTCTGCTATTTGGCTTCCGGGAAGAGGATTCATATGCTAAAAGTTGTGTAGCTGTGCCGTAGTTTGGGAAGAACTTGTTGGTGTTAGCCCAAGTGTCTGATCTTCTAATTTCAGCAGAAGACTCAAACATCTGAAGAATGTACCCGGGATATGACTCTTCAGCAGACACCAAATGCGCTCCAGAAAAGAAGCACTGAAAGTACCACTTTAGTATGAACAAACCTGCTCTACCTACTTGAAATTTTTAGCCTATATGTGAAGGAATGCAAGAGTCAGCAGTGACTGTAAATTATCTCAGTGGCCAAGAAGGCTTTGCTCCCCATGTCCTTGCTTCCTTCCTTCTTGATCCACATGTTCTTCTCTCAAGCACCCATCCTTCCTTGTTCAGGTTATAACAGGCTTTGTTGTGAATTGACGTGACCCACTGCTGACTGAAATTGTTCCCAAAAAGACATCATTAGCTGTGGAACTGGCGTAGTGCAAGCACCAGGAGTGAGTGGTCAAAAAGGGGCCGAAAGGAAGGGTGGGAAGGGCAGGTAGCAGTTAGTGCATCAGCTGTGGAAGAGTTTTGAGTTGGCTTCCTAAAGCTGTGGAACCCCTTGAAGATGAACAGTCTGTCTTGCAACTAGTAAGGTTCTATAAACTCTGGTTAATAATATTGCTAAAATTACTAATGAAGGCAAAAACTGGAAGGTAATGCTCTTCAAGCCTGTCTTTGCTGCAGGTGTACCACTGATAATGGAGTAATATGCAGCTGAAACTTAATTGGAACACTAAGGAAAGCTTGAGCTATTTATGGTATTTAATAATTTAATAGTACCAAGTTCACTGATTGTAGTAGTATTCATTTTTCTATTTAATTTAGTTATTACTTCTATTTCTTAATTAATAATGCAAGAGTGTATTTTTGTGTAGCACTTTTTTTGTGAGCAGTTCCCATTTTGCACCAGTATTTAATCAAGATCTTCCTGCTGTTTGAAAAAAATTAGTACATTGCAGTATACACACATTCTGAAAAATTACTTGAGTCTGTAATATATGAGATCACTGCAAGGCTCATAAAGAGGATCTTATCACTAAATGTTTATTCCAGGATGTGTAAGAGCCCTCTAATTTTTACATTCTTATGTTTACAACTCTCAGGTAAAAACAGGGAGTTTTATTTCTCCCACTACAGCTGGGATTTCAAAGCATGGAGATGTTAAAGTCTGTACTCAAAAAGTTATTTAAGATATGGATCCCATTTTATGACCTGCCTAGAATGCAAAGAAAAGCTTTTGTGGAACAAGCACTGAACTTACATCTGCCAAATCCAAGAGGATCTTCCTTACTACTGGACTTTACTGTCTCACTAAGGTTGCAATAAAGGGTTCTTTAAAGCTGAGTTTAGAGTACTTTGTTGAGTAGGAAGAAAGATTTTCTTTTTAAGGTAAGTTTTGAATGTAGGTCGCAGGAGGGCAGAAAGGATACAAAATAGCTGCTCATGCACATGATGGCTTTTATGGGCAAGGAAAATGAAAGCTGTAATGTTTTTGGGAAAAAACCCAACTTTATCCATGATATGAAAACCAAGCTTAAGTTAAGGAATACTGGGTTGTACTGAAGCCCCAAGGGATTGAAGTCTGTAGAGAATAGTCATCCCACTGGAAAAATAAAGGAGGTACTCCATAGATTAACTAGAATTTTGCATTGCTCTAGAACAAGATGTTGTTATTTAGAAAACCACTGTGCTGATAGCCTGTGTGCCTACTCAGAATGTATAGGAAAAAAATATAAAATAATCAATTTTAAGCCTATGTCTTAAATGTGAAGAAATAAGATGCTGCATTTGTGTAATGGGGTTGCTTTGGTGTATTGATGGTAAATTACTTCTCAGTGTTTAAGATCATTTATGAGTATAATCATGTGTCTAAATTTTGTACCTCTATTTTATATGAAGTCATTTTTGTTGAGATATTATTAGTGGACCTGCATGCAGTTTTTATGGCTTAGAAAGCAAATTTAAAATTTAAGTGCATAAAATAAGGAACAAACATTTTCCAAGGGAACTTGCCATGACGTGAAAGAAATTCTTTTGGGGACCTTTAATCTCCTATGCTTGATATAAGAGACCACCCTAAAGGAAGAAAAGAAGGTGAATTCTCAACAGGTGACATAGACAGAATATACTTTATTATGACCTGCCTTGTTCTGGGAGATTTAAGTGTCATTGGTAACAGGACTGGACTTTAGGTCTGTGCATGACCTAGTCAGACTAGTTTTAATTTCCAGAATATAGTTTCACTCAATTAACTTTTAATATTTTCATACTGTAGTATTCAAATTTTAATTTTGTTTTAATTTTATGACATTTTATTAATAAAACTGATTTTATACAGTTGTATGGAGAAAAATGAGTATTCAAGTGTTGTCATTTTAGCAGTTCCACAAGTAATGTATTTTCTGTTCACAATATTTTCTTCTATTGTCTATATAAATGTACTATTTATATGTTTTATAATAATAAATTATTCTATTCAGGATGTTCGTAGTATTTGATTTAATGACTGAAAACTAGTTTTAAATGCTAGAATTAAAGACAGATATTATTAGATCAACTTGAAACAACAAAATTATTGAATACACGAAAATTGTCAGAAAGCACCCATATATTTTAAAAAAGGAAAACCGTATTGGAATTATTCACTGAGTTTTTTATTCTTATATTGTCCACATTAATGCTGTTCCAGTGATTTTACAAATAACTATCTGTTTCCACTGCATTTCATCTTTCTTCCTTTCCCTGACCAGTATTCCTGATAAGACTCACACAAATAAACACTGAGATGTTTGAGAAAGAAACTGAGGGTAAAATTTTCTGGGATGTATTTCCATAATCCCTTTTTTCAAAAATTTCACTGCCTCTTGAGAAGGGGAGGTTTTGCTCCTCCTGTGCTCACAGGGCCTCATTGCAAGCACTGTTGGCTCCTACAGAGTTATTCCCTTTTCCGTGGTGAGGAGTGGTTTCATCAGCTCACCCTGCTTAATGTAACTTCAAGTTCATTTAGTGAAAAAGGAAAGTGGTTTTTTGCTAGGTCAATTATTGTGAAGACAGATAGGGAAACCCCTAGAGGGACTGTAGCCTCTGAGTGACTCCCGGGGTAATAACGACCATGGCATTGGTTGTTAATAACTAAGTAATAACTAAGGCATTGTGTTGATATGGAATTTAATATGGTACTGAATTACCCAATAAGAAATTTCAGAAATTGTTTGATCAGCTTTATTCTGAAATTATTTAGCTGGAGATACTCTAGTGAAGAATTTTTTACAAGTCACACCTTTTTTTTTTTTTCTTTTTAATTAGGCTGTCCCACATTTCCTAACAGAAGTGATTTTTAGCTCTCTGGGATTCTGTTAATGTACACACTGACAACATCAGCTTTTCACAGTAGCCTAACAAAGTTTTGAAGATTAAGCAAGTCTTCTCCCAGTAGTCTCACTACCTATTCAAAGGGTAGTCTTCAAAGCACAGTGAGCACCTACCAGGTTGTATCCCTAGTCCGTGGATAATACTGAGCTAATTACATAGCTGGTGCTCACAGCAATTGGGAAATTGAAATTGTAAGAAAGCAGAGATAATTTTCAGTGTCTTTAGCTTCCATTCCACGTAGAATGCCATGGCTTGTTCCTTCCAACCCATGTGCTAGAAACAGCAGCTCCTTCATCTCCTCCCAAACTAGCCTCTCATTGCTGCTCAGAATGATAAGGTGTTTGTAACTTCAGGCAGTGATAAATGTTAGCTATACATCAGTGAAGGCATGAAAACAAGCTAAAGCAGAGCCAAAGTTTTGCTTCATTCAGCCTGGAAAAGGCGTTTCATAGTGGCCTAATTACAGCCTCCTAGGACCTGAAGGGAGCAGACAAGAGAGATGGAGAGGGACTATTTACAAAAACATATAGTGACAGGACAAGGGGGAATGGAATCAAACTGAAAGGGAGCAGGTTTAGATTAGAGATGAGAAAGAAATCTTTCCCGTGAGAGTGATGAGATACAGGAAAATGTTGCCCAGATAGTTAAGGAGGCCCTGTCTTTAGAAGTGTTTAAGGCCAGGTTGGATGGACCTCTGAGCAATCTGATCCGGTGAAAGGTGTCCCTGCCCATGGAAGAGTGTTTGGAATTACATGATCTTTTAGGTCCCTTCCAACACAAACCATTTCTATTTCTATTTCTATTTCTATTTCTATTTCTATTTCTATTTCTATTTCTATTTCTATTTCTATTTCTATTTCTATTTCTATTTCTATTTCTATTTCTATTTCTATTTCTATTTCTATTCCTATTCCTATTATTTCTATTTCTATTTCTATTGCCTCCTGGGGAAGTGGTAGATCATGGTGGATCACCCATTCCTATCAGTGTTTATGAGGCATCTAAACAATGCCATTAATGATATATTCTAAGTTTTGTTCAGCCCTGAAGTGGTCAGGCCATTGGACAGAATGATCTTTGTAGGTGCTTTCCAACTGAAGTAGAAAATAAGTGCAACAAAGCACCAGTTTGGAGCAGCTGATCATCTGAGTCTCATCTGTGTGACTGGGTCCTTGTACAACGGGCTGTGGAAAGGTGACCTGCTCGGCCCCTTCCAGCTAGCTTCCCTGCCAATTGCACAGAAGGCACAAGAAGGGGCTAGGTTTACAAATAGATATCTCATCCAGATTAAAAAAAAATCGTTTTGCATTAATGCAGTACTGTTGAAAAATGAGCACTTTTCTCTTTTAAATGAAAGTAACAAGTAACAGTTATTTGAAAGGATATTAAAGCTAAGAAGTGCATGTTTCAAGAGACTGTAAGCAATATCACTTGTGGCTGTCAGAAGCCTTAAATATCTGTGATGAAGCTTGAACAGGAGGAATGACAAGTGTGGCTTTTTAAAAGAAAAAAGTCAGTGGTTTTTCTTTTCAGCACTGAAAAGGTAGGATCCAGTACTTTGGCACTGAACAAGAGGTATTTTTCTGTGTGCCTGGTTGAAAGGAAGAGTGAATGAAGGGAGAATGACAAGTTCAAACCCCAGATCCTTCTGTTAGCTTACTCAGGTGGAAAGAAGAGCAATTATTATGAAGAAGAGGAAAGTTACAAGTATATCAGATTGCAAATAACACAAAAGATTATCCTCTAATGACAGATAGCAAAGCCAACTTACCAATGTTTTCTGGAAACACTATGTTTTAATTTTATGTGGCAGATGCTTCCAGAGAATATCAAAACCACTTTCAGTTATAGCCACTTCTTCAGTGGCTATAAAAGCAACATCTAATCACAGAGAGATTGAGCTAACCATGTTAAAAAACCACAATCTTGAGTTATGTTTAGTTTCAGATTGTACTCTTTGCATAAGGCAAATATGAAGACTTCTTATGTAGAATAATGCTTAGTTTTGTTAGTGCTTCCCTGCTTTATTCAAGCTGGGATATACTTTCCAAAGTAGCCTAGGCTTAAGCTAGTTCTAATCACAGCCTGGATGCTGGGATAGGCTCTGATTTGCTGCTTAAGTAAAAGCTGTTCAGAGTCAGTAGGTATGTACAGCTTTCTTGTAGCTTCCTTTAGTAATCTGTCTCAGGCCAAATGCAAAGGAGCGCCAGAAGTCATAGTCATTTGTTGTAATTGTAGTCTTGAGTGAGGAGATGGAGGTGGCAGAAGCTGAAAGACAAGGAAGTGGTCAGGAGAAAATGAGGCACGTAATGATGTGGCCCTACGAAACTCCCATTGAGGCAAATGCATCACAGGACTCTTAGTAACCACAGTGTGCCCTTGGGCTCTCCAGCTTTCCCCCAGCAAGGTGATCTATCCAGCCTTTCCTTAGCCACAGCTCTGCATCTGTTGCCACTGCAAGGACAGCAGTGTGCCCTTGTGGCCCAGAAGGATCCTGGGGGGCATCAGGAAGAGGATTTCCAGCAGGCTGAGAGAGGTGGTCCTGCCCTTCTTCTCAGCCCTGGTGAGGCTGCATCTGTGATATATCCAGGTCTGGGCTTCTGGGCCACAAGGGACACATGGAGCTCCTGGAGCAGGTCCAGCAGAGGGCTACAAAGATCATTAAGGGACTGGAGCATCTCTGCTGTGAGGAAAGGCTGCAGGAGCTGGGCCGCTTCAGCCTTGGGAAGTGACGACTGAGACACTCACCAATGTCTGTCAGTGTCTGAAGGGAGGGTGCAAAGAGGATGGAGCCAGGCTGTTCTCAGGGGTGCTGAGCAATAGGACAAGAGGTGATGGGCAGAAACTGCTGCACAGGAAATTCCACCTGAACATGAGGAAGAACTTCTTTACTGTGCAGTGACTAAGCACTGAAACAGATTGCCCAGACCTGTTGTGGAGCCTCTCTCACTGGAGGTATTCAAGAGCTGTCTGGATGCAATTCTGTGTGGTGTGCTCTAGGATGACCCTTCCAACCTTTCCCATTATGTGATTCTGTGTTTCTGTGAAAGAAAACCTAATTCTACCCCTTTAAGTACCTAGAACCAGGACAGCATCCCCTTGGAAGTATGTGCCTTAACATTCCCATCTATTTCAGAGAATGAAAACAGGTGTCTTCTACAGTATACTCCAGGGAGATGAGGAAAATATATTGAAGACAGATGAACAATACATTATTCTTCTATAACCATTTAGTAGCATAGAATATCAGAAACTCTTTGGAATTTCCATGGTCACAGGCACCATGAGGCCACAGAGGAAAACATCTCCTTCCCAATCAAATTTTGCAACAAATTGTCTCAGCAGAAAGAGGAACTAAAGAGCTCATGGCAAAACACAAAACATTTGGTTTTCATAAATGTATATTTTAACATGGGTGCAACTGGAGAACTGTATGTCACAAACAGCTGATGTATACATGAAAGATGATTGCTAATATTACTACAACTATTTGTTGCTTCTGCAGAAGCAATCTTGCCATTTTCTGTATTTTTCATGTGTGTTAGCAGCATAAGCATTGCAAGAATTTTATTCTAAATTTTTGCATGCTGTGTTATACCTGACGGTCTGCCACAGACACCTCTGCATACATTTCACTAGGTTTTAGCTCAATTTTTACCCTTCAAAATGCAAAAAAAAAAACCAAAACCAAACAACATTTATACAAGTTAGAGAAATAATGATCTCTCTTTTAACAATTTTCTTTTTAACAGTTACCATTATTTTCATCCTAACAGAGCAAACTTGACTAAAATTAATAATAAAGATGATGGTTTTATAGGCCTCATATCTATGTCAACCTTAGCACAGCACAACTATATATAAAGCTAGAAGGTTGAATATAATATTTATATATATATATATATAAATATATATATATATATTTATAAACATAATATATAAAACTGAAAGGTTACTTGGGCCTTTTTTGGCTAGTATTTACTATGTGATAAATATTTATCAAACATTTCATTTGAATAATGTGAAAACATGGATGTACAAGAAGGTACACAAGCTACTCAAATGCGCTTTAAAAATTTAGTAGCAATGGGGTTAATTTCTATAGGAAGCTTGTTAGGAAATGAAATATTATTTGTTTTAAAATTGTTACATAAATGCTATCTGTTATTTGACATCAAATCTCTGAGATACTTTATAAATTTCTAATGTCTTCTTCAAAGTGTTACTATCTTCTAGTGGCCTAGATCAAAGAGTCTACATTTGACTGTAAAATTGGGAAAATATAAACTATTGCTTTCCTCATTGAATCCCAAACTCGTTGCTTTTTCTGCATCCTTTTAGTCACTGAATCAAGCTCTGAAGGCAGAAGAATGAGCTGGCTTGCTTCAGGCTGTAGCAGGAGAGAATGACAGCTCTTTCCAACAACTGCCCTTATAGTCTGAGGGCATATCACTCATGAACCACCCACATGTATTACTTTCAGTTTAGTCATCTAAATTTTTTCTGTCTTCAGCATGCCTCTTTAATTTGAGTATCATTGCTTAATTTGTATTAAGGCATTTGATTCCAATATTGAAATAAATATCATCTTGCTGAGAAAATAGCTCACTGATGTCAAGGTGGGACAGCAAAAAAGGGGTAGGAGCGTGAAGTAAGTCTGGGAAAACCATAGAAAGTCTTTCAAAGGTGAAGAAGATATGAAAGGGATATGATAAAAATCTATTGCCTTTTTCTTTTCTAGAGAATTCACATAGTGGATGGGAAACAGGACCAGGATAGTGATAGACATGTCTGAGCACCTGCACTTTCCTTATCTGCCTGAATTCTCTGAAGAAGTAGGGGAAGTTAGTCAGTGCTCCCCATTTTACCTGATCTGTCATTGCTTCAGGGAAAGGACCATCAGGGTAGAAGATGAACTTTACTGAGGACATGTGTGACCTCTGCATTTCAAAAACCAAGTTACAGCAGCAAAGTCATAGAGATTCCTGGAAGATCTATGTCTCCACCTATGGATAGACAGGTGATAAGGAACTATGTTAACTGTACAGCTCTCTGCTCTTTCGTACTTGATGTTTCTGTCTGCACTGGGGAAGGTGCAGCTGCAGACTTGTACAGACTCATTTAACACCTCTAGAAGGTGATTATTTTACTCCAGGAAATTCTACACTAGGAAGATGCTGATCCATTTCAGGACATTCTTAAGCACAGACCAGGAGCTGAGCATCAGACTCCTTTTAGAAACTGAGACTACTGTGACCTTTTTGCTTGGTTCTTTGTTTAGAACCTACTTTTTAAAGATAATTAAGATGTTTTCCTACCTTAGATTATGTGGGATCCGATTCAAAATCCTACAGAGTTTATAGTAAAATGCAGTGGTTTGTGTTTTGTTCTCTCCAAATCCTACCCCAGGATGGTGATGAGCACCACCAGTTCCCATTAAATCTGACACAACCACAGTGGCAGCCGAGATCTCTCAGATGAGAATTGTCCCTCTTAAAGCAGATGAATAGTAAATTCATGAATGGTAACATAATGTCCATAAAATCTGTAGTATTTAGCAAAATGGCAAATATTACTTTTTGAAACAAAGTCTTCTTCCTGAAGTGGCTTTAGTGCTTGATCTGACAGTCTAGTAGTAAAAAGTCTTATTAATTTGCCTGTAAAAAAAAGGCATACAGTAAGAGTTTTAATGCATTTTGACCCAGGAAAATTTACTGCCTGTGTACCTTCATGGGTTACATATGTTGAATATAGTATTTATGAAGAGGAGAAGAAACAAGATATATTAATAACTAACTGAAAATTACTTATGCTGTCTTTTTGCAATTAATCTCTGGCATAAATCTTGAATGAGATCTGTGAAAATTTAAACATGAAAATCTGAAATGTAAGATTAATACTCTGAAATTGAGTACTGTTCTTGAATAATAAGTAGAAATTTTGCACCTTTAAATTTAATTAATTCCATTCAAATTCTGCTTGCATATGTGATGAATGTGCCACAGGACAGCATTAGGAAAACATAAATAGATTAACACATGCTGCAGTTCTTGCCACACAATGTTAGATTTGCTGTAAAAACATTAGGCATGGGGGGATTATTACTAAGGGATAAAGTTTAGATTTCCCTTCAAAAAGAAATAATCACAATATACTTTTACTTAATTTTAAATTATTTTTAAAAAGTTAAATAAATAAAGTTTTTAAAGAGTGTAATATTTGATATAAAGTAAAATATAATATTAATAATGATTGTAATCAAAAAAGAAGACAACAAAAAGAGAAACAGGAATAAAACTCAAGGAAAATAAATAATGCATCATACAATTGCTCACCACTGCAGCTGACTGCTGCCCAACCCAGTCCTAAGCATTCATTAAACCCTCCAGCCCAGCTTCTGCCCAGTTTATATCCCGGGCTTGGTGTGGAATATCCCTTCAGCCAGGTTGGTCCAGCTGTCCTGGCTGCTTTCCCTCCCAGCTTCTTTTGCACCTCCTCTCAGGCAGAGCACTGGAAACTGAAAAGTCCTTGAAGAAGTAGGAGCACTGCTGAGAAACAGCTAAACACCAGTGTGTTATCAACATTATTCTCATGCTAAATCCAGAAACAGCTAAACATCAGTGTGTTATCAACTTTATTCTCGTGCTAAATCCAGAAACAGCTAAACATCAGTGCTATCAACATTATTCTCAAGCTAAATCAAAACCACAACACTGTACTAGCTATTAGGAAAAAAATCAGCCTTATCCCTGTGGAAAGCAGGACATCTGAACCCATCAGAGATTTAACCAATATTCAGGAATCAAGGAAAAGAAATAAAAATATCACAGATTCATTCTGATTTTCCAGGGTTTTGTCCTGTGTTTTTCTTGGGGCTAAAATCACAGAATCACAAAAAATTGCTGTATTGAGTTCCATGCAGTGTTGTATTAATTTATTTTTGCCTTCAAGTCGGCACCCATATCATCTTTATCTTTTGTTATGCCATTATTATTGTTGTCTTGGACAGTTGACTCAAAAAGAATGTTATTTGGGGTAAGCCTATATAATATAAAAGGTTATGCCATCACTTGCATAGAAAAGGAACATTATTCATGAATATACATATTAAATAAAGTGTCTATAGGAGGGGAAAATGTTATATTCTTTGTGCTCTCTCTTCTATATAGATTGCCTTTGCGAGGCAAAAAAAATATGCCTTTTCTTTGAACTGAGTAAATGCCCTCTGGGTCAGTTATCAAAAGGGAAGGGGACTTCTGTACAGTCATCTTACCAAAGGAATTACAGAGCCCTTCAAGGAGATGACATGCTTCTGGGGACCGTAACACCCACATCAATAATATTAAATAGCGTTTGCTATTAAAGGGAATCCTGTTACAAATGAATCTCTGGTCTAAAACTCAGATTCCATCTAATCTTTTAGTTGGCTTCATTCCTTTGAGACAGTCTTGAATAGAAGCATTAGGTTTGCTCAAGCTGTATAGCATGTCTTTAATGCCAGCAACCACAAAGAGGTTTTTGCTCAAGGTTTTAGAAAAGGATCTGGAATTTCAGATATTCTTTTGGAAGTTTTTCAAATCTGTTGTTTCCTAATACTATGAAGCATTCTCTTTTTTCTCTACAAAAATAAAAAATCTTTTCTGCAGCTGTTCTTAGAGCCCTATTTTACACCTACTCTTTCAAATCACTAATAACCTGTAACTAAATGCCTGTCATGTCCTATCCTTCATCCACAAGAGTTTTATGCGTGGATGTGTGCACTCTCACAGACAGAGTCACAAAAAAAGAATGGTGGAACTGATGTAAAATGATCACCTGATCCTCCACCCACATGCTTACTGATATGTATAATATGCGTGTTTTCATGTGCACTGTATTGGTGTATGTAATGCATGTGCAAGAATAAAGAGTCAGCCATTTGGTACCTAATTAATAAACAAATATTCTACTCAAAGTTCTTTTTATTCGGGAATCTTACCTGCTGGAATATAAATTTTCTGACAGATATGAAATAAAAAGCCAGCCAAGTATTCAAGAAACTTGTCAGTTAAATAAGAGAAAACATTAGCTCTTGAACATTTCCTCCTTACCTTGTGTTTCTCTTTATAACTGAAATTGCTTTTATGAGAATGCCTAAAGCAATTTCTGTGCTTTGTGTTGGTGAAGAATAACACCTCTCGTAGGGAATAGTGTGGGTTTGTTTTCTGATTAAGTAATAAAAGGAATCCCATTGTGCATTCTTTTCTCTGTATAGTTTATTCTCCTAAGACATTAAAAAGCAGGAGACACTTCAGTTCTCCCAGCTGATCATCACAATGAAACTGTGAGATGCAAAGTGATCTGAATTATGCTTTTCAATTTAAAAACTGAGCACATATTTTCAAACATGTATGCTAACATCCACTCAGTTACCTATTTTTAGGATTCTATCAAGTCATTCCAAAGATGAGATTTTTAGTAAAATGCCTATCAGGAAAATCGTTCAGGGAAAGAAACTCCAAAACCAGAATAGGGTCTAGAGTACATCTTCAGAGACAATTAAACTCAATGTCAAAGTTTCATTCACACTGTTATCTGCAGAGTGTGGCAAACAATCCTCAGAGAGGAGCGTTCTCCAGTGTAGCTGCCAGGTAAAAACAGCTTCTGTAGTAACTGTAGTTCTGTAAAAACACCTTCTCCAGTGTAGCTGCCATTGTACCTTCTGTAAAACTCTGTCCATGTGTGCAGCTGTTATTGTTGTCACAAGAAAGTTGTGTGACCGTGGTTGAGGGATGTAAACAATGCAAGCAAAGGTAAGTGACAGGTAAAATGTCTCTATGCGGTCCTCAGAGGGAGGAAGGAAGGACTCAGAGATATTTCTATGCTATCAAAAGATTTAAAAGTCCTATTTCAACATACAACTTAAAAAAAAAAAAAAAAAAAGGACTGTCTATACAAAATCTCCTTCAACAAACTATTTTCCCATTCAGGCAAAGAACAGGCAGGAAGCGTGGAATGTATAGTGAACAAAGAAAACATTCCCTGAGGGAAATTTCTCACATAAATCACCAGCACGCATATCTGCCTTGTCTCCCGCTTAACAGGATGGATAGCTGAAACCATACACTTTTCCCCTCCTCTCACAAGACATGACCATACACTTTTCCCCTCCTGTCAGAAGACATGTTTTCTCGCAGTCTTTTCCCCCGAGCCCCGGGAGCAGCGGGCGGTCCCGCGGGGACGGGGGTGGCGCTCTCCAGGGTCCTGCACTGAAGGCTCGGCAGCGCTGCTGGGTCAGGGCCGCGGAACGAGAACATCGCTCTCACTTCTACACAGACGACGGCAGAAGGTAAGGGACTTTCACCCAGAGTCCTCAGCACTGCTTCTGCTTTTCTCTTTAGTGAGCAGAATTAGTAATTTAGGGGACCATATGGCTCATTTCTAATCAGTTGTACATTAGCACTTGGGAATGGGTTGTCTCGCCACAAAAAAAAAAAATTCTTTATGAGGTATGAATTACACATAAGGAAAACTAGCTAAAGAAACTGAAACAAATGAGAACAGACAAAGCTCTGGATCTGCTCTGCAAATGTGTGAAATAGGAGATCAAACTACAATCGGGCAACTTAACAAAGAAAAGAAGGTCACCCTCTTTCTGAATGAGGAAGTCAGCAGAGATTTGGGTGTAATGTACTAATGTTTACCCCTGCACATCATATGGGAGACTTTCACTTTAACATATTTCTTCTTTATTCAACGAAATAATATAACTAGAAGAACTAATACCTGGCATATCCCGAGGCAGATGAGCTCTTTCTCATGTAACTGATGACTGTGGGTGTAAAATTGAGTTGCAGAGAAATCATTGGCTTCTTCTCTGAAAATGAGCTAAAGCCTGCAAAAGAAGAGTTGGACCTATTTAACAAAATAGCTACCAAAATAATGCCAGGAAAGAAAGTGAGTGGATGAGATACTCTCTTTCTATTGCATTGTGGTTGTGTGCCATGTTAATTCCCAAAGGCAATACGTTTTCTCATTTTCTGAATAAAATTCTGTGTCCAGTATACTGTGCCCCATCTCCTCTTCTGCTGATCTCTGCTGACATCAACTTGGCTTAAGTTGATCTTTGTTTTCATGGTAAGGAATGTTTTTAAAGTATGAATTTTATAGGTTGATGATGGAAAGTAGAAGGTGAAGCTGAGTTTTGGGATGAATATTTATGTATATAACTCTACCCTTATAGACCTTACTACCTTTTTTACAAGGTGAATTCTCCAGCTTCATCTAGGCTTGTGTTGTGGCAAGAAAGACAAATTTAAATGTCTGAAAGCCCTTTCTAACATTGGAAATAATAATAAAAAAAGGAATTTAGAACTTGGAATCTGGTTTTCCTAAAAACATTATCCTCTCTTCACTCCCATCAGTGGTTCTTTGAGGAATATGCGTTCCCAGTGTGCCCAGGTGGCCAGATAAGAGGAGTTGCACCAGGGGAGGTTTGAACTGGATATTAGGAAAAATTTCTTCACTGAAAGGGTGCCAAACAGTGGAATGGACTGCCCAGGGAATTGGTGAAGTGACTGTCCCTGGAGATACTTAAAAATGTGTATATGAGGTGCTTAGGTGTATAACTTAGTGTCAGGTTTGGCAGTGCTGGATTAAGGGCTGAACTTAAAGTTTTCATAGGTCTTTTCCAACCCTAACAAGTCTATGATTCTAGGATTTCCTCCTCAACATTTGTGCAACATTTGGAGATAGAAGTTGAGAAAATACAACTAATCCTCTGTTTGTCCAGTGAGTGGTTCCTGACCTTTGTCTTTGGTTATCCAACAACATTTGCTTGGAGCTAACAACTGACAGTATCTTCATCTGAGAGCCCCAAATTCTCTAAGAACTGCACCCCATTCACTGAGTAGATGACTCAGATGTCTGTTATTAAACATTATGAGAGACTCATTTGCAACTTCTGTCTGTGTGAAGTAGTTTTTAACTAGAAAAAATGTAGGGCAATATTTTTAAAGTTACCTGAACTGTCATTAATTATGAATGCGCTGGATAAAGCATTTTTTTGTGCTTAATTAATGGCATTAATTGCTCAGGAAATTAGTACCTCTAAAAGAATACATGCACATAAATGTAAGACTTGTGAACATAGTTGGAAAGATGGAGAGTTTGAAATAACTTTGGTCTGTGCATTCTTTGTACAGACCTCGCTGTGCCACTGGCCAACTGCAGAATACCACAACACAGGTGATCACTTCCAACGTGGTGTGTAACTCATAAGAGAATGAGAAGACAAAGGCTTGTTTTCATTCCAGTTGAATTCTGAAATCATCACTAACAGTTAGGATTCATTACTGGGAAACTACTGTCAAATGGTATAATAAATCAATGTGTTAGAAGTACTCAGTGCTCTGCATACACATCACACTTGCACATTTTATAAGTGTTCTTTTGTACACTGTAAAATTTGTAGACAAATACAGATGTGCCTCTTCATGCTGTTCATTTTCTATCAGCTGCCTTGGTCCTAGTCCTTTATCAAAAAAATCTATCAGCTTTTGGCCCTTGTTCTCATGGTTCCCTTTCAACACAATATGTAGGTAGCCTAACATAAATTGTATTCCATGCCCTGCATTAGGAAGTTTGGAGTGAATTTCCTTCTGGCAATACAGTGCCAGGCAATGGGACTGCAGAGCATTTGCCATAGACATGGGGGAATCCAGAATGCTTTCCAAATGCACAACTGAACCACTCCACACCAGCAGTGAGGAAAATGTGGATGTAGGAACCATGACTTGATCAGGCAATGCTGACTTTACATTTTTTCACTACGATTCTTACAAATGAGGCAAACCTCACATAAAATTAATTGTTCTTTCTGCATATAATGTGCTGATTACTCTCTGCACAGACCATATTCTTGAGCAGTTGACTTAAATCTTCCATGAGTGTATGCCAGGGAAAAAGTTGGATCAAACCAGTCCTTCTGTGACACACAAGCACTTCCTCCAAAGGCCAGCAGTACACAGCAGGGGTAAAGATGTCACTCTCTTTGTTATGTGTGCTGCAGTGTTTCAGTTCTGTTCTATTGTGCCCACCTGGAAAGGCAACTTCTTTTTTTTGCATTCAGTCAGCACCTGCTCCACCTTGTGTGCTGCCAGTGGGCACTGTGTGCTTGACATTGGTGTAGGGAGGAGGAGGTGGGAGGGGACTGCAGGCCACATGTGCATAAATGAACCTCTGTGCTTAAGAGATGGCATAGATGAGGCAGTCTAGCAGGGAAACCCAAAATTAAACATGAACTTCCTGTGTGTTTAAGTATAACCACATAATGATTTCCTCTGGTCTCCCAAGCCCTCGTGACCACGACCAAAATGAGGTTCTAGGTGGAGTCTGAAAAGACCCTGTCAGCTCACCAGAGACTTCATTATGAGTAAGTATGTTGGGCAAGATTAGACCCAGCTGACCTGAGTAAACTGCTCATCTCACCTAGCAGCATGGGCAGCAGTTCAAATTCTTAGTTACTGTCATAACTTTCTTACAAGTTCAAATGGCTCCCCAAGCAAATAAAACTGCAAATGGTAAGGATAGAAAATTATTTACCTTTACTCTCCCTCTTGTTCTCTTTTTAAAATTTTCCTTTTTTCTTTTTATTTTTTTTCCTTTTTTCTCTTTTCCTTTATTTTTCTCTTTTTTCTTTATTTTTTAAAAATTCTTTCTCTTTTTTCTCTATTTTTTAAAAATTCTTTCTCTTTTTTCTCTTTAATTTTAATTTATTTTAGGAGACATTATACATCAAAATCTGGTGGTTTCTATTTCATCTGATATATTAGGCAAGGTTTCTATACCATCTGATGAAAGATTCTATAGAGGATTTCTTTTCAAAGTGAATCTTCTCTTCAGTCCTAAGAACATCATGAGGTTGACATTCAGAAAATGTTAGAAATGAAAATGAGGAGTGTGTCTGCAGCTCAGGCTGGGACCTGCATTTTCACTTTTATCCTTATAGAGTGCAGAATGAAAACATTGGGAAATATCCACACTTAATCATCCTTCTAACATCATAGATTCTGTTATGATCAGACTGGTAGAAGAAAGAATATCACAAGGAGAACCTCACAGTTGGCTTTTTTTGTTTGTTTGTTTTTTGCTTACTCTTCAGGACATTAGCTTAAATATTACTTCCTATGAAAAGTGAGTTAAGTCGTAATGGTATTCTGTCTGGGATTAAGAACATTTTCTTCCAGATTTTGTTGATTTGGAACTCATTCATGATTTTGCCATTCCCATGAATTGAAGCTGCTTATGTGTATGTATAAGTACATATAAGCACATGTATTTCCCTTAAAATAAAATTAAAATATCTGTTAAAATACCCTTCAGCATAATTAAGTTTTTGCCAAGATAAACATACCCTTCAGTGCACACGTGTGACAGTGGTGACGCTACAGGTCAGAGTATGTAAAGTAAGGCTCATTATTCTGAATTTTTTCCCCAAAGACTATGACCTTCAGTGAAAATAAACAACATTTTGAAAGCAAAGGTAAGGCAATTATTCATAGACTGTTTTGGATTAGCTGGCAGAAAAGCAAATATTTCAGTTTCAGCTTGAAAATCAAGCCATTATTTAACTTTCAATGTGCAGTTCCCATAGTAAATTCATTTTTAATGGGATGGTGTACCTGGTTTGTACTTGGTAATTCAGCTATAAGAAATCTGAGCTGTGTCCCATAAATCAATCTGAATGGTATGCCATAAGACTGCAATAAATTTATGAGCTGCCTTAAAAAAAAAAAAAAAAAAAAAAAAAGAACAGATCACGTATTAAGTATTTTATGTCTTGTACAGATTGCAATTCAAATCTTTGACTCCAGAAAGAAAGCTGTGGGAAATTTTAAAATTGTAAAACCACATTTGGGTCCCCTGGAATTCTTTGTATTTTGTTTATCCCTGGCCTGAAACTGATCTTTGGGATCCCTTTCAGATTTACTGGAAGATCACTTTCAGGTAGTGTTGCAGAAGTAGCTGTCAGATAATAAACATTTGTTCTCCCGGAAAATCTTTTCTGATGGGGAGTTGTAGCTATGGATGTGACATTTACACTGCTATGTGTGTGACAGCTCTGTTTGTCTCTCAGGTCATTCATTCCAGAGTTGACAGCAGGGGCCCAGAGTTCTATGGCAAGAGCCCCTCTCAGAGGCCTTGGGTGAGCACAGGGAGCTGCTCCTCTGCAGAGACACCCAGCTGGCTGTGCACAGCCACAGTGCTTCTCCCAGGGAAACAGAGGGAATATTGTACTGGATCGGTTTGATTTCAGCAAAGCTGAAAATCTGACAGAGCAAGCAGGAATAACGTCATTGTCCTCTTTCTACCTACAGATGGCTAAAAAAAGAGAACGTACTAATATTGAAATCCTGAAGGACAGACTGAAAAAGGCACTTCTCAATGACATGATGCTTGATTTGGTAAATCAGAGAACAATATGTTGTACTGAACATTTTCTCCTCTCCTCCTGCATATGCATATCTTCACACAACAATCTCAGGTTCTGCTTTGGGTCATTTTTAAATGAAACCTAATTTTCATTCAAGCACAGTTGATTCAAGCCATATTACAATTATGTCATTCCTTACTATGTAAAGAGATAAAAATATTAAAATTTGGAATAAGAATTACAATGTTAGATAGATGATAATTTAAATAAATGTTAATGAACATACGTTACCTGATATCACTGTCTACCAAAAATGATTCTGTAAAGGAAAGGAAAAACCGTTTAAAATTTGTCGACTTTTCATAGAATCATAGAGTTGTTAGGATTGAACAAGACCCCTAAGGCCATGGAATCCAGCTGCTGACCCAACATTGACAAGCCCACTATTAAACCGTGGCCCTAAGAGTAACATCTACCTGTTTCTTAAATACCTCTGGTGATGATGATCCCACCACTTCCCTGGAAAACCTTCTTCCAGTGCCTAGCAGCCCTCTCAGAGAATGAATTCTTCCTAATATCCAGTCTAAACCTTCCCTGGCATGACTTGAGGCCATTTCCTCTTGTGCTGTTTCTTGTTACCTGGGAGAAGAGACCAACCCCCACCTGGCTGCGCCCTCTTTTCAAGTAGAGAGTAAAATGGTCCCTCCTGAGCCTCCTTTTCTTCACTTAAACAGACCAGCTCCCTCTGCCACTCCCCATAAGTCACTCTGCATGTGATTCAGGCCCTTCCCCAGCTCCATTGCCTTCTCTGGACACACTCCATGTATGCACACTCCAGCACCTCAATGTCTTTCTTGCACTGAGGGCCCCAGAGCTGGACACAAGATTCGAGGTGTGGCCTCATCAGTGCTGAGCACAGCAGAACAATCACTGCCCTGGTCCTGCTGGCTACACTGTCCTTGATCCAAGCCAGGAAGGCATTGGTGCCTTCTTGGCCACCTGGGCTCCCTCCTGGCTCATGTTCAGCTGCTGTTGACCAGCACCCCCATGTTCTCTGCCACCAGGCAGGTTTCCAGCCACTCTGCCCCTAGCCTGTAGGCTTGTTGTGACCCATCACTTGGCCTTCTTGAACCTCATACAAATGACCTCATGCCATCAATCCAGCATCTCCAGACCCCCTTGTAAACCCTTCTTATGCTCCAGCAGATCAACGTTCCTGCCCAACTCAGTGCTGTTTGCAATCTGAGATAAGGGGCCCTTGTTCCCCTCACCCACATCACTGATAAAAATCTGAAACAGGACTGGTCCCAACACTGAGCCCTGTTGAACCGCACTTGCGGCTGGCCACCAGCTGGATGTAACTCCAGTCACCACCACCCTGAAACTGGGGGTGGTGGTGACTGGAGTTACATTCAGTCATATTTTTTACCCATGAAGCATATTTTTTTACCTGTCCAAGCCATGAGCTGTAGCTTTTCCAGCAGAATAACATGGGAAATAGTGGCAAAGATGTTACTGAAGTCCAGGTAGGCACATCTGCAAACTTCCCCTCATCCACCAAGTAGATCCCCTTATCAAAAAAGGATAGGAGTTGGTCAAGCATGAGTTTTTCATGTTCTTGACAGCAAGTATCATGAGCAATAGTGGTGGTGTATATGACTTTTATATGAATCAGTTTATTGAAATATGTAGTCTAAAAGGGAGAAAAGTATGAACTGAAGAGGTTGATATTAGGCAGTTAAAGACAGACCTCTTTATTTGTATTTTCAATAAGTGGTTAATGAGTTAATGTTTCAATTTTCAAGATCTGAAAGGATGTATCTTTTTTTTTCAGCATCTGGATAGCAAATTTTGCTGTGTGTCAGGTTTTGTCATGATTGGTTCACATGTTTTGATTCCTGTGTATTTCTCACATCCAGATACTTTGAATCTATTTTTCTCCAGAAAGCAAGAACTTAGAACACATAAGATTCCATCATGCTTAACCTTTCATATGAACTGAACATGTTTAAAATGTTTCCATGTTTTAAATAATGGAAAAAATATTGACAGGTATTGAAGGAAACTTCCTTATTAAGAACTGCATTTCATTGGTTCTACTATACACCTGAATTTTCATCATCAATTTCTGGAAATGCAATGTTTTTCATGGTTTTATACATTTGAAGAGTTAACAATGATTCTGAAGAAGATTCCTGTCTTAGAAATGAGTGATCTAAATGTTCTGGGTAATCAACTGAGGGAAGGGAAGGGAAGGGAAGGGAAGGGAAGGGAAGGGAAGGGAAGGGAAGGGAAGGGAAGGGAAGGGAAGGGAAGGGAAGGGAAGGGAAGGGAAGGGAAGGGAAGGGAAGGGAAGGGAAGGGAAGGGAAGGGAAGGGAAGGGAAGGGAAGGGAAGGGAAGGGAAGGGAAGGGAAGGGAAGGGAAGGGAAGGGAGGAATTAGAATAGAAGGTTTCAATTGGAAGGGCCCTTCAATGATCATCTAATCCAGCTGCCACTCACAACCTTCAGATAACCTTTCAATAAGAGACTGACTATGGGATTTCATTCCCAGCATGCAGAGTGTGAACATAACATCCTGCAGTTGTACCCCTGTGTGGAGCAGAGCAACAGGCTGCATTAATTTTGATTTGACAGTACTTCACCACAGCCATCTGATTTTAGGTCAGTTTAGAGAGTGATCAGTGAGAATTTGCGTCTTGCATATGATAAAATTTTGATACAGCCTCACTGATATTTTAAAGTTCAGCATGACCTAGTTCCAAGAAATATTTTTAATCCTGTGAAAAAATATCAAAGACTCTTGCTATAAGCAGACTATATATTCCAGTTGAAAAACCAAGCCCTGCACGTTTCTTTTTAACCATGCCATTCAGACGGGCCTTGAGCAAGATGAATTAAAATAATTTAAAAAATTAAAAATCTATTCAATCTAATCTATCTAAATATTGACTGAGACTTACTTTCTCAGCAGTGAGATACAGAAGGCAGCCATCTGAAGGAGTATAAACCCTATACACAGCCTATGAAGAAAGAGGGAGTTTGGCTGATAATTATCAGCCTTTACTTGTATTCCTCCTTCCCCTGCCCTCTCTTCTACCAATATTTCCTTACCTGCATGCAAAGAAGAGAAATTCTGAAAGATCTGAGTAAGAGACTTTGATTTATGTATCAAAGGGAGCACAGTCATGTCTGTAACACACATCTTTTCAGCCTCCACATCTTCCTGATAAAACTGGCAGAACCCTCTCTTTTATATGTCCTCCGAAAACTTTTACTATCTTTGAAATGTAGGTAATGAGCTCAACTTCCTGAAGTTCTTCATGGTGGTGAAACTTGTAATTAATGTTAAAAAAATAATTTGAGTGAAGATATCATTATTTCCTTTTAATTTCTTCACATCTTTAGAACAGAATACTGGCATTATCTGCAGATTTCCTGTCTTATTTCTCTTGCTCCCAAATGGTTTCTGTAAGTGTGGAAACATTTTTGTTGAAATAAATCACTAAAAAAAAAATCACTTTACTTTCCTCAGATGTTTTTAAAATTAGCCAAAGAAATCCTCTAAAAGAAAATATCTTTTAACATCTTTCTAACTTTGCTTTCCTCAGTAACTTAGTTTTACTGGCCACCTACCTCAAGTTCTGAAAAAACACCTTTGAAAACAGAGTGGATGTGGTCAAGAGACTGTTTTTCATGCAGTGAAAAGTCTTAATATAGCAATATAGATGTGGTCTGGCAGAAATAGCATCAGAAAACATTTTCCAGGCTATGAAAATCTTCCTCTAAAGCCACAGTAGAGCAGACCCCAAGTAGCTTGACTGCTATCTCCTAATTGAACAAGCTTGGACTTCTTTTAAACTCAACTATCAATAACTGAATTTGATGGGTTTTTGTAAGATTTAACATTTCTGCTTTTGGAGGTAATGGCAATCTGTTAGCAGCTTCATGCTTCCTCACAAATATTTCTTGTCAATCCCACTTCTAGTTTCATATACTTCTAATGTTCTAGTGTATTTTTAAAATTTTAGGAATTCTCTAGGTGTTTATAAATGCCCAGAAGTGATGCTAATATTTCAGTTCTGCAGATTTACAAAAAAATGCACCTCAAGTACATAATCTGGGTAGCACTATTGTGGTGCCCCTTGAAAAATAGGAAAGGAAAGAGCATGCAGTGCACAGCAGAGCGTGTGCTACTGCAGCAACAAGTGTTTTGATGGAGGTACCTAATCCTTCTGCAAAGTCAGACCTGTTATTTTTAATGGAAAAGCTGAAAAAAATCAGTTCTTGAGGTAATAGAATTGTAGCTGTTTTAGTCTGGTTTTTCTTTTATCACAATATACACAGACAGGAGATGTTATCACATACAGCTGACAGAAGTGTTTCAAATGGAGAACAGTAACTATGTGCAAGATAAATTAAATTATTTTTCTTTGTGTAACTGTCACAGATGCATCACGTGATCTTTTTTTCTGTGTGTGAGGATTGATTGCTGGTGAATTTCACAAATGGAAATTATCTTAATTGCAAAATATTCCATCCCTTTCTTTATTTTCAAAGAAAACATGAATATAATTTTTTTTAATAACATTATGATTTCCAGGTACAATAAAAATGAAAGAGTGAGGACAAAAAGCCTCTCCCGTATTTTGCTGACATTAGCTAGGTTCTTAAAGCACTTTGCAAGGCTGAGTGAAATAAAACTCATCAGACCAATGTGTTAAGCTCATAATATTTTCATTCCTGTATTACAGCTAGGGAAACTATGGAAAAAAACTACCAAGTAGAACACAAGAAACCCAGAAGGACCGACATCTGTTTCAACTTAATTGTGCATTTTACCAACTGTCCTGTGTTTTTCAGGCAGTTTCCTCAGTTGTGCAGAGAATACACAAATTTGCCCTGCAAAACTGGAAAATAGAGAGGGAAATGCTCAGGTTGCCACTCTCAGACATTTTACAAGTTGTATTGTCCCTTTGCAAAAATGCCAAACATCTTTGCCCCCATTATTCTGACATAATACAACATTCCATTTGAAACCTCTAAGAGCAGGCACAACATAGAAGGGCATGGTTTAGACAATGGCATAAAATTAACTGGAGAGTCAGCAAGAGATCATCATCAGAGGGGATTAAAGATGGATATTTTTAATGTAAAATTATTGTCTTTAGAGATGAGATATATTTGCAATATTTCATGTGCTGCACAAGAAATACCAACATCAAATATTGTATTAACTCTAACTTCTGCATGATACCCTCTCTTTGAAGGAGGGAGTAAACTGCCTTACCCTTCAAGGCTCCCATTTCAGCATCCTTGAGGAAAGGAGGTACTGCTGAGCCATGTGGTGACCACCACCAACGCCTGCCTGCAGGGAAGGACTGGTCCTTTCATGGGTTATTACATGATAACATCTTTGCCTGCTCACTCTGAAAATGGTCAGAGCTCTTTCCTGTATGAAATAAGGACCTTCCTAAGAGGCAGGAGGAGAGGGAAGGGATTAGAGCAGAGGAAAGGATATCTCTAACCAGGTGCACTGCTGAGTTCCTGAAGATAACATATTATCTAGATTCATTGGATTTACATGAAAGACATTACCAGGAAGAGTCTTTACCTTTTTCCCTTTCATTGCTTTGAGGGTGATTAACAATGCCTGTACTTTCACTGCTGCACCTGCAGGTAGTGAAGAGATGTATTCACAACAGCAAGCAATTTCACAGCATGAGCACTCAGAAACATTATTTATTACTACCGTTGCAGCTAAAAAGTCTGAGACTGCAAAATAGTAACACATACAAGATCTCATCACTCATCTATAATTTGTATTTTTCATGGATACAAACCTGGCTGGCTAATTGGGAAGTCATTTGACTTGAGACTTAATATACTTTTACCTTGTGATGGATTCTGCATGAAGAGAATTTATTGTGCTTTCATTACTTAGAGCCAGGAGCAATATTCAGCTGTGTGTTTTCCAGTTTCAAACAAGAGAAAAGATTTATCTGTGAGAATAACAGATTGGCCCATCTAATTCAGCATACTTCCAGCAGTTGCCACCAATGCAGTAGCTGTTGCTGAGAGTGTGCCCTTTCCTGATGATTTTATCAAAGAATGCACAATTATACAAAAACATGCAGAGGTAGTAGAAGAGGGGAAATTCTTCTTTGTTCAAAGAGCGCAGAGGATGAGAATTGCAATGAAGGAAATCAAACTTCCCTCCACTTTTTGTGTTTTCTGTGGTCAAGGTGAAGGAAAGGAAACTAAAATTTGAATGTGGAAAGGGGATTAATTTCTAAAACATGCCTCAGATAATCCACAACTACTGAGAGAGCCTGGGTGTCACTGTGTACCAATACCCAGGATGGCCTCATAAAGGCCCAGGTAAAGGGACCAAGCTTGCTTGAGGTTTGTTAATGATGATGTGCAGAGAAAAACCTTCCAGATGGAGATGGACTGTCACAAGTCTAAAAGACTGGAAAACATCAGCATCCCTCCCCTCACTGTGATGCAGCTGTCAAGGAAAAGCACCCTGTGCTTCTAAAAAGGAGTGATGCATGGGCACAAAAAGGACTGTCCTATGCTTTTCCTGGACAAATTTCTTCTTGGAAAGCTTCCCTGTAAATCTACTTAGAAGATTAGTCTTGCTTAGTCTAAAGCTATATATGGTCTAGCGTACAGAGAAAAACAAGGTAGCCTTTTGTGTCTAATTTATAAATATACCTGTAAACTTTTGTTAATGCTCCTTAATTATTGTGTACAGTGGAAAATATTATTTATTCCAATAGAAATGACATATTGAAAAAAATTCTATGTTCATGCTGCTGTGTTTCACATTTAAAATAACAAATGGAGTAGATATTTCAGGGTCAGGTACAAGGAGTACAGCTTACAACTATCTGCTGGCTCTATAATATGTTGCATTTAAGGCACAGCCTGATAGAAATCCAGATTTCATGGAGGTGTGTTTACACCCACACCATGTTCCTTTGGTGTGGTCCCTCTTCTCAGGTGCTACAGGAGCTCTGCACCCACTTCTGATGTGACTCAGAAAAGTGAGTTCTGCTTCTCTTTAGCGATGCCCAAGAGTTCAGTCTGTCGGTGAAACAAATCTCTTCAGTGATGGTTTGGGTGTATCCCATGTACTCAACACAATGAAACAGTTCGGAGCGCTCGAGCAGCGCAGTGGCAGCAGGGAGACACAACTTGAGCCAGTGGTTGTGAAGTGTAGCGACCAATCAAGGATTTTTGGCTCCGTCATTTCATCACCTCCTTATATAAAGCGGTAAAATGTGCAATCTTGGAAATGGGATGGAAGAAGGAAAAAAAAGGAGAAAGAGGGCTCCTTGCGGGACGGCAGGTCCCTGGGCTCCGGAGCGGCTGGAGCAGAGCGCCCTCGTGTGGCCCCGGGAGCGGCGGGAAACGCGCGGGACCGGATTGCGCCTTGTCGTGGGAATGCTCTGCTCTGCACGGGGGTCTTTGCCCGGGAAGAGATTCCCATTTATTAATTCCGTCATTTTTAAGGGAATTTATAACAGCTGTTCGCATAAGCCCAAGAAAATTTATATTATATGCACACACTCCAAAGCGTTTTACTGCCTTCCAGTTTGGCAGTACTACATTATATTATTTTTCATGGCTGTAAGAACTTCCTTTAAAAAATGTAAGGACTATTAGTCTAGTTACTCTTTCTTTTTTTTTTTTTTAAATTTTATTTTATTTCTTTATTCATGCTACTAAATTTTATTTTATAAATTTAGTTAACTATGTTGCAAATTTTCCAGAACACTCTTGTGTTTTTCCTTTTGACATTTACATTTTTTTTTTCTTCTCCACAAAAATGTATTTGCTCTGTTTCATTGCACAACTGAATTTAATCTATGGACCTGGAAAAATGAAGATCTTATGCAAAAATTATAATGATGAATGTAGTTTAAAATAATTATATTGCCATATTCCCAACTTAATAAAACTTTGATTTCATTAATATATGGTTTATTCATAGGATTAGGGAAAAAATAAAAATTGCAAAAAAATACAATGTAGGAAAGAGCCAAGATCAGTGAAGAACTGTGTGTCTGTATGTTTCTTCTTTAATTTCCAGACATCTGGTTTAAGTCTGTATGGTTTACATTAGGAGGTTAGTATTAATTTACTCTATTCAGTAGTGATTTAACATGATTCAACAGGTGAATTGTCCATGTGTTTTTATAGTTGCCAGCATATTTTTGAGTACACAGACATTCAGCATTAGGATACATTTTTTCAGCAGCTGGAACCAAAATCCTTATACAGTAAGAGAAATCAAACTACACAACTATTTATTTTTTTTTCTACACATTCAAATGGACACAAACAAAATAATGGAAATTGGTCTTCCCTTGTAACAAAATATCACAAAGCACTCACTTCCAAAAATGAATCATTATCTGTACAACACAGGATAAATGGAACTACTTCCTTAACTGGT
This sequence comes from Melospiza georgiana, assembly GCF_028018845.1. Lineage (NCBI taxonomy): Eukaryota > Metazoa > Chordata > Aves > Passeriformes > Passerellidae > Melospiza > Melospiza georgiana. Next base: position 31,995,512 of record NC_080430.1, on the reverse strand, counting down.
TACATTAAATAGATTAATATTTATCTCAATGCTCATTATGAAATGTGAGTCATTTATCAACATTTAAATAAAGAATATCAGATGTTATTTTATTTATTATTTTAGAAGATATTTTAAATGCAAGTCAATCACTGTCAGTGTTAACATCCTCAATCAATTATATGTGAAATAGTCTTGCATATAACAATGCTTTCTCTCGGCCAACAGATGAGAAAGGAAAAATGATGGGAAAAAACCCAGAACTATTCTCACCCTCCTATGAATTCCTGCTCAGAAATTGCAATAAAATTTACTGTTTTATCAAGGCTTGCTGGAACTTATTTCTGAAGTCACCAGCAAGCCAAGCCATCAATTTTTCTGTGTCATATGGAGACAACATGCGAGCTGAAATCTGCACTCAGCTGTTTTGCTTTTTGGGAGAACATGGTGGGATTAAGCAATCACCATTTACCACACATTTTCTGTTGCTCACTGTGTGCTCTGTCATGCAGTATCTGTGTCTGCTCTGAGTTTTTACAAAGTCTATTTTTTTTCATTGTATTGATAGAAGTGTGCATGTTCAGGACACCAGGCACCAATGAACAGACATGTGCATACCTGTGCATAAGCAGGGAAGGAGATTGCTCTCAGCTAGCCTTGCCAGGTATGTATCCTTCCAATCATCACTATTATGTGTAAATATTTAGTAATGCAGTCAATTGCAGTTTTGGTGGTTTTTTTATACTTCTTCATTCTAATAGCAGTCTTTGAGGGGATGCATTCACTTTTGCAAAATTGTGGGTTTTTTAAGTGAAACATAAGAAAATGTGAAAATGTAACATTTTCTGTATGAAATATTTAATATGTTAAAGGAATATGTTTTGGTCAACAGAGGGCACTCTACGGTTTTCAAAGGAGCCTAACAGAAGCTTTAAAAGGTTCAGTAGGAGATGACTGAGTGTGGTTTTCAAAGAGCCTTTAGTACTGGTCAATCTATAATTTATTGGAAATGCTACTGATTTCCACAATAACATAGAGAACAGGAATGAAAGAGAACCCCATCATTTGATAAAGTCAGATACTAGGATTAAGGCTGTGATGTACACAGCCAGCTCTTAGTTACATCTTCAAAATCGGAAATTATGCGAAAAGTTGTAACATACTCTGAGTTAAAAGTGTACTTAGCCAGTAATGATGTGTTTTACCCTTGCTGTTTGTTTAAAAATGATGGCTTTGAATATCATAAGTGTTGACAGGTGAGTCCCCACTGCTGTTCATACAGGTTATTTCTTCCAGTTCATAAACAGGTTACTTTCCTGACACCAGCCTACCTTGTGCTGTTGACTTTAGTGACCACTTTTAGTTCTGTTCTTCACTTATTTTCAAATAAAATAATTGCATTTAGGATTAGAACATGAAGGGGAATTTTAGAGCAAGCTAGGTATTTTTAGCCTATCTGTCTAGAATAGATGGAAATAAAGCAATAAAGATATAGAACAAAGTGAGTCATTGATACTATGTAAAACTTCAGAAATTACTTTAACTGTGATTTTCATACAGAAGCCAAGCTGTGAGAGCTGGGCAGGAGTACTGCATGCAGAGCTGTCATACATTAAGGTAGCATGCATGTATTTCTATAAAGTAGACTACTTCTGCATAAAACCCTAAAACTAAAACTGGGAAAGCAATGTTAACAAGCCCACCCTGGAGAGCACAGGAGTTAAGCACGGGCACAGCTTTAAGGAGGTGCATGTTTCTCAGTAACAAACCTTCAAACATGTGATCTGTGTGTAAAGGTGGGGCAGTACAGGCATCTCCAGCTAGAGGGAAGATGCTAGAAGTTAAAGCAGAGAGAAGTGCAGTAACTCCTCATGTTATCCATTCCTCTTCTAGTAACCCTCCTCCCGAGAGCTGCTATACTGTGTTTTACTGTGTAACCTGTGCTTGTAGTTACAGGGAGTAGGAGAGCCAGTGAAGAACTAGTCAAAGTTTGGAGGGCAAATCCTTATCTCTTTTCCATGCCTATGTGTGTGGGATGAATTGAGGGAAGCAGCTGGGAGCGTGTGTCAATCAGAGCCCAGCTCTCACAAGGAGCGAGGATTCCTTTACCGCAAACCTGACGCGAGGAAGTTAAAAGCTGTTTTCCTTGCTTTCACACTTACATTTGCCAACAGCTGTTTCAACATTTATAAACACAATTCCCACTGGCTGCCAAATTACCATAAATTCATTTCTGCGTATTTTTGAGTACTAGGCATAAAAATAATTACATCTGATTAAATCCATTTATGCTTTCACAACTTTCAAATGTATAGTAGATATGAATTGTTGCAATATATTCTATCTAAACAAAAATTTCATGATGACTTCCAGGCAGGTTATCTTCAGAAGGTTATGAAGCAATAATTTATTAGGTATGGTATTTCACAGTTTCATTCCAGCTAGAGTATGCAGTGTCTGCTAAGTGACAGCACAACTTGGGGCAGCAGCATGCTCTAAAAGACTCAGGTGTTCTCCTGTGTTCAGCTTCATTTAAGTGAACTCTTTTAATGTTATGGATACCTAGAAAAATTCTATCTACAGGAGAAGGAGATCTTCAGAGTGCTGCTACAAAATGCTGCTTCTCTACTGGGTGTGTTTTCTCTCTCTGGAAATTTAAACCGTGCCTAGCATTGCTGAACACTTGTTCCTGCAGGAAAATGTGCATCTGGCTTGGTCAAATATGAAGTGTGTGTGATGCTGGCAGGCACTGTGCTTTGGGAGTGTGGAGCTGCAGAGACCGAGTTTGCTTCTTCCCGCTGAGCACGTAATGCCTTTCATCACATAATGTTTAACCTGATGCGTTGTTCTGCCGCAGTCCTGGCTAACACTTCATTTTAAGTGTGCCAGCATTATTAATTCATTTGGTATTCACTGTAATAACACTGATCATAATTAACTCATTCTGTAGCCTTGTGAGTGTTTTAAGTGCTCACATGGAATTCTGCTGTAATTCAGCATTAATTAAGGTACCACCTAATTTTTGCAGAGAAACAAGAGCGTGCGATCTGTCTCAGGATGTAACTCCTTTAGCATCTCAGATCTTGTGAACATGATATTGGGTATATTCCCTTCCTGAGGAAAATTGCATGCACCACGTAGATAAAGTATGAAAGAATAATATTATCTAACATGCAATACACACATGCATGTTCTGAATGTCACTATGTAGAGTATATTGCACTGCATTTAGTACTCATAAACACATTTCCACTTTATAAAATATGAAAACAGCCAAGCTGCTTTTCAAGAACTTAAAAGAAAAGCTATAAAAGGAATATCTTTAAATTTAAAAAAATGCCCTCCTTTTAATTTTGCAAAACTATAGCTCATATATCCGTATTGATATACAGCAGCTGAATAGTATAGTATTTAGTATAGTATCAAATGCCATGTTTTAGTTTAACCAACCTTGTTGCTGCAAAGATATTTTCAACTAAATAATATCCTTTAATTGAAAATAAGCATAAAATTGTAATGCTTTTTTAAAGTACATTGTAAATTGGAAAATCAGAACACTATAAAAATATAAACTCCATTTCATAGCAACTTAGTACAGATACAGCTACATGATTTCAATGCATCCTTTAAACTAATATTTTCAGGGATGATTAACTTTGTTGAAGAAAATTATTCTAGGCAAAATCTAGGGCAAGTAATGGCTCAGCTTGTAAGCTGATTTTCCCTGCTAAAATTTCTTGAAAGTTCTTTCAAAATTACTCACTTTTGCTCATTTTCAAACGATGGAGAGGGCAGATTTATGTAAAGTATATGTGTACACTATGTGCTCACACAAAACCAGATCATTATTGACAAAGTATTTGGGATGTGTGTTTTATCTTGTTTGATATTCCTTGACTTGTGTGTCAATTTTTCATTTTGCTGTGTTAAAGCCCATCTTGATAATAAAATGGACGTTTGAAAACTAAAAGAAATTTCAAATTATTTAAGCTGTTGCCACCAGTTTGGGGACTGATAGCTTAACCATATTCATTAATCTATCAGTCCACAAAATTCTCTGAATGAATTTCTCTTGGCCTACATAAAGAAATTGAGGGAACTAAAAAGAAACAGAATTCAGCCAGTAAATGTCACAAAATAGTATTGATTTCTTTTACAGTCCAAACATGTATTGTGGAACACTTTCACCATTGGAAATCAATGGCAAAATCTGAATTGACTTCCCCAGAGCCACCATAACATCTATGAAATTTAAGATTGAGGCTGTGCTTTATTTTTTAACCCACTGCACTGCAAACTGCAGCTAGAATAGTGGTCTGCTGTTCTTCAATGAGTAACTATGATTCTCATTAGTAAAATGTGTTATGTACTAAGTAGAAGTAGAATCCCAATATTCTGTACTATATTAATAGTGAGACAACAAGTATATGATATTTAGACACAGCATACTGAGGTTCAAGGTTTCTGCTTAGAACTCACAGAATCTTTTAAATTTCAGTATGAAACACATTTTGTTTTTGAATGCAGAAAGCTGAGGAAATATGATCTTTAGAAAAAATCCACAGTATTTGATTTACAACTTCTTGAGTAGCAAATCTGTCACAATGGCTACTTTGTAGCGTGATGCCCTGCTTCAGAGAGTGCAGCCAAAGGTGTTTAGGTGCCCATTAGGGAGTTTTTCAGGAAGGTTAAGGGCAAGCAAGCCCTGAATGCAGTTCCCTAATGTGAACAAGCCTTTCACTCTGTCTTTTCTATTTCTAGAGTTTGGGGGTCTTCATTTGCTAGAAGCACTACAATTCATGCATCCTAATCTTGCTGGATTATGTTGTCTGGATTTATTTAGGCAACAACCTCCTAAGAAGAAAATTAATTTTAAGTGCCTTGCTGTTGCAATAGACATTTTTTTTTGCCATTTCTAATGATTGTCACCTCTTAAGTATTGCCAGAGTAAGAGCTTTGAAAACTCATTTGATTGAGACACTATTAGAGTTATTTCATTTAGTCCTGAATTTCTGTCATTTCTTATGTGGAAGGAGAGCTGGACCCTGAGTCATGCATCTCAGCTCTTAGTCTGACCTTCCATTTGTAGCTACATCACATGGAGCTCCATCTAGTCACTGCCTTGCAAATGCTCCAGGTGCAATTTCCATTTTTTGGAGTGTTGTCTTATTTTTTTCATGAGAGCAAATTAATTTCCTTTCTCTCAAAGTTCTCTAACATAAAAAAATGTGAAGTACTTTGTCAGTATCAAAAAGATTCAAAGAACATGGCAGTGATTGTGTTCTTTCTCCATGTATTTTCCGTGGTTATGCAGTGATATAGCAAAAAGGAGCAGAGGGTATTAGGTATTTCTCCTTTTGTTCCTTTCTTACAAAAAGTAAGGTGCAATTCTTTGCTAACAAGAATTAGTTAGACCATGAATTTTGAAAAACATGGCAGAGGTACTGATGCCAGTAAAAAACCCCACGTAGTTTAGAGAGAATTAGATAATGCAATCCAAAAATGACATTTTCTCTCAAAACTCTGTAATAGATAAATATGTGAAAGCATTCAATAACTGATGCGAAAAGGATAAACAGAGTTAGAAGGAATACCACAGAACTGATTAACTCTGCAAAAACCTCTTACTAAGGTAGTGTTTACTGTAGTGGGTTAGTCTCATGTTAATGAAACATTTAATTATGTTGGTTGTAAACCTCAGTATCAGCACAAAAGGGGCATTCTTCCAAATTAAATGGAAGGAACATGAATACAACATTGTCACATGTTTTTGCTTAATTTCTGACTTATTTAGTTTGTCTTCATTAGTTGAAAGGACTCATTTTTCTTCCAAGTAGGTATAGTTGTTCTTTTTTGCAATAATAATTAAAATACTGATAATAATAATAATAATAATAATAATAATTTAAAAAAGATTATTCAAACTAGAACTCAAACTTATCCAGAGCATGAGCTACCACGTAATGTAAATGGTAACTCAGAAGGTTTTTAAATCTATTAGATTGTACTAATTGTTGGTTACATACAGGATGTAACAGGCATTAATAAGCCCTAGTAGATTTAAATCAGATTATGAAGTAATAAAATGTAGACCAAAAAAATTCCTTTTGTAAACTTTTCTTCCAGGCACAATTTAAAAAGATTGCTCTCTAAACCAAAAGGAAAATACTATATAAAATAAATATAATCTTTGAAGAAACCAAGGTAGTACCTGACTGTGCATGACAGTCTCTGTCTCATGGATATCCTTTAGCAGTCATAAAGATTTCTCACTTCATTTTGATTTAATCACATGACATCTGAGTTCAGAATGGTGACAAATAGAGCAAAACATCTATTTCCCCTGCCTGCTTTAGCATCTGATCTCCTCATCCATGTCAGTTGAAGCAGGTCTGAGATCTCAGATCTTGACAGATTAGGAAGGATGTCTTGGCCCTGCAGCATTTAAGTGTGTTCATAAGCACACATATTTCCTATAGGGCAGTGAATCCAAGACCAATAGGAAGACAAATTCTTTGTGCGTGTGTGAGACTTTCAAGAGTATAAGGCTAAAACCTCAGCATATCACTGAGAAGTGTTGCACGGTATTTTTAACTCTAAAAAACACCAAATAAAGTATTGTTATATTTTTATCACTTTTTTTTTTCAAAGCTATAAAGCTGGTGAGTGAAACAGAAAAATGGTGGAACTGTGAGAGAATCATGAAGTAGTCGATGTTGGAAGAGGTCTTTGAAGATCATCTGTGCCAAGATCACTAACATTTAAGGTTACATACATCAACTTCAGAAGAGACTTCAGGCATGTAATGCCAATGTTTAAGTGTCAGCTCCCAAGAAATGCAAGAAAAACAAAGAAAAAATCCTGGTGTTTCAAATGCCACTCACTATAAATGTTCTCAGAATTGGGGTGATAAGCATGAGAACTTTCCAAGGCTGTGCAGTTGAGGTGTGTTACATCAACACTTCAGCTGGGGTTTGTGCTTCTATAGCAGATTTCCTCACTGTCTTCATTAAGTGAGACTTTACTTGCTAGTCTCTCTGCAGCAAATGCCTTTGGAGAGAGAGCATGCAGACCACAGGATCAGAGTAGAGCATGTCAGAGATGGGGAAACCCCTGAACTATAAATAATGAGATCTTCACATCTTCTGCACCAACTACTTCGCTCCAAGTAGCCACTCTTGTTCCCACACTCGTCATTGTGGGTACAGATGACAGGCACTATCTCCATTAATACTGTTTCCAAGAAGGAATGAGTTAAGATGATTTATGTTACCATAATTTCTTGCATCTCCTCTTTGAGCTGCTGCAAAGAACCAGAACAGGAATTAAGTCAAAGTCCTTGAAGGTAGTCTTTCTACTTTTCCCACCACTTCAGCTGTCACCCCAGCGGATGAGAAAGCTTAGGAATAGCACAGTGCTCCAGATGCCATTTATTCTGAGGATTTGTTTTTGAAAAATGCTTAGTATCAATTTAATCCTTGTGCTTTCAGGAGACCAAGAGGGAAATGTGTGGGGTTTTTTTCTCTGATAATTAATATGCAATTAAAAAGGGGGGAAGGGAAATGGATGGTAAACTGTCCCATCACTCAGCATTCCCCGTCTTCCACCCCACTCTCCCCCTCAAAAAAAAAAAAAACAAAAAAAACCCACAACTATAGGACAAGTTCAAAAGAAGTTTTGAAAACAAATTAATCATTTTGGGGTTGGGCTGTAGCAGTGCTTATATACACTAAGAAATAAATGTGATAAACAAGAGCTGGTTCTTCCTGTGTTGCCACTGGTGATTACCTTAAATGTTTCAAAGATAGTCAGAGATCAGCCTTTCACAGAATCCAAACATGAAATTCAGCCAAACTCAATGACTAACTGACCCCTGTTAGTCATATGTCCTCTCTTCAGCAAATTACTAATAAATGCTTGTAGGAGGAATGTCAGACAAGATTACACATCAGTACCATTAGTAACTCTGGACTGTCTTTCTTATTCCATAGTTGGATAAGAAATGCTTTGTCATTTTCAGGAGTCATGCAGAAGTGAATTTCATATTCATTTACACCTCTTAGCAGAGATAACATCACAAGTAGCAAATGGATCATCCTTTCAGCTGTGAGCTCCTGAGGGCTCTTTTATAATAATTCTGGCAGTCAAGCATGCAGTCAGATAAAACACCTCCTTCTCCTATTCTGGTTTTGTACTAACTCAAATACTGCCCCAACTTTAGGTCTGTATATGTGTGGGCTTAAATATAGATATATGTACACAAGCATGAATTCCTCATCTTTATTGTATTCCCAGGTTTTCTGTCTATGTAATTTCAAACTCTCCATTATTAATTCAGTCCTTTGGTATCTCCCAGCAAGGGGCAAGAAGAGGCTTGAAAGTTCTCTGTTGCCATTTTGCAGGACTCCTCCATCATAGCTGTCTGAATGTCTTTAGATGTTTAAAGATGTTATTAGGTACCCATTGGGATCTACAGACATGACTCAGTGTCACCAAAGTGCAAGGAAATCACGTTTAATCTACTTCAGATTTTTTCTAAAACCACATGCAACATATATCTCTGTTTAACCATCAAAGCAGCTTTATGTACACTTACACATTGCTCCCAAGTGTCTAGCACTGGCTATGCCTTCTGCTTACTGCGCTTTCAATATCATCTTGAAAAATATGACATGAAAAACCAAATGTCTTTCTGTTAGTAATATTAAGGTACATGAGACTTCAATTTTTATATTCTGTAATTTCAAAATCTGAGCATATATAGCAATGTGCTTTCTTGTCTTGTTCTTCAAAAGATGAAACTTACATAACTACTATTACAATTGACTGCCTCCTTTATAGATGTAAAGAATGGGTTGAAAGAGCCATCAATAAGAAAATAGTTTAAAAATATAGTTAAGTACAATGTAGCAATAACAATAACTAGCAGATGCAGTAGTGAAGAATTTCACTAAATTGGTGTAGGGTGCTTCAGAAAAGCAAGAATTTAAATCAGTTACACAGAGACAGAAAATAGGTTTATGCTTCTGAGACAGCAGTGGAAAAAATAAATAGGTTTAATAGAAGAATAATTCAGAATGATTAATGAGATGCTGATCTGAAAATAAACTAGAGTAAGATGTTCTCCCCTCCTAGGAAGGTTATGTGGGTGCTACAGAGCAACAAGGCTGTGGTGATCCTTCAGAGGGGGAAGTGGCCATGCAGAGAATCTGCAAATAAGTCATTCCTAGCATGTGGAGAAACCATGGCTAGAGAATAGGTTGCAGCACTTGGCAGTAATTATCAGGCTATAGCCCTGGGATCAGGGGGCATTATTCCTGGTTCTCTCATTGCTAAAGGGGACCCTGCACCTGGGACCAGTTTTCTTATTTAAATCAAATGAGGAAAACTGACCTACTAAAAAGGTAATTTGTTTCAACTTCCTGACCTAAGCAGCAGGGACTGAGTTATGTTACATTTTCAAGTGAGAATCTGAAGAGAAGCTGGTTTTGGTCAATCACCATGAATTTCAGTCCTGAGTTTGTCTTTTAATCATGCTGAGCCCAATTTTACATGTGACTCTGCACAAATGCTGAAGCATAAGCTCATTATTGCAGCTGGGAGGTCACAGAGGGATGCTACTTCCAAGCAGATGCAGGATTTCTTTGGAGGGGTCCTTTTCCTGAGTGTCTGCAAGGCAGGTGCCTCCCCTGTATCAGACTCAGTGATGCTGCTTGTGGTTCTCAACACATGCAGCCAGTCAGCAAGGGAGAGCTGGGGCTTGAGCTGCTCAAACCATCTCTGGAATGATGACACTTAAGAGTTCCTACCTTTGTTTATCTAAGCTACTGATTAACCAAATAGGCCATAGAAGGGTTTGGAGTATTCTGCATGTGTTAATGCTCACTAATGTTCTACTATTGCATTTATTCCTGTAGGGTCTACTTCAGCAAATCTAGCAGGCATAATTTTTTTCATTCAATTGAGATGAATATGCCTGATAAACTTCTGAAATGTCCCTTTGCAAGGTAAAATAAAAGAATCTTTGTAGCCATCATTAAATGCCTTCACCACAATATTTATACTGCAATCAGAACAAAGCAAATGGGTACTTTTGGCAGGTAAAAAACAGTCTTAAAAAGACACAGGCTATTGTTGTTTTCTTGCAAAGTATAAAATTCCTCAAAAATTACATGGTGTCACAGAGCCTGCCATAGCTTATAAAAAAAATGATGCACTGCCTTTAGTTTTATTTGGAAAATTACACTGTGTTAACTCTTTGTGTCTTTGAGGGCACGTCTGTGCATTGCACAGTAAAGCTTCTTCCAGACAGGTGTGTGCCATGCACAGGGCTCAGAGTAACACTGTGTGGAGAGAGTCACTCTGGAAAGGTGGGCTCAGATCACTGCATCAGCACAGGCAAAACCTGCAGCCAGGGGCTGGGAGCCAGACTGCTCCTGGCCTGGGAAGAGGAGAGCTCTGAATAATGGGAACTTTGCTGCTGCTGCTGCTGGAGGAACGAAGGCATAGCAGGAGTGGGGGGGCTGCAGGGATGAAGCACCTCTTTGATGCCTTTTCAGAAGTGTCAGCCAGCTTGGGTTTTTTTGTCTCTGGCATAAGCAGAATACGCAAGAGAGTAATTCTCAAGGCAGCAACAAACTGCTTGACTTATCTGTGCTTAATCATTTGATTTACTCAAACCTGCCTGCAACAGAGCCTACTGACTCCAACCACAGGTCTACACAAGCAGCCTTCTAGATTGAGATAGCCTGGCCAGTGCATTCATGGGGAACTCTGCACCACATATCCTTGCCTAGGGCTCACCTTCCCCCATACTCCAAAATCATGCATTTTTTAATAAAAGCCCAAAAACTCCCTCTCTGTGAGCTTGATGACCAGGTAACCCGCCTAATGGATGCAGGGAAGGTTGTAGATGTTGTTTACTTGGATTTCAGCAAGGCCTTTGACACTGTCTCCCACAGCATTCTCCTAGACAAACTGGCAGCCCGTGGCTTGGACAGGAGCACTCTTTGCTGGGTTCAGAACTGGCTGCATGGCCAGGCCCAGAGAGTGGTGGTGAATGGTACTGCATCCAGCTGGCAACCAGTCACCAGTGGTGTCCCTCAGGGGTCTGTGCTGGGGCCAGTTCTGTTCAGTATTTTTATTGATGACATGGATGAGGGTTTAGAGTCCTTTATTAGCAAATTTGCAGATGACACTAAGCTGGGAACTTGTGTTGATCTGTTAGAGGGACAGAGGGCTTTGCAGAGGGACTTGGAATGGTTGGATGGATGGGCAGAATCTAATGGGATGAAGTTCAATAAGTCCAAGTGCCGAGTCCTGCACTTTGGCCACAATAACCCCCTGCAATGATACAAGCTAGGGATGGTGTGGCTGGACAGTGCTCAGGTGGAAAGGGACCTGGGGGTGTTGGTTGACAGTCAGCTGAGCATGAGCCAGCAGTGTGCCCAGGTGGCCAAGAAGGCCAATGGCATCCTGGCTAGTATCAGGAACGGTGTGGCCAGCAGGAGCAGGGAGGTCATTCTTCCCCTGTACTCAGCACTGGTGAGGCCTCACTTGGAGTATTGCATCCAGTTCTGGGCCCCTCACTTTAGGAGGGACGTTGAGATGCTTGAGCGTGTCCAAAGGAGAGCAACGAGGTTGGTGAGGGGCTTGGAGCACAAGCCATATGAAGAACGACTGAGGGAGCTGGGGTTGTTCAGCCAGGAAAAAAGGAGACTCAGGGGTGACCTTATCACTCTCTACAACTTCCTGAAGGGTGGCTGTGGTGAGCTGGGGGTCGGTCTCTTTCTCCGGGCAACAACAGACAGAACAAGAGGACACAGTCTCAAATTGCGCCAAGGGAGATACAGGCTAGAATTAAGGAGGAAGTATTTTACAGAAAGAGTGGTCAAATACTGGAATCATCTACCCAGGGAGGTGGTAGAGTCACCATCCCTCGAAGAGTTTAAAAAAAGACTGGATGTGGCACTTGCTGCCATGATCTAGTTGAGGTGTTAGAACATGGGTTGGACTCGATGATCTTAAAGGTCTCTTCCAACCTAGAACTTCTGTGATTCTGTGATGTTGAAAATGGGAAGGTGGAGGCCAGCCTCCTAAGAAATATTTTAAAAACTCATCTTCTGAAAATATCGGACCTTGATATCCTTAACACAATTAAAACCTCCTATGAGGCAAAATTTTGAGACAGCAAAGCAGACTCTAACTCTTAGAGATTTCATTGCATTAATGAGCATCCCTCCTGTAGACATTTGCTAGTCTTTTGAATTGATAAAGCATAAGGGCAAGTGTTTTGTGACTACACTGTCACAAAACAATGATTTCCAATCTTTTTCACAAAACAGTTTAACTTTTTCAGGACAATCTCCTCTGTAGTCAGTATTTAGCTGGATAAGTATTCTTTCCCATATGAAATACATGGGTGATCAGTGCCTGTTTGAATTCCCATGTTAAAGATGCCAAAAAGCATAGGTGAGAAACCCGTGGTGCTAATTTATTATCATGTTTGTGACAAAGGAGGAAGGAAAGCACAAATGAAGAGTCTCTGCTTAGAGCAAATGTGATTGCAAGAATCAGTCCTACTTTGCACATAAAGGACAGAACTTTAAAAAAAATAAAAGATCGCGTAGAAAATAACACTAGTTTGAGGATGCAAAGGAAATATTTGTAAAGGGAGGCATGATGTCTGCATCAAATATTTTCTTTGAAGCTTTGTCTTGTTGGCAATGCTGGTAGGTTCAAGTAGCATCAGCTGAAGTCTAATATTCATGTCAAAGGAGTTTGGAGCAATAAACTCCTGTTCAGGGTGACTGAAGGTAGTATGAAGTGGATGTATTCAGCATACATATAGCCATTTATTGTAAATAAAATACAGAGTCATGGGAAAGATCCTCAGGACCTCTCCTTGGTCCTCAGTGTAGCCTTGGGCAGTGGGATCCAAATGAGAAATAACAGGCACAAAATGTAGAATGACTAACTGAGTGGCCCTGGTTAGACTATCAGAAACAAACCAGGTTACGGCAATGTTGCTCTTCAGTCTGTCAGACCTATTCCATACAAAAAAACTAAATAAAAATATTTTTAGAAATGCAGAACTTGATCAAAATATAAAGTCATAGATTCATACTGTCCTAACCAGTATATGGCAACATTTTCAGTTTCTCATTGATTTCATAAATCCAGTGCTTACTGGAACCCAATAACAAAAAACTTTAAGACTAACCAAAACCAAATGTCTTTGGTTCAAGAGGCTTGTGAGGCAGATGGTCCCAAAATTTTTATATATGAAGAGCCAGAAAAAAAGCACTGTTGTATTTTAACACCATTCAATACCCAATTTTAAATATTGAATAATTGTATGATAAAGGCAGAATTGAAAAAATCTGATCAATACTGTATCTGTTTTTAAATCTCTTTGTTAGGGACATGCAGATAGGAACTCACCTGCTGGCAGTAGGAACTTAGTCACTGAATATGAAAGAAAATGAGTGCAGCAAATGCAAACAAATGTCTCATCTAAATCATTAGCTAAAGAGGTCATTTTAGAAAAAAAGCATCTTTATGTGTGCTATCAAGAAATCACTAATTTAAAATGAGCAAATACTGGAAAATATCCAGTGAAAGGCAGAGTAATTCTCCTAGCTGTCAGAGACTGGTGGCTGTTCATATCAACCTTCATTCTAGACCTCTCTTTTAATGTATTTTCAAAGAAATTCTTCATAAGACCCCCAAGGCTCATGAAGATGACTGAAGACTTATTTGTGGTTTGCGTCCAACTTTTCGTCATTCAGCAGGTTCCCGGAAGTCCTCTGTAATCTCTAAAGAATAGATTAGGGATTTTGGGTTGGAGATTTATTTTTCTCTCTTTAGCATCTCTAAAGTTGTATATCTAAGTCTGCTCTTGTCATCCATAGCTCTTTCTACAGTTAAGCAGGAGTAAAAGGCGATTCCAATGGGGATTTTTCTCCACCTTAATGAAAATGCTTAAGTTATGTGAAATAAATTCCTTCTGTGGGCACTGCTCCTCTTTATCTTCTCCAGCTTTAGAGAACCAGGAACAATTGGTGCAGACTTCAACATCTGTCTCTGGGTCATCTGCAGGCAGATGAGATGAATATTAGCTTGCAAGAGAAATATTTGTCCCAGAGCCAGCTGAGGTTACTACACAATGTACTGCTTTTGGGACATGGTGATGTCTGGAAAAAAATAACTAGGAACAAGAAAAAAACCACTGGTTCCTAATATTTGTATTGTAATATTTGTATTTGAATCATTGTCTACTTTGATGCAGGCCACCTGCCCACCAGAGATTGCTGGGAAAGGGATTGTGCACAGAGCAGCTACACCAGCCTGTGTTTGTTTTCTCTGCATCAGCCCTTATGGCAACGAGAAACTGTGGTAAGGGATGAGCCCAGATACAAAACATAAACAGAAATAACAAAGCTGTTTAAAAAGCAGAACCCTAGTCAAAATCTGAACTAAATTGATTTTATTTAGGCTTCTGCAGATCATGGCCAGGACAGAGATGATGGGATGAATGCCCCCACAAGCACACACAGTTGAACATACAGACAGCTTTGTAAAGTGGAAGAAGGTGATGCCTACATCTGTGTCCTGAATTCTCTCCTGCTTCAAGTTCTTGCAGCTTAGGAGTGTTTGTTATCAGTTACATAACCAAAACAAGCACTGTAATTACTTCTTTGTATTAATAACAATGAAGACATCTTTATTACTAAAAGCAGAATTGCCAATATTCCCTGTTGGCATGATGTCTGACATCAAGTGGGACAATAATAACACAGAAGGAGAGGAAATAAAAGCACTTTTTTCATATAAAAGACGGTGTACTAGAACTGGGGAGATTTAAATGAAATAAATACATTTCAATCCAGGCAGAACTGCTACACTACAAGCACTTTTTTTTTTTGCTGTACTTTTTGTGTTGCAGCCCAATAATGATTTGGCATGCCAGTTTCAAAAGAAAAGGTGGATCTCTATGGGAGAGCAGGGCATAGGAGTGATATGTGTGCTGGATGCTCCAGACATTAACTGCTTCTTTCACTGTGGGAAGAGCAAAATTCATGCAATGTGTGTGAATTAGAAACAACAGTGTAGTGCCAGGGTAGCAGGACTTTTTCTACCTGCTAGAAATAATAATAATAGATAGAAATTACCTCAGAAATTACTTAACTTGCAGTCCATGCTCAGGGAATCTTCACTCCAAAATTTGAACAGATGGAGGCATCTGAAAAGAGAAGGGACAGAGCTGTGATTGTGGGCAAACATGGCTTTCAAATCAGGGTTTTACTAAAGATGATAGGCCTCTCCCTCTAGTCTTTTTCCGAACAATTGTTTGAGTGAATTATTTTAGATTTACATCCTTTCTATATTTTTATAAAAAATAAATCCTTTACAATGGTGATGGTGTTTTAGTTATTTTTCAATGAAAGGATATGGTTAATATTAATGGTAAGTGTTAATAAATTCAGTCAGCTCCTGTGCAATGGACATAATGCTCTTGGCATCCCTGCAAGAAACAAAGCAGAACAATTATGAGTCATCAAATGTATTTGTCAGAGGATTTTGTGTGGTAAAAAAAGCCTGTTCATGTTAGCATAGTGCTGAAAGACAAGGAGTGAATTATAGCTTGGAAAGTGATGGGATAGATATAAAATCCAAGGGTCCAGAGGCCAACTGACTATATAGACTCAGCTGGAGACAGAAAATACATGTTATGTATTTTTTCAATGGATTCTTCCATTTATCCTGTTAAGAAGTAGTGACTCCCCAAATCAAATGTGAGTTAGGCTAGAATTTTAATCGTACTAGAAATGTTGCCACTGCAATTGGTGTTTGAAGCTCTCCTAACTGATAGTTATGCTATTTGTTCTACTGTGAATGCAGAGAACCAGCGACACAGAAACTGGAGCTGTGGATAACAGGACAGGCACAGTGGCATGCAGGCAACTCTGTGAGCAGTTCCTGATGAAGTGGTACATATGTGTCCTCTTTTTGGGGATGCTGGTGTCAAGGGGAATCCTGGACCTGTTCTGATAACCCAGAGTTTAAAAGCAACATTCTCATGAACCTTATATTTCTTTTTCTAATTGCCCTGAGCGGTCTCTCTGGGGGTACTGGCATATAAGAATATGTCTGTTGGTATTCTAGTATTAGTTACTAGGACTAATTTAGGAAAATTACATAATTCTTTATGCTATAGCAGAAGAACTTTTATTACTCTCTTTTATATTTTTCTAGGAAAATAAACGTGGCTGCAATTGGAGATTTTTTTTACAATGAAGACATGAAATAAGCAAAAAGCAGTTTTGTATGTACTTTCAGGGTTTGAATTTAAGATAACTAATGAAGAATTTGAAAACTTCTGGATTGATTTCCTTCAGACATGCAAACGTACAATGAATTGAACATGCTGCTACTATATAAATGGAATAATAATAAGAGTTTTTAAAAAATGTATGGTTGTTAGTATTTTTTCTAATCCATTGAATCTGATTTGCCATTCCCAAGCATTTTACAGTACCCTCAATTGTGTAGGAACCCAAGTGTTTGATGTAAGAATGTCATCAAACTTGAATTCTCCCACTGTGATGGACATTGGATACAACTGGACGCTTCCAGTGAGTGGCTGGGAGCTGCCACATCTCACTGAGGCAACCTGAAGCCCTTTCAAAACAGGGTTGGATGAAAAGTTCATCAAACAAGTCCTAAATCATTTGTCTTCAGCTCTATATGTAATAAACTGATAGGAATTTCACCTTCTCCTTTGTAAACCTGCGTGGACTCTGGAGCTCTTTCATAGCCTTTCACTTGAGTAGTTGGATGGATGAGTGGTGGGGTGATGGCATCAGCCAAAACTCACCAGAGCTGGGTTAACACTGTACTTTCACAGGCAGATTTAACTTCCTTCAATGGGAACACACACCATGCAGTCACATTCTGATTTTCCTTCTGACAGTGCAAATTACCAGACCTGAAGGTTCTCCTTGCTAAAAATAGTGTCTGGCAAGAATATGATTCTACTTGCATAAATTAAAATTTGAAAAAAGACCAAAGCATGTTGTTTATAATCTTCTTAAAGGTAAAGAAAACTCCAGCATGTCTAAATATACCCAGAGCAGCAATTTTAAATATTTTATAAGTAGTAAGGTGTTCAATAACAATTTTAATGCTAAAAAATGCAATGGTTTATTGGACTAATTCAGGTACTTTTCAGTACTTAAAATCACATAATTTTTGTTCAAATTGCCAAATATGCACAAATATGATACTTCAAAATTTATAACAGTAGGAAAAACACTAAACTTTCCGGTGCAAAACACTTTACCTCAATGCAAAACACAGGGAAGAAAGGTCAGCAACACCTAACTGTTTTTTCAAAGAAATAATAAATACAAACATTCTGCACAATAGTACAGTAGTAGCAGATGTGATGTTATCAGGCTTTGACAGTATTTTCACATAAATTATTGTGTAAGCACAGTTAATCATTATGTACAGGTGGTCAGCCACCTGTTTAATTCAGTTTCAAGCTGATTTACACAGCTTTTAAGGTAAACAATTCCCCCCTCCAAAATTACAGTTTTGCCTGTGTATCAACTAATGTGGACAATTTTATTTCCCTTCACTTCCCACCACCCTGCAAAGACACAGAGAGAAAGTTGCAGCTTCTACTCCCCCTTTATGGCCTGGTTTTAGCTGCCAAGTTGTAGAAGTGCCATTATACAGGTAGTAACAGATGGTTCCAGCCCCTCCAAAATGAATTTTTACGTGCTATGTGAACAGTGGTGATCTCATCCCTTGTATTTCTCCATTGTGCCTCTAGCTCCATGTTTCTGGTAGCACACTGCAACCTGTGAGAAAGACCAGCCCCACCTGACAAGACAACTCCTCTTCTGCAGGCCTTATACAACCCAAATACTTACGACATAAAGATCCTGGTTATTGCTTGGGTAGCCCTGATAATTAGCACATGGAAGTTGTGTAAGAAATGCTGACAGCTTTGCAGCAAAGTAGAAATAAAGAAGCAATCTCAGCACATCTGCAAGTGGGGATCCCAGCATCAACATGAGTTCAGTGCATGGCTATGCTGGTGCTAATATGTGCAGGGAAATTATTTTTCACCCTACTTTTGGACAGATTAGACCTGCATTTCAGTCTATGTTTTTCATCTCGTTGTTATCTGATTGAACCTGTATCATACCCTGGAATAGTTTAGCACTGTTTGTCACTGACCTTCCTTGTTTTCTTGGGTTTTTTGTTCCTTTTTTTTTAATACTCTTTTACCCTTAACTTGAGGTAAAGATCTAAACTGGATAAACAGCCTCTGTTCCTAACAGGCATATTAAAATCCATCAAAACATCCAGAGAACTGTTAATATTATTAAGCCTCTTCTGAATTCCTTACTATATTTCCCTTACTTGTTTTAGGGCTATCAGCAGTCTTTTCAACTTGTGCCCTAAGTACAGGGAAGAACCGAGAGGGATATTTCAGGGATATGGGAGAGATCCACATTATACAATGTACCCCAGCCTCTAGTTTATCTCAGCAGCACATTTTTAATCTATTGCCATCATCTCTATTTTTTACCATTGCCCAAACTCATCCCTGCATTTACCAGCTCAGGTGGCTGCAGCTTGCCCATCCTTGTAGCTGGTCCTCACAGCTCACTTGCTGGTGAAGACTTCAAAGGGCCAAAATATTTCCCTTCTTTCCAGCTCTGAAATCTTCCTCTGCTACTGAAATGAAAAATATAAAACTGTCAACAAAAGGAGAGTCGAGGCACATTTTCCCTGGTCCCTTATCCAATTAAAAAACCTGCTGAGGTAGGCAAGGTAAAAGTGCAACTTCTGAAAGGTTGCAAAAGTTGGTTTTTTTGCTGTTGGTCTCTATTAACATGTAACAGAAGCTGAGTCATTCCTTTAGAGTTGGATGTTGCGCAGCTGACATAGAGAAATAAAAAGGTATTAATCTGTTGATTTAATATACCTATGGAAAGAACAAAACCCACATTTTCTATTCAATTTTGTAGAACTGACCCACATGTGAAAGGTGATGGTGTGGGGTCTTTGGGGAACAGGGTTAAGCTGTGACCATTTGCAATATAATGCTGTTTGGACATGAGTTTTCCTCTCTGCCCATCACCCAAACTACCTGTGTGGCTGGCAGGGAAAGCACATGCCTCTCACAATAGGGGAAGAATTTGGCAGAAATATAAAATGAAGTGCTGTACAGAACTACAGGAATTACAGAATTACAGAAGTTTTAGTATTCCTCATTTAGGTTATGGGGTAGGAATAGGGACAATATGTGATTAAGGAAATACATCCAGTGTCTGGAAAGAAGATGGGCTGATCAGAAAGGCTTTTGCTGTTGCAAAGTGGTGAGTGAGTGGTGGTGACAAGTACGTTTGTCTCCTGTTTGCTTGTCTAGTTTCCTGGAGGGTCCCTAAGGGTTAAGTCTGCCTGATAGTTTAGGAGTTCATCCAGAATTCTTCATCTCCATGCGCCCAAGAGCAGACATTGGGTGCCACCTGGAATTTTGAGCTGATTCCCCAGGAAAGTTGTAATAGCATCAATTCATTTGCATGGGATTGAACAGAGGTGGAATTTTACTTGAGTGTTTTGTTGTTTTGCAAAGAGTCTGAAATGAATTTTTGTGGTTAGAACTGGGTTAGTGTATAGGTAACAGAGGTTGCCTATTTTATTGCAAGCTGTTAGCCCTGTTGAGAGGGTACAAGATTTGTTTGATTGTACCTGACTATCATCTTAATGTGTCGTTTACCTTACTGCTTCTCCATCACTGCTCCCTGTCCAAATATTAGCAGGTGTGTTTGCACAATTATAAATACAGGACCACAGAAAATGTTCATGGCAGTGGTCACTTAATGAGGGAACTTATTTAATTGAAATAATGAATCTGAGTAAGTTCCTACTCTGATGCGATCTGACAAAAATGATCATAGGATAAAATTGCTGCTTGCTGATCCCCACCTATCTTACATCTCAACTTGCAGCAAGATTGAGGCAAACTGCACCAATTTACTGCTCCCAACTGCCTGATAATGGACACTTTGCTGTGCACTCTCCCTTCATTACAGCACAGGTCATGGCTGTTAACAGGGCTCTTGCCACTTTTGACAGATAGTCACTACCAAGATGAATGGCACTAGCCACATGACCACTTAGTACTATGCTTTCCCTCTCTAGCACCTTTAAAGCACTTATATTTTTTAAAAACTCACTTCATCCTTTAACTGTTTATTAACTAGGGGAATCAATAGGGATCTGCTGAAACTGAACTCATGCAATTCTTCTAAACTTAATTGGGTGCATCACTATGAATACATCTGGGCATTTGTTGCATGCCAGTAGTGAGAGATTCATTTAAGCATTTATTTTAAATTCCTTAAGGACTTTCAGACAGTTTGCTCAGATTTTCTGTGTGTACCCTAGTGCCAAGTTTTAGAATGATTAAAGGCGTAGGAACTGCAAGGACTGAATCATAACACTAATTATCAAATTTTTTTGAAAATATTTGTGCTTGAATTTATGGCTTCTTGAAATGGAAAGTATTTCTATTTTTCATATTTCCTATGTCTGCTTTTATCACTGTCAGACTAAATATTAACAATTTTCTTTTTAACAAATTTGTGTTTTACTAACAGACGTGGGAAAGCATACTTTAAGCTTGCAAATGCCTAGCATTTAACAAATAAGTTGCTTAGGTGCATTCAGTTAGCTAAGAAAAATTGTTTCTGAGACAGTGCCAGGCATAGTCTGTATTTTTGGTTAGCTCACTGCATTAAAAGACAGATCAGTAAATAGCATTTATTTTCAAAAACAGTAGGAGTGATTAGACAGTGAAACTTTTTTAATAACATGCACTCCTGCGGTTTTTTTGCCAATGCTGATTTTTATTGAAATCTCCCAGAATTCATAGCTATAGAAATAGAAAATTTGTTCTTTCTATCAGCCAGGATGCTTTATTCCTGGCATGGAGTGCATCAGGACTAGAAGCTGACAGAAGTGTGATCAGCCTAAACAGGTTTTTATGCTGAAGGTCCTGCAAAATCTGAAAGTCTTCATGGTTTTGAAGGGATTTCTTGAACGAAAACCATCAATTGGTTGGTAAGCATATGAGAGGTAATAGGTGTGTCAGGAATATCAAGCTACTTTTTAACAACTGGATAAGAAAGTTATCGTGAAACTTAGATTTCATTACAACTCTCATGGAAATTCTCTGACCAGCCTTAGGTTACTGCACCTACATGCACCATTTTAAGCAGCAGCATACAAGGAACTACACATAATCTGAATACACGTTGATGAGCCTTGATTGAAGTTCTGAAGCACTCAATTCCTTTAGGCTCTTTGGCAGATGTATGTAAAACAGACAGGTGTGCTAGAGAAGACCAATGCATTATCTGGTTTGATGATGATCTGTTTTCTTTTTGGGATATCTGTTTTTCTCTTCTTTATTCAGCCTATGTATGTATCTCTTTCCTATTTTGGCTTTTCTGTTGTGCTTCCTCCTGTAGAATTGATAGAGCTGAGACCCTAAAAACAGCGTACTGTGAGGCATGTGCAGCCAAGGAGGCTCCTCTTTTTGTTTCTGCTCCTCTCCTTTCTCCAAATCTGAAGGAATAAACAGAAGGCTGGGAACTTAAGGTTTTCTTTCCTCACCTTAATTCAAGGTATAAAAATAAGGGTTTCTGACTGAGTGTCTCCAAGAGCCAACTACAGTGTAAATGTCTCTCTTTCCTTCACACGCAGTAGACAGTGCTGTTTGGATGACAAAAGTGGGTGTAGAGGAAAGGATTCACACAAGATGGAGACTAGGACTGCTAGGAAGTCTTTTCAGCCCAGAAAGTGAATACTGCTCTCTCCTGTCCAGATCTGCAACTCCAAGTGATTTCCAGAATCTGCTTCTTCCATCTTTGTGGTCCATGTGCCAAAACTCCTGTTTGCTCTTCAAAGGGGAGATGATGTTTTTTCCTGCTTTTGGTGGAATGTGTGGAGAATCACTATCTTCTATCCCTTTGGAATAGAAGGCTGGTGGATTTTCACACCTTGCCCTGTCAGCTTCTTCATCTCCTGTGCTGGCCTGTGTGCCTCAAACCCCAACTGCTGGTAAAGAAGAGAGGAACAGGAACCCATGTGCTATAGGCCAGACCACACTTTCTGGCTTCAATTACACTAGCAAGAATTTTTTTCAGACTATAAACAAGAAAATTCACCCACAAAGTTGTGATTCATAGGATCATAGAATAGTTTGGATTGGGGGACCTTAAGGATCATCTAGTTCCAACCCTCCTGCCATAGGAAAGGGCACCTTCCACTAGACCAGGTTGCTCAAAGCCCATTCAACCTGGCCTTGATTCCTTTGTATTTTGTTATAAAGAGAAAAGCACTTTGAGTGTTTCTGAAGTGGATTTTTTTTTTCTCATGTTAACACAAGGAGGTGTGATGTTCCTTGATTCTATAGGTTACTACAGTGTCACTACCAAGTGAAGGAGACTATTACTCTAAAGGCAGACCTGTATCCATGGCAACATGCATTTCAACATGTATATTTTCAAACATATGAAAGGAAGCCCCTTTATATAATATTTGCTTCAACATAATCGTGTGTCCTGTGACACATCAGCTGAGATGGCCGTGATCTCCCTGCTGGTGCTCCACGCTCCGTCTGTCACGCACAGCCACCCGAAGCGGCCATTTTGCTTGTCAAGGCCTCACGTTTGTTCTTTCCTGTTTTGTTTTTCTCCTTAACCTGAAATAAATACCACTCAGATGGAAAGCACATGACTGCTCTGTGGGCATGGAGAGATAACCATAACAATCATTATGGCTTCGATTAACAGCAGCAGTGACCTGGGGGTCGGGCATTTCTCCAGCATGAATGACCGCATGGGTTAAGGGCCCCCTGCTCAACACTGGGTCCTCAACTCTTTCAGCTGGTCATTAACAGGCAGAAATGCCAGCTCTCAGGGCCATTATTGATTAATTAATGCAGACTATAAAACAATTTTCATGTTGTTTCAGTCTATAAAATCTCCATCAATTGCATAGCATTTCTGAATTGAAAAAATTCATGGAAAAGTTATTTCGTATTATTTATTAATTTGCCTGCTTAATATGTATACATAATTAATGATACAGAATGATTTTAGGGAAAGATCTAATAGAAATAATTACACTGAACTCACAGGCTTTCAGGGTTACAAGAAACTGTCACTCAGTTTACACACAATTAATGTTTTTCACTCTGTGTAATTCTTGATCATTTCACTATGCTTTGCTCTTGACAAACAGTCAAATTATGTGGTTACAACTGCTATTAGATTTACATTGCATTGTCTAATTCACTTTGCCTCATGAAATTAGATGAATTATTAAACACATAATCTGTTATTCCCTATTAAAATTAATTGATTTCCATGTCAGTTTAAAACTAATGAATTGTCTGGGGAGATTCTCATAAACCTCATCACATAACAGAAAGATTGTTTTATTTCTCATAATTTCTGATAATGATCTTTAGAATACAATACCTCTATGCTTTCATACATGAGTAAATATATACAGGTTTTTCAGCTTTTTTCACAGAATGTTTGTTGTACATACATGAAAAAAAAAAACAAGACAAAACAAACTAAGGCAAAAAACAAAACCAGGAAGGAAGGAAGTGGAGGAAGTGGCGGAAGGAAGTGGCGGAAGGAAGTGGCAGAAGGAAGGGAGTGGCGGAAGTGGTGGAAGTGGCGGAAGTGGCGGAAGTAAGGAAGGGAGAAAGAGAGAGAGAGAGAGAGAGAGAGAAAGAGAGAAAGAGAGAAAGAGAGAGAGAGAGAGAGAGAGAAAGAAAGAAAGAAAGAAAGAAAGAAAGAAAGAAAGAAAGAAAGAAAGAAAGAAAGAAAGAAAGAAAGAAAGAAAGAAAGAAAGAAAGAAAGAAAGAAAGAAAGAAAGAAAGAAAGAAAGAAAGAAAGAAAGAAAGAAAGAAAGAAAGAAAGAAAGAAAGAAAGAGAAAGAAAGAGAAAGAAAGAAAAGAAGGAAGGAAATTGGGTAAATTGCTGGTGAAGTGAGGTAATGTCCTCCTCAAACTAAATTGCACAGATTATGTGACCTCTTTAAGTGCAGAAAACTATGAGCAATAGCTTCTGAGAGACATATTCAATACGACATTCCTCACAGTATTAATATTTAAGGGAGTGGTCCAGCTGTGTCTGAACTTACAATTTATTTTATTAACTAGCTCTTTTATTCAGATGTTCTCTCCTCATCTCACCTCTCTCCCCAACTTCTTTTCTAGGTTGGTTACTTTAATATTGCTGAATTCAGCTGCGTGTTTTGTAGGTTTGACTTCATTATATTCCTTTGGACATATATAAAACCCCATTCAGCTCTTTTGTCTGTAAGCAGCTCCATTGCTTCATGCAACACAATTCACCAACTCACTTCTAATACTCCTGATTGCAGTGCTCATCTAAACTAGTGGCACTGGCATCAAACAGTGGTCTCCAGTGTGTAGCATTGACACAATAGCTTCCCAGGGTTTTGAGAAAGCTGCTAATTTCACCTTTCAGCTGAGATAAAGCACTTGCAAAACTGTAGCAGTCCAACAGTGTTCCACAACATTAAAGTTCCTAGGATTTCAGTTGAATAGACTTTCTCTGATTTATTTCTTTCTACAGCTCATTCCCATTTTATGCGTATGATTGTTATTTACCGAGAAACAAACATTATTTATGCCTTACATTTTAAAAACCTTGAAAGGTTATAAATTCCCTGACTTCTTTCTAACTCTGGCTTCTAATGCATTTTTTGACTTTTCTTTCTTTCAAATCTCAGAGAAATAATTTCAAACAAGCCCAATTATGCTTTCTTCTAACGTCTTTATGTTTCACTTCAATTGAAATAATGTAATGGCATGATGAAAATTAAAAATGTTTGAAGGAATAAAAATAGTGTTTTGCTATTGTTTTCACAGACTTATCATGCATAAGCCCACAAATATGTCTAAATAATATTTATAGTATAATGTTAAGCAGTTTGCAAAGCTTATTGAATTTTACCCTGCATTAGCAGTTTGAATTTCTAAGAATTTGAATTTAGACAAGGAGGAGTTACAATCCTTTTAGAAATGTTTGGCTGAATACATAAAGCATAGTGTAATGGGAGAATGAAAATGCCTGTAGTTAATCAGTATACTGATATCCAAGCTAAGGTTTTGTTTATATCCTTCTTTCAGACTGCTGAAAGATATGTTGAGTTAAGGGATGCTGATTATTCCCTCCAAAGCCAATTTGTCTGATCTGCTGTCTGGCGTGGGTATCACAGCTATTCTTTACAACTATTATTATCATAGGATACAGATACTTTTTGCATAAATTGCATCATAAAATGAGTGACGCTGAGGCACTTCATAGAGTCCCTGTGAGTCCTTCACAAAGGTCATCATCACGGAGTTCTGCTAATAGGAAAACCTGAGTAAGACATTGCTTTATTTTTCATTTTGTTTTTCACTATCACTCCCCATCTCACTTGTGGCAATAAGTCTCCACTGATTCATTTTCACCAAAAGTCGCACAGTAACTTGCAACATTTTGTCCTGTAGTGTTGCAAAAGGGCTTCATCTGTGAGCTCCCAACTGCATTGTCCTGGACAAACACAGCTGGAGCCTGACTCATTAAAGACCTTAAACCATAGGGTGAAGGACCTAGCATGGTATTCTATGCAGAGAAGAAACAACTTGACAAACTCTGTTTTCCCCAGGATCAGCTACATTTTGCTGATTTGTCGCATTTCCTATTTGCTCACAAGGGTGCTGACTCCTCACACACAGCGTGTCATTACGAGGGTCCTGTCACACCCAGGTGGCAGATTGCTGTAGTGAGGTCTGTCACCTCTCTGTACTACGGTGTGTGGTCTCCCATGTTCAGTGGAGCAGGGCAGGGACAAGATTCACACCTACAGAAGAGGTTCCCGTGGGGTTTTCAGGGCTTGTTTTTTCACACATTGTACTTCTGCTCTGCATTTAGATGTGGTGAAACGGATGTGGTGTGCCAGGTACTCCAATGGCCTTGAAGACAGAAGCCAATGGTCGTTTGCAAGCAAAGCCTGAGGTGATGAGGTAGGCCACCACAGAAGTCACGTACATCACCAAAGTTACTTCCACTCTGCACTCTTTCCTATACCTGAGGGGCGGCCGCTGTCTTGTGAAGACCAGGTTCGGCTGAAGCCTGAGAGATGTGTCTTAAAACACAGACAAAAAGCTTTCCACAGGAGCTGTGACCTTCTGGGAGGTGAAACAGGCCCGTGAAGATGGGTAGTCCTTGCTGACTCTGTCTTTTCTTTGGACTCCATCCCTTTGCAAGTAGTGGGACTAGCTCAGGGGTCACATGAGGTCTTTCCCCAGGCTCAGCCCTACGGCTGGGAGCAGCTGCTGGACCTGACCCACGAGCCTGCAGAGCCAGGGCTCTCTCTGGGCTGGTAGGAGATGAAGATTGTCACTTAAAAGCATGATGTGCCTCCCCAGGGAATAGGAAATGAGAGGAAGGGGAGGAGCTCAAGAAGTTCAAGACCTGAAACCTTCATCTGTACAAAGGATGAGGACTGCCCTGAGTGAGCCTGTGAGGCCTTCCCAAATCTGAATTTGGGGACAAAAGCACAATCGCTATTCCCCCATAAAAACCCCACCAGTCTCTACAGTGCAATGTGATATTTTTATAGCTCCAGAGTGGGGGTATATACCCACCTAATAAAGCCATTTCCCTAAGTCAACACGGTAAAACATAGTTTATACACTATCAAGATCCAAAAATCTTGCTTGGTATTATTAGATAATAAGCTAATAATAAGCTAATAAGTAATAAGAAGAAAATTAAGTCTCCACCTACCTAGTAGCATTCCAGCTGCAACAAAGCTCCAGGGAAATAAGTCTCTTTGAAAGACACTGTGGAAAATATGTTTATTACAATATTCTTGCATTTATTAAGAACAATACAAAAACCTCACTTAATATCAGTGATTTGAACCTTTATTTCTCTTTATAATAATTTCTTTAAAAAAATATGATCCAAAAGAAAGGTATTTTGATTATTTATTATTTATTCAATAAGTATGTGTATAATAAATTCAAGAAAGTGTTTACTAGATGATTAAGACTACTATTTATTACTTGCATTGCTTTAGCTTTTGGTACAATTATTATTTTCTGAACTGGAAATGACAAATGAGAAAATAATTCTCCTTCTAATTTCAACAGTCCCATCAGTTTTGTTAATACAATTTCTTCTTTCCTTATATTGGAAAATAAAGAAAAGCCATATATATATATATATATATACACACACACATACATATATATGTTTCCTCCATCGACTACAATATTCAATGTAATTTTCCTGAAGGGGTGTAAACAATAAAATATTGTTGTTTACAAAAAATGATATAAAATTAAATTTAAAAATCTTTGAAAACCAAGATAGAGGTATTTAAAGCCAAATTCTATTTGGGACCATTTTTAGTTCTATGTAAGCATTATTGAAAGTTTTGTAATCATCCTGAGTCCAAAATGCCATGCAGAAATATGTGGCAGCTTCAGTTACTGAGGTGATTCCTTCAAGAATGCAAATCTTTTGTTTTAATGTGAGGTTTTTCTCTCAAATTATTGAAGTAGGAATAGAATCTGTCCCTTTAGACACCAAGTAAATTCTTTGATTTGTTCGTATGGAGTCAAATTTCATAATTTCTTTGTGTGCAGAGTGTAACCAGTTTATCAAGAAAAGGTAGCATGATGGCAGCTTGAAAATTTTACAGCAGTGAATGTTCAAATGTTAAACAATGAGGAGCAGACTGAATGTTGGCTTTGATGCCAATAATAATATATAAAGGAAAACAAATATAAAGCTTTAAAACCTTACAGATGTAAAAATATATGTACTTTGCCATCAAAATCAATTGGCAAAGTAAAAAAAATATAAAAATCTTCATACACACCCAAATGCATAAGCTTGCAAAGAGAACAAAGACTGCTATAAATATTCCAAGAAGCCAATAAAAAAACTAGGAGTGGTTAGTTCTCCTGTGTAATGGGCTGCCATAAAAGCTTTTATTGTTAAAGGAGTTACTTTACTAAGAGCTGTATGAAGAAAACTGAATGAATGTGAAAAATTGCATGCAATAACCTGAACTGAAAGATGATTATCAGCCTCTGAGTTCTATGCTTTTGAGTGGGTGCTGCTGTTAGAAGATTGCAGTTGTGGTTAAAGAAAAGCTTGTTTTGTACTACTATCCCTCCTCCAGGTATACAGAGAGTCACTGTGTTCTTCTCCAGTGCCTTTGTCTGTCCATATTAAATGTCATTTTTTTAAAATTGAAGGGCCTGATCCTGCAGTTTTTCTTTCAGGAGGCACTTCAGTGCACTGGAACATTTCCACTGGAATAAACTTTCGGATTTAAGGGTCTGATGGCCCAGTCCTGGACAGAGAAGCAACCACTACCCACTCTGCCAGCTGTGTTGCACTGAGCTGAAGAGAGTGTTAGCCTGCAGGCCAGAGTTTGTAAGTGAAGCTTGACCTAAACCCACAGAAATTCTCTCGCATGACTCAGATGAGTGCTGAATCCACTACTTCCCAGGAATAAAAACAGGTTTTCCTTCTGTGATTGTTGATATTTTTTTTTCCACTTAGTGAGGTATTTACAAGTACATCACATGCACACATTGGTAAAAAGCAAAACCCTTAAAAGCTGTTTCACTTACAGCTGCAAAGGAAGGAAGTAAAAGCCATAGTTATTTCTATACTTCACTATATGGGAGGCTCTGAGTGCTGTGCTAATTAGGACCTTATCAGTGGCTAAATGAATAGGCAGGTATCCTGTGCATTCCATGCCACTTCAAAGGGCACTCCAAACGGAACATTTACAACGTCAGGCTTTAGATATTGCCACTTTACAGAATATCTTTCTGCCTTTGATTTTTCAGCTATTTTTTCCTCCACCACTTATCAAACACAAAAAGAGCAGGGGATGGCTGCAAATCAGAAATCCACTAGATACATCTGCTTAGAATTTCCATGGAAAATGCTAAGACACTATGCTTGAGGCCTCTCAATGTTCCACGTGCATTCATAATTCCTTATCGTCTTTCTGACTTTTGCAGAGATCAGGTAAAAGAGAAAAACACTAACATCAGTGTTGCTACTTTTCTTTCTGTTCTATTTCTAAGGACTAAAGTAGTCTGAAAGGAAAATTGAAAGGAAGATATTCTTTGATCTTGTGCAAAATCATCACAATGAGAAATTGAAAGCACAAGAGTTGAATGTGTTTCCCTAAATGAGAACCAGATTGTCCTAGATTGGCTCAAATTGCCTTCTTTTTCTACAAATCTCTACGAATTGGTATGCTGTGTTAATATAATTTTAAGTAATATTGATATTTATTCCCTTAATTTATCCTAATAAAAATACCATTCAAAATCTCTGAAGCACTAACTCATTTTCAGTGTTACCAGACCACATATAAAGTTTAGCTAATTCTCCATGCCAGACACTATTCTTTATACAAATAAGTTTTTCCCTGCATTGGCCATTAGGCTAATGGCCTCGGAGTTTAACAAATAAATGCTGCTGCCAGTGTACATTGAACACAGGAGAGAAAGTGCTGTACCACAGCAGAAGCCTATTCCAGTGATGTGAGGTTCTTCTGAAGAGCATCTAGCATGCAATCATCTCTCCCAAGAAAACACCTCTTGGACTGCATAAATGCCCCTTGGGGAGAGAGAAGGTTGGTTTCAGACCCCATGATTCCCTAGATATAATTTCTGCTAAACAACCATAAATTGTATAAACTAGACTCCCCAAAAGAAAACATTTCCAACACAATCCTTACTTCTCTTTATCTATGTCTGCTTCTGGAGGCAGTTCAGTGGGTCTAATCATGTACTCCAGGCTATTTTAACAACTTCAAAAAGGTGCAGCTAAGTTGGCTCTTTATTATTATCAGGTAGTGTATGTGATTTGTACCTAGGAGACTGAGGATACTGCATGTCTGATCTGTCTTCTGCTTACAAATCTCACTGGCTCTCACCAGGAGAACAGGCTGCACATGTCCTATTTAAATGGGCCATTTTTGCTACTTAGCATCTGGAACTTTTCTGAGCCCACATTTCCAAGAGGGAATAGTGGGTACCTAACAGAGAGCATTTGGCCAGGAGTATTAGACAGAGCCAAATTTGTCACTTCTAGCTGGTGTGTCCCAGATAGAGGCCACCTTCCACAGGGAAATCAACCACATTTGCCTCCAGCCCTGGCCATTCAGACAGTTGGTATAACATTAGGCTGGGAACAGAATACTAGAGGGATAATAGGATATAATAGGATATATATTCTCAGCAAAACTTGTGACTGGTGGTGATGTGGCTGGAAACTAAAAGCACTCCTGGGTATGTGGGATGGAGATCATAGTTTGGCATATCTCTGCATCCCATCTGCCTGCTGCAGATCCAACCTAAGCTGCTTTCTAGTGCTTGCACAATACGACTCCTACAAACCCCAGTTAACCTTAGTAAACACATCACTTGTTTGCAGAATTTCCGGTTGATATTATGTTCTGCTTCTCTCACTGTCATTTGTCTGGGTGAGACAATAGGTTGCTGAAGACCAGCCTCAAAAACCTGGGTGTATTCCAGCAGGAGGAAGTCTTCTGAACATCACACTGAGCTGGATAAAGCAGAAGGCTCCTCCAAGCTTGCAGGCAGAGGAGCAGCTGCATGGCAATGATTTCACAGCTTTCTCAGGCTTTGAAATTCCCTGCAGTATACTTAGAAACTTGTTGGGTATCTTAAACCACAATTTTGCTAAAAGTAGCAGTGCACATGGGTCCACCCATAATACTAGCAATACTATGGATATGCTTGAGAAGTATCAACATCTCAAGCACTGCAGAACCATGAAATTTTGTTTCCCAAAATTGGAAGGTATCTTCTTATCTTCCCACTCCTGAGCATTGCCTTACTGCTCTGCGGTGAGTTCCTTAAGCTGCTTGTAATGCAACAATGTTAAGTAAAGAGGTGAACCCTTGACATTCCTCAAAAAATCAAGTGTATTCTCAAAAGTTCTCATAATAAAAAATTACTTACTGATTTAGAGAATTGTTATGGCTAAACAAAAGGAAATACCTAAAAGGCAAGTGCTGTAACATCACTCAGGGAAACTTCCATTGCAATTAATGAAAGTTTTGTTTGAGAAATGACTTAATATTGGATCTCCAAAGACATAATTAAGGAACAAAGGCATTATCATGTTGGGTGGCATGGTCACTTGTTTAAGCAACAATGCAATATTTTGTTTATAATGAGAGCTTATTGAGTTTTGTTGCCTTAAGTTTTCAGCTTCTACTTCTGTTTTTTAGAAGACAATGGGAATGGCTTAAAATAGTAAGAAAGCTACTAAAATTGCTATGGCTGCTGTGGTATTACAAAGACACATGTTGGCTCCCTATGTATAGTGTATAATATACTTTTAACCTGTCACCAAACACAGAGAATTTTACAGGTAAAATGCAAAGGGATGCATTTAGTAGCTATCAAATGAACATTTTTTTTGTTGTACTTGAAAGTAGCTATTTAACTTAAAATACTAATTTATTAAATTATAAATTAATGTATGCTGCATCAAAAATGCTTGCAATTCCCTTCTGTTATTGCATGAATCATTCTAATGCAAAGTTACAGGTTTCTGGAACATAATGAAATTCAAACTTGCATTCTTAGTGCAGTTGCCATGGCCAATTCAGCTGAAAATGAGAATTATAGTGAGAGCATTTCCTGGTCTTTGACCCCTCTTATAGGGTTTTTAAAAGCAGGTTTTGTGGAGCATTAACCTCATTCCCAAGCAATTCATTTCTCTGAGTAATATGAGAGGTGTTAAAGCACTTCAATAAAAGGAAAAGTATTTAAACATCTTTTATTCGATGTTTCAAAAGACTGGACATTTAACTTCAAGGATTTCTGGCTGTGTAATGTGAAAGACTGACAATAGAACCAACCAAAATAAAGTATAGTCTCTAGTATATATACATAATGCCTCGTGACAGCTAGGCAGTAAGGGACAGCCATATTTGACAAGTTATAGTTACATATATACTCTGCATTTGTTTCTGTTTTACTGTAACTGCACACAGAAAGAAAGAGGTGAAGAGAAGAAAAGAAAAAAAGCTCAGACCCTGGACAATGAAAGGAAATTTCATGGGACTTGATGGTATTCCATGAACCTAAGAGGTGATCATATGTATTCAATAATGCCACTGAATGGTCCTGAGATAAATTGAATTGCTTTGAATGTGTAAAAAGTCTGTAGTGTAATTTCTTTTCCTTTTGGATCCTTTGTAACTTTCACTAAATTATGCCCATGAATTCTTGTAAAAGCAAACTCTGCTGAGGTAAATGAGTGTTGTTTTATACGTATATATCTCAGAAATCAGTTTTATCCTCTTCAGCACAAAGAACAAGTGTGCATGAATAACAAACCCAAAATTAAATAGTAAAGATTGGATTCTAAGTATTAAATATTAGATACTGCATAATGAGCCTGCTCAGTTCCAACATTTTAGCTGCTTTATGACAGAGGTAAGAATGAGTCATTGCAAATACCATGTTATTAATGAAATGGACTAAATTGCTTATTACAAAGTTAGATCATATCCAGTTTTTGTCCCTATAAACTATATTGGAATTTTGCAGCTTTTGTTTTATTATTTCTCAGCTTTGACTAACAAGCACCAACTTATCACTCAGGTGGCTTGTCAGAGCCTATACTTTTCAGACAGTATTAGAAAACACAATGAACTTTCTGTGAAAAGTACTAAAGTAACTTGAAAAAATGATTTGAAGAAATGAACATCTATAACAAGCATTATTTCATTATTCTGAAAAAGAACTATGACATTGTCATGTAAAAAAGGTATACTGATGGAGGGAAAACTTAACAAAGCAAATACTTATTTTCAAGTCAAACTGCAAAAATGTGAGAAGTCACCTAATGTGTGAGCACCTTAATCTGTGGGTTTGCAGGCTTTTGAGGCAAAACAGTGGCAGAATGTTGTTATATTATAGGGCTTGTCTTGTCAGATACTGTTATGTGTAAATGAAATTATGTATGTGATGGGAATTAATGGAATTTCTCAAAAGGAAGCCAATTGTGTCTCATTGCATGCTTGAGACTAGCCCAGTATTTGGGAAGAATATCTCAGCATGTTTGTTCTCCCTTTTGGCTTATTTGTAAATATCCACAAACCCATGAGCTTGAATATAGCAATGCGTTAATTGCAATGCAAAAGAGAAATAAATATGCAGCTCTCAACACTATGTCTGGGGGCAGAGAGGCGTTATGGAAGGGTGCACCTCATGGAAGTGGTGAAGTTGCAGCTACAGACCCAGCTGGAGGTGCTTTCTTTGGGGAAAGCCAGACAAATTCATGGAGCATCTCCTCCAAAGGCTAGTAACAGTGGGGCTGTGTGCACCTCAGTAGATATCTCCCGCTAAAGAGCAAGGCTTGGTCACTTAGTGAAATGACTGTAGAATGTATCTTTGCAATAACAATGCTTTTATACATACAGAGGAGCCAATCCCAAAAGAAGGTACCCAAATGCCGCTGTAATTGAAGATCCAAAGTGTGTTAACTCCTGTAGACTGAAGAACCAAAACTGAAAATCTCCACAGCTGAATCCAACCCGAACATGAACATCTGTGAAATCAGATCAAGACGGATCTGAGCCTTTCTACTCCCTATGTTGTGCAGTGCACTCAGGTGCATCTATCATAAGTGTTGCTTCTCCTTACTGCAGGTTGTTGGACTCCTGGATGCTAAGAATTTTAAACTTTCTGTGCTTAAAGGCACAGACCCACAAGAGAACACTGCATGTGACTTGAGGCTGTGGAACAGGCTTCCAAAATTAATTGATAGTATTGAGGTTATGGATGTGTAGTTGGTTAGAAATGTGTGATATCCCAGGGTGGAAAACTTAAAGTTTAGGATTCTTGAATATAGACATAAATATGAAACGAAATGGAGGGTTTATGGCAGAGGCAGGTTGTTCTTCCTTACCTTCTTCCTTCTTCTTCATGGGTTTGTGTGATGTTTTGTAATTGGACAGAAAAGTCCACATTGCGGGCTTTGAGGGATCAGATATTGGTTTAAAAGGGAAAATAATCTAGGTGTCCTTTTTTAATTGGATAATTTAGTCTTAAAAGACCTTGTAACAAGAGATAGTTAGCCATTTTGTGTCTTGCTAATGAAAGGCTGCCGAACTCATAGTTGTGAGGCTGTTTCACCGATAAGAAATAATAAACACCTGAGTCCGAACATGAAATACTGTCTCAAGGGCCTTCGCGAGAAACTGATAGAGGTGAAAGAAAAATTGAAAAAACATACTGGAAATATGAAAAATAGAATTGCTATGTAAATACATTATTGCTTTCCTTATGCTACTGGAGAATAAAAACCCATCAGTTGGGGAACTGGTTTACAACAGAATGACAACTACTCAATACCGTGTATTTTTTGAGATGCAAATCTCTTTTGGAAAAGAAGAGAATGCAACTTAATTGACACTTTTGCAAGCAATGGTTGCTTCCTTTTCAAGCGTTCACCTTGCTGAGGAAAAAATTGAAATGCAGCCCAAGATGTAAAATATTGATGTTGCATTATTCAAATGAGAAAGCTTTGGTATGCGTCTCTTTTGTTTAATCATGCTAAAAGCAGAAGTGCACAGGGCATAAATGACAGAACAATAGGGCTCTTATGTATTTAAATGACATCAGACTCACAATGTAGAGCAGAAAATAAAACGCCTCTAAACTTAACATTTCCTAAAAATCACAGACACACAGAGAGATTAGGGTTTATTAACCGGATCCTGTTGTGGGGGTTTTTTATTAATGGTAGTCTTTTTGAGAATGATGTTATGCTTAAATGTGCTAATGTATACAGGAAAAATAATGATCTATATGTTAAGACCATAAGCTTAAAAGTTAGACAGTTCCCATGGAATCCTTTTTTTGGATAATTTTAATATCTCTGCTAAAAAACCCAATCATTATTTACATGATCATACACTGTATCTGTCACTAAACTTCTGCCTCTTTCAAGACTCAGGCTGGACAATGCTCACTTAACAAAACACTATTCAACACTACATTTCATCTCTATTCAGCATTAAATTTCATCTCTATTCAGCATGTGGCCTTATGACATGTTTATTGTATTCCTTGTTCTGAATGCCAAACTGTTAATACTCTCTTGTTTTTCTCCCTTTGTTGTACTCCTCACTGCAATATTTGACTGCATCACAAGCAATATTGAATTTATCTCAGAGCTCCTGTGAGGCAAATTAACTTTTTTCTGTGTTACAAATGAGAAATAGGTACTTATGCAGGATAAGGCTGTGATACTGAGCCCAAACTAAGATCCCCATAGTTCTGATTCTTCACAAATGTTATCTTTATAATTTTGGAAAAGTCTGCATTATTTAAGTGCATGTATTTCCTAACACATCAATATTTGGGTATTGCCAACACTTTCTGAAATTGATGTTAAAGTCCTATTCCCATTGTTTACAAATAAAACTAATTAGTATTACACTTAACCACAAGACAAAAATTTTTCACTGCTAGTATGGTTGAACACTGAAACAGGTTTCCCAGAGAGGTTTTGCATTTTTTATCCTCCAAATGTGATATCCAAAACCCAAGTTATCAAGATCCTGGGAAATGTTCTTTGGCCGACCCTACTCGGAGCAGGGGATTGGACTAGACAGTCCCCAGAGGTGCCTTCCAGCCTCATCTACTCTGTGATTTTGGGCTTCTTGTGAGATTTATTTAGGTCAGCTGAAAACATTTATAAGAAAGGAGATAGAAAATACAGATCATATTTATGCTTATCTCAAATTCATTAAAATCTTACACCGGAGTTGTTTTCATTTAGTCTGATGTTTCAGTTCAATGAAGATAATGTCAGCATAAATTTAAATTAATGAAAAAATATATAGATGTGTTTAATCAAACTTGATTAACAGTCCATATCTATTTTTCTTAGATTTAGTACAAATGTTGTGAAATGAATCTAAATATTTTCATATTTTTAAAGGTACCTTCAATGAAGGAGAGATGACTCATTTAAGATCATGAAATTTAGCAGCTTAAAAATAAAATTATAATCAGTTGCAGCGCAAATTAAAGAAGATTTATGGAAACAGCATGAATTGCATGCTTTAATCTAGGGAAGCAGGTTATTAGAATTCGGAAAACCTATCTATGTTCAAATTACTTCTTTTTGTAACATAGAAGAGGGAAAAATGCAAACTACTTATAATACAATATATCTTACAGTAAGTATACATTGGAGCATAATGCACAAGAATTGAAGGTTCTGTAGTTCAAGGCAGACATCTGAATGAACAGGTAGGGCACAGAAGGACTTGCCTATCCTCTCCCTGTCCAGGTGATGGCAGAGATCCCGTAGGACCCACATGGGAGCTGCACCACCTCCCACCCACTGAGGGGCAGAGGAGCATCTCACAGTGCTGGAGCACAGAACAAAGAGCACCTTCCTGCTCAGTGTTTCCTGCTGGGATTGGGGCTCCATGAAAGGGGCTGCGGGCTCTACACACTGAGATTGGAACTCTGTTCCCAGGATGGGATGCGGAGCTAGAGTCCCAGCTGGGCATTGCAGTTGGAGGACAGGACTATCAGGGAAGCTGAAGGTTCCTCAGCAGCTTCATCTCTCTGGCTAACGCCCAGTAAAACACCCCCTACTATACTACGCAGTCACACATATAATGTACCCACTGTGCTGTCCCATAAAAGAGCTCTCTGAAAGCTTTTGGCCAGTAACCTGGTAGATCCATAAGCTCTTGCACTGAGGTGTGTTATCACTCTTAAGATCTTGTATGGATTCCTTCAGTGTTGCTCAATGGGAGCAGTTTTAGAAACCAAAATTTGAAAATGCTGTCTTAAGCTCTGAATATTGATGTGATGCTTTTATCATGAAGAGAGGCCAAATGAAACGAAGCACGGTCTGCACAAGACAGGGATGACTATAAAATTCTCTTTGCCCACAAGAGGGTGCATCCCATACTGTGACAATTTTAGGTCAGGATAAAAATTCAGTTTAAACGGTCAATAAATGTGGTGCAAAACTGGTCACACTTTAGGTGCTTTCTCTTACACTGAACAAGATAAAAGGAAAAAAATCATTGTGTGGAGTTTCTAGAGACAAGAAAAGACAAGAAGATATAAAAACCACTGAACTCAACAAAATTAAACTCGGCAGGAAGATATAAAAACCACTGAACTCAACAAAATTAAACTCATATGGACTTAAATTGGATCAGAATGAAAGGAATAAAACAGAACATCATCATCATACTTTCTACAGGTCAAGACCCTATTATGCCTAGTGGTGTCCATCCACAAGCACTTATATCACTGAGTATTTGCCTTAATTATGTAATCTAGCGAAAATATCTTTAGAATTTATTTTTAAATATAAAAATTAATTTTGGGAACTTAACTCCAGAATTACTAATTACCTGGTAGATAATTGGAAGAAATAAATAAGCCTGAATTTAAAACCACTGTATTTCACTCTTGGTAAAATCCAAGAGTTGTGTTACCTCTACATAGTGCTGTCTAGCTTTACACATCTGCACATCGTTATATATGCATACCTTTGATCACACAAATGCACTTCTAAGGTGAAGAAAAAATGTAAATAAAAATGAGGAATTGTTGCACCACCTTTTTTTTTTTTCTAGATTAGCCAAATGTTTATTTCTGTACCTCTGTGTCTACCAAGGAATTAATTTCCACAAGTTCCCACCCTTAGTGCTTTAACTCCGTTGGCTATGGAAGCAATTTCAGAAATCTTTTAATCATCTCTAGACTCCATGTGCAAGACAGCAACATCCCAGGGTTTTAGACTTTGGGCTAGTAATACCTCATGACACATAGCAGTTAAAGAAAAGGATTTCCAAAAGACATGGTTGCTTTTAGGATTCTGGTTTCCCTATCTTTTCTTGAGCCCATCTAACAGCTATCCTGCAAAATAAGTGGGCATACAGCTCTGGAGAAACACAGCTGAAAAGCAAGTGGAATTAATCAAGTGCTCCTCAGTATCTGAAAACACACGGCTAGATGTGAAGGGAAGGAGAAAAACATCATAGTCTTTCTCTGTGTGAATGCCTTCAGTAAATGTTGTTAGTTTTAGTGGAGTCACACTGTTATCTGAATTTCTTCACATCTTCAGCTTTCTTACGGTGTCTGTTGGACTGATATAATAAACCAGATGTGCAGCAATGAAAGAACATGGGTCTTGAAAGAGCAACATCTCACTTATCACCTTCGATGGAAGAGGTTGTTACTGAGGATTTGTGGCCTTCCAATACACATGGGAAAATAGAAATGACAGACTGTAATTAAAGACTGCTTTAGTGCATGTGAAAAAGCAGACAACATGAAAATTTGAGGAGTGAATTTAATTCTCCCATTCCCAACCATTAAAGTGTTTGGCTTTGTAATTTCAATATTTTAACATCATTTTTGTTATGTTGTGTATATCTGTAGGACCCCACTTTTTAGTTTACACCTCCTGAGGGACTGAATGCTTCAGAGTTAATGAACTTTCTCATCAGTTGGCCATTAGTTTGAACTGAAGCCAACTCATCAGGATGAAAAGCATCTTGCATCTAATGGATGTTTGGGGTTCTGTATAGAATGAGTTTGGCAGGTCTCTTTCTCTAGCTGCCACAACACAAACATGCCATAATGCTCTGCACTAATTGGCAGATTCAGTGAAGAGGCCAAATGTTGGCTGATCTATTGAGTCTGATCTACCCTTTTTGCCCCTGGAGGAAATCTTCCACCTCAGGTATGCTGTCATGGTTTGTTAGTGTTTGTTAAGCTTACCAGACTGCCTTTTTCCCAAATCCAGAGGATATCCGTTATGAAGGATGTCTGGTGAGGCCTCTCATTATTACTAAAACCACACAACTATTTAAAGTTGCCATGAATACATTTTTTGCACATAGGCAAACATTTCATTTTAGCTCAACTGAATAAAATGTCACCTGCTACTATACTAAGCTTGGCAGCTACATAAGTTTGCAAAACTCCTACTTGCTCCAAAGAGAGTTTATCAGTTTATGCATGTCTAAGTTTATGTCCCATTCTTGTATCAACAAGTGTTTGTATTTACCCAGAGTTCTCTTATATTGTGATCCTTCAGCCTTTCATTTGTACATTCCAGGATATGTGTACATATTTTTTATTTTATATATATATATAGGTATGTAATATCAGTACATTCAATACTTCTTGGAGGAAAAAAACAAAAGTCTGTCTCTGCACATATTAATTGGAAATTCTTGGTATGTCAGTGAATGAACAGCTAAAAAGCATATTTTTTAAAATAACCTTTTTGATTTTTGATGATCCTTTTAAACTTTTTTTTTCCTCCATTAATATCATAAAGTAACTGAAACAACCAGATGGAAAGAATGCCAGACTAATATGGAAGAAAGACATCTGAGGTGCTGTTTAAGCCATGCCTACCAGCTTCTGCCTTTTCCAGGGAAGATTTCAGGAAGAGATTTACCACCAGAAATCAGTCACGTTGCCAGTGAAGCACAGAGAGCTTTAGATGCACATGTTGTCTGATGTATCCTGCTTTTGGATATCTCCCCCAAGTTGGGATACTCCATGGACAATTCTGTGGTGCACTCTGCTGGAAGGTACCTGTTCTTCCCAAGCAGCTCTTATGTTTTATGACTCAGGCAGCAAAACAAGATTCTGTTTGGAGCAGATTTCTGTTTGCTCCAGCTATTTCCAAAATAGAAATCTGCAGGTGAACTGTGCCAGCTTTGAAGGCTGGGTATTATATTTGCTTTGCTTTGTGGAACCTTCTCCCTCTTACAACCACAGCAGTTGGCCTCCATCCTCCTCTACTCCCTCCACTCATTCTTTCTCAGTGTTTGACTGTGCTTT
Organism: Melospiza georgiana; assembly: GCF_028018845.1. Classification (NCBI taxonomy): domain Eukaryota; kingdom Metazoa; phylum Chordata; class Aves; order Passeriformes; family Passerellidae; genus Melospiza; species Melospiza georgiana. Next base: position 31,955,479 of record NC_080430.1, on the reverse strand, counting down.
GGGCACTTACCCATGTGCTCTCTCCCTTTTATTCTCCTTCTGCTTTTATTTCTGGTAATGCAAGAAGATATTTGGTTTGTATTCATGACTTAATGTATAAAGCGCTAAATGGTAACATCTCTATCATTTTTGCCAATACAAATTATAACTTTTCTCCTGCCCTCATATGGAGCAGGAATTGTTTCTTTAACCACTACTTTTTTTTAAGTTACAGATTCTTTTTTTCTCCTTCAGTATTGATTTCAACTCAGTAGACCTACCCATTACCGCTCAAAAAATTTCATCATTATTTCAAGTTTATTTAGCCCATTTGACAGGAAAAGGTTTAGTGGTGTAACAGGGAGAGTAGGACATAACACCATACATAATTGAAATATGTTAGAAATGCATATTAAAAAATCTAAAAATGCATGATTGTACTTGCTAAACACATAATTCCAGTTTTAGAACAATTCATTAATACTAACCATTAAATATTACTAATATTACTTTAAAATACTTTTCAATTATGGATTTATTTTTTATGGAATTATAGCATAACCTGACTTGAAAGGGACGAACAAGTCATGGAAGACCAGCTCCTGGCCCTGCACAGGACATGCCAAGAGTCACACCATGTGCCTAAAAGTGTTGTTCAAACACTTCTTGAGCTCTGTCAGGTTGGTGCTGTGACCACCTCCCTGGGGAGCCAGTTCCAGTGCTCAGCCTCCCTCTGGGTGATGAACATTTTTCTGATCACCAAACTAAATCTTCCCTCAGGTTCTGCCTCTAGGTTGGGGTGTGTATCATTTATCAAATAGGCAATGAATTAAATATAAGAGGGGACTGTAAAACTGACATGTTTATATTAACAACTGTGTCTGCAATGAAAAAAAAAGTAAACCTTTCAAACCTAAATATCAATTGTTTTCAAATGTTAATTAATGAAATCAACATTCTACACTGCATTTCCACCAATGCTGTAATTTCAGGTTTTTTAAGTAACCAGGAGTAGTTTTTTCACTTACACAGCTGTGGCACCAGTTCTGATGTTTCTTTTCTTTCAAATCCTCCTGGAATGTGTCAAATTTGGGGGGAGGACTATACTGACAGAGCTGTTTCAGGACCTCTTCTAGCTCCAATACTTTTACAGTTGTCAAGGTCTTCCCAAAAACATCAAACTCTTTGTCAGACTGCTGTTCATCAAAAATTCAAGAAAAATGAAGCGTCAACCTATAACACAACCTACAACAAGTCCATAATGTCAAAGCTCTCATGTTAGTAGCAGATGGAAAGGGACTTTCATGGTTGTCGTTGGCATCTGACACTTTGAGGTTTTAACATTTTTTCAATAACATGCTTCAAGAGTTACTTCCACAAAGACCCCACTTTTAATCAACCACTGGTAAGAGCAGAGCTTAGATCTTCAGCGAAGGCACTTGTCAGCAAACTGCATAAGGGAACAGCTTAAATTACTTCAACTCTGTCCCGATAGAACTCTTCTATTGCAGAACTTATTGCAGACAATGCTGCTTCTTTGAAGTATTTTTGTAAAACTGGAGGATGGTGAGGGTATTTCTATTTTCAGCCCTCCTCACAGGTTACCTTTTTTCCATGTAGTTCAGTGAAATTTACTGAGCCATAATCGTCTCTGTTTTCAGTGTATGGCTTGGAAGGGGAAAGAGAGGACTAAAAAATAAAAAAAAAAAATAAAATGAGAAAGAACACTTGAAAGTGCAGGAACTTTGATGAAATGAAGATTCAAAATTTGTCAGAGGATGTGGGATCAGCTTGAGTAATAAAGTCACACATAAATCCTAGCCAATGAGAGACACTGTCATTTGCTTCCTGACTCAGGGTCAGGAGCTGCTCATCTTGTAAGAAGTTTTCAAAAAGATTCTAATATGTACAATTCAGATAAGAATGTTGCCCTTTTTATTTACATTTCTATTGATATTTAGGTTGTATTTATACAGACATTTTAGATGCTTACTCTTGATTACCTAAAATAGAGAGGCTTAGAAATTGCATATAATAGGCAAGTATGTCTCAAACACGTCATAAGGCTATTTTTAGTTTCACATGAAGCTATCCATCTACAAAGGCAGATATTAAATGATTGAACAGTGATCTCTATAACAATTTCTACTATTCTTCCATAGGTATAATTAACTTTCCTTTTGTATTTTTAGTATTCTATGTGTAAATGAGTGCAATATCATGGGAATGCAACAATTGTTATCTGCAAGTAATTAAAGGGGGCTTCAGTGGCTAATGTTTTATTTTCAGGATACTGTAGGATTTCCCAAATCCTGTATCCACAAAATGGTGCATACTTTTAAAGTGGGATCACAAAGTGAGTTAATAATTCATATTTTACAATATTTACTGCATAAAAGGGGTCATGCTACACTTTTCCCATTCACAAGCTCTGGACCCAGACTTTCCAACCCTTTATTTATCAAAAATGAAATATTATGCTAACCATGACCTTTTAACAACAGCCTATTCACAGTGGCCAAAGGTTTTTATTGCTGACCTATTAACCTATTATAAAACAATAATTTCCCTGGGTAGCCTTTTTTTTTTTTTAAGGAGAAGCAAAATAAAACCACAAAGATTAAAAGAATAAGGATTAAAAGTCCCCGAAACATTCACCAAACACAGAATTTCTTCTTGTTTCCTCTGCCAGAACACATCAAGCAAATACTATAATTTATAGCTTACCCCCCTTATAAATCATGAATCCACACAGGGAAAAAAAAATCTATTCTGTACATACCTCTCTTCTAGTAATTTTAAGTTTTCCCATGTCCATTAGGCCCTTACAACCTAATCTTGCTCTGCCAATTGCTCCCATGGTGAGATCATTAAGTAAATTATTTAAAGATCAAACAGCCTGCAGTGACAATGGAGTTCCATGTAAGGTAAATGCTTCAAAGCCCCCCCCCCTCCCTTCTCAAATTATAGCTCTACAGGCTATTCATCACCTCTGGATGGGGCATGCCCCACCATTACTTGGCTTTTTGCTGCAGGCTAAGGTAGCACCACTAATTGGCCTTTGTAACAAAACTGACCTGTGGACAGGATAAAACTTGTTTGGAGCTTTAGAGACAACAATTATTCAAGGTTAAAAACACATCAATGCCAGAGCTACGTCACTATAATAAGGGTGAATGAATTTCTTCCTCTTGGGTCTTAATGTGAAAGAATGCGTTCATGTTGTGCCCATGCCAAACAAAAGCTCCTTCAGGTAGTTGAACTGGTCCACTTTTCTTTCTTTCCCCCACCCCTTCTTTTTTAGCTCAAGGACAAGTAGGTCTATCATTTTCTTTATTTCTTCAGAGCCCCTCACAGTGAGGGCCCTTTGATCTCCGAGAATAATGGTAGATGGAACAATTTAACTGCTTCATACAGGTGCAGGAGTTTGTTTGACAGGTTGTGGCTTTTATTTCTAGCACATTAGCTGCATGCATACAAATGGGGTCTTGACAGACTCAAGCAGGTAGCTCAGAATTTTTAATTTTTTTCTTTTTTTTTAAAGAAGCCTCAACAAAGCCTGACCACACCTGCAATGATGCCACAATTTTAAATGGCGCATAATTTAAGGACAGGTAAGGCCGATGGCTTCCCTGCTGCGAATGAATTTTTACAACGAGTGAAAACAGCAGGTAGGAGGAAAAGCAGCACACATCAAGTAAACAACAAGGGATCCTGTCACTTGTCTCTCAAATTAGAGAGATCCTATTTGATCTGAGTTATTTTAAAATAAATAGTGCTACTAGACAAGATTTTATGTTGTGTTGCCTATAGCAGGATAGAATGCAGGCTAGAAGCAAAGTGAGGGAAAACATTTTCAAATTGCATTTACTCAGACCAGCACTTTTTTCCCAAAGAAAGGCTATCTGTATGAATTTTCTTGAATTTACAGTTACATATGATTATGACTAGTAAAATGAAAATCTGCCCTTAGAAGCCTTGTGAAATGCGGGTTTCTTCACTCTTTTTTAGGTTTTTCACTTAAAGTGTCATTGAAATGGCTTGCATAAGGGGATGCTATTCAACAGTGTACCAGCTAATAATAAGTCTGCTAAGGATTGGCTGTGCAGACTGCTACCACTTATGGAAGAAACATACGCATTTTTTGTTTATTTGTCTCCACTCTCCTGTTTTGAACTTGCTTTTTTATCAGTGCATTGCAGTTTTTCAAAGAGTATCTTGCCCTCAAAGTCATGAATTCAAGAAAAATAAGGTGTGGGACATTGTGCCAACATAAACAATTTTTTTTGAAGTTTTATAACAAATGCAGTTATGCTAGAGGCAAGATATTTTGTATTGGTTTGGTTTATTTGACACTTGGGAGTATTTATTCCAGACTAACAGTTTTTTATGGCAATGTAAGTGCTTTAGCTTTAGCACTTAATATGTAACACTATAAACATAAGTGTGACACTGTGCTTAAAGTTTTAAACCTCGAGGTTACATTGACATCACATTACATTGACATGGCTGTGATGGAGGTAAGAGAGGGTCAGAGCTGAGAAAAACCCTCTGTAGTCCTTTCCAGTCTGAACTGATGCATTCTTAGTGGGTGTTTTGTCACTGCATCAGGTTGGTGGTGTGCTGCTTCATAGCTGACGTGCTACTGTAGGACACATGGCCCATTTATCACCTGCGTGGCAACTAGAGTAGCTATTAAACAGATCTGGTGAAAATTACACCTCTGTTTTCTGGGCAATATAATGTTCTCAGAGAGGCAACAGAAGCACAAGATTGCATTTAGGAATAAATACTTAAGATAACTATTAGTAAGTTTAACTGTTTCAAACTTGTGCATAGTGAGTCATGTTCAAATGTAATTAAAATATGTGGTGATTCTTCAGGTAAACTGGTATTTTACTCCACATAAATAACCCCTTCCAAGAGAGAGCTTGAGCCACACCTAAATGCTTCAGAGGAAAAATCCTAAAGTGAAGGTGGAGGTCCTAGAGTGAATTTTTTTGCTGATAGAGCCCAGAATACTGAAATTCTGAATAGGATGAAAACCACAATTTTCTGCTGGCACAATATAAGGCAGTGTAATTATCCTGGGAAGATTTCTGCTGTTGGCACATCTCTAGAGGATTTTTATAATCATCTGATGGGAGAGGTAGTTTAACTCCACTGTTTTGTTCATTTTTGCATATTGCAGTTCCTGGGTGGGGGGCTCCACATTGCTTCAGTGCTGCAGGTCTCGTGTAGATCAATAACCACCTGCAGAATTACATCTGCTGATGGTCTTCCAAGGAGTTCTGCTGCTCTCAGGCTGGATTGCAAATAGCTGCTCTAGACTGTGCTGACACAGAGCCTGCTGGGGTCGCTTCAGCAGGGAAGATGGCACTCTGTAGCAGGGCAGAAGGAAAATGTCCTGCCCTGCAGAGCAGAGATCACTGGACACCTTGCAGCTTCCATGTCACTGTGGGAAATGCTCAAAGCCTGAGACAGTGCAAGGGCTCCCTGAGGCCAGACCGCAGGCTCTGCCGAGGGTCTCACCATGAGATCAGTATCTGCAAACCAACTCAATTCCATATTAAATTCCTTCTTCTCCACCCTGCACCAGCTGTCCTAGGATGCTGACAAACAGGTGCTTCTTGTCCTAGAACAAACAGCCTCCTTCTTTGTTTGTTTGCCTGTTAATTAAAAAGCAAATTCTCATTTGGAAAAAGCCGAACATCAGGATGTGGGAAAGACTGGCTCAGACACAGCAATGAGTCCCGTCGGCAGTCTGCTGCTCTAGCTCCCATACCCAGAGTCCAAGAATAAATGTGAGGTGTTCCAGCTGCCAAAACTGTTTCTGTAAAAAAAAAGGAAAATGTGAAATGCATTAATGATCCGATATTTCAGAATAGCTGATGAGAAAAAAACTGAAGACTTACCCTGTTCTTCCTATTTTGCCTTTTCTATTTTAACACTGGGAATAAAATATGCTGCAGCAGATTGTATTTCTGTTAAAGATCTAACAGCTTTATGACAGTACTAAGTGTAGCAAACGTGGAAATTAGTGTAAGAGTCTTTTAGCATGCTTTATTACTCTTATTTAACAAAAAGTATAATAGCTTTGTATCACCTAGATGTACCTAAGTAGGGACTTTTTTAGTAAGAATTTTTATTTGGATCTGGTGATGGATCAATGAAACCTCATTGCCAAGGATTTTTAATATACAAATCTCAAAGAATTACAGAGTACCTGTTACCTAACATTCAGCAGATTAGAAACTGAGCTACAAAAACACAACTTCCAAAAGTTCATATGTAATAATATACCAATTGATACACTGTATGATGGACAAGTTAAAATAGGGCTGTGATAAATTCTTTCACAATGCTTCATTTTTTTCAAAGAAGATTGGAACATTAAATCAGTGGTGGTCCAGTGGTAGTGGTCAGAGATGACATCAGAATTTTATTTACTTATTCTGGGTTTCTTTGCAAGGGATTAAAAAAGAAAAAAAATTCTGCTTCAATGGAGAGCATTTGCCCCTTCAGTGGATAATTAATTTACAGTGTGACTTGATGGTTCTTGTAACTGGGCATCTGAAATGGCATCTTTTTTCACCATGGCATTGACCATGGAAACACCCATGATTTGTTGTTGTGGGCCCAATGTGGGCCCTTGTTCAGTCCTTATGCTGGCTGTGAAAACCATCAGCTCTGACTCACTCTGAAATCACCCTATCTAAGTGATTTCAGCTGGACTGGTGTTCTTCTGCAGTGATGCATGCAGAAAAGATAATGTATTTCCAGGCAGAAGAACACTAGGAAATATGGAGAGCAAGTAACTGCACAACCATCTCCAAATAGTTCAACTGCACAATCACGTTAAGGGTCATGCTATAGCTACTGTGGTTCTCAAAAATATGGCAGAGCTGTTAACTGCATCACCTTAATCTGTAATTTTTGCGCTTCATCCCAGCGTGGATCCCAGCTGGACAAAGCATTTTGCTGCTCTTCTGGAGAGTCCTACTTTCAGGACAAGAAATAATTGGTCAGTGGGTCTTTTTCATTCTAAATTCTCCATCTCTGCCACTTGATTCACCACAAAGAACTCAGAAAGTAGCTCCAATATACGAGTTTTCACTTTCACTATTAGAGATTGAAAAGTTTTCTTCATTCCATACTTTTCAGAAATCTGGGTTTATTATCCTTTTAAAAGGAAATATTTAAATGAGAGCTGAAATTTCTACAGTCTGCAGCAATTAAATTCTGTAATCTTTGCTTCCTACATGCAATTGAGCATGTAACCATCTCAACCCATAATAAACAAAACTATATTTGAAGTCCCAGAGAAAGTAACACTGAAAGCTGTTACTTCTCAATGATCAATGGAGAATTGTCATGACTTGCCCATCATAAGACTCACTCCAAACTGAAATTAATTTCACAGATGAAGGACCAGAACTGGATGAATGGTTCCTCTCAAGGAATTAGCTAAAACAGCAAAGACTTTGGCTTGTTAAAGTCTGTATAGCCATACGACAAAGAATTATTAAGGCTATTATTATTTAACTTTCAATACCTATCAACCATCAATTATATACTCCATTTAGTTACTATATCCAAAGATGACAGGTTAGCATATACAGTGTTTCTTTCAAGCTACTATTTTGCCATCAAATATTAATATAATAATTATGTATTGGTCTAGATTAACTACATTTAGATTATTAAGCAGCACCAAAACAAGATTTTTTTTTCTTACTTACACAGAATAACAGAGATTTCTTGTTTTTGCAACTCCTCAAGTGTCTACTGCATTAAAAGTTGCTGACAATTAAAGTGTAATCAGTTTACCTTTCTCTAGACATTGCACATGCACCCACATCACAAATAAAACTGCAGTTTGATATTGCTGACTGAAGTAATGCTCATTTTTTTTCTCCTAACAGAGCCATAATAAAAACCTGTCTCTTGTTCCTGAATAGACCTATGGCCTTATACTTGAAAAAATTTATAAAGTCCTGACATTTTGCACATCTCTGTGAAATACCATGCATCTCAACTGTTTTAAAAATGATTGAGAATATGATAGGTACTTTCAATGGTCCAGCTAAAAAGTACCAAACATCCTGAAGTTCCTAATTAATGTTGCAATGTTTTTTCTCTTGAGCAGTGACTTTAAAATTTAATTCAAAGTAAATGAAAAGAATTATAACCTTTCCCATGACTTCAAGGGCTTCAAATCTGAGTTCTAACGGAACTTGTAATTTTCCAGATGTGTCAACTCATGTACATATTCAGCCACTTCACAGGACTTTACTCGCCTAATTTCTCAGTTTCTCTTACCTCTCCTGCCTTTGTTTTGATGTGCCAAATAGGTTGATTACTATTTTCCCCATTTTTTTTTCCTATATCACAAGCTCCTTCCAAGAGGTTTTCATCTTAGATTAGCTGTATTGTCAACCTGCTCCTGAAATTTGTCTGTTTTCAGATCAAGCTGGTCATTCTGGTAGTAGAGGAACACATTCTCTGATGGTTCCTAAAGGATATAAATTTTTGAGTTTGGAATAATCTCTACTGGGTATTTTGTGTTCTCAGATGTGCTTTTCGCTTGTTCTAGCTACACCTGAATATTCCTGAATCTTCTTGGGCTCTTAAGTGATCTTCAAAATTCCCTGGCGAAGCTGTAATTGATCATGAGGATGGGATGTAGGAATGCCTAAACTACTAAATGGTGAAGTGCACAGAGGGAAGGAGTTTGATTTGCTGCAAGCCACTTTGGTTCTAGGATCTTGTGATGCTCATGGTTTTACAGGCAATGAAGTTTGCTTTGGCCACTGGTCCCAGGCGTGCCCTGTGCCTGCCTAGAGTGCTTGCTGCTGGAGGAGGCTGGCTGCGCCTCTCAGGGAGGTTCCTCTGCATGGTGCCCATGCGTGGGACTTCAACCCCACTTCCACCAAGGGGAAAATCATCAGCGGCACGTTCAAACATGTGTCACCAGATTCCTGAAGATACAAAGCAAATTTCCCCCAAAGAGATCCTCCACCGGCTCACTGTGTCACTGGGGTAGCTGTGCCCATCAGATCTTCCAGAAAAAAGCCGATGTTAAATTGTAGGATTTTCAGTCCCTGTGAAATTGTCTTTGACAGCATGAAGAAAATTTCAATGGGGTAGGATGCCACTGTTCGTGCAGTTTAGGATTTTTCTTTCCCCAGCAGTTGTTTGCAAAGAACTGACTGGCCAAAGAGCTCTTTCTGCTCTCCCTTCCATGTGACCACCTGCACTAAAGACCACTACAACCCTGACATCCACCTTAAACGTAAAACCAAAACCTAAAAAAGCCAACAGAACAAATTAAGTGGACTGGTTAGCTTTGTCCAGGTAGTATCACTTCATTAGAAATTTTAAGCAAATTTTGGTCCTCAGTCTTTCACTGCAAATTAAGATCAATTTAAGGTTATTACATGAGCCAAAATATTTTTGGCATCTCCACAAGGAAAGCAATGTATTTTTTAAAAAAACTCTTACATTCTTATTTTGCTGGTTTGACATAGGGTGGTTTGAGTAGCACTGATCATTTGTTGTGGTGAGCACAGTTATAGGACTAACATCTTCTATTGCTAGCTGGTTTCTTTAATAAAAAAAATTCTATATTATTTACCGGCTCTATAGGTTTATGTAAGTAGCCTATAACAATAAATAGGAGGTGCATTTGCCTGAAATATGGATTTGTCTCTTCTTGGCCCGTGAATACAATGGTGCATTATCACTTTCACCCTGCAGACTGAACCATAGCACTGCATAATGCAACTTCAGTCCATTTTGAGATGGCTGCAAATTGTCGTAATTTTTTGTTAGAGTAATGATCAAATATTGATATTTCTTCAGTTCATACAAATGGACAAAACCTTTTTACATGCTACTTAGTCAATATATTCTGATGTTCACATTAGGGATTTGGAAATCAATGTAGTTTTCCTGTTATTCTTTTATGATTAAATCAATTGGGGTTATTTACTCATAGCAGAAAATATGGGTGATTGCAAACCCTACAGCTTGGTGAATTGCTTTCTCACTACTGCTGCCCTGTAATGAGAAGGTACAGGTTCTCTTCAGGGGTTGACTAAACTTGCTTATGTATAGAAGCCATTTGAGGTGCAAAAATTGTTTATTATTAAGGGCTAGCAGTGTTTCCTGCCAAAGGGCATCTTCGTCATTTGCTTTTACATTAACATTGACAAAGCATGGAAATACTAGAGCGCAGCAGTGCTGATCATATGGGGGAAAATAGCAGATACTTGGCAATTCAGCTTAAACCAGCACACTTTGACTCCCAGGTTAGAGACGCCAGTTAAAAGAAATTGGAATAATAATATGGATGCTCAACAGGAATTTTGGAAATATTATTCTTGAGAATCAGACCTATAAAAACATAGAAGGTTGTGCATTAAGCAGATTCATATTAAAACTTCCCATAAAAGCAGCTGCAGCATAATCTGATATTCTAGACTGAGCAAACAGATTTTGTTCATATTGCAGAGACAAGAACAGATATTAATTAGTGCAATAACTTTAAGTAAACCTAATGCATTGAGATGCAAAACTTATATTTCTGGAGTCTAAGTTCCCATGTTAACGTTGTTTCTGTGGGCATCATCCATATGTTTCTTTTGGAAGGGAAGTATGTATGTGTATAGAATGCATGTACTTGACTATCCCCTTAGTGCATTTAGAGAAAAGCACCTCTCATTCATCACAATTATTCCAGTTCAAGCTTATTTGATCAACCTAAAACCCAGTCAATTTCAGAATCCCACTATTCTTATTTGTGCAGCTCATTCCAGAACCTCAAATTTACACCTGATGGAAAACTATGTCTTTCATCATTTAAGGTACAGAATATATAACCATTCACAGACAGAATCAGAATTTATCAGAATTTAGAGGCCCAAAGATCCCAAATCAGATTGTGTTGTGGAAAACAATACTTCACATACATGAAAAATGGAATGCTGGTGGGTGCATCATACTGCCTTAATTCAATAAGCCTTTTGCAAGTTTAAGCAGCACAAGCTTTCTCCAGGCTTCAGGAGGTAGAGGTGGTCCCTGCCTAGTTTTGTACCACTCCCATGATTTACTGGGTATAGAATACATATGATAAAGCATAATTTGGGTTTTGGGGAAAAAGGAAAACACAGTATGTTTTAAGCAATGTAACTGCAAAGCCTTTATCAAAATTATTTATATGGCTGAGTTTTAAACTTCTAAACTCTGGGTCTGTGATGAAAGAACTTACAGCCTCCTAGTTATGTCAATAAAACTGAATGCATATACAATAAAAGTCAGGTGCCAATTCATATTACTACATCTTAAACCACACAGACGCAAAGGTGAACTACGGAAACATGACAAGGCAGCAGTGTATTGAGATCTCACTTAAAAATCAGTAGAGGTAACTTCTCTTTCTTGACAGCAGCAATCCCATAAATTGAGCTCATTGATGAATGTTTTAAAACACATTTTCTCCTTTTTCCTTTGACCCAAACAGGCAAAGATCAAATACTTCTGTGCATGGAGGTGCTGAAGCCCATCCTTTCCAAAGCATCACTAGAATGCTGTTTATTCCTGTGGGAACTGGCCATTCAAATCTCATAGTTTTAGGAAATTCACTGAAGTGTGGAAACAAAGTGGGAACAGAACAGGAGGGACAAAGAAAACATGTGGATTTTTATGCAGTTTTTGTGTCTAGATTCAGTAGTGTTTTAAAGAGCCAGATCTCAAAATCAAAGCCAGCATGAACTTAGACATTGAAGAAATGACTTAAAAGTTTGAGTTTCATGGCTAAAATATTTGAAACGCACAATGAGTGACTGGCAGGATGTGGTGAAGTCTGCTCCCAGAGGCTGCCAGGACCCCTGCCAGCAGCCACAGCCATAATTCAGCTTGGAAATAGTGAAGGAATACACAGGTGTCAAAATATCTGAATGCTTAAGTAGCACTGCAAATATTTTTTAGCAATATGTGACATATGGCATACTGAGTTGATTCCTACCTCGACTTATACAACTGCAAATGTAGTGTAATTCTCTTGACTTCACCATTGTACCAGAAAAGCAGAATGTGTCTCTGGAACCTTTAAAAAATTATTTCAAAATTGACCACATTTCTGAAACAGCACTGCAAAATTCACACCTTCAATAAAGCATCTTTTCACTAATGCAGGTGACTTCTTTATTTCCTGGTCTCTCTCACCTCTGTGAAATAACTCTACATACCCTTACATCTTGCCAGCAAAAGGGGTTTTCCCCCACTGCTTGTGGCAGGGCATGTTCAGAGTCTGTGTCAGTGGTGAGCTGGAAAAGGGCTGCTTCCCTCCTCACCCAGTACTGTCAGCATCCTCCTTCCTCACCAGCCTGAATCTGGCCAAGCATTTCAAGATAATTTCCAAACCTGGCTGTCCTTCAAGCCATCATCTTGGTACAGGTTGCCAGTAAAACGTCAGTGGCCTGCTCCTTCTGGGTAAGCAATCTTCCTAATGAAAATAGGTCGGAATTAATTATCAAAAATAGTGTTTTGCACATAAGCAACGCAGTTAAATACCTTGATGGAATCTAGTAAATTTTAGGTACAATTTTTTAGGGTGTGACAGGGTCTTTAAAAAGAGTTAGGAAATATTAGTGTTCTGTGATGGCAAGCTCTATTTGCTAATAAAGACAATACCTTACCCCAAAGGTTTTTTCCAGCTGCAGCCCCTGAAGCACAAATGTTGAGCATGTATCACACAGAACTGTCAGTTACTACTGGAGCCAGAAAATTGTTGTTTCAAATGTTACAGTACAGGAAAATCGCCTCTCTGCACTTGCTGCCAAAAAAATGACAGCTTAATTTATGCCATGCTGAAGCTACATTACAGAGCCATTCAGCCTGGCAGTTAAGTACACTCCATGCTCACATCTTTCCCCTGTGCAAGTGCACTGGGGAGAAATACACAGGGACTGTAATAAGGACAATTGGCTGCAGTGTTTTCCATGTCACTGGAACTAAATACAGGTGAAACAGTATCAGCAATAAAATACATCACCTGAACCTCATATGCAAAACACCGCTTGGTGTGTGGATTCACAAATAATCAGGAAGGATGTGGGACAGAAATGTTATGCATGAAGAGGATTATAGAGAGGTTTGCTTATGTCAGACCTCTGGGTTTTATGTTGAAGGGAGGTGCTGAGGTATTACCCATGCCTTTGAAAATTATGTCAGTATCCTTGGTTCAGACCTTCAAAACTTGGCAATGTTTACACTTTCTGAAATTAAAAATCTGACAGTATTAAAGCACAGCCTAGTGTCGATATTTGTCATCAAGGTTTTCAGAAGATATTAAAGATGCACATGACAGTATTTAAAATGAACCATCAGCCAAACAAATCCCATAAAATTATCATCCTAAATGAATCCCAAGATTGCTATGTAGTTTTCTAAGGCCAAAGCTTAATTTTGTTTGACATTGAAACAATGATCATCCATGTAATAGAATGAAAGGAAATTATAATGTCTGTTTTTCTAGTTAGTTTATTCATATTAATCACATGGTAATTATGTCCAGAAAGATTGATCTTAAACAATCTTGCAAATGAAGAATTTTAATTCATTTCATAAACTCATCAAGATCAAAACCAGTTGATCTTGATGTCAGTTAATTTATTTCCCCTCTCCTTCCTTTTCTACTCAATGTTTGTACCAATATTACCATGTACAATATTAATGCTTACCTTTAGAAGGCTTTTGCTAATAGCTAACCCATTCACAGCTGACTGCCTTCACAGCTGTCTTCTGAGGTGGAGGGAAGTAAAACAAAAGGCTTCATGAAATGAATCAAATGCACTGACTGAGATTTTCAAATCATAAATGGTCTTTGAATCTACCCATTTTTGTCTGTGCCATGAGATCTACCCACAGTGGGTAGGGCTGTGTATAAAGCCACTGTGGGTGGTTTGAAGAAAATATTTCTTATTAACTTGGAAATTTTGGATACAACTAAGTAGCTTCAGAATTTATCATAATGTCAGAACAATGTTGGGCTTAGAACTGGCATGGTTTCTTTGGGAGATCTTGTGTCTTGTGTGAGCTCATGTCCACATCTATTTTAACCTGAATGAAATATTTGTCATTCCCGTTGTCACAGAGATTACAATTTGAGTGAACCCCAAATCAGGCAAAAAAAAAAAAGAAAAAAAAAAGTCTAAGTTGAAATGAGGGAAGTGTGGCTGTTGAACTCGAAATAGTCAGAAATTCTCACAGTCTTTATACTGAATATTAAAGCTTGTTCACTCTGAATCAAATGTTGGGAAGTCTTTCATCCATGTAAGAGGAAGTCTGCCATTTAGTAAGGCAAATCAAAAGGGAAATAACATAATTCCATAATTTTACTTAAATTCCAACTTCAATTTAGTACATTAATACTGAAATATGTTTTAGTCTATTCTTGAAACCTCTCATGAATTTCTAAATGAAAACCTTTTTAAGCTTCTGTCATGTAAAACCCTATTCACTCCAAACTGGGCATATAGCAAGGTTTTATCTTACAGCACTTGTGCTTTTTTATTTTCTCTCTCTGTCTAAAGCCCTTGAACCGAGTCACTATATTATTTGTGCCTGTTCATAGATTGACACTATCAAATCCATAATCTCTTAACACATACGGGGAATTTCACACAAGGCATTTTCTGTGTGATTAGGAATGCTGTAAATTATCCATTTTCATTTCATGAAAAATAGGTTCCTGTAGTACAAAGGTCTGTGCCAATCCCATTCTTTGGAGAAAGAAACATGACATTCTGCTTCTTAGGAGCCATAACTCATTGCTAGTTCTACCACATAAACAACAGGCTCATCTTTAGCATGTGTATCTTTACTTATATGGACATATACAAATTGTCTATACTTCAGCTATCTCAGGATTTAGAATATTATTATTACACATGAAATAGGGGAGGCAATGCACTACTAGAAGAATGAGTTTCACACTCATCAATGATTAACGACCAGTTAATCAGACACTGAATGTGTTTCCTTGTAAAATTAACCAACAAAGACATAGGAAGGTGCAGGGAGGTCCCACGTTTCAACCACATAGCCCTAGTTATTTAGTCTATTGCCAAGAAGAAAGGAGTTTTAGAAATGTGGCAGCTGTATTTTACACTTTTTCTCCTGATGAAAAAAAAGCATGCTGATATTGCACCGAAAGTCAACCTGAAATTCCTGCTTTTATAGTATTAGCTAAATTTCCATGATTTAGGTGAAGGATTAGAGCTCTGAGAACCCACTTTGTCCTAGGAATTCCCTGAAATCAAATAAGGCTTGGTCATCAGAAAGAGTCATTATATGAAATTTAGCATTGTAAGAGTGCTTTGGGCTTTCAAATTTCTAATTAGTTAATTCTAAATGTATCCAACACATTACTATTTAGAGTAAGGTTTCCTAGACTGTATTTTTGTCTGCTAAGATGCCTCAAATCATGTTTCAGTAACAGAAACCCAGATGCATGTGAATGCCTCTCTCTTTTGTATACATTCTAATTAATATTGTGTGGCTGTTACTGTTTGTTCTCTTATCTCACTGCTGTTTCCAGTAAATTATTCTTTTTTCAACCTGTGATCTTTACCTTTTGTGCCCTCTGTTCTCCTCCCCAGCCCACTGCAGTGTGGTTTGGAGAGTCTCAGTGGGTTCATGAAATTGCAGAGTACCATTCCTAAAACACAACAATTGGGAAAACCACATTTTGCTTTCTTGCCTTGGGTAGACTAATCCTTATTAAATATGAAATGTTAGGATTCCATTGCAAAGGAAATCAATGGCTGTACACACAACTACACCTGTGTGTTGACAGTCTGACTTTTCAAACTTGGAGACATCACCTGAATATTTACACGTTCCAGAAGTAATCTTACAACTGGAGCAGAAAATAGCACGACATAAGAGAAATCTTGGTTTCCCTTTTTATCAGGAATTTCAACCTTTCCTGTACCTTTCAAACTCAACTACTATTTTCCTGACCTCATTCTTTCAGGAATATAACCCAGAGCCAATATCTCTAATGTACAGACCAAAAAAATAAAATTGTAAGGAAGATGGAAGCTCTGGAAGGCCTTGATTTTTCAAGCAAATGACTAAATGAATGCAAAAATGGAAGAAATGCAATCTTCACAAGCTCAATCTGAGAATGTGTCTTGAGAGAAACACAGTGTGTAGCTGTCATTATAGCATCTACTGATTTCTGTGATATCATGTAATACTTCAAAAACTTCAACCAATTTCAATTTTGCTTTCATCTTACAAAGTAATTTCTCTAGAAAGGTAATATGAAAATTTCAGGAGTGCTCTTACAAATAAGTGTTCCTTTTCTGACCCCAAGAAAGTCTTAAACCACGTAAAACTGTTCATTAATGGAAAAATCCAACAATATAGTCATAATATCCTCTAATAAAAAGGAGCAGATACTGTAATAATAAAATTTCCAGTAATATGTTAATGTATTATTCTTCTGATTGGCTAATGTTTAGAATCATAGAATGTTTTGGGTTGGAGGGCTATCCAAAAATCATCTAGTACCAGCTCCCCTACCATGGACAAGATCACCTTGTACTCGATCAGGTTGCTCAGAGCCCCATCCAACCTGGCCTTGAATGCTTCCAGGGATGGGAATCCACCACCTCTCTATGCAACATTTCCAGTACTTGCACACCCTCTGAGTGTGAAAGAATTTCTTCCTTGCTGCTAATCTAAACTTATACTCTTACAGTTTTAAGCCATTGTCTCTTGTCCTGTCACTATCTGCCCATATACCAAGTCTCTATTCCTCCTTTTTTTATGTAAACCCTCTTGAGGTACTGGAAGGTGCTGTAAGATCTGCATGGAGCTCTTCTCTGTGCTGTACAGCCCCAGCTGTCTCAGCCTTTCCTCATAAGAGAGATGTTCCAGCCCACTGATCATGTTTGTGCCCTAACATTTCTGAACAGCAGCAGGTCAGTGTGAACATCAACACTAGACCCCGTTCCTAAAACTCTACGTGTTTTTTGCCTCCAAGGGTATGAAATTAATGGACAACTGGGACTAACTGTGGTCACATAGGTAAATATTTACTTGATCAAGCATGCAGGCACCATAAATTTACACATGACCAGAGGCAGACACATATTTTTATTTTTATCATAAATTTATTAAGCCTAGAATATGATGTTTTCAGTATTAAAATGCAAACCTCCAAGTTATATTGTGTAAAAATATTTACTTGTCTAATTAAAAAAAAAATGCCATACATTCAGCTGGAATTTTCCTTCCGTTTTGTCAGCTTGGGAAAAGGTAGAATATAAAATCAATCCATGGCCCTCACCACCTCTATTTCTGACTGAGCTATCCTCCCCTTGGCAAGGCTGCAGTAGGCTGCTTTTCTTTGGCCCAAGCACAAACAGGATAGATCTAACAGATAAGTTAGATCTAACAGATAAGTTTTGTTGCTAAAGCCCATGAAGCAGGTACCCAGACACCTTCTCTGTACAAGTGACAACTGTACTGCAGACAAGGTAATGAGTACCTGCACATGACCTTACTTTCCTCAGTTTCTCCATGATTTGAGTGTATTTGGGATTAGTTACTTCAGTTAAGACCCCGTGGTCCTATCTGGATCCTCAGAAAACACTGATGAAGACTGAAATTCTGGGCTCATATTTGTTGGCTTTTTTTCATGAACTATCTTCATTTACACAAAATTATACTTTTCTTTCTCCTGCTGGAAGAACTGTTAGGTCATCTCACCTTAATGGAAGTATAACTTACATTCTGGGTTTTATTATTCAATTGATATGTGTGGTTTTCCGTGCAAAATTAAATATTAGTTTTATATCAAAACACGGCATTCAAGCATAGAGTCAGTCTTAACAGCACCAAGATGATACTTTAGCTCTGACACAGGATTCCATTTGGGACAAAATTCCATCAATTGTTCAAATATGCCACTACTCTAACCTGTTTGAAGGCTCAAAAGAAAATATTTAGCTTATTGTCTTAACTGTATAATTCTGTGCACTAAGATGCTTTGCTTTTCTTATTTTTATCAATCATCCTTTAAAAACAGTATCTTATACTAAAACTAAATCACTACAAAACTGTAAAATTTATTTAGCCACAAAAGTGTTTGTTTTTTTTTTGTTTTTGTTTTTGTTTTTTTTTTTTTTTTGTTTTGGGGTATTTTTTTGAAAACAATAGACATTGAAGGCAGTGTTTCTTTAAACAACCCTCTCTGAATAGTGAGTATTGAGATTTTCTTGTCATTCAAGAATATTGTAACTCATATTTGGAAACAACTTTTTTATTTTGTTTTAGACTGCATCAAGGCAGATGGTCAAGACAAGGAGAGCAACTAAATGAGAAATGTAAATTCTTTCCCTCAAAATTGAAGTATTCTATAATAAACAAAGAGCTAAATTTCTAGTTGCTAAGAGACCTACATCAAAACAACTACCTTTTCCTTCTAAATAAGGACTCAGCATAGACTGTGATTTAACTCTTTGTGGTCTCCAGCTTTCCACATCATAACATTAAAAATGAACAAGGGAATAAAAAAATACTTGTGTGTAACTACAACAAAGACCAATAATAAAACATTAGTTGCATAACTATTTTATTAGCTAATTGTTAGGATGCTATCAAAGCTGGCTTTTTTTTTCCCTCAGGAAAAAAATGCAATGTGTCAGAGGACATAAAAGAATTGTTTCATTTGAGTAATAAGATGAACTGTTTTCAGAATGTGACGTTTTAAAGAAACAAAAAGTAATGTTTGGAGCAATATATTTAAGTAGTGCCTGTGTTGTACTGACTGACTCTTACAGTGTTGGTGTCTTTGATCCACCATGTAAGGGAATGTGTGACTGCAGGCCAGCAATAACAGCCCCAGAAACCTTTAAAGAGTCAGCAGCTTTTCCTTTTTTTTTCCCTCCCCCTCTTTTTATGTCAGGGAAATCAAACATGCAGCTAAAGGGCATCATAAATATATCTGATCACTGTTCAGGGGGTTTCCAAAATGAGCCACTGGAGAGACCATCTTTATTGCAAGGCCAATCCCAGTTTTAATCAAAGCAAATGTGCTTTAAAACCTAGTTGATTAAACTGGAGTAAATGTCAAAATAAAGACCAGAGAACAGTATTTACACAGAAGACATGTCTGTCTCATTTATGCAGTGCCAAGGACACATTTCTGCCCTGTTCCAAAAGCGGTCCTATTCATCAGGAAGTTTGTCCAGTGTCCTCTTCTGGACTCTGGGAATGATGAAGAGGAGGCACTGTACTTTTAATTAGCTTTTAGTGGCTTTGGTGTCTCCACAAGTACTTTGCATGTCTGTCTCACTCAGCATTCAGTGAGCCTCCCTCCCTCCCTGCCTTAACCACAGGACTATAAACTATAGCTACTTTCCACTATTTTGAGTTTTTAAGCAGTTCTGCCTATGAAGCCAAGCTTCCTCACCTAGAATCAGCACGTGTGGTGTAAGTATTCCTCCAACTGACCTTGTCTTGCTGCAGGTCTAGCGGAAGAGAAAAATGCCAACTCTCAGTTTGATTTAACTTCAGCTCTATAGACAACATGCCATCTAGATGATAATTTCTGACACTAGAAGAGGTGAAAATCGACACCTGCTTCCAGACTCTTGCTGACTGCTGAGATGTTTGAGACATTTTGCCAACAGAGAATAGAATATCAAAAGACAGGAGATCTAGATCAACAGCCTATGGGAAATTTGATTGTTACTACTCTGAACCACTTAAGCACGAGTGTTGTACTTTACCCACAATGAACAAACAGGCAATAAAAATTGTATGCAAAGAAACTTATCTAGTAAGAAAAGTCAAAATATCCTGAGCAATTGAGTAGTAGCTGATAAAAAGCTGAAAAACAGCGGAGGAGTCAAATATATAGCAGTCCTCCTGACAGAAGTTTTCTCTGTTTTTTCCAGCTGGCTTATGCACCTAGAAGCTTTTAGGAACTATGTGGTTCTCCAGCTTCTCCTCCTGAATACTTTGATTATCACAGAACCCAAGAACAGTTTGGGTTAGGAGATCTCCAAAGATCATCTAATCCAATGTCCCTCCAATAAGCAGGGACATCAACTAGATCAGGTTGCTCAGAGCCCCATCCTAGCTGATGGCGAATGGAGGCATCCGCCTCCACTCTGGGCAATCTGTTCCAGTGTTCTACCACCCTCATCATAAAAGAAATTCTTCTAATCTAATATAAATTGATGCTCTGTTTAAAATCATTACTCCTTGTGCTATTGCAGCAGTCTGTGCTAAAATCTGTCCCTTGTTTACTTTGATTAACTTAGAGATAAGGTCCATTCATGACTCTGACCTGTTGGGTGAACCTTCACTGGGAAATACGTGACATTTGAGTTCCTCAGCCTTGTCTGAAGCTCCAGTCCCTTGAGAAATATGAATCTGTTCAGCCTTAGAACCATTTCAGTCATAGTAATCACAATGCTAATGAGCTGTACCTCAGCCTTCCCAAGTCTTCAATGTCATTAAGTGGATTCCACAGACCCTCTGTTTTCCACCTTTCTTCTATTACTTATTTAAGTCCCTCTTTCATTCCTATTTTGTGACTTTCTTAGGAGATTACATTCAAAAATTTAATGGAAAGTGATTTTGTCATATTTTTTAATGAGATTAACTGCTATGGGACTGAGTAATCATTCCCTCCAAACACTGTTGCTATGCTTGTGTTCAATAATTTCAGGAAGTCAAAGGACACCAAACCAGTGCAAAGCATTGTAAAGTTAGTTTAGATATATGTTGCAATAAATGGCAGTAGACTTAGCTCAGTAATTTAAAAATACTTGTTAAGAGAAGGCAGAAGATAGCAGAGAGAGCCCTGAAAGGCCAGCTGCTGAGTCAGGTGTATGGTATAACTTTTAAACTCCCTAAATATTTTGATCAGCAAATAACGGAGGAGGGACAAAGGTTTGCTTTTGGCTGTAGGCAGTTCTATTTCAAAAGCATTGCAAGAAATGTTGATCATGAATGATTAAGCATGGAATATAGAACTGCAAGCATGAGTTAGCCAAGTCAGAGACACCCAAGATTAATACAATTTTTTCCTTAGCAGCCAGCATGAGACAGCTTATTCTTTTGATATTATCACCACATAAACTGTCATACAGGTACACACAGATGTAGTCCAGTTCTTGAAACCAGCCCTCTCACAAGATGAGTTCCTAAATTAACCTGTTAATAAACTGGAGGCTACTTAGCATTAAACATGGCCTCTGAGAGACAGCAATGCATATTTGGGAACAATACTGTTAGGATTAGCATAATGATCATCAGTCTCCATTTGCAGCTGTTTTACACTAGTCTTTGTTTTCTTAGGTGATAATTCTGTGTCCCCCATAAAATACATTTATGTTGTTACCCTAAAAAGACAGATATAACAATTTTCTTGTTTAATCTTCAGTTTACATGCACTCTTATGAAGGTAATATCAATCTTCTACTGAAATCACAACTTCAGTGCCATCTAAATGAAATTTTTTGCTGCAAAATTATTATGGGAATGGGATCAAAACAAGTCACCAAATCACAAAGGGTGCTGTTACTGATTATTTAGGCCTGATTGCTTTGTAAGACATTACAGAGCAGAGGTTACAAGTCATCTTTTCTTTTAAAGCTGAGTAAGGAAGGTTGTTCCCAGTACTGAAAGCTATGTCAAAGCAAGATGCTTAGATGTTTTTCACTTCCTGTAGTGGCTGACTCCCACTTCTGTCTGTCACATCACCATTTGGTGCCTGTCCCTCGAATAAAGTGACACTTCTGAAGGTCAGTGTTGATATCTTCAAACCTAAAATAGCTGACCAGTGTCCACAACCTGTTAAATCAGTAGAGGCTGAACTGCTTCAAAAAATTGTCTCAGGAGTTTCCAACACAATAAATGAGATCAGAACCTTACCCTCCTCATGACAGATGATGGAAGAATTACAGAACAGCCTTGTATCTTCAACCTCCTTTTCTTCTCCCTCAAACCAGACAGAAACTGATGGAAAATACTTATTGCAAGAAAATGTCCTCTAGAAAAACAGTAGATACTTAATATTTATTCTGCCCTGAGACAGTCAGGAAATTTATGCATAACTTACAAGTTCTGTCTTTATGAACCTTTCATGTAACTATAACCATGAATGGTAAAAATTTCTGACAGGGTCAGTGTCACCTCTCACATATGTTAACCAGAGGCAGCCAGAGGACAAGAGAAAAAATTGTTAGCATGGGATAAGTGCCTTGGAAAACAACAAGCATGACAAAAGACTGAGCAAGTCATGGTTCAGAGGTAGCTGTGGATATTAACTGATGTGAGATTTAACATGTCATGCCTGCCCTGGGGATTGAGAGCAGAGCTGGATGTGATGCCTTCAGTTTAACTTTCATATTTTCCAGATTCTGTACTGCATTACTACATAAGTCTGAACTTCATATAAAGTGTTGGCAAGTTCTCTTCACAGTTTAGTCAGACAAATCCTTTTCCAGCCTCAGAACCAAGGACACTGTTGCAGCTTCAGGATCAAAAAGGGTAAACAACAGCAAATTGAGGAGAGCAATCTAGGAAGATGGGACTTCATAACCTGAAGCTGTAATTGGACAATTAACCCCAATATATAATGGACCAAAACTTATAGAAATGTGAAAACTCGTGACCCGTCATCCATCTTGGGTGTAGCCACGGCCAGGCTCTTGTACTTCCCAAGGTGTATCCTTTGAAGGCCTTTCCAATAAATATCTACTTTATTTCTTTAACACTGTCTAGTCTCTGTTCTAGGCAGCCTCTCAAGGCATCAGATGCAACCAACAACGTAAAGCAGGAAAACAGAAGAAAAAGTACTTTAGACAGAGCTGTTTAAAATGAGAGTGATCTCTTGGCTCTCTAGGCCCAGGAGTCTAAACTAAAAAGGGAGTGCCCTGGGCATGAAAAGAGAACCTGAAGTTAGGAAGAAGATGAGACCGTGGGGATCAAAAGGATGAAGGATAAAAAAAGGGTGGGAAAGTCAGAGCCCATCTATAGCTGAGAGGAAATGAAACCAAATGTTTTTATGCGCAAGTGGTTTTTCCTACTTTTGTATGGACCTGTAAATAGCTCTTTTTGCATATGAACAGTGGGAATGTGTTTAAAATGTTGGTTTAGAATGCTTGCCTTCTTTGTTGTGAGCAAACTGAAGGACTCAGGAAAGAACAATCCTAGTGAGAAGGTAGGAAAGTATAGAGAAGATTGGGGGAAAGAATTGGTGTCAACAATTTTTTGTGAAAGAAATGGGACTGGAACACCTTCTATGCCTTCTGGGCAGGAGGCCTTAAATAGAGTGACTACCCCTGTAACGAGCCAAGGAAGCATATCTGGAGTGTTGTCAGGCTCGATTACCCCAGAATCACCAGCTGTAACATAATTTTCTAAAACAAGGAGATGTTCTGAGGACTACTGCAGTCCATTGAAGAAAGTATTTTTTCTTTTTAATAGAACCTCTTGCTTTCCATTCACTTTTGAGAATTGTCAGCTGAAGCAAATTCCCTTCTGGGAGTACTGGGTTGCAATCCTGCCCAGCCACGGGTGGAGAATAAAGGGCAGGATGGACCTTATTTCTAAATAAGCACATTCATGCAAACTGTAAAGGAGTCTGTTCATACAGACCAAAGTCAGTACTGTTTGTAATTGAGCTAATGATATATTAACTTTTTTTTATTATAGGCAGAAACCTAATTGCTTGCTATAAGATATGAGCTACAGCACTCCATATGTCAAGTATGCCAAATATTCAGAGGAGTGGCACACAGAAAGCTTTAAAAGATTAGGTTGGGGTTTTGACTTTATTTTTTTTCCAGTTTTTGTTCTGTGTTTTTTAACACAGACTTTGTCACAGTGCTTCAGACACATGACCCATTCAATGGTGTGGTTCAATGTTAGTCTAATCAAAACATGTTAGTCACATGAATATTTGTGAAACGCACAGATGACAGCTTCACTGTATGCATCCAGGATGAACTATCTCTTCAAATGAATGACATCAATGTAATCTCTCTGAATTCAGCAAACTATAAGTCATGTCAGCTATGTTCTACCAACTTTACAAGACTGTAGGACCCTAATCAATCTCACAGTCATGTTTTTAATCCAAAATGTTTAACCTTGCCCATTTACAATGTCATGCCTTGAAACCCACATAGCAAACCAGACTCATTTCCTTTCTTAGAAATTGTCATTAATAATTTTTGTACTTGCTGACTCATAAACAATATGATTGTCAGGGAAGAGCACCTACTTCCTGAAAATTACTTTCTTATAAAGAACATTATTTTGGGTATTATTTTAAACTGACTGAAAGCAACATAAAATATTAGAAAGATGCATTACTCTGTAAAGGATAAAATATTTTTCTTATACATCCACGATTTAGGACAATTTAATCTTCTAGCCACAATGGTTAAATATCTCTTAATACTTATATGCTAAAACTGCCTTATGAGATGGAAATGTAATCCTGTCAAAAGAATTTGCATATAGCATGTTGACATATTAAGTCCTCTGTCATAATTCGATGATTAATTTTAAATTGGGTAATTTTAAAAGAAGATAGAAAAAACCCAAATAAAATACTCCAAACTCAAAATACTAGAATTTACAATGTGAGACATTATCAAACAGAAATTCATGCAAATATATCACATCAATGAAGATATTAAATACATTTTTGCACTAATTTCAGGGGCTATGTTATTAAGGGATTACAGTATAGGCAATATTTTCCAAGACCAAAGAATGTTCTACTGTATGGTAGGTACTGAAGAGAGGGCTAATGAGAAAAAGAGTGATTGTGACAAGCAATTATGTCACCTATGTGAATGGCTTAATTTTCTAAATTAGCCACTTTGATAATTATGACATCTCATTTGTCTTTTAATTCCATGAGCTGTGAAGTTTACCTTTGATTTTTTTTCCCAATCAGATAAGAGGCTTTGATAAGCCAAGGGTCTATTATGTGCCTGAAAACCTCACATTTCAGTCTGCTCATCTGCTTGAACTGGAGAAAATAGCACTCTTCACAAGAGCTCTCGAAACAAGGCTTCCACTCCTTCTATTGGCACTAGCTATTAAAAAAATATTTGCTAAGCAAATTAATAATGTAAATAAGACTGCAAGTGGGAATGTTTAGTCTGCTTAAGAGGGAAGGCAAACAAACTGTTTTCAAGCACTTTTTAAACCACTTGAACAACAGGCCATTTGCATACACGCAATTAGCATGTTAATTACAAATGATTCTTATTCACTCATTAGAACATTTCTGAGATTCCCTGACAAATATGGGTCTTTCTTTAATTATCTTGACTCATAGGGGAGTGATAAAGCTTGTATTTAATTAAATTAAAAGGAAAGAATAGTATTTTAAAGAATTAAAAGGGAAGAGTAGTATCTGAAAAACTAGGTTTGATTTGGGATTTAGATAGAGTAATTCTTCCAACTTCTGCATTCACGTGCATGAAGAACACCCACAGTTGTTTCTATGTTTTATATAAAATATGGAAAATAAATATTTCATGCAATTTTTGAATGTATGTGTAACTCAGCCTTCATTTGCCTTCACAGAATAGGCATATAATTTCTTTGCAGGGACCAGGCTATTAACTGTGAGAGAGAATACAATAGTTAATGACTTATGGAGGAATCTGACAAAATAAAATGCCATGTAACACGTAAACTCATTTGGTGCCATCTTCTCCCCTCTATTTGGATGTGCTGGTTGCTATTTCAGCCCAGAGGGAGCAAGAGTGGACAGATTGTTCTTTTCAAAATAAAAATACGTTGCATTGTCATTATTTCTGTCATGCCTTCATATTGGCATGAAATCAGCAGGAATCAATGAAAAGTAGGCTTTGCTCTCTGATAACAGCCACAACTGGGCAGAATACAGTCCAATTACTTTGATCAGGATGTCAATATTTGTGATATCAAAACACAAGTCATGCAAGCTTTGTAGTGGGCAAAAGCTATGCTGCTTGGTTGAAAAGCAGTAGTAGGTATGCATCCTCATGTAAAGTCCTTTTCTGTTTATTTGCTATATAGCAAGGGAGGTTTTTTATTGCTTGTTTTTGCCAAAAGCATTTTCCACTTTTATTCTAAAAACTACACAGATGTAGGAAGGACATTATAAACTCTCTTGGCTGATGCTAAATGATGTGTGTGCAAAAGTTATTGCTGTTCTAAACCATCTTTTAAATGATATTGAATCCCTCTGCTCTCCAGTGAGCACCTAGGTGATACACCAGTTAACAGTGACAATACATTAAATCACAGCTTCATGAACGTAGCCAATCCACTTGAAAGGTCATGTGTGTTTTTGCAGTACATCCTTTTTCTGACAAGTTTTAATGATGATAATGCTTTCAGAAGTGCATTTTAAACAAAGGTCTGGTAATTTTTAAAGCCATCTGCACTTCAGTTGGTTTACCATATTCTACCAAAAACATCTCTGAAATCATAACTTCCTGTGTTCTTGTTAGCTTACCCTTGAAAACTCAGAAAAATGCTAGGAAATCTCACCTATAAGAATCTCATTTGGCACAAGATATAAGCTGATGTCCTCAGTGTGCCCAGGCCTCCGAAGGTTTTGTGAAAGTTTACAATGGAAATCCTGAGACAGGCTAGGACACATCTACATGTGACAACAGGTCACTGGGGTCCTTTTCATCCTCCTCTTCTGCATTTCTATTTTTCCATTTATCATTCTCGTCCTCAGTCTAGACCTTCTGAAGCATCAGAGCACCCCTGAGTTTGTTCTGCAATATGCAACAGCACAAAAAAAGGCACAGTCTTGTGTACCAGAGCTAGAGTAGGTGATACCATGAAGTTCCTTCCAAGACAAATGATTCAGTGATTATGTGATTATTATTCACTTACTTTAATATACAGAAACAGAAACATTTGTTTGAAAAACCTGGAATAGAAATTTTTTTACTGTTATGCGCAGTTTTGCCATCTGCAGCTCGGCTTTGTAAAAATGGAATATTGAATAACTATAATGCAATAAATCTTTCTAAACACTAAAAAGAAAATAATAGAAAAACTAGTGCTCATAATATTTTTTTTACTTCTACAGAACACTCTTTACCTGCTCCAGGCCTAGACTTTTATAGATGGACATTAAGTAAAGCCATTATATGGAGAAGATTGCATCTAAATTGTATACTAGAACTAACCTTGGACGCATATATCTTTATTAAAACCATTTATTAAAACCAAAAACCATAAACCGAAGTCAACCATTGAAAAAAAATAAACACACAAACTCTCCTCACTAGCCAGGCATTTGAAACATCCTTAAAGTGTGAAAGAAATATTGGAGGTATTTTGCAATGTAACATAGATAGAAAAAGCAATCAAGTATATTTGGACAGAATACCCACTTTATTTCCCTATAATTCCCTTTTTAAAATGCAGTAGAAATCTATTTATTTCCTTGTCTATTCAACTTCTCACTTTGGTCACTGAAATTTTATCTTATTTTAAAGGCCCTAATTCTCGGTCAGGTGGGAGATTCACAATGGCAGAGTTTTTCAGAGTTTGTCTTCAGTCAAAATGTCCAATATTAGTGTCTAATTTTAACAAGTACAGATCACAGAAAGACCCAATGAGCAGAGCCTGAGTAGAGCCCTTACACGTTAATCTATAAAAAATAAACTTATAGATCTGGGGTTTGTGGACTGATTTCCCACAAAAGTAAAAGAGACTTATGGATGCATTTATGAAACAACCCCAAATCCACTAAAACAGAATAGTCAAATAAAATATCAGTATGTAGTACAGAAAACAGGTAATTTCAGACATGCAAGAGGTCAATCTTTAGATTTAGAGAAGCAATTGTGTGCTATTTAATACTTGGGAGTTGATTTGCCTGCTGACTTACTCAAGCTTTCAACAGCTGTGCTCTCTCAATTTTTTGTGTTTTATTTTCTCACAACTGCTCTACCTTGACTACGAGGAGCCTTGAAAGACAGCTGGGGTGACACATTGAGTCTGATTGATGGCTGCAGGACCCAGATGGTGAACTCTCAAAAATGTTGCTGGCAGATAGTTTTACTGCTGGAACAGTTTGGTTCTTTCTGCGGTTCCCTTAGCTGACGCTTTACTAAATGCTGAACAGCCACTTCTTGGCTAAGGTCCATCCAAACTGCATTTGGATCTTGATGGAATGGCTACAACCTCATAAAAGTTCATTGTTTATACTCACGCTCACTCATGGAGAGATTGCCAGCTCGTAAGCACTCGTATTCTTAGGAATTCTTCAAAATAGCTGCCATCAATGGGATGTTTTGACTTTACTTTTACTGTAGAGAAAATACTGTCAGAAAATCTTTGTCATGCTGTTTATACATACTGTACATTTTATGTGGAGTTATTTATAGAGCTGTGAGAGTTTTGAAAGACTGGAGCTCTCTTTGTTTAACATGTCTTTCAAACCAAAAGCATATCACAGGTCAATAAAAAAGTCTCCAAGACAAACATTTTCTTTTCTGGAGTAATCCTTTCTGACTAGTCCTCTAAAACTTCCATTCATACTGTAATACACAAATTCTGGAGGTTTCCAGCGTCCTTTTTCTTATTCTTAGCCTTACAGGTTTTAATCTGTCTCAGAGTGATTGCAATTTTGTGTAAATATGATATCCCTCGCTGGCGGCTTATCAAGCCTTGTTTGTCTACTGAATCACTGCTGACAAAAAGATGCCACTGAAATTCTGGTAAAATTCTGACCTGTAATATTAAAAATGCTGTGTGTGAAGGAAAATATAAAACATAAGTCTGCGACCCTGAACGACAAATTTTGCCTAATTTGTGCATGGGCATGTGCTGTGGGGTTTGGTTTGGTAATTTTTTCTTCCTTTTGAGTAATCTGTCTAAAAGCTACTTATAGCATCAGAAGAAATTGGTGTCTTTCAGTTCTTCTGCTTGATTTCTAGGTAGTGCTGCTGCGTTCCATTCAATATCAAACAAATGCCCCAAGTACCTGACACGCATTTTGAAAAAGGCAATCAGGGATCTCTACATCTCTAATATTACTTTATGGAAAATAGTGACATAAAGAGAAAGGTTTTTAAAAGAACCACTCATTGAGCGACCATAAGGCATGAAAACATGAGTGCTAACAAGCAATAAAATAATGTTGAACTATTTACATCTAAGGACCTATATATAAAGCCTACTAAAGGTGATTGGTTTTTCATCTTCTTTGCTGGTTCAACTGTTGAAAAACAACAGTTTTAGAGACTAATCTCAGGCAAGTAGCCGTTAGCCAAGAATATGTAACTTTAATAGATTTACGGTTATGAATCTTTTGAAATTAAAATCAAGACGAAAAATGGTTGGTTTTGTAACTTTCTTTTATAGACTAACATCTTTCTTTCAACCGTTTAGGACTAACATTTTCAAGAAATCTCTGTATTATGTTAATGCCAGTTTTTCTTATAATAACAGCCTCAATTCCCCTGCTTTTCTCATCTTTGATAGATAAGAGAAATTGGACCTTTAAATCTAAGCTAATACAAAATGGGGTAATTAAAGACAGGTACTTCAAAGCAGAATGCAGCAGAGGAGGAGAATTCCCCATCTCTGGAGGTGTTTGGGAAGAAAAGAAGAAAAAAAATTCTGGCAGGTTTCAACAATTCTGACAGCAGTTCTGAGTTGCTTAGAGAAATCACTAGCTGAAAAGAAAAAAAGAATGTAGCCCAGGTAAGGCAGGCAAAGGGTGTTAACTATAATAAATACAGTTTATCATTTGGTTATAGAAATTTATTACAGGGATATCAAAATATATATTTAGTATAAATATCTATAAATGTATATCCAGAGGCATAAATATAAATCTCTCCATATAAACTCAAAGATTTCTTCACTCTCTGTTGTCACCACATTCCCTATCAAATCCACATCTAACAACAGCACTATTTTCTGTTACACTATTCAGGATCTGCTTAGACTGAATTTTCTGCCATTCCCTGTGATCTTTTATCTAACCCCCTCACCTGTGTTAATCCATTCATCATTCTCTCTTTATGCTGTCATCTCTGTTTTATTGTCACTCTCACCAGCACATTGTTTGCATCCATCCCCCAGTGTTTTTATGCAGTGCCCTGTCACGGCAGGAAAAATATATGGTTTGTTATTTGTGCTCTCCATACCTTGTTGAGCTAATCCATATCGCCTTTTTAGGCACCTACATTTCAGTTTCCTTCTATTAATAAATCCTAACATTAAAGTCAATTCAAATAAGGAAAAATTATCCAAACCTGGTTTTTTGGTCTCTTTTTGAAAAAACCCTAAAAGTTCCTGCAATAAAGCCTGAAGTCATTATCAGTATTTCAAAAGATTAAACTTGTAATTATTTTTTTACAATTTTAGTCTTCTATTAGCAGAGATAGGAAATAAATGTAGCCTGTTTGAAAGGAGGAGAGCTAATTGAGCTCTCTGGCCAGAAAATTGAACACTGCATTGCACGTATCTCACTGCATTTCCTTCAGTTATTACCTCACCTGTGATTTTTACAGTATCATGCTGTACTGGAGCAAGATGCATTTATAAGGAATTTATACAATTAAACATCAACAGTTTAATTCAAAAATGTCAGACAAGGTCTTCCTGACCATCTGCTGTGGTTGTACATACTTCATCATTCAGGCATTTATCGATTGGTAAGTGCTCATGGGCTGGTTCCTTGAAAGTGCAGTGTCTTCTCCACAAGACATAGATGTGGTGGAATGCCACTTGTAGCAGCTTTAGGAACACAAAATGAAATTTGTTAAAAGATAATGAGCTAAGTATTTAGCAAGAAAAGAAGGAAAAAATAAAGGAGAAATGAATGACTGAATAAATTTTAAAAAAACTCCATTTTTTTATTCCAATGTCTTCTTAATTTTTGGATGCAACTATTTATTAAATTCAAATTTATTGGCTCAATGACTTGTATATGTAATGTATACTGTTGGACCCATTCAAATCAATTAAAATGTTGTAATTAAATGTCACAAAAAACAAATTCAGCTTACAGATTGGTTTGGGCTTTTTAAATTTTTTTTGTGGTTTTTGTTTTTTTTTTTGTTTGTTTGTTTGTTTGTTGTTGTTGTTTTGGTTTGGTTTTGTTTTCTTACATAGTTTGAAATATTTTGTTTTCACTTTGATCTATTCACTTTTTCTCCTGAAACCTGAAGGCTTTTTTTTTCCAGGACAAAAAACCATGATAAAAACCACAAAATTACCTCCTAGTGCATATTTTTATTTTAGTTTCTTGAGAATTCATGATCTTATTTATTTTTGTCTTACTGGAACTGATTCACCCAAATAGTGGAGTTGTTTAATAAACCTTATTCTTGAAAGGTGGTATTTACATTACCAGTATTACAAAGGATAATATCCTGATAATTAATACACAAATTTTAAAAAGCGAGCTTGTTGCATTTTGTAAAACATGATCTCACAGTTTAGTATCATTTTTGCACCCAAGGAAATAAATGCTAGGAAGATAAAAAGGGGCTTCTGCTATGCAATAGTCTCCTGAAAGTCTGGGGTCTGATTCAGAGGGAGATGAATAATAAACCAGGTAATGCCAATATATTAACAATGCTGAAGTGGTTGTCATGTACGTTCCATAAAGCGTATGCCAAAGAAAAATGCTGGCAAGTGCTGTGTTGAAATATCAGCTTAGTTAAAGGATTCATCATGAACCATTTGTCTTTTACCCTTCCCTCACTAGTCCTGCCAGCAATTCTCCGTCTGCCAAAATGAGAAAGGGACAGCTGCCAAAGGGATGGATTTCAAAGTGTGATTTTTTTTTTTTTGTTTGTCTCAGTTTTGCTCCCACTCCCATATTTCAGATTTTTTCTCCCTACAAAATACAGCATGTTGGATAATAAGAGTTAATAAGGAAAGCTGTTAGCTTTGGAAGCTCTGTTTAGGCTGACTTTTCCGTCAGTCTTTGCACAGCAAGATCAATAGACATTTCTGACTTCCACTGAAAGAATCTCTGTATCCAAAGCAAATTCAAGCCAGAAAAATATGTAATCAGTAGAAAACACCCACAAAAACTGGTGGGTCAGGTGTACTGACTTTCTGCATACCTCTGTGAATTTGGCTAGTATAGAAGCCTACATACAATTTATGAAGACGTTTTCCCTCAGTGTGATGTGTTGAAGGGATGACGAAAAGTTTGCTCTTCCCAGTAGCACAGGAGAAAGTTGCTGGGTAGGTAGGTAATTAGATGACCTGAGGCTAGAGTGACCTAAAAGGACTAACAATATTAGAATTAGATTTTTTAGGTAAGGACTCAATTTTCCAGAGATCAATGCAAGATGAGTCTGGAATGAAGGAAATGCTCCTGCATGGCTGCAGCCTGCTGCTTATGTCCAACAGCTGCAGTGCACCTTCTCTCCCAGCTCTTTCTGCTCCCACATGGTTCCAGCACGTTCCCATTTGACATGTCTGTAGGCTCCCAGCTCCATATCAGGCATTCCTTCTGTGAGAAGAAAAACCTTCTACAACATCCTTCCATAAGGAATATTCCTCAGTTCTAACACAAGAACTTGAAGATTGAAAGATTTGTCCAGCAAAATTTTTATATGGGGAGGCTCTAAATCGCAGATTTGATGGCAAGGTAAGATATTTTTCCCCACTAAAATAGTTTCATGTCCTGGGGGCTTATGTTTTTACTCTACAAGTATTTTCACATCTCACCACCTAATAACTTTCTCAAGAAATAATTTTGAGTGCTCAAACTGATGAATGAACCTGTTGGAAACCAAAGAAGTGCTGAGGTGTAAAGATGCCTATGACTTGAAGCCATGGTCTGCTAAAATGCCTGGTTGAAAAGCCAAGCCAATACTCTCAATGGGTGGAAGACTGCAGTGTAAACTCACTTCTTGAATTAGATATTGAGGAATCCATACAGCAGAGTAGCTGTAAGACACAAATGCATAGTAAAGCATTGTGCATTGAAAAGTAGTAATTGTATTTCTCATATAAGTACATGTTTTCCTCCTAAGGCTGGCTGTAGAACTATACTTGGCTTGGAAATATTTAGTATAAATGGAATATTTGAGTAGGATGGACAACACTGCTGATGAATCTCAAAATTGGTCCTCCTCCCATGCAAGCTGGCTTACACAAGGATCATATAGAAATGCAAATTCCTATGGATGAATGTTGATTTCAATGATAAAGAATAAAAAAATTAATTAGTTTTTATACTGCACTCTGGAGACAACATTTAGACTTAATCTTGCAAATAAACTTGCAGTGCCTCAGTGTTATTGTCACCAAAGTTTGAGCTATGGCTCACAAAGGCATCCATCATACCTTTGCAAGGCACACAGTCCCCAGGCTATTTACTGCTGACACCACCAGCCTTTTGTCCGCTCTGCCGTAAACAAAATGGAAGACCCAGAGCTGCCGGCTGTTCAACGGATAATGGCAGGGCTGCTTTTTTTATAGTTCACCTACCATACTCATGTGCAATTGAATGTGTCTCCCATAGACTGCTCTTGCCAATTCTATCTCCAGCAATTATCCTGTATCAGTACTCCATTGCAAAGTACCTGCCAATAATGAGGGATTCGCAGGTGGCAGCCACAAAGTGCTGCTGTCCCTTCTCCTTGCAGGCACCTTGTGATGGCAGATGAAATGGGGTGGTGCTGATGTTGTTCACACAGGGGATCATGACACAGGCCAGGGCAACAACTCTGCCTGTGTTTAACCTGATCCAGATGACAGTTGTGCTCTCTTTTGCCCACTATCTTCAAATGAAGAAGAGTTCATCAAACTAATTCATCAAACTAATTTCAAGCTACATGCTGTAGCCCCACATTTCTCTTCACAGAGAAAAGCAAGGCACAATTCTTCCCAAGAATATTCTTACGTCATTTGCTGTGCCTGTGTTTGTGTAAAAGCAGAATGCAGTATGAAAATTATTTAGCCAAAGTGATGGTGTTTTGTTTCCTTGGCCTGTCAGGGCCAAGTGTGTGTGTGTGTGTGTGAGGATTGTCTTGGGGGCCACTCCACTGAACTTGCTGCAGGTTATTCATGTTTTAGGAGTAGTGGGGGCCTAAATCTGGATGCAGTTTTGTATATGTGGTCAAACACAGTGAAAAGTAAAGGGGGAATATAACCTACTGGCTTTTCTCCTGTTAATAGACCCCAGCATGCCATTTACCTTCCTTAGTGACATGAGGCACCCTGGTTCACGTTCAGCCAACATATTATGAGCCTTCTCAGCAGAGCTGCCTCCCCAGCCATTCAGACCTCAGCCTGTTTTAGCACAGGGATTAGTTCATCTCAGAGGCAGGACCTGGCATTTGCCCTTGCTGAATTTTGGGAGGTTCCTATTCCGTTTCTTGCAGGCAAAGCCCTGAGCACCTGCACAGCAGCAGCAACCTCAGAGAAAGAGATGTCTTCTTCTGTGGCCCAGAGCTACAGAACTACAGGGCTCAGGAAAACAGGAACACCAGTTCATCCTTCCCAATCCCCAAATAAGCTTTTTGACCCTGGATCTAGTAGCTCTTAGCACAGCTAGGCAGTCTGCTTCTAATGACAAAGGACTACATAATCAAAAGGCATCAAATATTGGATAAACTGCAAGTTAGTAGGCTTTAAAATTCACACTTTTCATCCCATAAAATGCACACAAGGCAGTTTTTATTAGTCCATTTTCTCTCTCTTCTGAAGCCTGTACCCACGACCGGTGATGCCTATTTTTTGTTTTGTTTTGTTTTGTTTGGGGGATGTTTGTTTGCTTGCTGTATTTGGGTTTTTTTATCTGGTAACAGGATACAAAAAGACCCATGAAACAGAAAAAGTCATCAAAGAATACTTTTCCCCCTGAAATGTGTGAAATGGCTAGAAATCTGATGATTAGGTAAGTAATAAAATAAGACACACTTTAGTGCCATATTTGTCTTGAGTTAGACAGCCAACATAATGTCTTGCTTTAACACTTTATTCTGAATATTTGCATGATTGTCATTATTCTTACCCATTGAATTCCACTCAGGGTGGCAAAAGCTTAAACCAGTGACAGCAGGGCACTTTTTAATCAATTCCTTTGGAAAATCACATAGGTCTGTACTGTTCTATACAGAAAACAGAATTAGTATTAGCAGTAATTCAAAGAGACTAATTTTGTGAAAGAGGGGGAGGCTTCTAAACTGTGACAAGTTCTTATGTTAGTTCTCCCAGGCTCACCATCTCCTGCGCTTATTTAAGGAGGGTAAGTGCTATCACCACGGGGCTTTTCACACCTGCAGAGTCTGACCTGGCATATGTAGAGATGAAAATGGAGGCTCACAGTCCCACCTCCACAAGAGGTTAGTGACAAACCTGAAAGAATAAAATCAGACAAAGTGGAACTGCACCAGCCCAGCATTTCTGGTCTCTGCCTGTCCTAGGGGTGGGTTATTACTTCTCATCCATCAGACTCTGTGGAGGTTTGTGGTTCAACTCCTTGCATATGCAACTTCACAAGGGCTGTTTGTGTTGGAGTGGCCTCTCCTGAAGAGGTGTAATTCCCATTGGCTTCTTCCTCTTGTTTGGCCAGAGGCTGCTTTTGACCTTTGCAGGCTTTGAAATTCGATTCATTTCGTATTACAAAATATCCATTCCTCTGAGAGTGAATAAATGGTCTTTGAAGTCACCACCTAGGGCTCCTTAAGTGCCTTAGGAAGGAAGTAGAGGTGCCTGCTGGCTGCCAGCTCGGTGCTTTGCCTGCTTCCCACAGGAGCACCAAGCACCACAACTGGTGCTGCTCTGTCCTGCTTGAGTGGAAGGTGTCTGGAGAGGAACCTGCTCCCGACCATCTGCCTCTCCTCTAGACACAAAACAGTGCACAGCAAGGGCTGCTCAAACTGGTGCGATGGGAGTTTGAGGAGAAAGAGGTGGCAAGGCAAAATCAAGACAGGGACAGGGTAATGACATTTCCACAGAGGGAATACTTAAAAATGACTGTCTTTACAGCCTGAAATACAATGTAAGTGCAATGGCTATGAAAATTGCTTATAATCACAGTATGATGAGAGCTGAGAAGCAGTTTCTGCAATAACAGTGTTTTGCTTCCTGGAAAAAAATGATTCATTCAACCTTTATCCTCAGAGACAACTTTTCAGAAAAATCCATCCATATGCCAGTATAAAATCTGGTCTTAAGAGTTGTGTTGTTGTAACTGTCATTATTTGGTGCATGCAACTTTGGTCCACTGCAACTGACTGACTCTCCACATTTCCCTCTTTTTGCCTTCCCTGGACAAGAAAGAACAATATGTTCAGCTTTTTTACCTCCTTCACAGCAGTTGAAAAAAATCTTAATAAAAAGCCCAGTGTTATTAGCTGGCATTTAAGGCTGGCATTTGTACAGGTTCAAGTCAGTCTGTGTTAATGAGTGCTGAAGTCACGTCCTAATGGAGGCACAAGAGACATCAACTTGTTGTCCCACTGAGGCAAAACAGATGAACATCATGCACAAAACTATGCTTTGACATCATAAGCTGAATGCGTGTTAGTTTTAAAGCTTTTGGTTTTGCATTTTTAACTTTTTATTATATAGAACTCCCTATGTTGCTCAAAGCAAGCCAAAAAAGGTTGGCACTGAACATAGCTTGGAAATTAAAAAAAAATTATTATGCAGAACCCCACACTTGCTTTATTGTACTGCTGCTGAAGAGGCCCAGGCAAACATACAGTAAACTCATTTTAAAGTCTTTCTTATTAAATCTTTATAAGAAGTGCCATAAATTCTTAGGCAGATTTTACTGCAAACACACACATTCACACTGCAGAAACTAATACCATTATTTTTTCAATGTGTTTTCATCAGTTGTATAATATCACGCATTAAGGGACTAATTTTTCATTTCAGTCATATTTTTTCAGTTTAAACATCACTCCAAATATTCAAAACAAGTTGATTTCTTTGCATACTTTGCATTTGAAATAACTCAAGCCACCTCAAAATCTCAGTGGTAAAATGTATTTTAAGCTCACAAACTGACTGAATGGGAACCATTCAGTCCAGAACCAACTATGAACCAATGGATAACAATTGTGCACATTCTCCTTCGACATGACACAAGACATTGCCTTTTGCTCATCTGCTACAAGTATTAAAACAGATTCTAGGACTTGTAGATGTTGTGCACAGGCTGATGTTGGACAGCTCAATTCCATACCCACTTCTCTGCATTTGCACTCAGGAAATGTGGAAGAATTGGAGACAGCAGACACAAAAAAGATGGAATTCAGCCACACTCACCTGACTCTCTCAAAAGCAGGTGCTGTGACTGAGCTAAATATGTTACATTACTGCTATAGTCATCAAAAGCAGTGCACACCTTCAAAATATGACTCATCTGGACTATTTTAGAATGTGGTGAATCACCATATATTGATTTATAGTTCCTCTTAGATTCCTATAAACTGAGGCCAGGGTGACTAATTTATATTAATGTATCTATCTTTTAAGTGTTTAAAAATTAGGAATACAAAATCTCTTGTAATCCTCTCTTAAATCTGCTGATGCTGTTTACTACTGCTGCAAGGTTTAGAATTGGAAATATTCTCTTTTTGTCAACATTTTTTTCTGCAGAGAAACCACATTGTGATTCAGAATAAGAAAAAGTAAGATTTTTCCTTA
Source organism: Melospiza georgiana (assembly GCF_028018845.1). NCBI lineage: Eukaryota > Metazoa > Chordata > Aves > Passeriformes > Passerellidae > Melospiza > Melospiza georgiana. Next base: position 31,917,784 of record NC_080430.1, on the reverse strand, counting down.
GAAAGATTTTGATAATGAGGAAAAAGTATTTGATGATTTGAGTATTTTTACCTTAGCATTAATTAAAAAAAACCAACCTAATTCAGTACTGATCCATGATATATGCAAATAGTGTTTTATCTTATTTCATTTAAGCTCTTTATGGTGGCCACTTATCCTCCTTCCTCTATGTTTTTTATTTTTCTGGTGGTTTTTGTGTCTGATATTTGGCATAGTCAAAGAAATAATCATTATTATTTACATGATGCCAGTCTTTCACCTGGGATTATTTAAATCAATATTGAGAAAAAAACCCCCAAAACTGTGTCCCAGATCCAGAACAAAATCACAAGATACAACGAAGCAGTATTGCCAAATTGGAAGTTCCCGATTCGGGGTAGAATTGGCTCTTTGTCTTACACTAATACTGAGAACCTAAGATGAAATGTCTGAAACATCAAAGGAAGCCATCTAGAATCACACATGAAATTAATCTGGAAAGATGGACATTGTTGCCAGTCAGTCATATCTTTTCATTGAGAGTGAAGGAGAGAATGAAAAAAGGGAAAGAATTCCAGATAGAATATTGTATACCAGCATTAGAAAAGAAACAAACTTTCAAAAGAAACTCCACAGGGGAAAAAAAAAAAAAAAAAAAAGTTTATTTGGAAAAAGAATCCTGGCTGCAAAAACACAGTTGTAGCTGGACATTGTTTTAAGTGATGCAGTGATGCCCTAAGCCTTCAGTGCTGCTCCTGGAAAAGATTCAGCTCCAGTGTTTATGGAGGCTGCTGAACATGCACCAGTGTTGCTCCCTGTTATAACTCTGGGTGTTACAACCTCCCCCAGGAAGCCATTCTGTCCCAGCCACGGTTGTTGCCGCATGGCAGCTCCTTTCTGGAGACTCTCCATGAGCAAGCAGCCTCTTTCCATGGTCACACAACAGTACTTGCAAAGGCAATGACACTCATCACTGCCAATACAAGTCATGCTGTTTCAAGATATAGTAAAAAATAGTTATAGATTACCTGTGGGTTTGGAAGTTTTGGGGTTTCTTTAACTTAAGCAGATTTTACTTTTGCCTACTTAAGAGATGTAAAGATGTCACTTTCCTGTAAGCCTTGGTTGTCTCATTTTTGGATGATTTCCCTTGCTTCTCTGTAAAGGGAAGGTGTTGATATTTGTGTATGGTTTGTGTCAAGCAATGCTTTGCAAGGGCAAACAGAATATTCATGCTGCCGATCAGTTTGTGCACACAATTTACAGGAGACAAATGAAACTGAGTGCTAGAAAATGCTGTTCAATTGCCAAAGGCTCTTTCTTTTGTCACACAGAGAAAAGTGTTACTAAACATAACACCTTTTTATCATGGTGCCTAGAAGTGCTGTAGGGAAGAATCAGTCATTGGGTGTCTACTGCAAGCAACCTGTTTGAAAAGGATTTCTGCCTTTGGATATTGAAAACTTGTCCCTGCTCTGACCAGAGCAATGCAAACCCACACATGACAGGAAATATTCCATTAGTAATTAAAACATGCATAGTAATTAAAACATGCATAACATCTTATTTGCATTTTTAAGCCAAAAGAATATTTTAAAATCCCATTTATTCCAGCACGGTAACTCTCTGTTGTGTATTCATCAGCATGGAGGGAATAAAGGAGGCCACAGTGTGAGAGAGCTTTTCTCTAAGTCCTGTATCATGTTAAAAGCTGATACAAACCACAGGGACTTCCAGGCATTGAGAGAAAAAAAAAAAAAAAAAAAAAAAAAAAAAAAAAAAAAAAAGAAAGAAATGTCAAGCAATGGGAGTAAAATTCAGAGTGCAAAGTTTCAAATAAAGAAAATTTTAAGAAGTAGAAAATCTCTCACTATATACATTTCCAAAATACAAGTCCCTTTAAAGAGATGTAAAAATTATTAACATAAAGAGCTGTACCAACAGAATAGTTTGAAACATTGTTCTGTGGAAGTTTTGAAACATTGTTCTGTGGAAGAAAAGTTGAATTGTTCTTTTGTGCATGTTTTGATTTCTATCCTTCCTTATTCAAGAAAAGAAAAAATTAAATAAAAAACTTGTACCATTTGTCATCTACAAATTCTCTGATTCCAAAATCTAAAGTTTCACATATATTATAGATGCAAAATTTGAAAAAGACATCTTACTTCTTAATAAGACAAGCTAGAAGTCTCAGTGCATTTCCTGCTGCATTTTGAGTTATTTGAATCTGTAGTTTAAATTTAGATTTTTTTTCAGCCACTAGATATATAAGTTTTTAGTGAAATGAATAGAGATAACAGACCTTGAGGAACAAACCTGAGGAAGAAAAAATAGTGTACATTCAGACCTTGGAAATATCCTGACAAAATAGATATAACTAAAGCATACCAAATGTTATGTTTTTTTCCAGCTACAATTTTAGAAATTAAATATCTGTCTGACCTTAATCTCACAAGCCTCTGAATAAATTCCAAAATAGATTGAATTTTTTATCCAGATCTCCCCATTAGCTATGTGACCATATTTTTCAGAATATCTACTCCTTTGTTACTAGAACTTATCCCTTGCATTTTTAAAAGCACAGAGGAGAAACAACAGGTTGGGAGTGTTCATCACCTGCAGCAGTGACAGCTACAATGAGCACAAATTTCACAAAGGGATTCAAAGTTCATGTATTCCTGCACTGTGATCTCACACTGAGAAAAGAGAAAATGTACTCATTGTAGCTGTCACCACTTTTCAGCCTCTTCATGTTGCCTTTTTAATTTATCATTTACAGCAGCATTGGCCTAATAACAGCACTGCTTTTCTCTTGGGCAATTTTATAATGCTTTTGCAGAATTCTTACTAGCTTCACTTCCTCTGAAACAAGATTTTTATTTATTTAAAATAAGAGAATAAATGTCAGGTTAAGCCCAGCTGAATAGCAAAAAATGGATGAGTGTTAGTTACTTCATCCCAAATTATATGTCTGGATATGATGGAAATGCATCACTTGAAGTAGAAATAGACACATCCTCCACAATTTCAAGGAATGTAACCAAAACAAATAAGAATTTCACCCAGAGATGTGGCTGCATTAGCATACTGTTCTCTCAGATAGCCCTATCACCACATCACATATTATTTCAAAACAATAGTGAACCAAATATTTATACCTATCCTGCTCTGGCTGCCTTAAATCACCACGATGATGCTGGTGTTGGACTTTTAGGAAATCATTGTTTTTCACTGCAGGACATTTGCTTCAGTGAATTACTTAGGGAGGGGTGGAAGTTTTGACAGGTTTTCTGAAGTAACCTTCAGAGGTGAACTTGGAAGCCAGTTAGTTCCATTTAAGAAGCTGTCCTGCTGTAAAAACCCAAGTTTTTTAATGGCCACATCTGTTGTTTCAAAGCATTTTCCCTGTGAGGTGTTTGTACATTATCCTCACTACTACGTCTAGACCATGAAGTATAGCTCAATGAATAGCTAACTGATGATTACATTTATGAGTAAAGACTACTCATAGCAGACAGCTACTTCCTACAGGTGACAAGCAATCTTTGGCTAGGGCTTCACCTGACTAGTCATTTTGGGATATGATCACAAGGGCTGGAGACTGATGAAATTATCCTGTCCAACATCAAACACAAAGTGGTTGTAAATCAGCTGAGGCTGTGGCAGGAGTAGAACAACTCATTCTTTATGCAGTACTGGCAGCTCTTTCACCTAGCAGCTACATTAAGAATCCTAACAATGTCATTAAGTGACCCCAGGAAGAACTTGGCAAATTTTTGTTATTGACATTTGTATGAATTTAGCATTGATTCAAAGTGGGGGAAGAAGTCCTGTGAAACAAAAAGCTGTGTTATTGTAAAGCAATAAAATGGTTTATTGGTGGGGTTGGAGTGTACTGGGACAACACTTGCAAGATACATACATAAAATATGCCTGTTGTAACTCTGTTTGACCTTGTAGAGCCATCTAGGTGCTTAGCTGACATACTATTATAATATCCCAAAGGCTTGCTCCATAAAAAGAAAATGATAAAAGTCTGACCTCTGCAATATAACCTTTACTTCCCACAGAATAAATAATTGTTTTTCAAAACAAATCTAAGCTAAAAAGCATGTATCTGCTGCTTCTGACCTGAGATAGACATGGCGTAAAGAAACACATTTTAGGGAAGAATTTGGATGTTGTATTTAGAGAAGCTCAGATGAATAAATACATACATAGTTGATGATATGCTTAGGAGCTTATTTCTGTGACTCCTGCTGCTGCTGTTAGACACAATAAGTAAATCTGCCCACAAACAACAAAATTATTTTAAAAACATACTCTCTATAACTACAGGGTAAATAAAAATTATATTGTAGACATAAAATCTTCATTAGAGAAATATATTCTCAGAGGAAAAAAAACCCAAAAAAACCCAACAAACCACCAGACCCACCAACAAGACTATCCAGAGCAGGCAGAAATTCAGTAAGGCTCACAGTTTTGGTCTTTGAAAGTACACACCTGCTGCACAAGAACACTGGAGCAGATTTGAAGGAAAAGAAAAATGCATACTGTGATCAGCTGCTTTGTTCTGGAATGAGGATGGAAGTGGTGTTAGTACATTTGTGTATCCTTTATCTCCTTTATCAAATTCCCCAGGCTGCTTTTCCCTTCCCTCTCCCACAGTGTTTTGTCCATCTATTACCAACCAGGCTTCCAAGTAATAAATGTTTCAACTCTGTTAGGTTTTGTCATTGAATGGCACAGAATGCCCGGTTGGAATCATTTGTAGAGCATTTAGGATACTAGATGTTCAACACCGGTTGCACAAATTTCTAATAAGGTGATTGTGAATTCAGTTTAGTAATGCAGACCTGTTTGCATAGCAGGGAGTGGGGGTAACATCTGACTCCTTAGGAGCTTTCATTTTGATGAGTGGCCTTGTTTCAATATTTATACAGAGCTGTGTATGGAATGATTGCTCTATATTTCTGCAGCACATAATATGTGTATAGCACACTCAATTCACGTATTTTATAAAAAGCTCCATTTCATAACATGCTTCCAAAAGCTCTTTCTTCTCTAATATCCTCTTGCCTAATTCACATAATAGAAATCCTACCTCCCCTGCCCTGCTAGAAAAAAAATGTCCTCCTCACCAAGGCTTTCCCAAACTTCTCTAAAGAATAAAAATACTGAAGAGGGGAAAACAGATTCCCTTGAGGGGAATACATCAAGGGAAAGAAATAAATGGATGGAACAGCAGTCCTCCAATAAGCCAAAGAAATGTATTTTCCAAGTGCTTTCTTGGATGGCTATTTCTGTGCTCTCTCTCTCTCAACAGTGCTCCTTTGGCACTTACACTTTAATTGCCCTGCACTTTGTTTGTGCAAGGTATGCACTGGCTGGCTGCCAGCGTTGGCTGAGATTCATCTTGTCACCACACTGTCTAACAGCAAGCACAGAACAATATCCCAATTAGATCCCTAAATGCTGGCAACATGAGACACCTCTGCTATGTTGCTCTAGAAGCCAGAGGCAGGAAGTTTTGAGAAATAGATTAACAGTGTATATTCATTCTGCTCTCTTGCACCATAACAGTAAAAGCTGCAAAAAATATTATTTTAATATTATAAATCATGGCAGTGGCATTAGGGCTTCCAGTGGGGGTCAGAGGGGACTGAGATTAGTGCCCTCCTATATAGGTCTGGGTCATTAGGAGATTTGTAATTTCATCTTTCATAAGATCATATGTAAAAATTACAATCCCATCACCATTTTTCCAGAAGATTCCTTGTTATATTTTTTAACAAAGGGATTTTTTACCTCTCACTATAGAAATTCTATCTGCAAGGCTTATGGACTATTTCAAAGGATAAATGTTTAAAGATTTGCTCCACTAAATTATTGCTGAAGTGTAAAGAGAACTGGGGAACCTTTCACAGCAAAATGTAAGAAATTTAGAACACTGGGTATTGTGAGAAATTTGACTTGGAAAATTGTCTTCTCTCTCTTTGCTTTAAATACTGCTATAGGAAATGACTAAACAATTACATTAAGCTTTCCAGAGTAGGTTCTGATCTTCACTGCTGCATTTTGTCTGTTCCAGTCATCTTTCCTTTCATTTTTAAGGAAAAATAAAACTTAAAATCAGAAAATAATTTACATATCTCACATTTTCGATGCTAAAACTCACATTTCCATCTTTGCTCTCCCATTAAAAATGCACTGACCTAAACACCTTTGTAAGCCTACTTGAAATACAAAGTGAATTGGATATTCTGCATCCTTCCCAGGTTGCTCACAGTGTCTCAGGAATAGACACTGAAGGGACAACAATAATTTATCTGTTGGGTCCCGCAGTTTTCCAGGAGAATTTGGTGCTTGTGACTAGCAAAAGACAAAGTCATTTTCTAATTTAGATGCTATGGATGCACAAAAGAAAAGGGCTGAAGCCCCACAGACTTCCTTGCACTTGCTACTCAGTGTTCCACTTCCCATGTACATCAAGTGGTTTTGCTGCAGAAGATTCACATATGAGTCCCAGATGTCTGAAGGGCAAACAGTGTTCTAGTTCACAGCTAATTTTTAAATCTTTCACATGAGCCCTAAATCTCCTGGATTACATTCTCACTTTGCTTTGTGGAAATCTTGCAGATGTTTTAAGCACTCATGTCATGAGGGGAATAAGGACCACAAAATCCTGCACATGTGGAGAAGGCTGAGCAGAACTGATCCAACACAGTCATACTGGGATGATATATGAGGCATCTTTCCTTTGAGCAAATTTCTGTGGCTGTGATAGAAAAGAGGCCAAGGAATTTCTTTAACTTGGCAGACTCTTATTGACTTGATAGTATTGAAATCTAAAACACAGACATGCTTCTGTCTCTTCTGTCTGCCAAAATTATTTACAAAGTGAGTGCACACAGGCTCAGAGGATAAAATGGAAAGGGAAGGTGAAAATTTTTTCCTAGACTAAGACCAGGAAGCTGCTTTTAGCACAGTGCCTGCCTACATAAATGGAGGGAGGAAGGAAGCCCTCTGCCATCTCATCCTTGTCCCACCCAGCAAGAGCATGGAATATTTGCTCTGCACGAAGTTCCTTTTTACTCCTTTCCCTGTGTGAGCTCCACAGACAATGGTGGGGCAGCTGACGCTGCTTACTCTGCCAATACAAGGAGTCTCTGCCTCTTAGTTACTTCTCTGTTCCTTTCCACTCTTCTGCTGCTTGTCTGTGTCCAACAGAGAGCAGGCAAAAAGGTCTCTCCATTTCAGTGCAGATGGTCCTCTGTTTGATATCAAAGTGTGATCACATTTTGGTAAATACATCCAAAATCCATCCAGTGTGTCCCTGCTCCACCGTCAGTGACACCCACACTGGGGTTTCTGTAAGGCGCTGCTAAACTGGTTTCATGCAATTGTTTTGCAATTCCCATAATTCCTGTGACTCTCAAAGTCCTATAATCACAGACACTTCTTTCTCCTCATTAATAAAATCTCCAATGCTGCTGCATCCAACTTTCAGACAGTGTAAAAAAATTTCCCTTAAGGGAAGATTTCATTGTAGCATTTATAAGAAAAAGACGCTTAAAACCAGCATGAATATTAAAATGAAAGGTTATATGGCATATATCTTAAATTTTGATAATAGGTAAAAGTGCATGATATCATAGAAAATTCACCCACATTAATCTCTGGTTGAGCTCCAGATAATGACTGGGTATGCACAGTCTGTCTATGTGGGCCCCCTAATCTTTAAGGAGATTCAATTGGTTATAATTAAAGGTTTCAACCAAAATACTAAAAAGAAAGATACAAACTGTCTTTTCCCAAAAGACCTAGACTGCAGAGTGTAAACTACTGATTATTTTACTGCTTAGTGAAGAAATTAATAGATTTACAATCACTTCAAGCCTTAACAACTTAAAAATTTGTGATTTGCCCTGTAGCCTTTTTTTCCCCTGGTTTATAGGCATAAAATTATATTCTAATATACTATGTGATATATTGAGCATATTAATGGATTAAAAATATTAACAGCCATTTAGAGGATCTTTCTTTGCATGTAAGTTAAGCTATTTAGTTGAGTTTACAGCAAAGTTGAAATGTGAGTTACTAAGCTGAGGCATTCATTTAATGTGGTAGTCATAAATTATTGTTCATATCTGTACATGTCATGACTCCAAGGAATAAAGTCTTCCAGTTAGTTGAAGATTATGCCAGCCAACTAAAAACACTGGTAATGATCTTATACCTAAAAAGGGGGATTTTAAAAAATTTTCTTAAGTACAACACAATTTTTAATAGAATTCTGAAGATGTTTACTGTGCATGGTGAAAGTAAACAGTGAAGTCAAGATGAAATGAAAAATAAGACATTCTTATGCTATCTTAATATTTTTGTTAGATTCTTGTAATATCTTAATACTTTTTTTACTGAATTTGCATCTTTACAAGATACAAATCTTAAAAGATACAAAGTTTCCTTGCTTTGAGTGAATAAATTTCTTTGTGAAAGACTTATGCAAGCAACAAGAAAAATTATCTAAACTTACACTATATGGAGAAGAGTTTGAAAGATTAAAAATTTAATAAAGTTTAATCCATGAAGATCCAGAATCCGCATGTGTGTTGCAGCCTGTTAAAATAAAACTTTCATGCAGGATTATAACTGATCACACAGGGCAAACAAGTAATTTTCATACAAACACGGTTTGCAGGTACTTGATGTAAAATCTATTTACAGCTAAAACTTATTTGAAACTTGTAGCATCTCTGTACTAGCTACAACAGATAGAAAGATTTCTTCTGACTGGCTTTTAAATATTATTCCTGTCAGCAATCTGAATTGCTCACTTAAACTTTTCCTGTTTTTCCTCCTCATAAGTTATAGAAGTTATATATAAGAATCACAGACTCAACTAGGTTGGAAAAGACTTCTGAAATTTTTGAGTCCAACCTTTGATCATCAAGTCAATCCCTTAAATTAAGGAAATAGTAACATACAAATATTCTATAGCAACAAATTATATAGTTTATTAAATAAATAATTATTTTATATAATATATTAATAATTAATTACATACACAGTATTAACCTAATAAACTATGCATTTTAATCAGATCTTGTATTTGCTTGTCATAAGGTTATTGAAGAACAATTGTGATAGTTACCAGCCATTTGGCAAATTACTTCAGTAACTAGGATTTTAGTCATAAGAAAGTAAGAAAAATTTTAGAAGTGTGGATTACTTAGTTATATATGACATTCTTCTGTAGAAGAAACAGCTTTACTTTGCGGCAGCACACAGATTCTGGCAATGGGACTTGTGCTCCCCAATGTACACCTCATTCCCTGGGGTGTGGAACTCTCAGTCCAGTGTTGGGAAGGGGAGATCGTGGTTTGGTGACTCACTTACATGGAGGTCTGCCTAGCAGTGGCACAAATTTACATAGCTGATCTTGTCTTACACAGCCCCACCCTTGTCTCTGCTGATGAGGAGCAGCTGAAGTTCATGAATGAAGGGCTTTAAGTTCACTATTTCATTTATTTAAAAAAGGGCTATGTAGACCCTGCATTTCCACTTCTTTACCTAGCTCAGGGAAAGTAAAATGCTTCTGGCTTATGTCCAAAAGGTAAACGTATCAGAGAGATGAGGAATCAAATAAAATTCTTGCACTGTGATAAAATCTTGAATTAATCAAGCAGTAATAACCAAGGCTTTCAAAAGGAGCACAATCTGGGTATCTTAGCGTGTGCCCCAGTACACACTACACAAAGGAAATATATATAGCACAGAGGAAATATATATCAATCTCTTCAGCTGCCAATTGGTTCTAAACGTTTTGCTGTTGTATTATAAACAGTTCACCTATACATTCTTCTCTAGTTTCCCACAAACCTCACTGCTCTGAGCATAATTCTGCCCTAGGTGAAAGCTCCATTACCTAAACAAATCCCACATCGGCTGCCTGGAATGTGAGTGGATCATTCCTGAGGACCTTATAGAAACCTAGGTGGTGATATTCACTGAGATATGTGAGATGATATTGCTCCTTCCTATCTCCATTAATCTCAACTTGCAAAAAAGGTCACACTTCTGCCCTCCTCCTTATTGCTCTTCCCTCCTTTTCCTTCTTACTTAAAGAAAAAAAAAATGTAACTTCACTTTATTAATAAACTTAGAAAGGTTCTTGGAGAATTTCAGTTGGGCTTAATGCAGCTCAAGAAGCGCTCCCCCACTTCTCTAGGGTAATACATATTTTGCCTCCTTCCTGCACATATCAACTGATTGAGTTGTGTGTATTCATAGATTCTGCATGTACTGCCATGGCAGGATTATGGTCCTGTCCCTCTCCTCTCCTCTCCTCTCCTCTCCTCTCCTCTCCTCTCCTCTCCTCTCCTCTCCTCTCCTCTCCTCTCCTCTCCTCTCCTCTCCTCTCCTCTCCTCTCCTCTCCTCTCCTCTCCTCTCCTCTCCTCTCCTCTCCTCTCCTCTCCTCTCCTCTCCTCTCCTCTCCTCTCCTCTCCTCTCCTCTCCTCTCCTCTCCTCTCCTCTCCTCTCCTCTCCTCTCCTCTCCTCTCCTCTCCTCTCCTCTCCTCTCCTCTCCTCTCCTCTCCTCTCCTCTCCTCTCCTCTCCTCTCCTCTCCTCTCCTCTCCTCTCCTCTCCTCTCTACCTAATGAAAACCTTAAAACAGTTTATTCTTATGCAGAGGGTGGAGAAAAGAGGAAAGAAAGAAGTGCAGTGCAGGAGCGAGGGGGGAGATGAGGAGAGGCAGTAAAAGTATTGATAGTCTGCACCAGTGGTCTTTAGGTTAACTCAGTTTTCATGATTCCTGAAAGCTTACATTCTGCAAAGGTTTTAATTTTATTTTTGATAACAGCGCCCAGAACAGCAAACCGGTGAGTGAGAGAAAAAAATCAGTTGTGTACGATAATAAATGGATTTCTGCCAATGACAGGTCATGATACAAAAAAAATTCTGTGATGACCCTCTTTCCTCTGCTCTCATTTATCTCTTACTGGTGACCACTGATAGATTTCTGCTGTATGATTTATTGCAGAAAAACACCACCTAGAAATGGGCTTTTGATAAAATTGTTCAAGGATTCCTGGACAATAAATCCTAATCTTTACATGCATGCTGCAAGATGTTTCACCTTTCTTATGCTATAAATAATATATGCCAAATGTGATAATAAATCCATACATCTAAGCTCTATCTGTGTGGTTTAAGAAACAAAATTACAATATGTAAGCTTGATATTAATAGCAGCTATATAATGCCAGGAATATTGATGGCAATATTTGTTTATTTGTGATCCAAATTTCCAGTGCTGTGTTGTACTGAAATTTCATTGCTTTTATCAGCCTGGATGGTTATCTTCTGTAAGGAAATCTGTGATAAAGACAACAGGCACTAGCTGGTTTGAATCAACAAAGATGCTTCTGTAGGTCTGCCAAGAACCTCAGCTGAAATTTTCAAATATAGTCTATGCAAAGATCTCTCTTCATAATTAATCATCTACAGTAGGAAGTGTCTGATAGCATCTGTCACCTCCCTGTGACCCTACAACTGTTACAGCGGGGTTAAATGGGCACAAGCCCAGCGTTTAAAGCTCTTTTCAAACTACAGGCTCAAGGTCAGGATCTGGCTTAATTTTACTCCACAGTGGGAATGAAGCATAGCTTCTGTCTAGAGCATGTGTGCTGTGGTATTTGGTTTAAGCCTAAAGATTCACTTTAGTTATTGAATCCTATACAAGCTATAAAATATCATAAACATCTTTCCCAGACAAAGCAAGCAAGCCCTTTCCTAGAATATGAAATAGGCAAATCTACTCTTTTCAGTCAGTGCTGATCATTTGGGATTTGGGAATGAAGAAATTACATCAGAAAAATAAGAATAATGATGATTGTGAGAGACAAGGCCAAAAATGGTGAGAAAAGAGTGAATGACAGAAAAAAACCCTCAATGAAACTTACTTCTCTTAGTTTTGTTTCTGTAAAGACAAAAACAATTTTCTGTTTTTAGAAGAAGGATGCAGCCAATTTTGACAGATTTTTCAGATTTTTTTTCTTAAATGTTAGTATTGCAATACTTGGCTTTTTTTTTATATATTTCCTGCCTAAGGGAAATAAAATATCTGCCATGCACCTGTGCAAAAAAGAGAATGTTACTGCAGTCATTTCCACACTTGTAGAAGATTTTCTGTTAACATCTGTGAAAGAGGAATGTACTCTAAGCAGGAAAACCACAGTGTTAAATTGGTCATTGAAACTTAAGGAATGGTAATACTGAAATACTGAAAGAAAAAAGTGTGGGGAAATATGCAACAACAACAACAACAAAAAATCCTTTAATTGGAAGGGGCCAAGCCCACATCAACAGTGTGTTTGATTTCAGCTGTGTCCTCTGATCTATACTGAAGGTCAAAGAAGGAAACGCCACAGAAGTTATGATTATGTGAAATGAAGTGAGAAACAATGATTTGGCGTAATAAATACCTCCTGCAACTAGAGAATGTTCTGCTCACTGAAATTGTCTCCCAGGTGTCTGCCTGTCTCCTGGACACATGGATAATCCCAGGCTAAAATGACAGTGAGGCATGTTGTTTTCAGAAATACATGGCTAATGTTGGTATATATGAAAGAAAACTCACTTCGTGGCTCTAAAATACAGCAGAAACATCTCCCTTCTTTTTTGCATGAGTCAAAACATCAACTTTCCACCTTCAATTCTAGGATTTTTCAGCCAGCCATAAAAACCTTTGTGATTTTCGTGATAAATTCCTCTGTCCTCTCAGATGCAAGACAGACTAAACTACTCCTGTACTTGAACCATATCCTAAAGGGCACTTATTTCTCTACAGGCAACAACTCTGACAATTCTGAGAGGAAAATCTTCTGACAAAGCATAAGAGGCCATCAATGCTTTGCTGTCATGCTACTGCACTTGCAGTTTATGAAACTATTGAGCTCAATTTATTGTTTTTACAAATGGACCCCAGATTCATTCTGGGTTCAAATCTGTTTCTCAGATCAGGCATTCTCTCCTCCCCTATGCCAGTAAGAACAGCACATCCTTCACCAGTGTCCCTCAGCTTACTCAATTCACTTCTCTGCAGCAACTGTGGCCCAAAAAATCTTTTTGTTTCCAGGACCATTAGCAGATCCCATATCCATGCTGAAGGTATAAGGCCATGTGCACTTCACCCTCCCCAGGGAGTTGAGCTCACCTGGATGTATTTTTAATCTCCATGGATAATAGGGATCTATTTACTCCTGGATAGTACAGACAGTTTTGAACCTGCTCATAGTAATGGTGGCGACCTTCCAAGAGCATTAGATTACTGTAGTCACTTTATTCTCCTTTGGCCATTTGTTTTATTTATGTAGAAAAGCTTTTTCAACATTGTTTAAAAAAATATAGATTGAAAATGTTTAGAAACCAAATTAACCCAAAAGTTAGGCTGAAGCAAAACTGTGAACTGAACTCAAAGATTCCTGGGAAATGTCTGTTTGTTGCCATTTTTTTTTTTAGTTTTTGTTTGTTTGTTTGCTTGTTTGTTTTTGTTTGTGTCTGAAAAATTGTGGGGCTTTTATTGGTTTTTTTTTTAGAAAACAAAAAAAACCCAAAACCTGATATATATCTACTACTGTGTGTTTTAACAAATTGCATAACACAACCATATATTATTATTAATTCTTGTAGCAGAAATTTCATTAGATTTTCAGCCAGATAACATGACAAATTTATCAAAGAATGCAGTTTAAAACTTGAGTACTAAATATATCGATAAAAAAATTATCCAAGGAATTTTTTCTGTTTCAGTGATCAGTTCCATTGACAGTTGCTAATAAATTGCACACCCCCACAGGCATAAGCTCATCATAAGTAAATACTACCCTGTATGAATATAGTAATATTTTATTAAAATACACTGAAGAATTTAATCAATAATTAAAAATGGAAAACATGTCTTTCTTTCTCTTTATGAGATTAGGCTACTGCACAAATTTTATTTAAGATAATTTTGACTGAAAAGGAGACAGTACCTTTCAAAGACAGTGTAATTAAACAGAATCAACTGTTTGAAAAATGAATTTGTTCTCCATTCTACAGGCAAGAGGAAAGTGATGCAGGACAGCAAATAAAACTAAAGAGCAAAGGGAAAAAAACTTCCCCTCTGAATGTCTGGTTCAAACCCTGGCTCAGGTACATATGAGATAATTTATGGGAGCATAATGATCTGCACCAGGAATCTCGGGCTCACCCTGCCACATGACTGAGCTAGTTTCTATAAAGGACCTAGAAAGCTGGCGCCACAGCAAATGAAGAAAATTAGTTTAATCACTTTACAAGCTTTCTGCTTGTGATCTTTCTGGCTGTATCTGAATGAAATGTAGGAAGAAGATACTCACAAAAAGGTGTGCTGGATGCCTCAGTAGTTGATGATTGTTGAGACATGGGAGGAAGGAGGGGAATTAGTATACCTAAGGGGATGTCAGGCAAGTGAAAACAAGGATGTTTTACAAGCAGCACACTGGAAGTCTGGGGTTTGCAATGAGAAGGATGTGAAAGCAGCTAGATGTCTGTCCCCTAGAAGGGGTTAAGGGCCTAATAAATGGATAAACAGTGGAGCTCGTAGCTTTCAAAGCAAGGTGTTCACAGGACAGAAAAGATCTACCTGGCTGCAGAAACAGTAGTTCTAAATCCTGTTCTTCCCCAACCACACAGGAACTGTACCTATGGATCTAAAAGCAGCGATGTTTGAAAACACATCCAGCAAGATCTGCTTCAGTGTTACATAGCACAACTGAAACTCTGTGCTCCTAAACAACTTTACAGGTATAACCATGCTATGATTCACATCGGGTCAGGATGAATCAGAAGGGTGAGAAATCTTAGGGTTGGAAGGGAGTTATAAAGACAAAGAATATTATTTTGAAAAGGAAATCAAGATATTAATCTGGAAACTTTTTTTAAGGTTTTGAAAAAAAGCCATCACTATACGAAAGTATTTGAAGTAGACATAAACAAAAAAAGAATTACACTCTTTGGTTTTTGTTGTCCCACAGAGCTCAAAATTTAGCAAACAAAACTTTTATAATAACCAATGTGTGTGTACCTTAAAGAGTGGATGCATTATATCAACCTGATTTTATTTTTTAACTTCTTGACATTGCATTCTTTGGCCTGTTAAGACAAACATGTGCTCTCAGAGGGTAGCTCATGTTAAGGCATTCAGAATCCAGAAATGGTTTTCCAACAGCTTGGAGACTGAAAGATTCCTCATCACCCAACAAATCTGAGAAAGTTGTATCAGATTCAAGGCCAGCAATGACTTACAGAAAGCAAGGCTTCAGTCTTCCCAGAATGATTGGAAAGGTTGCCTTCATCTTTTTTCCTGTTCATTGCTACATTTTTCAAGTGACCAAAATATTTTGTAGAAGCAAATATTTTGTTGAAGCAAGCTAGAAAAATATTTTTAATAAAAATAAATAAATACATAAAAGGACAGAAAGGCTGCTCAAGTGCAGCTCCTACATTGTCACAAGGTTAAGGCACTAACACAGATTTTTCATCAACAACCACAGAAGATCAGAATAATTGGATTGCTGCATTGCTTCTGACACTGCAGCCTACACTGCATTGTATTGGCATTGAGGGACACACTCAGACAGAGAGGAAACAGAGAGGCAGAACTAGATGTCTTAAAAAGGCTTTCTGACATCTTTTGTGGTGGAAATATCTCTGTGGATAGCAGTGTCATTAAGAACATCTAGTGCTACTGGCTATGCTCACAAACGCTTTCACAGCAAAGTCAACAGGCTGAATTTATGGCTGGGATAACTCCATGATAGTCAGCACGAATAGGAACTAAAATATGGAGTAAATACCTCAGAGCCTCATCTAGATTTCTAGGTATGGTGTGGAGAAAAATCCAACATTTGCCAGTGGTTTTATTGAGATTTTGGAAGTAATTTCATTCATGTGTTTATGCAGTTGTGTATATAAATCTGCCATACATATCATTCAGCACAGCTTCTGAGGATCATTTGTGTCCTATGTACTGCTAGGCCAGGGCATCCTATCCCACTTGGAGCACAATGCTTTGGGAGACTCACGCATCCTTGGGAGCTCAGCCAAGGGCTTCTTTTTCTAAGAGCTCCACAAGATGAGGCAGTTTGATGCCAAAGAAAAGGTGCCTGTCCTCAGGGGCCTGCAGTGGCTGTGGTCTCAACATTCAAACACTCCTGGGGTCACTTCCCTCTAGCACAGGCCCTTTCACAGCACCTGACTCTCAAACTCACTTGGCATTTGATTATTTCAAAACCTGGTGCACGAGGTTATGCCAGGTTCAGATTTCTGTCATCAGCTTTCAAATCAATTAACAACGTGAAATCATCAGCTTTCAAATCAATTAACAACGTTTGTCTTCTGGCCTCAATGATTAGAAAACTGTTTAAAAAGTGCCCTGAGGGAGTGGTCTAAACAGTGAGGAAGAGCAATCCAGAAGTGAGAAGGTGAGCCAAACTCTGAGTAGACAGTGGCTGTCTCATTGCACTTTGATGCCCTGGAGATTTAAGTAAGTCTTATCCTATTTTTTTTTCAAATACTTGTGATATCTTATCTGGTGATAAGATACAGTGGAGTTCTTATCACCAGAACTCCACTGAGTTGCTGCTAGTATACATACATGCACAAAGTTGCAAGTCTTAGAAACTCAAGTATACTGAAATGTAATTGGATTTTAAAGATTTTGGAATGCAACAAGAACACATTTGCAAAAAAAAATTAAAATAATTTATATTGTTGAAAACAGAAAATTGGATAAGTAACAGTGAATTTTTATTGTTGTAATTGAAAGTTTTTATGGGATATTATTATGAATATCTGACCAGTCTTGAACATATACTTTATATTTCCCACTTACATAAGAAAAATGTAAAAATAAGTCACAAGGAATATCACTTTATGTACTTGCCAGGATTGAGAAAGATTAATTACTGCTGTCTCAAATATATAATCCAAAGGTTGAAAAGGAAGGAAGAAAGGAAGAAAAGAAAGGAAAAAAGAAAAAGAAAAAGAAAAAGAAAAAGAAAAAGAAAAAGAAAAAGAAAAAGAAAAAGAAAAAGAAAAAGAAAAAGAAAAAGAAAAAGAAAAAGAAAAAGAAAAAGAAAAAGAAAAAGAAAAAGAAAAAGAAAAAGAAAAAGAAAAAGAAAAAGGAATTTCTTCTGTGCTCAGGCTTTACAGAAAGGAGTTAGAAGGGAGTTTACCCCTGGGTACCTTAATAACTTCCTATATCTCTATCCCTTTTAATGTTGCCTCTTTTCTCAATAGACCTGCAGCTTCTCACTTCCTTCTTCTCCACATCTGTCTTCCAGTTCTCTGCAGTTTATTACAGATGTGCAGAGCTGACCAAATCAGAATCCCTATCACCCTCTGTCAGCCCTTTTTCATCATGCTTGTGAGTGTGTCCTGTTAAACCCAGATGCTAATTCTTAACTCACTGCTCTTACACATCCCTGCCTCTCCTGAACTACATGGGAAGTCCTCCTTTCAATCTCTGAATTACATTCTGAAAATGGTAAAGGTTGCCCCTTTTCTGAAAGATCACCTAACAAATGAATGGAGCAAAAGCCCATTCTGTGCCATGGGACACAGGGACACCACTTGTGCCAGGCAGCTCCTCTCACCAGATGCAGAGGGGATATCCTATGGAGGTCTCATTGTGGGATTGCCTCGTACAGCTCCATGGACAGCAGCCCTCAGCTGATACTGGAGCCAAGGTGAGGCAAGGTGGGTTAGCTTGGGTGTCATCTGGTACAGACATTCCGTGCTCTGACTTCACATCTGCTGTCATGTGGGAAAACAACAAACTCTGCCTTTCAAAACTCAGGGCTGTCAACATCTTCCTTTTGCTGTCAGAAAAACATGGGGAAAGAAAGAAGACATAGCAATCCACTATGTGTCATGTATAAAATATCTTGCTAAAGGTCTGGCTCTTGCTGTCAGCATCTGATTTAAAAATGAAGATTTTTGTTTATTCAAGGTTGGCAGTGAGGGTAAGATTCTGCCTGATAGCAGTTTGATAGGTCCTCAGTCCATCCTTGAGGTGTGTATTTGTGTACAGCTCTATATGCACCGTTGCAAGAAAATCTGTGGAAAAAAAAAATCATATTTGTGCAGGATACCAGAAAATGACTTAAACAGGAGGTACAATTTTTTAATATAATACCATTATGCTATAAGCTTTGCTGTGAAAATTAGGATTTGTACCATTTTTTCAGACCACAACTGACTTTTTCACCTCTGATCTGTAGTGTAGCTCAGTGATTCAGTCTAAGTACACAAGAAAGGTAACTAAAAATACAGCAAGGCTTGACTAATAATCGATTTTCAGACTTCTAAGAGCTGTCATGACTTGTCAGTCTTAGAAGAGAAGGTAAAAATTAGTTTTCCACCACTAAACAGAGTCACAAATAGCATTGGTTTCCTTGGAGACTTAGCAGCAGTTCTCAAAACACTGTACTTGCAGGAAAAGAGTGACTTGTAAAGATACATTCCCTGTGCAAACTTTAATTAATCTAGTCTCTTAATAAAGTACACCCACATCAGCTCCGTGTATTTGGAATTTATCACATTACAGCCTCCTCTCAAGTCCTCTTTCATGTATATATATAAAGTATAGTGCAAATATTATACTTGCAAAATTTTTTTCTGTATTGCTTATAATGAGCAAAAATCCTAATTCTACAGAAAATTATTTATGCTTTTTCATAAAATACATATTTTCACCAATTGTCTACAATGATGAAAGTAGCTATCAGTTCAGCAGTTCTAAAATTCCTGATGTAAAAATAACAGTGCTATTGAAAAGAGCACTATTGTCTCCTAAGTAAACACTGTGAGAATAAAACCTTAAATTCTCCAGTGAGGACAGAGATGACAAAAAGGCAACACAAACTGACAGCAAGAAAGTTCTGTCTCATCCTTACTCGAGGTGAACTGGTTGCAGGCTGGTAAGCCAGACAGGAGTTTTTGTCATGTTTGTCAGGGTGTGAATGCTGTCTTGCCCTCAAACACTGCTCCATCTCCTGCTCCATGTGGTATCAGGAAGTTGGATTTTTTCACCTACCACTGCTTCACAGGGCTTTTACCTAATTTCAATACCAAAGATAGAGTAGAAAGCAACAGCCTAAATGATTCCACGGTTTCTAAAGAGAATGATTCTATTTGTTGTTAAAAAGTGTTTAGGTATGTCAAGAATGTCTACCCATATCAACATTTATGTCCACCCATAGCTATTTGTTCACAATATATGGGAAAGCATAATATTATCTATAGATTAACATATTCATAGTTAAGGAGTGATACTAAAAATATTTTAATTGCTATGCCTAATTATAACTGCAAAAGTAATCCCTGGAAAGTTTCTTCAACAACTTAGGCTAAATAAAAGGAAGAAATTTCTACTTGGCAATAAATTGCTTTCTTGACATCACAACTGAAATAACTCATTTTCCATATATTGGACAGCAGAATTTTTTCAGAATGGCAAAAAGCATTTTTTAACACAGTGATTTAATTAAATGGAGTGCTGATTAAAGTTTCATGGGCACACTACTAATCACTCAAATGTTTCAGCATTGGAATTACACATTTATAAGTCACTATATACTCAAAGAAAATATTTCATATGCAAAAGACAAGATCATCTAATGAATAGCCTAGAAAGGAGAAAACAGACCTTGATATTAGTGGGGATTGAGCTCCTTGTTGTATGACAATTAAATAGCATACAGCATAATAACCTTGATTTGGTCTGCTGTGACTCTCACAGTCTAGGGATTCATTTGCTCTACAAATCATTTCAGGCTTAGACTTTTGACACTATATGAGAGACTCTGGGCTCATCCCATAGGAAATCTCAGCTTGAGTCATCAGTAGACATCACATCCATTGAAACATTTCATGAAGATTTCATCTATGTTATCTTTCATCTTTTCAGACTGTTATATTTCTGTTTAAGTATCAAGCACATGTATTTACACATTTGTGTTTTGTGGTTGTACACGCACTTTCTCTTTTCAACACCTTAGCTTTGCCTGCTGCCTTTCCCATAACTTATCACACACAGAGCACAGGATTCTAAATCCAGCCCTTCCTTACTGCTTGATTTGAACACATCTACTTCTGTGGTGCCATTTGTCACTGATCCTCATCAAACCCATATCTAAGCCATCAGAATACTGACTTCCTTTCCATCCCAGTATGGACAGCAGTGGGCCCAAACAGGAATGTCTAATCTAGGTTGCCACGAGTTTGCAAGTATTGTTCACATTCAAATCACTGGAGTTGAACCTGACCCAACAGTTTCCTTTAAGGAGCAGATCCTAAACAAAACCATTCTGCTTTTTGGGTGCAGTCTTAATGAAGCCACTTTTCACCAGCTCAGTTCCCAGATGGTCAAAGATTATCATTTTAGATGGTAACCCACCTCACTAAGACAAATATATTCTGATTCCCTTTGTTTCTCCAGGAGTAAGACCTGTTCCTCTATGTTTCATTTTTTTTCACTTACAAAAAATGTAACTCTAAATAAAAGATGTCACCTCTGCCCTAATTATTTATTATCTGTTATACTTAGGTGTAAAATTCTTGTCCTAAATAAAATGGTTTCAGTAACTCATAGAAGAGCCACCAATTGAATTGCTCCACACAGAAGCCACACAAGTGTCTTTTGAAGTGAATGATGGCTGTGGAGGCACAAATCCCTGCAGTGCTAAACAAGAAGAGAAGGTGGAAGGTGGCTCCAGCTGGGAATAAGCCTGCCTCCTGCCACAGAGAGTAGAATTTCTCATGTTGACCGGAGAAGCACTGAAGTATCATTGTGCCTGTGGTTTCTGAAGCCCTCATGGGACATAATTTTCCACAGCATTTCAGTACACCCTGTTTAACTAATTTATTTTTGCTCTCTGAGATATATGTATAAATACAACAGAGTTCACTTTGCTGTACCTTGGGCATGCAGCTCTGGTAATGGGAGTTACACAGATGTTTCAATAGCTAAATATATTCTTGTGGTTTATTCATTCAAGGAGTCATTGTCAATTCAGTTGCACACTTCCACCTTGATAGACTGTACTTATAATAATCTTTAGCAAAAATATGTGAGATGTTTTAAAATACTTCATATTTGGTAATCTAATATTTTGCTATTTTATTTTAATCTCAGACCTGTTAGTTGTAAGGACCCCCTTTGGGGTGGAACATTTTCTGAACTTTTAAGTCAAAACTTTCATGCTGTTTAGAATATAATTTATATTTGTGTACACAAAGCTAACATTCTTAATTATTTTATTATATATTCTTTACATCATAAATGCATGAAGGACCTTTAATTATAGAAAACATAATCAGATAGATACAGAATATTTTGTGTGTTTCATGTCTGTTCCTGCTAATTTGCTGTAGGGTTGACAAGTCAGTGAAAAGGCAATTTTTCCCTTTCAGTTTTTTAATTCCTACTGAGCTGAATATTTATAGAGTCAGTATTTTACTACTGAGTACTTAATACGAAAGTTTACTTCAAACTTTGGTCAGATGCTCACTATGTTTAATCTAAATGAATCAGTTTCTGAGTTACAAGCAGAAGGCTGGCATTGCACTGGTTAATACACCAAACATTTTGGAAGCATTCTCAGTGGGAATGTTACAGGGCTTATGTGAAAAACTCCCTATTTATGGAAATGTGGAGAAGAAAGGGAAAAGGGAAGCAGATGGAGGGATTGGTAAATCAAGACCTAAGGCTACAAAGTGTTTACATTATTCCCTGCAGATAATAGTTGAATAGCAAAATCATAGGTCTCCGTGTTGGGTTTTTTTTCTGGGAGCTGAACTATTGTCTGCTTATTCACAGCAGACAATGGTTGTGATTTGAAATACATAGATCATTCCCATTAATTGCTGAGTGTTAAACAGCCTAACCTTTACTAAGTACTCTCATGGTGTCTTTGTAAGGCCGTGTGATGGAAAAAATAGTTACATATTCCTGGTGATTTTGCCACAATACAAAAATTCATTCCTAATTCCAAGTGTATTATATCAGTTACACTCTCAGCACCTTAAAAACACAGATTCCTAAGTGCATTACAGAGACAGAGGGCAGAAAACTTGGAAGACAAGCAGACAACCATGTGCTCCCTTGTTCTGTTCTTTATACTGGCATTCTGCTTTTTCTGACATAATAAGAAAACCCTTACAATTCAGGGGCCAGTTGCAGAACAAGCATGCATTCATGGCCCTTTGCTCTGCACAAGTTAGAAACTGGCCTTAAAACCAGAGACAGAGCACAGAACAAGAATTCACACTGTAACTGTGATTGTGACTGAAATCCAAGCATTTTGGTTTGTATTGCTTGAGACGATGAGAAGTAGAGGAAAAAGGTGAAATAGCATTAGAGTAACTTTCATTGCAGAAGAGCCCATCAGTTGAGCATCATTTAAGAAATGAGTTTAACAAACCTGTCAGGTTTCAAGAGTGATCATACTACTTGAAGCTTTTATTTAATGGAGAAGAGAACACGGAGATCTGATCCTATCACTCTGAAGTGAGTATATAAGGTGCTTGAGTGCAAATTGGGGGAAATTTTAATTACACTGTTAAGATAAAAGGGAACTGGATACATTGCAACACAGATTTATTATATGTATATTGTACTAGAATAACCTGTCAACTTTACAGGCTACCACCTTTCCAGCAAAAGGGAATGTTCCTTGCATATTTCATGATTTAGTTAAGAGGAAGAGGGCAGGGAGTAGTGCTAGAAGGGAAGGTACATGTTGGGAGGATATTGACAGTGAATTCCTCCAGGTCAGTTCATACTTAGGATGGGGATCAGGGAACAGATATTTTTTTGGCATTCTCTTTTGGAGCCCTGCCACAGAATAAAGAGTGCTGATGGAATTGGTTTGGACACATAGCAGGATACAAAGCTGGATAACGCGGAAACCATGTGGAAAGCTGGGCTGAATAAAGGGGCCAAATTCAATGGTGCAGTGTGCCCTTGTGGCCTGCTAAAGAAAGATGTTGTGGTGCAGGTGGCACCAACTGTTTTAGAGGAGGACACGGCGTTTTCAGGAAAGCCAAGAGTCACCAAGTGTAGTGCAGATACAGTCACAGGATGGGTCAGCCAAGAAACTTCCATGATGGCAGACAAATATTGCTGTCATTAAAGGAGTTGCACTTGAGATCTCATTTGATGCACTGCATATGGCAGCAGTCAAGCTGGTCAAGCCATAAACTTGTATATGAGCTCTTCCTTACATCAACACAGCAAAAAATCTTTTGAGAATTATACAAACTTTGGTTACCTGCTCACACAAAGGGTTAGTGGTGTCTGGACATGTATGCTCACACATCCAAATGCACATAAACAAGAAAAAGACAATTTACAGTCACAAAGGCTTATCTCAAAACTAAGGGAATTAAGCATCTAAACAATTTTGATGCTTTTGAAAATAATTTTGTCCTTTAGTGTTTGAATAAATTTGAAAAAATAAAAATGTGCTCTAATTCCTAGGATGTCATTAATAGGCTTGTAAGACTCACAGAGAGAAAAAAAATTTACTAAATGACCTAACCTACTCCCCTACCTGGGAAATCCATTTAAACCAAACTGTTTCTAAATTGACTCAATTGATAGAGGTTCCAGTATTTTTCTCAGAGAATTGCTACATAATTTAATACATCTAACTAATGTACTCTAATTTCTATCTTGTGGTTTAAAATACTCTTGTATGCTAGCAGCCTTCTTAATTTTCATACCCATCCAGCCAGTGCAAGAGTTGAACATTTTAGTGTAGCAAGGTTTCTTCAGACCAGACCTGTATTTACACATACTATAAAAGCACGTTAAGACACTTCAATAAACTTAATCTAAAGTGTCACTTTACACAACTCATACATGCAAATAAAGAGAAGTGATTTATATGACAGTTTCTTCATAGCATGACTTGGCTAATTAAAGTACACATTTTCTTAATACATTTTATGGACTCCATTACTGTAATGCAGGAAGCATCAAGAAGTGAGAGCAAATGAGCCTGGGGAGAAGTATATGACACATTTGAATCCTTTCTATAAGTACTGTGGTATTTTGGCTAATAGAAGATAACACATTGCTCTCAAACAGGTCTAAGAGAGAGATCCAATACTTAATGCCTCTGAATTGCAAGGATTGCTTTGTGAAAGCATGTACACTTGTTTTATGCATCCTTATGAAAGCATGTCCAAACCTATTTTATGCCAATAGAAAAATTTTACAGCAATAATACTGCACAGGCTTGCATTTATCCAATGTTAATCAGATTATGTAATGATTGGAAATCCTTACTTTTAAGCTCTCCCATATGTTATAACAGATAGATTTTTTTTGTTTTTTAATATAACACATTAAAACCTGGCCTTTAGTAAAGTATGAATTTTATTATTATTTCATTAACATAAAGAGGAAAAAATTCAAAAATTCTAAAACTAGGATTTTCAGAAGAATCCTTCTTATTTTCTTTTTACAGGCTTCAAAACTGCCCCCTGACACTAAGGTGACAAGACAGCCCTATAAATTTCAACATACCATATTAAAATAAATGCATCTTTGATAGGTTTCAGGTATTTCATTCCTAAAATGCTGATGAAGTAAAATATTTGATTGTTTATTTAAGTCATCAGTGGTCAGAAATTTGTAACATCTATCAACTCTTTTCAACTGTATATTATATAGGTTCTTCCTTAAGGTTTCTAAAATATAGGAAAATAAAGGCTAAAATTCCTTTAAGTTGCCCAAAAGTGAAATAAACTTTCCAAGGATCATTCCAGCTTGTGCCATGTTAATTTAAGAGATTTTCAGGTAACTGCAGTTTTCATGCTCATGCAAGCAGTAAGGGGACATTCAGTTTATATAAAATATTCATGTGCTATGCCAAAATGCAGTGAAAAAATGCAGTGGTAATTTCTTTTAACGTATAGTTTAAAAAGGACAAAATAAATAGATTATAAATGAGAGGTAAAAAGAATGGTTAGGACAAGATGAGCGCACATTTAATTGGAGGTTCTCAATAATCCATTGCCTTAAAGAACATGCAGCAGTGGTACTTACTAATCTCTTGAGTTCCATCCCCAACCATGGAGTTAGGCACGTTCTGTGTGTCCATCCCATACAGCTAGAGCAGCATACAAAAATATTGCACAGCTGTTTCTTTGCTGACAATGCTTAATGAAAATGGAAAATGATGAATATTTTGCCAGCTATTTTGGTTTGTTTAGATGCTGGCTATATCAGTTTGAACTTATGTAGATACCCATGGTTCCCACCCTCTCAGAAATTAGGTGATCTGTTTAAAAACTGATTTTTTTTTTTTAAGAGGAAAGCATTAAAAGTAACTAAGCACTTCAAATTCCTCAAGCAGATCAAGCACTCTGGTTCAAGAGTACAAAACCTTATAAATAAATCAGCACAGAATGATCCTTATAAAGACTTTGACATTCTTTGTCACCAGTAAGGGATTGCCTATCTGAATCAAGGCCAGGTATATGAAATGTACTGTGCCAGCCATCACTATAGCTTTGGCATGAGAGACCCTAAAATCTTAAAAGCAGCTATGGCTCATTCGTCTGCAATACAAATTTTACTTAAATGTATATTTCATGGACCTAGGTGCAATGTTTTCTTCTTAAGCTATGTTTCTAAGTGGGAAAAACCCTCATTCTTTAAGTGGACCTTTCCTATCAAGCCCATGTGATTGATGAAAGATATGAATTTTCCATAGAAAATAAAACCAGCTCTATTAAAATGCATCCTATACATTGTGACCCAAAATGGTAGGTTTTTAGCACATGAAAATTTACAGTAATTTTTCATTGCTGGTTTCTACGTGGTGGTAAAATCTCTGCCATCTGATAACAAATAAAAAAGGAACAGAATTCAATATCTCACTCAAGGGCATTTAAAAAAATGCCCAATGCATCATCCACATTGCCTCCAAATATATATTCCCCTTTTTAAAATGGTGGTATTGCATTTAACCAGGTTTGCCAGTTTTGTATACAGTTAAAATAAGGGTTATGAAATCTTATTTAAAATAACTGCATGCAGGAAGAAGGAAATAAACTACGATAATTTAATCTTCTTTCCTAAATGTTAACAGCAGTATAAAAATGGATGCTCTCATCCTTGTAATCAGTTGCATGGTGCACAAGGGCAGCAGTCTCTGGTGCCTCATCTGTGAACTAATCTTTCATTTCATAGCAGATCTTTCCATATCAAACAACACAAATGACTTAATTTGCATGACAGGATTTGTAACGGGGCAAATCTAGTGTCAAAGTCGATTAAAGATTACACCGGAGAACTATCATAATCAGTACTCTAATGAGCCTAAATAGTACATGTAAAGTCTCCCCTTTTTGCCATTCCAGTCATGTATAAAAGGGAATGTGTTTCTTTTCATCGGTGAGCCAGTCCTTTGGTTTGCACATTACGCCCTACGTTGAGCTAAAGTCATGTCAGTCTGGTTTCAGAGGGAGAGAAAGGGAAATAATAAAGCAAACATCACTTCACAAATGACATTGCTTGGTATAAGCCAACGTTTGAAGCCCTTAATTCTTCTAATCTGCAAAATAGTCAATGCTAATGGGTTTTTGCCTTTGTGAAAGCTGATGCATAGAAAGAAAAACTTTAATGAGCTGCCTGGGTTGTATGCTTACAGATACCTGTCAAATGTCTGTCATCTTAGCTATCGTTGAGGCATTATAAAGAAAGTAAGAAGGAAGGAACGACAGTATTTGTACAAGCATTTTCATGCTAAAATGGCACAATTTTCTTCCTGTCATAATTTCATTGTATCTGAAAGTCAGAAAAGCTTAACCCTTTCAATAGCACATCCTGCAGAGCATATCACACATAATGTTTGAACTGGCAGCTTTAGAAATAGCATCATGGTTTTGTAAACAGCATCTTCTCTTAAATTTTTTCACAAAACTAATTTATCTGTATCTTAAAAAAATGTGTCAACAAATTACTGGAATCAGTTGCTGCAGCTTGAGGAGATCAAGAGTTTACCAAATGTACCAAACCCTTAGTGTGAGAGTCTGTCATCACAGTAAATCCCTCCTGAGTTCTCAATTTCATACCCTTTTCGTCTTTATGCTGACAATATGAATAGCCAAGAGGTCACCAAACTCCCTTATTCTTACTTTTGTATTTATTAAAGCAAGTGGAAATTTGAATGCAAGCTACTAGAAACACACCTGCTAACTCTGCTATTCTAAGTTGTATTTATGTCAAGCCAGTCTTGCTCTCGGAGGTTTATATTTAGTGGGAGAAATTGTCTATGAACTGGAATCATGCATTCAGAAGTCTTAGCCCAGATGAGCCTATTTGCCTATTTTTCTTTCCAGATTTATCATCCATCCTCACTGTTTTCAAAGAATTCAGGCACCCAGAGCATGGACATTTCAGTGCAGACCTATGTTTCCACCAGTCCAAGTGAAAGCCTTCAGCCTGGATACTGACCTTTGGGAATCAGGACCAAAAAAGGCACTTAGGTACATGGTGAAATCTGTTAATGCACAGAGCTGTTTGCAGTCTTGGAGCCTTCCTTTGGGCAGAGGACATACCAGAATGTGCAGAGGAGGGGTTTTGTGCTCGAGGGACACCTGCCGAGCCCAGCAGAAAGCATGACTAAGGGTTGTGGTGGCAGGTGCTCTGCTTTGCTGCCTGCCTCTGGGGACGTCACTTACACTCAGTGTTTCAGTACCCACAATGTGAAGCAGGATAAATGTTCTGAGCACTCTCTCACGAGTGTTTGGAAGCCTCGTTTATTCCTGCCTGCAAGTCATTTTGGTGATATTTTTGCTTATTCTATCAAGCTGTCAGTGTTGGTACTTCAGGGAGGCATTTCTGTTATTGTTCTGTTATGTCTCTGTTGTTGTTTTTACCTGTACTTGTCAATCCTCATTCTGGGGTCTGCAATACTGTGCAAAGGTGTACTAAGGCATGACACACTTCAGTGCATCTTAAATATTCTTAAAAGCCCTCAGGCTCTGCCTCATACGCTTCCATTGAGCCATTACAATCCAAATAAAAGAACTTTAATGAGTGTATTGCATCTGTATTGCTTACAAAGGGCTCACTGGGAGCTCACTGACAGTATCTTTCATGCTTCTGCTGCAGGTGAGATTTCAGTGGAACGGTGTTTTACCCTTGCTCTCTCTTTTTTTCCTCAAACAAACTCACATAGAGAACAAAAAAACCCTAACCATAAGGCAAAATGATTTACGTGGCTTAAAAAGTTTGAGATTAAACAAACAAAACTGAGGAATGATAATTACAGATGAACTTTTTCACCTAAACTGCACTGGGTAAAATATGTGCTGATGTCTCCTAAGACTTGCATATCTCATCTAGAAGGATAATGGGAGCAGGGAATCAGTTGATTTAGAGCAAAAGAGCTGTATTACCAACAAACTTGTTATTCTTTTACTTAAGCTTTATCTTACAAGTATAACATTCCTAGCAACTCCCACTATTTAATGTTACTGAGTGAAAGCAATTGCCATACCAAAAGAGCAGCAAAAAAAAAAAAAACAAACAAACAAAAAAAAAAAAATAGAAAGGTTGCTGCCATAGTTGGTGAAAGGAGAGGAGGTTTCCACACAGAGTTGGTCAATCTAATATTTTTTTGCAATTTTATGCTGCTTCATTTAATTTTTAAACTTTTCAGATACTGTATGGAGAGGAATCCTCTGTCAGAAGGGAAATACAGGTCCCTCTAAGGTCCCTGTAAAACCACAGCGTCCTGCCAAACTATCCCAAAGCAAGGAGGGGCAGGGGTGACAGAAATGTCCTAGTGTTTTGCCAGAGGTGATTCTTTCAGCCCATCAAGGCTTTTCTCCCCAACTTTTTTTCACAGTTGGAATTCTTTTTCCTGGTGTGTGCCAGGCACAGGCTGGCAGCAGAGGAGCCCGGTCCAAAACCGGCCCTGACCTTCCAGCGCATCCCCTGCCAGCCTCTGCGAGGGCTCCTTCCAGCCGCCAGCTGTGGTGGTGCGGCAGGCACACCTACACTCAGGGGCAACATGTACTTATTAATCACTCTCTATTTAAGCTTTAGCGTGCTGAACAGTGAGTGCTCACTCCTGGCTGGAGTGCTGGTACCAGGCACGGTGCTTGCACCACCATCCGGAGAGCGGCACTCGAAGGGCGAGAGCACCAACGTAAATAACATACATTAGCGGCGCATGTTTAGCTCGGACTTGGATTTCATCCACTTTCAATATGAATTATTCATCCCCCATCTCCCTCCAATTGTTCTTTTAATTCATATCGCAGTTGTTAAAAGGTTAGAAGCCACGTTACTGAATAATCCTTTACTGTTTCCCCAGTGGCAATTTGCGCCCAATTTTTGCAGATTTCAAGGCTCGGCCGTCCCCGCCGCAGAGTTCATTTTTATTGCAATTCCCGGCTAGCCTTTTCCCCCCGAACACTACCTCTCTGACCTAGCTGCTGTACCTCTGATCCCATGCACCCCAGAAGCTGTCACAAGTCTCCCTCCTTCCCAGGAGTTGAACACACAATAGAGAATAGGCCCTGGCTGTGAGGTTCAGCAGCCATTAACCCCTACCAGCTGTTCCTGCAGGGAGCCTTCTGTGGCTGAATGTCCTTTCTCTGCGGAGGCCCTCATTTCCACTAATCTAACTATTGTTGGGTAGGAATGCTGACAGGAGAAAAGAAATTTTTCTTGTGTCCATGCAAGTGTGTGTATCCATGTGTAAGTGAAGGAAGAGTGAAGGCTAATTTCTATAGTAGGCATGAATGGAAGGATTGGGAAAAAAAACTAGTTAAAATGTGTTTACTTGCTTAAAAGGCTCAGTCAATTTAAATAATTTCAGTAGTATGCTCTATTTTGGGGGGATGGGAAGAAGGAGGAAGCAAGTTGCTATTATCATTTTATGCAAAAGCCGTTGAAAGATTCCCCTGCATTTCCTAAGTACTTCTTAAAATGTGAAAAGAAATAGGACAAATGTACGAATATCAGCTGCAAATGAACAGAAATGCATAGCAACAAAATCTAATATTTTTAAAACCACGGACATGAACAACCAAACATTTACCTTTATTTCATATTGATTATCCATTTTTAGTAGGCTGATGATCCAGACTGTCATGAAATACACAAAATGTTTATCAGGTTTTATTAGAAAATTCAGGATTTTGTACCAGTACTCTCAAAAAGAAAAAAAAAAAACAATTGGGAGGGGAAAAACATATTTTTCAAATTATCAACATTTTCAGACAACCAAACTGGAGTCCTCACATTTCTTACAATGACATCATCACTGATCAGAATTTAAATTTGCATTTAAAAATATTTTTATGCAACACTAGTAGACATAACATCCTAAATCACAAATTATTGATAATATAGCTTTTCTTTTTGAACTACACAGGTGAATGAAATCACAAAAATGTAGCTAGCAAGAAAGAAAACTATTTTATTTGCTGGAGAACCACATCCCATTTTAAGTTTCAATTAATTAATCTTTTTTCTCTGCAAAAGATTGATAAGAGAAACTCTTTTGAAATGCAGTGCTCCGTTTTATCACCAGATAAAGTTCAGCAAAATACAACAGTTGGTCTAGTTCAAATCAAATTAGAAATAATTCATGTAGAAATATATTTTCTGGGCAATTAGACTGTATCGTAGCAGGGCAAATGTCTGATATAATAAAGCTCTACTTTGCATCTGTTCCTGTGTCTAGACGGCTGCAATTACTAGTCCTTACAACAGCAGCGGCAAGATAAAGCACTGCTTACAGGTTATAGCTATTAAAATGGAACATTTTCTTTCTTTGCCCCCCTTTATTACCTAAATCATTTGATTGTTATAAAATTTAATTTAATTTAATGAAGTTGCACTTTCCTCATCTTCAATATGAAAACACGCACAAATAAACAAACAGTAGAGAATTCAGCTCATTGTTTCTCCCCAACATTAGCTGCCATGCACGGATACTGGTCTCATTGAAGTTAAATATGTGCAAATAATGCTTGCTCAGAACCCAAATGGCTGAAATGGCTCAGTGGGTTAAGAGAGGACCCAAAGCCCCACGCCCGTCAATTTGGCACACTACAAAAACCCCACACAGCATAGCAGACAAAGCATATCCCTAATTGCTGCACTTGGCAAGAAGAAAGGCCAGCGGCAGTGAGGGTACATTTGTAGTTAGATAGGTAAGTTTATATCCCTAATAGAAGGAAAACCATAGGTTAGGCAAATACAAACTGAAGGCCACGCACAGCCCTGCATCTACAGGTTGAACCCCCGCTGACATCTCATGGCCCCCGCAGGAGCTCTGACACCCCTGCTCCTTTGCAGAAGGAGACGACAGCAACTAGGAGGGTGTGCTGCATCAGCTGGACTTCGGGCGTTGTAAATCAACTAATACGGGGTTGGACAAAATCACGTGCAAAAGCAACGGGTCCAGTCCCTGAGGTGACATGCAAGCACCGCTTCTTTGCTGTTTTGGCTTACTGAGTACACTGGAGGATTATTTCAGCAGGATTTCTGAAACTGCAGTTTTACACAGTTCATGGGCATAAACAGTAGTTTCTGGTATTAATGAAACTGCTTTCTCCTTCAAATTCTCCCTATAATTACAGGGTTTCTGGGTTTCTCAGCAAACCTGAGCAAATTTTAAGTAGGGCTTTGTTTAGACAATCTAAGATATTAAATCATAGTCTTGAAACCCTGCAAAGAATCAAGCACATAGCAATAAATGGTATTTGTGAAATATTTCATGAAAAGAAAGACATTCATTGAAACAAATAGAAACCTCTTGGTTAATTTTGAAAATAGTAAAAAACCAGAATGTGTTGCACATTAAGGAGATCTGGTGGTAGTTACAGGCCTCTAAACACAGCTTTCACCAAGACATGCCATAATACACAGAAAAGCAATCCTGATGAGGAGGTCATCTACTTGTGGCTATTCTTATTCAAGCCTTTTTCTTATCATATTCACTCATGGAGTGAGACAGTGTCTATGTTTATATGACAGACCTTCAGGGGATAGTTCGGTGTCATACCAGAAATTTTTATGCTGTTGGAAATAAACTAAGTTCCTCAACTAGGCCACACTCAGATGCCAGTTATGTGTCTATAATCTTCCTCGATCAACTTCTCCCAGGGTGCTTCAGTGTCTAATGTGTGTCCATCTTGGTTAAACAGGCTGTCTTACTGAGCCCCAAGATTTCTCTTTAAGGGCAAATGTCATTTGTAATATGGATCATGTTTCAGATGGGTCAGAGATGTCCCCATGAACAATGTAAAAAGAAGACCAGAAGATTCTGTAACCCTGTTTACAATAAAATAATGGACTGTACTTTCTAGTATTGGTGATTCTGACTGCCAAGTAAGTGTCTTGAGCTGACCCATTAGCAACAAATCTGAAATAAAGCTGCCACCCAGTGTTTGCAAAGATAAAACTTCTTTTTTTCATTCTCATAATGGATATTTCATCATGAAATTAACTTCCTGTCTAAGAAGCTGGAGTTCATTTCATCAATATTCAAAAAATGGTGATGGATGACCTTCTGTTCCACCTATGGCTGTAGCATCTCACACAGGGAATATGTCTCAGAAGGCTTCACTTGCAGAACAGGTGTCCTGCTTCCAGGTCCTCAATACCAATATATCACATCCCTGAGAGGGAGGAACATTACTCTAGAAGTACCCAGTAAGGTAATGATACTACCAAATAGTGCATGTGCTACTTTCAACCTCACTTCACATGCTGCAAATAGCACAGAATATTGCTTTGGTAATTTATTCTAATAATATATTGAAGACATCCCTTTGAAATTACTTACCAATATTTTATGCTATATATTTAATGAGAATTATATAATCTGGAATGTAATTATGGAAGAACCCAAAGAAAATCTCTGTGTCAGAATCTTAGAATTTTTGCTTGATCTTACTTTATTGGGATAATGTGCAACACATATCAATCTTCATTTAACTTGGAATTCCAGCTCTGAGGTATGAATTTCCCCAACTACATAATTCCAGGTCCAAATGACTGCATGTCTCAGAGGCTCAGAGTGATTTTTATTTCCTTCTGCACTCCAAACTTCCACACTTTGTACAGGAAGTTATTATTCTGCAGCAGGTGAGTGCCCAGCTATTTGCTACCTGACTCCTCACCCTTCTGAGGTCTCTGCCTGCAGCTGCCTCCCCCTGATATTTCACCTCATGCCTGCCAAGTGTTTGAATCACAGCCCAGGTTACTGTCACTGCTCTGCAGCAAGAGTGGGAAGGGAGGAAAAGGGTGAATGTCCAGCTCACTGCTCAGAAGAACAAGGGTGTCTCGGGCATACTTTGAATGAACAGTTTGGGTGATGGGTGTTTTCCCAACTCTGCGCTGCAGTCCTATATGAGAGCATGGCTATGGGATGGGTGAGATCTTTCCTTAGAAGCTATGCCAAGATTGTCAACTGATACTGGAAGCTAACACATTGAAGAAAACACTAGATTTGCATGATCTGTGCAATGGCAAATAAAAATGACAGTGATACGTGTTGCCACCAGATCGATGACAGCTTAGAATGATCAATACACGGGCTAGAAGTGGGCGAGGAGCCATGAAAACTAAAGTCTGCCCAGCTTCTGGCTGGGTTGTTGAGGTGGCAGTGTGCACATCCCGTGAGGAGGGGTGAAAGGGTTGGTCACCTCAGGAAGTTGTAATTACCGTGTTAGCAAACTCCCTGACTGTGATTCCTCAGACAGAAACAGAAAGAGGAGGAAAGCCTTGGCTACTTTTTCAACAAGGGGATTCCTGCAGTTACTGAATTGGCTGATTGGCTTACAAATCCTGCCATCCCTTCCCCAGCTCTGTTTTACTGACTGATATTTGGAGCATAGCATTTCCTTAAATATAACAATTCAAGAAAATAATGTTTTATGAAATGCTGACATGTCAAATTTCAGGAGAAATGTGAAGTCAAATTGTGCTTCTGTGCCTTTTTTTTATTTTAACAGAGGATGTTAATGGATTTTCAGTCACAAGGCTTAGAATAGATGACATTAAATGTCACTGAAAAAAGAAAATAGAGAGACTATTTAAAAAGAGTTTCATAGAACCCAAAATTCTCTCCATGCTGCTTTCTCTCAGGAAGTCTGTTATTTCATTTGCCTTTTGCATGTTTAAACATGGTAAGTAGAAAACCAGATGGATGCTTTTCACAGACTCTTGGCCTGATATTGATGCTTTAAGTAAAAACTTCTTGCAAGACACAATTCCTGGTAAAGTATCCTTTGCATAGTGCCCAGATCTGAGATCTTTTACCCCCAGAGTATTGCTTGATAATATAAAATGTTATTGAAATGTACTATTAAATATTTGCTAAACACTAAGATAACATCATAGATAAAATTTCTAGCTCTGACACACATTATGGACTTCATGTCTTGAGCAGAAATTCAACCCTTTCTATTATATCAGTTCAGAGAATGTAGATGTGCTCTGTACTAACTTGTTGCAACTGTTATTTATTTTAAAATGCTTCTAAAAAATAACCAAAAATCATATTTATATCTCTTCTTGAAAGAAAGTGCCCATACACCATCTATAGAGACATCATTTGAATTTACTATGGATCTCAAACTGCTGCACTGACACCCTCATCCTTAACAATCTTACCTAAAATCTCTGCATACTTTTTGCTATTTGTCACTTTTAGAGGGCCATCTTTCAAATCTGTGCATGCAACTCTTCACAAGCTGACATCCTCAGGAGACTAATAATAATGTGCTGGATATTTGTGAATCAGTAGCTGATACTAAGATAGGTTTACAGCCAGGTGTTTTCAAACAGCACAATAAGAAATCTCCCCATGCAACAAGCAACTCCTACTTGGAGAAGATCTGGAGATAAAATCGTAGTTTTTACCATTGCTCACTGTGAAATAAGGAGCTCACATTCCTTGGGAAAGGTTTAAAATAGACTTTAAAACAAGCTTTAAGTTTCATTTCTGAATGCTGAAGTCATAACTAGAGACTAACTGACCTCAGAGATGCCTTAAATATCCTTCATAATGTTAGTGCCAAATAAACAATTCTGTTTTGCACAACAGATGAAGGGATGCAGGTACATTATCTAAAAAAGAACTACTGAGTTATTTCAGCTCATAAGCAACTCAGCATTCCCTAATGTGTCCATAAAACCATATGACAAACCACAGAGGGTACTCCACACACACACACACACACACACACACGCACACTCACTCACTCATGTTCTTGATAGACTTTAATGAATATATAGATTACAGTCTTTTGTAGATAATCTTACTTGCTAAAATGGTGACATTATTATGCAACATTTATTTCAGGTCATGAATTCACAGTTGAAATTCTTTTTTAAGAACTTTTTGGTCAGCTGCTTTACTCTTCAAATCTCTACTCCAAAATATCCAGATTTTCTATTCTAGCGAAATAATAAAGTGAAACGTATTTAGAAAATCAAATTCAGTAGAAATTCAAGATGACAAACAGGGGACTTAATTTTCTCATAAATCAGATCTTAAATTTTCTGGTTTGTGCTAATCATTAACACAAAGATATATGCTAAAGGTATTGCACTTCCAGTAACTATCTTTTTATTTTCAGTTTCTTCTGACATCAATAAACTCCTGGGAGCTACTTCTAACTCTGGACAGCAATTGTTCTGTCGTCTGAGAATTCTGGATTTCAAACAAGTTTCCCATTGTAAACTGAAAGGCACAAATTTTCAAATGTTAAAAAAATATTATGAAGAATTAAAGTGCATTGGGATGCAATGCTCTGTGTTGAGAAATTCAAAACATTTTACTTTGATTGTGGCTTTTCATTTGGGGACATTGGGATTTAAAGTATTAAAGTAGCTAATATTTCAAATCAAAGCTCATGAAGTTTATATTATCAAAATGCTAAAGAAGGCTGGTTTGAAAAATTCAAGTGCTCCTTTCAAAATATTTTAGAATCTGAGAACAACACTTCCTTGGGTTAATTTCATCGCTTCTGAACTTTCTAGTAACTGAATTATCAGGCCAGGATTTTTTTTTTAAACATTGCTTTTTTTGGCTTTTGGTTTGGTTTTTTTGTTGAGGGTTTTAGGGGGGGTCTGTTAGTTCTTTTGTTTTGTTTGTGTTTTTGTCATGAGGAACACCAAATAAAAATTTGGGCTTGCATTGCTGATCATAATTCATTCTGAGCACACATGAAGTAGCAGGCCAAATTCAGCTTCTGTTTACACTGTCTTAATGCCATGAAGTTGTACTGCTGAAGCTGAGAGATGTTAGCAGTCATTCAACAATCTACCTCTGCTGAAAAACCTCTGTAAAGAGGAATCTCAGGCTCTGAACAATTCTGAAATTGGAGATTTCTGGAATGCATCTGACGATACACGAGACGTGTGTTTTTCAGCAGGCTGATCATGCGTGTGTGGGCTTGGGTTCCGTGGGTGGACTGCACTGCACAAGGCTAAGCACACACTCAACCAACCAACCTGCTTTCCCCCCTCTTTGTCTGCTTAAATTCCAACATTGCATGAGTTGCTTCCTCCTGATCATGGATCTGGCTTGTCTAATTTTTCTGCCATTATCTTGGGCAGCAACACTTTCTTACAAGGTGAGGCTGAAATATTTCCCCATATGGGAAGGCTACGGGACTCTTAGCTGTCCACATTCATATCATCTCTGCCCCCATAGCCCCCTTCACCCATCCCATGAACCCTGCAAGCAGAGAGATAGCAGGGCAGGCAGAAAGATTCCCTGAGCAGGAGTTCTTTAAACTCCCTGCTTTGCATGGGCTCGTAGAGCTTTAGAGAGCCAGTATCTTTCAGAAAGCATTATATCTAAGGAAGGGGGGAAAATACAACTATTAAAAACGCACATACACTGCTGGCACTGTTGTGACAGCCAGCAGTATCAGCGTCAGTCAATTATCTTCACAAATGCCTCTTGTGCTAATGAGCACTCACAAAAATCACCAGACTTTTCTGGCAAGGAGAAAAGATCAGTTTCATTGCTTGCAGAACTAATTCAGTGTACAAAAGTGAAGGCTCCACCATCACTGCCTCTTTTACTGCTCCTTTTGTAAAGGCTTTTGATGTGCACTGAAGAGATCGGTCTGTGTTTGGGTCTCTTCATCTCCAGTTCATTGCCTGTCATTAACATACATATCCATATGAAAAGTTTGGTAAGTCACTAACAGCTGTCCAGAATGGAGTTTCAGGAAAAAAAGGACCTATTCCTTCTCAAAATGCTGACAATACTATGTAGCCCTTTTTGGCAATGATATACCTAACTTTTTAAAGCCGCCTTTCACTCAAAAAGCAACTAGGCATAATACTACATTCAAACACATAGTGGTTTTCATTTTGAAACAGTCATTTGCTGTATTCAGAAAAGGCCTATAGTTGCCAGAAGCAAAAAGAACTCCATCATTCATTATAAAAAAAAAAAAATTCTTTCTGAGCATAGCTTTTCAGTATGCCAGATAACCTCACATATCCGATTTAACGCAGGGGGGAAAAAAGCCCACAGCAGATGCTCCTGAGGGTCATTTCATGCACACCGAGTTGCTGCTCGAAATTATGAGACCTCACAACTCATGGTCAGCAGCAATTGTGAATTTTAGCAATGAAAGAGCACCAAACCATGGCCACGGTAGCTTACCACTAGAAGTAAAGGAAAAATATGTCTGCTTGTCTTCTGATAGAATTCAAAATCAGCCTGGAAGACTAATTCCACAAAATGTGGAGTAGAGATAGATGATGTAACTATTAAGTGATGTATATCAACTTAGGTAGTGTATGCTCCTTCCTATATGAGACCTTAGCAAATATGTTGAAGTAAATTTAAAATGCTTCACTATATATTTCACAAAGCATGTACAATAAATAGCAATTTTTAATTTTTTTTTTAAAGAAGAGAACTGGAGAAATTTGTCATGGTTCTACTTAATTTCCACTGGAATATCTATACCTGCCTTTAAGGAGTGATCATAATCAGTGATCATAATCCCAGAGTGGAAGGACAACAGGAAAAGAACAACACAGTTTTAAAAATAATGAATTAAGAGGTTTTCTGTCCCGATCACTTGGGCTGTAGCTTAGTCATGTCAGACTCAAAAAGAAAACTTTTGATTGATAAACACTTTTCTGTCCCACCCTCTCCCCCCCCAACAAGCACTATGGAGTTCATGACCCCGAGCCATAATTTACAATACATCGTGCCCAAGGTTTTCTAGGTCTTAGTTTGAAAACCATAGTGGGTGCATCTGTGTCAATTATCAAGGGGTTGACATAGTTTTACAAGCATTTTTATCAGAAGCACAGTGCCCGGCAGGCTACCGACCACTAATTCTGGAAAGATTTTATTCCTGTACTGATCCTCCCACCATGCAAAACCAGCTTGTGCTGCATAAAACCCAAGACTTTAATCCCACTTGTTGCTTCCTTTTTTTTCCTCCCCCTTTTCAGAAGCATCTCTCTCTCCCACATCAGTCAATAAAATCTTTAACTCTGCCTATTTTGATCTGAAAATTAAATCTTATTTATTATGCATCCTGTTTGTTGTCTTTGAAGAACTTGAGCATTCATTTAAAGAGGGCCAGAATGACTTCTTAAACACATTTCTCTCTTTGCTGCAATTAAACAAAGTGGAGCTGTGATTAGTCCACCACAGGGGGGAAAGAAAAAGACACCCTTGAATCAAAATGGGGGGACCTGACTGTGCATTATTGTCTCACAATGCAGGAGTTTATTGCTGAAACCTGCTTATCGCCTTGCACTGCAAACCATGGGAACTTCAGTCAGGTGGAAAGTTATTCTCTTCTCTGGCTGAAGCAGCTTTAAGTATCATAAGAACAGCTAAAGCCACTAAAGCTCTTCCTAGTAACTGAGACATTTAGGATAATCTTTATGAGAGTTTTGCATGAGCTTCTGCTTTTTGTTGCAGTTAGAAGTAGAGTTAATGATGAGCTTTCACTGGCTTTTTCTTTCTCTTTTTTTTTTTTTTTATCTAAGCCAAAAGCGCCTGTTTAAGTTAAGTACCACCTCCCTCTAGCCCTTGGGAAACCACTCAAGAGGGATTTGCTTGGCTCTGTGTGCATGACACATAATGAAAACAATTTTACGCTGTGGAGGGAAGTATCGGGCAATTACTGATGTAACAGCCACCTGCAGAAGCGAGGCCCTCGACGGAGCACTGGGCTGTTCATGAATATTTTATGGTGTGATGTTATTTTGAATGGCTGGGGCAGGTGAAGGGGGCTGAGGATGTAATAAGTAACTCTGCTGGAGACTGTGTCGCAGCTCTGTTTCTCTGCAGTGGTCCATAGTGTAACACCAAGAAGAATCCTGACCCTGCATAAGACTATGCAAGGGCAGCTGAGGCTGAGGAAAGATGATGTGACAAGTCATGGTGGGCACCCTTTAAAATCTGTTGTCTAGCGATTTTACACATGATGTCCGGCTCAAAAAGCCCCTGCATCAATCTTGTCCAATTTAATTTGATAAACTAAGTGTGGATAAGGATTAAATGAGAATTTTGTAATGGAGAAAACTTGTTCTTACTCTTTAATCCATGAAAGATCTTATGAGGTAAACCACATAAAAATTTAAGCTGTTGCTCTGGAAAACAGTGTTACTTCTTTGTTTTGAAGGTGCTTTAAAATTTAGTGTTCTCCTAAGAAATAGATTCCAAATTATGTATATTTTTTTACTGCCAGCACCTATACACTTTTTACTCAAAATGGATCACTTCAAAGTAACCATTTCAGAAAGTTGTTGTAAAATTGGATTTATTTGATGTAATTATTCCAGTAGTGAAACTGAAATTCACATTTTAACAGAAAAATAGTATTTTACACACATTTGTAATCTTCCCCACAGAGAATTTTTTCATTCCTGGAAGAGGCAGGGAAGAGTTAAACCAGACATTACACAATGCAACATGAAGGGGTATGTTCAAAAGCCTTAATAATTTGGGATGATGTTGGCATACTTAAGATCTTTAAACCAAACAAACCAAAAAAAGAATGAAGCTAATAGCACTAAAATATTAAAGGTTTATTTTTACCTACAGAAAGTAAAAGAGAATAATAAGCAGAGCAATTGTCTCATATTGCATTCACATCAGAAGGATGTGTAATAGTCTTTAAAATTATTTTTCACCTTGCCTATTATATGCATTCATAGATTATGGTATCTGAAAAGAAAAGCTGAAAAAGGTTTCACTGTAAGCTGCAGAGTGAATAGCTGAGGGATTCTTTTTTTAAGAATAGGACATGTTTAGAAAAAGGACACAAAAGATTTGCAGAAACCTTGGACATAAATTGGCAATGAGAGCTGAAATCCGGAAGAGTGGCTGAGAAGGAAAATGTAGCTTACCATACGCTGAAAATAATGTGTGACAACACAGGAATTCCCAGAGTGACAATTGGAAGATTATAACGATACTCTTTAATTTTTGTAAGAGGTAGTTTTGCAGATACGCTCATAACATTTCATAACATTAATTTATAGCTTGCATCAGTAAGAAATAATACAATGTTATGTTAATTTTCTATTCTAATGTCACCTTCCTAACAGAATACTGAAGTTGTGCTGCTTGAGATAGTCGAGATGGTTGTCTGTCGATGTTTGTATCACAAAGACTGCAAAAGTAGCCTGACTAGGATGATGGCATGTTGCACAATTCAAGCCACGATTTGCTCTAAATTTCCTGGCTAATTATCTGAGGCTGATCTAATCAATCAACATCAGCATTAAATATCCAGTGAATAATTCACCAAACACAAATAATTCACGCTGAGTGTTTTTCCTAGATTCTCTCACTGAAATGCTGAGATTTTCTTCTTGCAACACAAAATAAATATTCACTGAATGAAAAAACAGTAAAAGAACATTAGGCATCTTTATCAATAGCCTCTCCCCTCGCTCTATACCTCTGTATAGAAATTTAAGATAAACACAATAAGAAAAAAAAAAAAATATATTGTTACAGAATCAATTACATTGAAGACTGAAAAAGTGTCCAATAAAGAGCGTGCTGATTCAGCTCCAGACTAAATGTTAAAGGTGCTGTGTTTTAGCAATTTTATGTAGACTGAATTATAAAACAGCAAACATGCAGTAAATTTTGGATACTTATAATTAGATTTTTAACGTAAGAGAAGTTAAGCTCTGTATGTAAACGGCATTATTCAAAAGCTTGTCTTGAAAAAGAAAATTGCTGTTTGACAATTCTATAGAATATTCAAGAAAGGTAATTATACTGCAGTGGCTGTTAAAGACGCAGGTGTTGAATATAGTCACTGCTTCAGCTTTTACAGAAAACTATAGAACATGAAGAGAAAGGAGACAATAACATTAGCACGGTGAAATATTCACCTCTGCAAGAGGAGTTTATATTGTCTTACTTTATAGATATACAGAAATTAAGAACTAAACCCCTTTCATTCCCTTAGGTTTTTAGATTATTTGAACTCTTTCCACTTTCTTGCCCAAAAAAGAGGAAAAGCACAACACAGAGAAGGCCCTGGTGTAAAATTCACCCAGGCAAAGACACAAGTGAAATGAAAATGGCGAGAAACCAGAGTGCCTCGTTTTTTAATGAAAGGCCATATAATTAATCTGGAAAAAAAAAGTGATTGACTAGCACCAGTGTGAAAGAAATGTACTGACTGACCCCCAGCGACTACACAAGTGCTCTGTGTCACTGTTGATCCACAGCTAACTGCTTTCTGAATTGCCTGTCCTTTGATACAATGCACCACTCAGAGAAGCAGGCTGAAAATAAGTCCATTATTAGAGTTACACTTTTAATTAAGATGTTAAAACAATCAACAAGTGCACATGAAACCAGAAGAGATGACATTTGGAAATATCAAACCTTGCTAAGGGGTGCACTATTATTATCAGTCCTTACATTCA
This sequence comes from Melospiza georgiana, assembly GCF_028018845.1. NCBI lineage: Eukaryota > Metazoa > Chordata > Aves > Passeriformes > Passerellidae > Melospiza > Melospiza georgiana. The sequence continues at coordinate 31,875,772 of NC_080430.1, read as the reverse complement.
GATAGCAAAGGAAAAATTCATCTTCTGTATAAAGGATGCCTTTCATCCAGCTCTTAGAGCCAGGTTCACAGGTGGACTTGCATGTGGAGACTGTTGACTGTTCTTCACTTCAAAATGCTCCACGCCAGGAGCAGACAACACAAGACAGATTTCAGAGCCTCAGTTTCTTAGGAGGGCACCGAGGAGATGCCACAATGCCACAGCCTCAGGCAACTAGCAAAACAATCCACTTTTCCTACAGATCCAGAGGCCGGGCTGCACCTGTTGAGAAGAGATGTTGCACAGTGTTGCAGACCAGTCCCCTGCCCTCCTGACATCAGGCAATCTCTGTGGAAAAGACAACCTGGTTGACACAAGCAAACACCATGCTTTGTAGTGGTTAGAGTGCTCATGGAAAGCAAATCCTAAATCCCAGCCAGCTCAAATTCATTTCCTGCAGCAATGAAACTGCCCAAGCAGCCAACTGATAGTCAAACTACTTTCTGAGCTCTTTGAGGAGAGAAGGATAAGAAAGTCAATAGTGAGGGGGGAAAAAGGAAAGAGAAAAGCCAAAACAGGAGGGAAGAGGCATTCCTGCTTGGATTGAGAAAGGGAGCAAAATAATTGGCTTACAAATTAGCTTAGAGAAGAGATGAGAACTGAGGTGATTAAAGCTATATAGACCTGCTTCTACAGAATTCTGTGAATGTCCAAGGGTTTTTGGAAGTCTTTTTCATATAGGTGCCTAAATTGTCCTTGCTTTGCAGCTGCTTTAAGTGTTTGAGGCACAGGCTTGCTCATTTTTCCTGGAAGCTAGAGCTCTACCAAAAAAAAAAAAAAATTAACAAGGATGCAAATCAACCTATGAATTTGTTAGAGATGTTTTCAACTGATGAGACATTTTCAGACACCTTCGGTTGAAAAGCCCATGGCAGGATGAAGCCTTTTTTTATTTTATACATTGCTCCAATAAGTGTCTATATGGTCATACTTCCAGGCAGTGCAATCACCAATGTCATCATGGTAATGGAATGATGCCCAGCAGCTAGCCCTGAGGTGAGTTTACTGAAAGCACCAGCTTCTCTGAATACTACAAATAAGCAGGTACTTCAGAGAAGACACCCTGGGAAAAACAGAGAACATAAATTAATGGCAAAGACAGCAAATTTCATTATAATCCTATGCAAGGGTTAAATGGGATCACATCTGGGATGAGAATAACTTCCTTTCTTGCTAGGAATGTAACTGAACAGGCTAAAAGGTGCCTGAGGTGACTTCTAATACCTTTCAAAGCTAAGAATACACACCTAGCACACCAGTTCAAAAATGGGCAAATGATCTACCGGACAAGGCTGCAAGTATGTTAAGGAGAAGCTTTATTTTTCTTAGACTTTTGTGAATTTCTGATTACAGAATCTATCAAAATACATAAATTACATGGGTTCTAGGCCTCTCTGTTCTATCAAGAGACTTCTCCAATAAAAAAAAGCAGGCTTTACTTAATGGCCACCATTACCAGACTTTTTCACAATGCTCTATTATGCATCAGCCAATGCTACAGAAGGCGAAGGTGAAGGGATGCTTTAGCTACATGCAAGAGTCATTGTATACCTTGGCCTCATTAAGCATAAAAGTATTATGTGGCCTGACCACAGAAAAGTATTGTAGATCTGGGTTTTATATTCTTTTTTGCCAGCATGGGGCAGGTTTATGTCACAGAGGTAGGACATAACTGTAGGAATAGGACTGTGGAGGCCAGGCTGATAAATACAGTAACCAGAGAAGTCTGGTTGCTCACACACTGAGCACCAACATAAAATTGCAGTTGCTGTGAAGTCGCTTGGGTACCTCAGTCACGATGAAAGACCTCACTTCTCCAAAGTGTGGAGGGGTCTTACAACAGCTTTACAAGGCACAAAAGGCATATTTCTTTTCCCAGAAATACTTATTTGTACTACAGCATGACCTTTGAAATCAACTGGAAATTAAGCATTAGTTAGTAACATTGCTAACATATCACATGCAGCCTTAATAAGTCAGGAGAAAGGTAGGAAATGGAGAACCAAAACATTTCTTTAAGGGCCAATTTAGGGAAGCTTCTTGGAACTGGGGAAGTTCTGCATAGAAGAGAGACTTTTGTAGTCATAAAAGCAAAAAAGTAAAATCTGTGGAAAAATGTGAATGTTTTGTAGACTGTGGGGGAATTAAAAATACATTTTTTAATGGAGTAAATAATGCCAAAAGTGGCTAAATATAATTAGCACTAATGCTGATGAGTGAGAACACGACTTTTGTGAAGTGGGAGCTAGACAAGTAGTGAAAATTCCACAGGATATAAGAGTCACTGGTCATATTTCAGGTAGGCCACTTCTTCCCTGCTTAATTTTATTACTACTTTGTAAAAAAGGTTTTTTCCAAAGATACTTAGTTTAAACTCACTTAAAGCATGTTTTTCCAATTTTCTTGCCTTTTCATATATTTAGGAGCATGTAACTACCTAAAATCTTTCCCTGTACCTGCAGAGGCAGACATCTCAAACAGTCAGATGAGAAATGCCATGGTTCTAGTTCTATGGCGTGGTTCTAGCTCCACAGAAGTCCTGCTTCTGGAGTCCAGGTGGACCACTGCAGCGGCAGGGGTGAAACAGGACCTGACACTCAAGGCAGGGGCTTTGCAGTGTGTCACACATTCCATGGCCTCTTGTACAGGCAGCTCTAAGTGAGAAAGAAGGTGGATTGCAGGATTTCTCCCATGAATACCGTCCTGCTTTACAAAGGTGGAGAATTCTGGGTTTGCACGTGAGTGGAAAAAAGGATGAGAGCTAATTTCCAGCCACCATTGCAGGCAGCTTGTCTTAAAAAAACAGAGCTCCTGTCAGCAAGGAAGATCAGAATGCATGGGTCAAAGAAGACATTTGCAATGCTTCAATGTGTTTTACAGCAACAAATTTTTCTGGAGAAATCTTTCAGGACTCCTACAGCAACATCAAGACAAAGTAGAGAAGCAACAAAATGAGAATAGAGCAAGGAAATCTTTCAGTAATACATTTTTATCCCTGTTTTGAAAGTTCATAGATGGACTTGCAATCATTAAATTATGTAAGCACTCTCTCTGGGCTTGGTTGATTAATAAGGGTCTCCTGATGGGTTCCATGTGAAATAGTGTTGCTACTGCTCTCTCTTTTTCATGCATTTCATAAAACAGAGAAAGAATCAGATGTCTTGGAAAGCACATTTCAGACAAGAACTCTGACAGCAACCAGTAATACATGGAAAAGAGTCCAGGCAACAAGGAAAAAGCCTGAGTAAAAATTATCTCCCGAGTACCCTTCCTGCATAACATAATACACCCTTCAGGCAGCATGCTTGACAGAAGAATTTATTCCCCCACCTAGTTGTTTCTATTTTCATAGAATCAGAGGCTGGTTTAGGTTGAAAAGGACATTAAAGCTAGCTCCATACCCCTGCCAATGGCATTTCACCTTTTACTAGACCAGGTTACTCAGAGCCAACCTGGTCTTGAGCACCTCCAAGGATGGGGCATCCACAACTTCTCTGGGCAACCTGGTGCTTCACCACACCCAGTGTGTAAGAAACTTTTAATGCAAAACTACCCTCCTTCAGCTTCAGACCATTCCCCTTGTCCTTCTGCAACATGCCCTTGTGAAAAGTTCCTCTCCAGACTTCTTGTAAGCCTCTTTGCATACTGGAACTTGCATACTTTCTTTCATTGTCATCTTTTTCCTAGTGATTTTCCATTTTTATTAAGGACTGACAGAAAAAGTACCTGAAGCTAAGCTGTGCTTTCAAATGGTGATTCCCAGAAGAGATGGGAAAATGCCTGTGGTTGCTATTTCACCATATGTGGGCTGAATGTTCAACACCTGTATTATGAAGCATGACTACAACTCATTTTGACAATGTTATGCAAAAAAGTACTGTCACAAAAGGGTACCATATAAAAGAGCAAGTGATTCAAATAAGTAAAATGTTAATACTACTGATTTACAAAGAAGGTTTTTTCTCTTCAGGTACCTTGATTTGAATGATGAAATCTGCTGGAGGTCTGCAACTCAACAGTTTGCGAAGGAGTGTCCAAAAAGAAATCAAGTTGTTTAAGAGAAACCTGCAAAAGTGATGAGGATTTTATGATGCCTTCACTAAGCCACTAAACCAAGTCCCTCACGATACCAGCCACTGTTGAAAATGCCCCCTGTTGTAGCAAGCATTGCTTTTGAATTCACAAATTCAAGTCATCTGCTGCTGTTTCAAATATTCCAGTAGAAAAGGAGATTCATGATGCAGTATAAACAGGTACATTGATTTACTGCTTCTGTTCATATCCAAAAGGATATGGGTTCCAGCCACACCACAGATATATAACCACACAGCAGTTCTGAGGTTTCCTGGGATGGGAAGAACATGCAGCACACATACTGTAAAACATGTTTTCATTAATACTCAGTATGCACAATCATAAAAAAAACATCAACCTGGTTACATTCTCAGATCAATCCTGCCCCCCACTGAAGTCAAAGGAAGCTAACCTGTTGGTCTCAATAGCACCCAGCCTTTTATAAATTGGCAGACATTTATATGTAAAAAGCATGAATTCATTGTAAGAAGCAATGAACTACTGTTCAGAAAGGAGCAGTGAATCCTTATACCTATGTGCTGAGTGTTATGAAACTTTGGGATTGGTACACCAGTGTTCACAGAACAGCTAGGGATAAATTTCACAGCTTTGAAAATTTATTCCCAGATGTTTAATAACCAAAGTATAAAAATAGATTGAGAAATATTAGATTGTTCAGTACATTAACACATTAACAAGACACAGTTTCTATGCAGATTTTAATTGTGTCAATAAATCTCATAGATCAATATGACAGACCCAGTTAAATGGACCGTGTCAAAGTTCAAATTTTCCAAAACTCACTATTTTAATGTAAATTCCCACTTTTCTTATTTCTCTTGGAGCTTTTGCTACTGGGTCCCAGGCCTCAGTTTAAAATTGTTTGAATATCCATTTCTTGTAGTTCCTCTTTTGGATTTCTATTTCCCCATTCCAGGGAAACTTGTATGCCATCATCCTTTTCAGATATCAGTCTCAAATCTATTTGATAGAAATCTAAGGATGTTGAAACAAAACCTCAAGAAATGTGTTACATTCTATCAATAACTAACATTGTAAAATTGTACAACAGCACTCTATTTTCAAAATCAAGTGCGATCCATATCTAAATAATTTTGCTCAAAACACTCGGACATGGTTGCACTGACAAAAACCTTTAAGCAACCTTAGACATGGCTGTGTGTTATGCACATTAGATCTCTTAAATTGTTATCTCTTTATAAAGAGATCCGTATCAATATACTCTGTGCATCTAACCTCCACTTATTTTAAGTGCTTAAATTAGCTTGATCCAACTTGATTTTCTGTTTCCATGAAGTCACTGAGAGTCTAACTGAAGAAAAAGTTAAGGGTCTCATAAACAAATCTTTGGTATGGTTGTAAAACGATCTCTTCATTTGAATTTAAGGATGTAGTTAACCCTGTCAAGAATTGTTGTGGAAAAGCAGCTAGCTATCATTTTGATACTTTTTAATAAACATCTTACTATTCCCAGAGGAAATCTGGACTGCTTAAGTGTCTTGACCCAAAGCCTACATTACTATCACCCTACTTGCTGCATTCAGAATTTCAGTATCAACTTTTGGATCAGTTACTCTTTATTTAGCTAAGTCACATGATGGAAGAACAGCACAGGAATTATTACCTTCATCCACCAAAATCAATGGGAATGCTAATTCAAATAATAAAACCAGAACAAGTTTAACTTAAATAAGGTGAATTTTGTTTTTTCTTGAAGTGTGGTTATTTGTGTTAAGGTTTTTCCTGCATAAAATAGATATTTTATGATATAGAGATATATAGAGATATTATATATATTTATATATAGATATAAATATTTTTAAAATCTATAGTTTGGTTTTTTCTGTTTATGCACTAAACATTTAGATGTAAGTTAGAACTTATCCTCTCTAGCATAATAAGGTCACAAAAATTCATGCTAAGTCCTTCAACTACATACAGGTATGGTGTTAAAATCTTGGTTAAAGGATGTCAAATGCTACACTCTGAACCTGCTGTGAGTAAATCAATTTGCACCGGTTTCATTGTCTGACTGTTGGAAGTATACACACAGCAGAAGCTCTGGAGAGCAGGCAATCTGGAATATACATGTACTGTGATTTGGTATGTACATTATATACATAGCTTTATATATTTACTGCATGTATTTATATTATATATTACTATTAAATCCATTCCCTCCACTCAACTATAGGTGCATTTTTCAAGGACAGTATAAAAATGTCTACTATGATACAGTTTATAAACTTACCGCTGCATTTCAGTC